>NC_143045.1:23207500-23877500 GCF_057628025.1 Oncorhynchus mykiss | reverse complement strand
AGGAATCTGGTCTACCCAAGTAAAGAACTGTCCAGAATGACATTCTTCCCTTTTCAAGGGATGATTCACAGCCAAGCACCCAAAGACACATACAGATGAGACTGCAAGATGTAGATTACTGGCACTTCAAATGGACTTCTCCCACGCAGTTACAACCAAACAGAGACCGGAAGTCCTGTCTGTTTTTTACTGTGCCCTGGAACTACCCGTGGCAAAGAATAAGAAAACATTTTCTCACCATTTTATTATTGGCTTTCAACGTTTATAGTCTGTCAGCAATACAAAGTTCAATGTCCAGTCAAAACAAATCTTATTCTGTCAACTGTGGGTTTTACCAGTAATAGTATTGGCAACAGCGATTTTCTCTTCACACTAAAATATATATATTTTTGTTGAATAAATATGAATAAATAGGCTATTATAAAATATGATGACTTGAGAATGTGTGAAACTGTTTGTAGTTCACAGAAAAAGCACATTTAGTTTTACTTAACTTCAGAACTTATTTAAATACAAATAGCATGCATATCAGCATTCAATCAATCAATTGATGGATTATTTTCTGATGGTCAATAGCTCAAGAACTGCATAGGCTGCGCATGCGTCCAAAATACATATTTTGAAAAAGGGTACGCGTTGTACTGATTTACGTTCCAATGGACCGTGCAATCTGCCTGCGGAGATGGCAGCCAGGTAGCTTATTGCCAACCAATTATTATTTTGCTATGGAAAATGTATTTACTTCTCAAATGTGGTATGTGGCCATATGTTTTCAAGTCGTGTAGGACTAATCAATGAAAGGGATACCACGGCGCCTCCCACTCAGTGCATAACAACGCCTATTTCTTGCATCTCAAAGACAGCGTTTAACGTTACTAACGTTAGTTTACTTGCCTATGATATTCTGTTTGTGCTTCGGATTGCCAAATGTGTTAACTACATTGCTGGTAAGTGAATTTACATTAGCTTTTTCAAGCTTTTTTTTTCTCGCAACCACAGCTGCCAAATACTGGGCTAGCTGCTAATTTTAATCATTCAGAAAATAGCGGTTCCATGCCCAGCAATCGTATAGAGGCAACTAAAATACATCTGTTTATTTTAAAATGTATAATTTCTTTAAAAGTTCTCATTGTATACTTTTATGAAAACATTCAATTACTTTGACATCTGTTTGCGAATGGATTTGTTTAGCATAGGATTGATACTTTGTAGCTAATAATACATTTGCCAATTTGATGCTGTTGGTTGGTTGGCAAGTTACATCACATCAATTGAGGCAGAAACAGGCACGCACAACTTGGTAATCTTTTAAAATAAATTATGAAAAAAAATATTTTGTTGGAAATACTTTCCAAAAATTAAAAGTGAAAAACAAGTGCAACAAGGCTGTTTGATGGGTTCACAATTGTTCTAGGAAAGTTTGCAGAATGGTTGTAGAACTATGGTTGTGGAACATTGAAAATGCGGTCAGATGAGGTGGAAGATGTTATCCTTTCAACTTCAACTTCCTATAATCTCCCTAAACAGTGAGTTAAATGTAACAGATTAACTGGAATGACATTCACTCTCACAGGATGGGTGGCCAAAAATAACAAACTAAAAGTCACACAAGCCACGAATATGACCGCATTGAGGCATACAGTATGTCACTGTGCTTCTGTGGCTATATGCACCATACCACTGCCTATTTCATTTGTTCATTTAGCAAACAAGACAGCTCATAATCCACTGTCTTTATCACAGTCAACACACCTATATTTTAGCTTTAATTAGCATTTTCTCTCAGCCACATGGCAAAATGTGTAGAATTGCAGGAAGTTAGTTGGGTTCACAATCAAAAAATATATGTATTTTTTGGGGGGGCCTACCCAAATTTATACAAGCCCACCCACCAATTAATTTTTGGCCACACCACTGATCCATGCCCACTTCATTCACCATACTACTAATCTGGTGTAGGATGGCTGGTAGACTGGTAAAGATGTGGTGTTATCAAAGAACGGAATACAATACCGTACCGATGCCAATTGTCTCAATAGACTGGCAATCACGATGGTTTCTTGGCAACAGTGGAAACATTGATTAATGTGTTATCTCATAGGCATAGGCCTTTCTCATTATCTATAGTTTCCTCAATCTACAGCCATGATAAGATAGTCAAGTTTTGAACTATTTATAGGTATCAATAACATTTTAGAACCAACAAACTAGGGATGCACGATATATCGGTGAACATATCGGAATCGGTCAATATTAGCTAAAAATGCCAACATCGGTATCGGCCCGATGTCTAGTTTAACGCCGATGTTAAAACTTCTTAGGGATCAAATCCCGTTAACGGGATCGATTTGATAACATCCGGGGAAATGGCAGAGCGCCAAATTCAAATTAAATCATTAGAAATATTTAACTTTCATACAATCACAAGTGCAATACACAATTTAAAGCTTTACTTCTTGTTGATCCAGCCACCGTGTCAGATTTCAAAAAGGCTTTACTGTGAAAGCAAATCATGCTATTATCTGAGGACAGAACCCCATCATACTAACACAGACAATCATATTTCATCCCGCCAGGCGCGACACAAAACGTAGAAATAACAATATAATTCATGCCTTACCTTTGAAGAGCTTCTTCTGTTGGCACTCCAAAATGTCCCATAAACATCACAAATGGTTCTTTTGTTCGATAAATTCCATCGTTATATCTCAAATGTCCATTTATTTGGTGCGCTTGATTCAGAAAAACACCAGTTCCAACTCGCCTGACATGACTACACATTATCTAATAAATTACCTGTAATCTTGGTCCAAACATTTCAAACAACTTTCCTAATCCAACTTTACGTATTTTTTTAACGTAAGCAATCGATACAATTTTAGACGGGATTTTAGACGGGATAAACTGCGTTCAATAGCGGATAAAAACAAAGTGGAGTTAGCTTTCAGGTCGCGCACCCTAACCACAACAGAACACATGACTATCCACCCAGATAGGAAATGGCTACTTCTTCATTACACAAAGGAAAAACATCAACCAATTTCTAAAGACTATTGACATCCAGTGGAAGCGATAGGAACTGCAAGCAAGTGCCTTAGAAATCTAGATCCACATAGAAAACCTATTGAAAACACTGTCACCTCAAACAAAATCATTTCCTGAATGGTTTGTCCTCGGAGTTTCGTCTGCCAAATAAGTTCTGTTATACTCACAGACATTATTCAAACAGTGTTAGAAACTTCAGAGTGTTTTCTATCCAGATATACTAATAATATGCATATCCTAGCTTCTGGACCTGAGTAGCAGGCAGTTTACTTTGGGCACGCTTTTCATCCGGACGTGAAAATACAGCCCCCTAGAGGCTACCGTGCATCCATTTATAACGCATGGAAATTATGTAATGACGCCACGTAAAATGTTGTGCTACACGTGCAACGCAGCATTCCTAACCTAGCCCACAATGTCTGCTGTGTGGATTGAGCAGTCAACAAGTGGAGTAGTCATTTGAAAAAGTAAGAACATTTCAGCGAAACAACTCAAAGGCGAAATCCATTAAAGCCAAAATAATGGAATTCATTGCCCTTGATAATCAACCATTCTCTGTCGTGGGTGATGTTGGCTTTCGCCAACAGGTCGTACACACTACCAAGTGCGCTATATTTCAGATTTTTCTGTTTCTGACCAGCAACCATCGTTGTGACATATGAAATACAAGTGATAGTGTAATCAATGTGTAAAAACTACGCAAAAAATGTATGAACACATTAAATTGTTATGTAACGTGCAGTCATATTCAGGTCCTGATTGGTCAATCAAACTTTATTTGTCACATGTGCCGAATACAACAAGTGTAGACTTTACCGTGAAATGCCCTTACAAGCCCTTAACCAACAGTGCAGTTCAAGAAGAAGAAAATATTTACCAAGTAGGCTAAAATAAAACGTAACACAATAACAATAACGAGGCTATTTACAGGGGGCACCGGTTCCTGAGTCAGTGTGCAGGGGTAAAGGCTAGTTGAGGTAATCCGTACATGTAGATGGGCGCAAAGTGACTATGCATAGGTAACAAACAAACAGCGAGTAGCAGCAGTGTACAAGAGGGGGGGGTGTCAATGTAAATTGTTCGGTGGTGATTTTTATGAATTGTTCAGCAGTCTAATGGCTTGGGGTAGAAGCCGTTGAGGAGCCTTTTGGTCCTAGACTTGGCGCTCCGGTACCGCTTGCAGTGCGGTAGCAGAGAAAACATTCTATAACTTGGGTGACTGGAGTCTCTGACAATTTTATGGGCTTTCCTCTGACACCGCCTATTATATAGGTCCTGAATGGCAGGAATTTTGGCCCCAGTGATGTACTGGGCCGTTCGCACTACCCTCTGTAGCGCCTTATGGTCAGATGCCGAGCAATCAAACCAAACACCTCTCTTGGAAGAAACGCATATCCCAAACCATCCAAATGTAATCTCATTGTATTGCATCTCAGAATATTATTAAATCAAACAAATTTTCATACTACAGCCTATAAGCATTCCTGACTAAGATAATAGTAATTAGGTCATATCTACTGTGTGCAACCCCTCACTGTGGTTTACAAAGTTATTGCTATTGCACATTTCCCTAGTATTGACTTAGACCTTATCATATAGATAAGATTAAATTAGCAGGGAAATGGTGGCTTCTGTAGAAGGTGGATATTCATATCTCCCTCTCATTGGCAATACTTGATCCTGGAAATGTTATGAAGCAACAAAAGCTTCTTAGAGCAGCTGTGCCTTTCAGAGATTAATCTCGATTTTCATTCGTGACACAAAGTTGTCTTGGCCCCAAAAAAACCACAAAAGGGACCTTTGGAGGAGGGCCTTTTACAGAGAGCTTAATTTCAAATGCCTGTTAATCTGCTTTAATCCATAGCAGAGATCACATAATTAAAATACATTTTGTAGGGGAAACATGTTTGTATAACTTTGTATCCTGTCCACATTGATTAATGGTTTAACAAGATGTGTTCCCCCTGCATTTCACACATACAGTATCACAGGTTCAATGGAAGTAATAAATAGATAATACATATTTTATGAAGATCATATAATCTTTCCTCACAGATGAAAACCGTCCTGTTTGTCAATGTGGTTATTACCAGAACACTACCATTTTTTCATCCTTCCTAACAGCCTATTCGCTGAATAGACCTTACAGTGAAATGCTTACTTATGAGCCCCTAACCAACAATGCAGTTTAAAAAATGAAAAACAAAAAAATGAAGGATAAGAATAAGACATAAAAGTAACAAGTACTTAAAGAGCAGCAGTAAAATAACAATAGTGAGACTATATACAGGGGGTTACCGGTACAGAGTCAATGTGGGGGGCACTGGTTAGTTGAGGTAATATGTACATGTGGGTAGAGTTATTAAAGTGACTATGCATAGATGACAACAGAGAGTAACAGCGGTGTAAAATAGAAAAGAGGGGGAGGGAGGTGGGGCAATGCAAATAGTCTGGGTAGCCATTTGATTAGTTGTTCAGGAGTCTTATGGCTTGGGGGAAGACGATTTTTGGAAGCCTCTTAGACTTAGACTTGGCGCTCCGGTATCGCTTGTGGTGCGGTAGCAGAGAGAACAGTCAATGACTAGGGTGGCTGGAGTCTTTGACAATTCTTAGGGCCTTCCTCTGACACCACCTGGTATAGAGGTCCTGGATGGCAGGGAGCTTGGCCCCAGTGATGTACTGGGCCGTTCGCACTACCCTCTGTAGTGCCTTGCGGTCAGAGTCCGAGCAGTTTCCATACCAGGCAGCGATGCAACCGGTCAGGATGCTATCGATGGTCTAGCTGTAGACCCTTTTGAGAATCTAGGGGCCCATGCCAAAACTTTTCAGTCTCCTGAGGGGGAAAAGGTGTTGTTGTGCCTTCTTCATGACTGTCTTGGTGTGTTTGGACCATTACAGTTCGTTGGTGATGTGGACACCAAGGAACTTGAAGCTCTCAACCTGCTCCACTGCAGCCCCATCGATGAGAATGGGGGCCTGTTTGGCCCGCCTTTTCCTGTAGTCCATAATCAGCTCCTTTGTCTTGCTCACATTGAGGGAGAGGTTGTTGTCCTGGCACCACACTGCCAGTTCTCTGACCTCCACCCTATAGGCTGTCTCATTGTTGTCGGTGATCAGGCCTACCACTGTTGTGTCATCAGCAAACTTAAAGATGGTGTTGGAGTCGTGTTTGGCCACGCAGTCGTGGGTGAACAGGGAATACAGGAGGGACTAAGTACACACCCATGAGGGGCCCCAGTGTTAACCTCTCTTGGGTAGGGGCAGTATTTTCGTGTCCGGATGAAAAGCGTGCCCAAAGTAAACTGCCTGTTACTCAGGCCCAGAAACTAGGATATGCGTATAATTGGTAGATTTGGATAGAATACACTCTACCGTTTTAAAAACTGTTAGAATATTGTCTTTGAGTATTACAGAACTGATATGGCAGACGAAACCCCAGAGGACAAACCCCCCCCCCCAAAAAAAGATTCTGCCTACCACTGTTTCCAATGGCTTTCATGTTTATTATGTGGTGAAGTCCTCCCAGATTGGTGACATCTAGTGGAAGCCCTAGGAACTGCAGTCTTTAGAAAGAATTTCAGGCTCGTTTTTGGAAAAATGAGTTAGAAGTTGTAGTTTTTCTAAGTGGATCCCATTTTGGCTATAGTGTTTCCATGCGCGTGGATGAAAGCACGTGTTTTTTTATCTCTGGTAATGAACATTCTATTCTCCGTCTTAAATTGTATCATTTATTTACGTATTAGTGTACCTGAGGTTTGATTATAAACGCTGTTTGACTTGTTTGGATACGTTTTTTGGTAATGTTTGGGATTAATTTTGTATGCATTTTGATGGAGGGAAACCGGTGGATTATTGAATGAAGCGCGCAAGCTGAACTTGGAGTTTTATGGATATAAAGAAGGACTTTATCGAACAAAAGGGCCATCTGTGATGTAACTGGGACCCTTTGGAGTGCCAACAGAAGAAGTTCTTCAAAGGTAAGGCATTTATTATATCGCTATTTCTGACTTTTGTGTCGCACCTGCCTGGTTGAAATATGTTTTTCATGGTTTTGTATGCGGGGCGCTGTCCTCAGATAATCGCATGGTATGCTTTCACTGTAAAGCCTTTTTGAAATCTGACACAGTGACTGGATTAACAAGAAGTTAAGCTTTATTTTGATGCATAATACTTGTATTTTCATGAATGTTAAATATTTATATTTCTGTAATTTGAATTTCGCGCTCTGCAATTTCACCGGATGTTGGCCAGGTGGGATGCTACCGTCCCACCTGCCCATAAGAAGTTAAGGATGAGCGTGGCAGATGTGTTGTTGCCTACTCTTACCACCTGCGGGAAGCCCGTCAGGAAGACCAGGATCCATTTGCAGAGGGAGGTGTTTAGTCCCAGAGTCCTTAGCTTTGTGATGAGCTTTGTGGGCATTATGGTGTTGAACGCTGAGCTGTAGTTGATGAACAGCATTCTCACATAGGTGTTCCTTTTGTCCAGGTGAGAAAGGGCGGTGTGGAGTGCGATTGAGATTGCGTCATCTGTGGATCTGTTGGGGCGGTATTTTAATTGGAGTGGGTCTAGGGTGTCCGGGAGGATGCTGTTGATGTGAGTAATGACCAGCCTTTCAAAGCACTTCATGGCTACTGATGTACGTGCCACAGGGCGGTAATAGTTTAGGCAGGTTGCCTTTGCTTCCTTGGGCACAAGGACTATGGTGGTTTGCTTGTAACAATACAGACTCAGTCAAGGAGAGGTTGAAAATGTCAGTGAAGACACTTGACAGTTGGTCCGCTCATGCTTTGAGTACACGTCCTGGTAGTCCGTCTGGCCCAGCGGCTTTATGAATGTTGACCTGTTTAAAGGTTTTGTTAATATCGGCTACAGAGAGCGTCTTCACACAGTCATCCAGAACAGCATGCTTTAGTGTTGCTTGCCTCCGAGCGAGCATAAAAGGCATTTAGCTTTTCTGGTAGGCTCGCGTCTGGGTATCCCTTTGTAGTCCGTAATAGTTTTCAAGCCCTGCCACATCCGACAAGCGTCAGAGCCGGGGGAGTAGGATTCAATCTTAATCCTGTATTGATACTTTACTTGTTTGATGGTTCGTCTGAGGGCATAGCGGGATTTCTTATAAGCGGCCAGATTAGTCTCCCGTTCCTTGAAGCGGCAGCTCTAGCCTTTAGCTCGATGCGGCTGTTGCCTTTAATCCATGGCCTCTGGTTGGGATATGTACGTACAGTCGCTGTGGGGATAAAGTGTAACATCCGCCTCATGTGACCACTTCCGTATTGAGCGAGTCACTGGTACTCCCTGCTTTAGTTTTTGTCTTGTAAGCAGGAATCAGGGGGATAGAATTGTGGTCAGATTTGCCAAATGGAGGGTGGGGGAGAGCTTTGTATGCAACTCTGTGTGTGGAGTAAAGGTGGTCTAGGATCCCCCCCTGGTTGCACATGTGACAGGCTGGTAAAAATGTGGTAAAATTGATTTAAGTTTGCCTGCATTAAAAACCCCAGACACTAGGAGCGTCGCTTCTGGGTGAGCATTTTCTTATTTGCTTATGGCCTTATAGAGTTGGATGAGACTGGTCTTAGTGCCAGCTTCGTTTTGTGGCGGTAAATAGACGGCTACGAATAATACGAATGAGACAAGCTTATTTGAAACTACAAATAGTGTTTTTTGACACGCAAAGACCCAAACGGTGTTCCATAGAAATCCTGGTTAGGTTTGAAACGGCTGAACAAATGAACAGTGAAACAGCACAGCAAGTAAGTGAAATAAATAGGTTTTGATTATGTTTTACTGGTTATGGGGACATATGTAAATGCTAACAAAATAACTTTTTGTTGTGCGTGTGTGTAGCCTTTGTTTAACTAGGAAGTCAGTTAAGAACAAATTCTTATCTACAATTACGGCCCAGACGACGATGGGCCAATTGTGCGCCGCCCTATTTGACTCCCAATCATGGCCGGATGTAATAGAGCTTCGATTTGAACCAGGGACTCTAGTGACGCCTCTTGCACTGAGATGCAGTGACTTAGACCGCTGCGTCCGTGTGTATGTTAACTATTTAAGTTATCGTATAATTTTTTGGGGGCGAGGAAAATATTGGATTTCGGTGTCCGCCAAAAATATCATATCGTTGCATCACTACAACAAACAGATGTGGGAAATGATTAACCCATGTGGTTTGTCACAACATCGGTGCATCATGTTTGTGCAGACTATATTTACTTTACAAATGGAAGGTTTGTTATAATATTGTAATAACACATGAAAAGTAAGCACTGTACTGTTCATCACCAGTGTCAGTGTCACGACTTCCGCCGAAGTCGGCCCCTCTCCTTGTTCGGGTGGTGTTCGGTGGTCGACGTCACCGGCTTTCTAGTCACCACCGATCCATGTTTCATTTTTGTTTTGTCTGTATTACACACACTTGGTTTCAACTCCCATATCATGTTCCTTATTTAACCCTCTGGCATACATTTCTGTTCTGTCCGTGATTGTTGGTGTCTTTAGTGGTTGTTGATTGTGCTAGTGTGTATGTATTTTTCTATTTGGTATATTGCTTGACCTTTTTTGAGTAAACTCAGTTGTGTTGCTCAAAACCTGTGTCCTGCGCCTGACTCCGTAACATCTCTGCACCCAATCACTGACAGTCAGACTAGACTGATACTTATCCTAGGGATGCAGGCTTGCTCTGTACAGTAGACTACATGGGTTTGTCTTTTTAAATGTGATGCGAAGTTTAAACAGTGACAAAATGCCACACCACCGAGCCCAGGGAACTGGACAGTAAATATGCAATCCTGCTGAAACTTTATCTTCTGAGTCAGAGAGTCATCTGTTGTTAGCCTAACTCAGGAACATGATGGCATCACTCTCCAAGCGTCCTCCATTATGTTAGGCCTAATGTTTAAAGGAAAGGCTGTTCTTGGTGTTCCTGCATTCCCTCATTCTTCACTCTTCTCTATGAGGCCCTCTGGTTGTGTTCGTGACCCATCGTTTGTTGTCATCTGAATGTAGCATACAGGGTGCTCATGTGGCACGCGGTGATTAGGCTAAGTCTGGTGTCTCTTGCCAAGTAGTGTTCCTTCTTGTTCCTTATAAGAGCTGTTCAGTTAGTGTTTTTCAGATACTAAGCACCCTGTTCAGACCTTACCTAACCTAATGCATACTTGAACGTTTTTTTTTCACCTCGTAAAAGCTCAGTCAAAACATTATTGTTATGCTATTTTCTAAAGTTGTCTGGCATGGCTGCATATGTTACATTGTTTTGTTTTATGGATTGAGTTGTGTGAGCTGAATACATGCACACATGGCTTTGTTTTATTCAGGATTGAGAGAAATCAGATGGCCAGTAATTTTTGGATTAGATGGTAATGTTCCTTCAGTATATTTTCATATTGGCTGAAGGATCAAGGTCTGTAGGCTTCTTGCTAGTATTAGCAAGATACTACAATAAGGAGGCCTAATGGTAATGCTTAGACTATTAGCAAGCAGAAAAATGACAATCACACAATTTCAACTAAGGTGTTATAACGGTTTATTAAAGATTATTATTATTATTGATAAACAATATATCAACTAATAATAAACAGTCCAACTACTTATAAACCATTTGTAAATCATTCATAAAGTAGGCTATACCTTAATGTAAAGCGTTGTAACCAGCTTCTATTCCCAAGCCATAAGACTGCTAAATAGCTAACAAAAAACTATTGCAGTTGACCTTGGTATTTTATATTTATTTTTGCACTTTCCCTATGCACACTCACAGGCCCTACCCCCTACTCACACAAGGGCTGGGCGATATGGCCAAAATATCATATCCCGATATAGATGATTTCACATCCCGATAATGATGCATATCACGATATTGCACAATTTCTGTAAATTCAATGAATAAAATGACCACATGTAAAGGCCTATTTCTAATAACATTTTTAATTATACTCAAATTAAAAGGTACTTACTCGTATTTGATCATTTATTTTATGTATAAAATATAAAATATGAATGTATAACATCTTAAAAGGTAAATAGAAAACACTTCAGCTATAGTTGCAATCAAAATATATATAAGCCTAAAAAAAAATATATATATATATATATGAGTGCTTGCCTGTTTTGCATGTTATTTTGCCGTTAATATGTGTCACATATCAATTTACATTTGGTACCTTGGGTCGAGTGTTAGCACCAACTCATGAAACCCAAGTTTCTCGACTGTGTAAATTAGGGCCTTGTCTTTGCAGATGTAAGTTGTAACGGCAGCTGTTATTTCCTTTATGTATTTATATCTTCCTGATTCTTTGCCATATGCTGTGCCTCGGGCAAAAGCCTCTTGCAACGTCTGAGTCAGGTTTGTTATGAGCACTCAACTGTACTTTCTTGAGTCTCATCCGTAGACTCTCTCCTTACTGTTTCACATGATTCTTGTGTAGGTGGTAAAGGAGGTTAGTGGTGTTTGAGCCTGTTGTCGGGACCGGCCTGTTTCACATGATTCTTGTGTAGGTGGTAAAATAGGTTAGTGGTGTTTGAGCCTGTTGTCTGGACCGGCCTGTTTCACATGATTCTTGTGTAGGTGGTAAAAGAGGTTAGTGGTGTTTGAGCCTGTTGTCGGGACCGGCCTGTTTCACATGATTCTTGTGTAGGTGGTAAAAGAGGTTAGTGGTGTTTGAGCCTGTTGTCGGGACCGGCCTGTTTCACATGATTCTTGTGTAGGTGGTAAAAGAGGTTAGTGGTGTTTGAGCCTGTTGTCTGGACCGGCCTGTTTCACATGATTCTTGTGTAAGTGGTAAAAGAGGTTAGTGGTGTTTGAGCCTGTTGTCTGGACCGGCCTGTTTCACACGATTCTTGTGTAGGTGGTAAAAGAGGTTAGTGGTGTTTGAGCCTGTTGTCGGGACCGGCCTGTTTCACATGATTCTTGTGTAGCTGTTAAAAGAGGTTAGTGGTGTTTGAGCCTGTTGTCGGGACCGGCCTGTTTCACATGATTCTTGTGTAGGTGGTAAAAGAGGTTAGTGGTGTTTGAGCCTGTTGTCTGGACCGGCCTGTTTCACATGATTCTTGTGTAAGTGGTAAAAGAGGTTAGTGGTGTTTGAGCCTGTTGTCTGGACCGGCCTGTTTCACATGATTCTTGTGTAGGTGGTAAAAGAGGTTAGTGGTGTTTGAGCCTGTTGTCGGGACCGGCCTGTTTCACATGATTCTTGTGTAGCTGTTAAAAGAGGTTAGTGGTGTTTGAGCCTGTTGTCGGGACCGGCCTGTTTCACATGATTCTTGTGTAGGTGGTAAAAGAGGTTGTTGTCGGGACCGGCCTGTTTCACATGAATCTTGTGTAGGTGGTAAAAGAGGTTAGTGGTGTTTGAGCCTGTTGTCGGGACCGGCCTGTTTCACATGATTCTTGTGTAGCTGTTAAAAGAGGTTAGTGGTGTTTGAGCCTGTTGTCGGGACCGGCCTGTTTCACATGATTCTTGTGTAGGTGGTAAAAGAGGTTAGTGGTGTTTGAGCCTGTTGGAGGGACCGGCCTGTTTCACATGATTCTTGTGTAGGTGGTAAAAGAGGTTAGTGGTGTTTGAGCCTGTTGGAGGGACCGGCCTGCGGGATATTTTGCGTGGATGGTTTTCTGTTCCGTGTCAGACTTTTCATACTCAAACCACATCCATGCGACCGAAGTTGCCGCTCTTTGAGGTACGAGCTCCGTGCTCTGTGTCACGTTCACTCTCTTTCATGTTTGTTTGTGTTGCAAATTGCCGTGTGGAAGAACGCAAAGCGTCGTCCAATTGACGAAAAATATTGACGTAAAGAGTGTGATTTGCGACACAAAGAAAGAAACTATAGAAAAACATCTATTGTTTCATATTATACTCTAACGTCACACGATATATATCGCCCAGCCCTAACTCACACTGATATTCCAACACACATACAAACACTCACGCCATAATTTGCTCACATACACATAATATGCAGAAATTGTACATTTATACTACTCTACACACACACACACACACACAGACACACACACACACACACACACTCATACAATCATCATATAGTTTGCCAGTATCCCTGTCACCTTATCCCTATACATATCTACCTCTGTTACTCCACTATCCCTGTCACTTTACCTCTATACATATCTACCTCTATCGACCCAGTATCCCTGCACATTGTTAATATAGACCTGGAACTGACTGACCCTGTGTATAGTATGCTTGCTTACTTACTTTATTGTGTTTTTCTTATTTTTATGTCGTGTTTTTGTTCTACCTTGTTATTTTTAGTATTACATTGTTATTGATTACTGCATTGTTTTCACTGTACTTGTGCATGTGACATTGAAACTTAAGTAGACTTACAGTATAATGCTCATCTCAAAATGTTGCAGTTATTTTTCCCATGAAAGGAATTTCTCAGTTAAAGACGTAATCTCAAATCCAATAATATTAATCTATAATTTCAGGTTGTATGACTCCTTATAGGGAGACTATTGACATCTTTATCTCTGCTGTTTGCGCCTCAGCCTGGCCAAACAGCCTGGCCAAACAGCCTGGCCAAACAGCCTGGCCAAACAGCCTAGCTCCCATCCACAGGTAGAGGAGCACTTACAGTGAAGTCGTAAAAAAATCAGCTGTAGCTGTGTGGTGCCTCAGACAGACCTAGATCGGATCCCCTCCACGTACGCTAATGGGCCTGAGGACTTGGGCCTCTGCCAGCCCCACTGTATCCTACCCAGCACTTGGCCCTCTCTTCTCCCAGGCTGCTCCCCACATGCCACACAGACAGTCATTGTGCTGCCTCTGAGGACCTGTGCCTCCTGCTCAGAGCAGGCATGTGGAGCTGGTTAGAGCTCCCTCAAAGAAGTCCTCTCACACACTGCGTCATGGAAAAGAGCACTGAGGCTCATAGAGGCAAGAGTTGTCAGGTAGCATATGGCACCGTTGGTTAGGGAAGGAGCGTTTATACCCTCCTGATGTAGGCATTTTGGTTACAACTGAAAGACAGTGCTAAAAGTTCTTCACACAATTGTCACGAACCGGCTCAAAGCCCGTAACAAAAGGGAGACAACGTGGAGATAAGGAGTAACAAAATATATATTTATTAACTAAAGCAACTAAGGAAAATATACAATGGTGTGTGTAATCAGTAATCAGTAGTGTAAGTGAGTGTTTTTCATGCATGAATGTGATAATGCAGGGTTTTGAAAGGTGCTAAAGCAAACAACCAAAACCCACCAAGAAACACAACAAAAAAAACTCAGTGTCTGCATGGAGAGAGACTCTTCCATGAATGTGGAAGAGGTCTATTTATCCTGGGACACACCTGTAGCTGACGACCCTCCCAACTCCGCCCACAGAATACGGCAGACAGAGTCGGAGGGTCGTCACACAATGCTTGACTCAAGGGTGGAAGAGTTAGCATTGGAATTAAAAGTCAATTGGGGTTCATTTTAAACCACTTGGGAAATTATTCAATTTGGCTATGGTTTGATGTTCAGTTTGCCTATTCATGATTTGTAGGCAGAATCCTGTTTAGAAATACAAATTAATGATAGTAGGTTAAATGATGAGATCACGGCATTCTGCACTTAAAGTTGAGGAATGATAATGTTCTTAGCATGGAGATAAAGCAAGCGTCCTTTCTTACTGGTTTCCACCAGTCATGCACTCAGTTTGACAGTTTCTAATACTGGTTGTCTTCATTGTATAAACCACTATTAAGGATATTATCTTCTTATAGTCATACATTTGATCACCACATCAGTTACCACTTTATAATGTTTTCCATTGTCTTAATCATCTCCTTTGTTTTACAGGGAGGAACCCAGAGTCAACATATCCACCCTTTAAAGGACATGGAGAAAGGTATGGGATTTAGGTTATCGACAGAGCTTTGATTGCTTATAAGACTGCTTAGTAATAGACAGTGCCTTCGAGAAAGTATTCAGACCCCTGACTTTTTCCTCATTTTATTACGTTACAGACTTATTCTAAAATGGATAAAAAATAAATACATCTTTAGCAATCTACACACAATACCTAATAATGAGCGAAAACACGTTTTTAGAAATGTTTGCAAATGTATGACAAATAAAAAACAGATACCTTATTTACATAAGTAAAGGTGCAACCTGTTTCCATTGATCATCCTTGATGTTTCTACAACTTGATTAGAGTCCACTTGTCACGGGTTACTATGAGTGGTGCGTAGGAGTCGGGAGCAGAGGGTTCAGTGATTTGCAGATTTATTTCTCTGGCACAAAACGGTCACGCCAAAAACAGGGCGCATAAACACTGGCGGCTAGTAGAGGCATATGACAGGCCGCTTGGAGTTTGCCAAAATGCACCTAAAGACTCTCAGACCATGAGAAACATGATTTTCTGGTCTGATGAAACCCAGATTGAACTCTTTGGCCTGAATGCCAAGTGTCACGTCTGGAGGAAACCTGGCAACATCATGCTGTGGGGATGTTTTTCAGCGGCAGGGACTGGGAGACTAGTCAGAATCGAGGCAAAGATGAACAGAGCAAAATACAGAGATATCTTTGATGAAAACCTGTTCCAGAGTGCTCAGGATCTCAGACTGGGGCAAAGGTTCACCTTCCAAGAGAACAATGACCCTAAGCACACAGCCAAGACAACACAGGATTGGCTTCAGGACAAGTCTCTGAATGTCCTGGAGTGGCCCAGCCAGAGCCCAGACATGAACCCGATCGAACATCTCTGGGGAGACCTGAAAATAGTTCTGCAGCAACGCTCCCCATCCGACCTGACAGCTTGAGAAGATCTGCAGAGAAGAATGGGAGAAACTCCCCAAATACAGGTGCCATGCTTGTATCGTCAAACCAAATAAGACTGCTGTAGTCACCGCCAAAGGTGTTTCAACACAGTACTGAGTAAAGGGTCTGAATACATATTTGAATGTAATATGCCTCTCTTTGCCTCTCTTATTCACTATTTATATAAATTATTTAGACAAAAATGTCCAAAATGCATAACTTCATTTTTATGATGAAGATACTGTTATTTACTGTTGTGCCTTGTCTCTTACAAAAGCTTTCCAGAACTTGCAAACTGCTTTTTATACTGTTCAACATACCTTGTGTCAATTGAAGCTTATCCTCAATACTGACTAAACTAATGGTGTTTTCTAAAGCAAGAAATAGACCTCTGAACTTTTCACCTATTACTACCTATTACTACAAGGAGATTGAGTTTGTATCCTCATATAAATATATTGGAATTTTAATTGATGATGGCCTCTCTTTTAAATTGCATATTCAACAACTTACAAAAAAATTGAAGCTGAAATTGTGATTTTATTTTAGGAATAAGGCCTGTTTTTCTTTTGAAGCCTGAAGGAGGCTAGTATCGGCTACATTTATGCCTTTACTAGACTATAGGGATATTTTATATATGAATGCTTCCGCTCATTGTTTGAGATCAATTGACACCCTTTACCATGGCACTTTGAGATTTATTTTAAACTGCAAAACCTGGCCTTCTCTAGTCACTCGTAGGCTCAGTCACTGGTATACTTTTATTTACAAAGCCATTTTGGGTTTACTAGATTTTTATTTTGGCATTTTTATTGTTCAGAAATGTGATGGGTAATCTCTTCGTTCGCTGGACTGCCAACTGTTCCAAATGTCCGAACTGAATTTGGTAAAAGGGCTTTTATGTACTCTGCGCCATCGTCTTGGAATGCCTTACAAAATACTTTTAAACTGGAAGAACTTGTCCCGATTGGTATTTTTAAATCACTGATGAATGATCTTGCGACTGATTCCCTGACCTGTCAATGTTTTTAATTTGCTGTTTTTGATTTTGTTATACTCGTGAATTCTATGGTTTTTACTAGATTACTTGTAGATTTTTTCATGTTGTTTGTAATTTTTGTAAGGACTTGATGCTGCCTATCTTGGCCAGGACGCTCTTGAAAAAGAGATTTTAAATCTCAATGAGCCCTTCCTGGTTAAATAAAGGTTAAATAAATAATACAAATATTTCAGTTTCTATTTCTAAAAACCTGTTTTTGCTTTGTCATTATGGGGTAGATTGATGAGGGAAAAAACGATTTAATCATTTTTAGAATAAGGCTGTAATGGAACAAAATATGGAAAAAGTGAAGAGGTCTTGTCACGACCCGGTTACAAACTCAGGTCTCCAGTGTGAGAAACAGTCACTTAGCAAACTGAGCCACTAATAGTCGGCAGAACCCAGAAGATGAGGCAGACACAGCAGTTCTTGAGACTGTGTTTTAATAAAGTAAAAAGGAAGGTTCTTCAGGCAAAAATATATATCCACAACGTCAAAAGTAATTCCAAGAGAAAAAGGTAATCCTCAAGATGCTAGGTACAGCAGGGAAAAAGCCTCAAAAGATAATCAAAAATAAATAAACGAGAACAAAAACAGAGTACCACAAGAGAGTCCAACTGGAGTAACAAATGTTCACATCATCGCTGGGGCTGGGTGCTAACATTCAAACACAGAGCAAAGAACTGAGGAAAACTAAGGGTTTAAATACATTCAAGGGAAACGAGGCACAGGTGCAAATAATAACTGGAAACAAGGGAAAACAAAAGGGTCAAAAAAGCACAATGGGGGCATCTAGTGGCCAAAACCGGAACAATCCTGACCAAATCCTGACAGATTCCCCCCTAGGAACGGCTCCTGACATTCCTACCAGCTTTTTCGGGGTGGAGGGCCCTGAACTGTCGAATGAGGTCAGGGTCCAGTATGTCTTTGGCAGGAACCCAGGAGCGCTCCTCGGGACCGTAGCCTTCCCAGTCCACCAGATACTGCCAGGACCGCTGCACCCGGCTGGAATCCAGTATCCGATGGACGGTATAAGCCGGCTGGTCTCCGATGGCGGAGGGGGAGGTCTGCCTGCCGGGACAAGGGGAGAAAAAACAACAGGTTTTAATAAGGAAATGTGAAATGTGGGATTAATCTTAAGGGATCTGGGTAAGTGCAGGCGATATGTAACTGGGTTCACTCTCCTGGCAACCTTAAAGGGACCGATGTATTTCTGGGACAGCTTGCGAGACTCCACCCGTAGCGGTAAGTTTTTTGTGGAGAGCCAGTCTCTCTGGCCGGGGCGCAAGGTAGGCCCGGGACGGCGATGTCTGTTTGCTTGTCGTTGGTACCGCTGTGAGGCACGCAGAAGATTAAGACGGGTCTTCCTCCACGTAAGCCGACAGTGTCTGATGAACTTCAAGGCTGAAGGCACTCCAACTTCTTCCTGGATGGATGGCTATGCTCCAATGGAGGAGCATAGCCAAACTGACTCTCATGCGGGGACATACCAGTGGAGGAGGAGCGCAAGGTAGGGTGCGCGTACTCGGCCCAAATAATGAAGGACGACCATGTGGACGGGTTGTTGGAGGCCATACATCTGAGGGCGGTTTCCAGCTCTTGATTCATCCACTCGGTTTGGCCGTTGGACTCCGGGTGGTACCCTGAAGATAGACTGGCAGTGGCCCCTATGAGTTGGTGTTAAAGGAATTTTTATCAATAATGACTAATTATGTATACATTTCAATCAGGACTGACTAATCAGAATACTATTATGTTACTGTATATGTACTAATCAGAATACTATTATGTTACTGTATATGTATGAATTTTCTTTCTTAATCCTATTACTGAATATAATGTGTGTAAATGTAATCAAGAATTAGAACAATGACTGTCTGTTCCTTGGTAGAAATGAATGAACTATATCTTCAGACTGGCTAGAATGCTTATCTACACAAGAAGACTTAATAAATTAATTAATTCTAAATAATAAATTATATTCAATTGGTAGGGAGACGATGTGGGAAGGCTTGAGATACTGCCTTTGTACCAGGGTGGGAGAAGAGACGGGACAGTTCAAAAACTAATGACGTCATTTTCAGTTTATAACCTGTGGTAAACTGTATCGTGTTCAGTACTCTCGTGAATAAACTCTGCTGTTTGACTTTAAGACTGGGCTCTGTCCATTATTATAAAATAAGGGTCTTACAAATCCTTATGAATTGACAGTGTTCAATTTTAATTGGGTATTAAAACATAGAGCAATTGAATTCCTGCAACAGTTGGCAGAAGGCCTTCCAAAACCTTGAGGCGAACTGGGGACCTCTGTCGGAAACCATATCTTGAGGAATGCCGAAGACTGGAACACATTGTTAATTACCAACTCAGCCGTTTCCTTGGCAGAAGGTAACTTAGTCAAGGGGACGAACCTGGCCGCCTTAGAAAACCTGTCGATGATGACTAGGATAGTAGTATTACCATGGGACGGAGGAAGGCCAGTAATAAAGTCCAACGAGATATGGGAACAGGGTCGGTGGGGAATAGATAAAGGGTGAAGGAGTCTTTGAGGGCGGAGGTGAGAAGATTTGCCCTGGCAGCACACGGGACAGGCCTTGACGAAAGTGGCAACGTCCTCTTCTATGGTGGGCCACCAGAACTTTCGCTGGATGAACTCCAAGGTGCGACCTACGCCCGGGTGACAGGTGAGGCGAGAGGAGTGCCCCCACAGAAGGACCTGGGTCCTCGCTGCCTTGGGGACAAACAACCGATTGGCAGGACCTCCTTTCAGACCCGGTTTGAAAGCTTGAGCTCGTCTCACGGTATCCTCAACTTGCCATGAGATCGGGGCCACGATCTTAGTTGCAGGAAGGACAGGCATGTCAGTATCTTCTCGAATGGCAGGAGCGTAGACTCGGGCCAAGGCGTCTGGTTTGAGATTCTTCGACCCGGGCCGATAGGTGAGGATAAACTGGAATCGATTGAAGAAAAGAGACCATCGAGCTTGTCTGGAGTTCAACCGCTTCGCCTGCTGGATATACTCCAGATTTTTGTGGTCCGTAAGCACTTGAAACGGTTGAGAAGCCCCCTCGAGCCAGTGTCTCCATTCCTTCAATGCCATCTTAACCGCTAGGAGTTCACGATCCCCCACATCGTAGTTCCTCTCGGCCGGGGTAAGCCGGTGTGAGAAGAAGGCGCAAGGGTGGAGCTTCTTGTCTTCACCCCTCTGAGACAGGACAGCTCCAACACCAACCTCTAATGCGTCTACCTCCACCACAAACGGTTCATCCCCAGTCGGTAGTGTCAGGATGGGAGCAGAGAGGATGCGCTGCTTGGGTCCTTGGAAGGCCGTCTCAGCTTCTTTTCCCCACTGAAACCTTGCGTTACCACCCTTGGTTAAAGCTGAGAGAGGGGCTGCCACCAAGCTGAAGTTCTTGATGAACTTGCGGTAAAAGTTTGTGAAGCCCAGGAAACGCTGAACTTCCTTAACGGACTTGGGGGTGGGCCAATCCGCTACTGCCCCTACCTTCCTGGAGTCCATTTGGACTCGACCGGGTTCCACTACAAATCCCAGGAATTGTTCTCGGGAGGAATGGAATTCACATTTTTCCGGCTTAACGTACAAATGGCTGTCTAGGAGGCATTTGAGTACTTGTCTGACATGCTTTGTGTGTTCTTGAAGGGAGAACACAAAGCATGTGGGGAGCTCGAAAAGATGAGGATGTCATCCAAGTAAACAAACACGAAGATGTCAAGCATATCCCTAAGCACATCGTTTATGAGCGCCTGGAACACAGCCGGGGCACCGTTGGTCAGGCCGAAGGGCATCACCAAGTATTCGTAGTGACCAGTAGGCGTGTTGAAAGTGGTCTTCCACTCGTCACCGTGTCTGACCCGCACAAGATGGTATGCGTTCCGCAGGTCAAGCTTAGTGAAGACAACTGCTTCCTGGAGCAGCTCAAATGCTGTGGCCATAAGGGGTAGCGGGTAGCGGTTACGGACGGTTATGGCATTGAGTCTCCGGTAGTCGATGCGAGGACGTAATGGGGAAAAGATCCGACTCCTGGGGGGACAGGTGCCCGGAAACAGGTCGATGGGGCAATCGTAAGGTCTATGGGGTGGTAGCATGGTGGCCCTCTGTTTGCTAAATACCGTTTTGAAGTCATGGTAACAATCGGGAACTCAGGACAGGTTGATGGATTCTAGGGACTCGGGAGGAGAACTCGGGAAACTCGGGAAGATACAAGTGGCTTGGCACGTAGGACCCGACTGCTTGACAGTGCCCACAGACCAGTCGATGTGAGGGTTATGGCTGTGAAGCCAGGGGTAGCCAAGGACGAGAGGGAACTCGGAACAGGGGATCAGATGAAAGTTCATCACTTCCTGGTGTTGGGAAACTGAAAGTCGCAAGATGGTAGTGACGCGAGTGACAAGTCCAGATCCCAGAGGGCTTCCATCCAATGTCCTCATGGGCTCCCTTAGAGGTTCAGAGGGGACGCCATTCTCCTTCGCCCAGATACCATCCATGAAGTTTCCTGCGGCTCCAGAGTCTACCAAGGTTTGAAGGGAAAGCTTGTGGTTGTCCCAGGAAAGGGTGACTGGAATGAGCAGCCGGGAGTTGGACGTATGGGAGGAGGTTATGTTTCCCGTTACAGTCCCCCCCAGGCCTGCACGGGACAGTTTGTTTCCCTGGAAATGGCCCGGTTTGCCGCAATATAGACAGCATCGCTTCCTCATCTGGCGGTCTCTCTCAGCCTGGGAGATGCGTCCAATCTGCATGGGTTCCAGTGGAGCCAGCGAGGATAAAGGCGGGGACTCGAAGCTGGGACCGATAGGAGCTATGGTGAGAGATCTACGGTTGAGTTCTCTCTCTCTCTCAGACGCTGGTCTATGCGCGAGGCTAACTTGATCAATGACTCGAGGTTGTCCGGTGGTTCCCGAGTGGCCAGTTCATCTTGGATGGTGTCGGAAAGACCCTTCAGAAAGCACACTGTGAGCGCCTTGTCGTTCCAGCCACTCGTTGCTGCCACCGTGCGGAACTGGGTGGCATAGTCCGTCACTCTGCGCCGACCTTGGCGGAGAGTCAGGAGCTGTTTGGCTCAGTCAGGGCCGCTGGTAGGACTTTGAAACACTCGCTTGAATTCCTCAGCAAAGGCAGAGTAGCTGGCACAGCAGGGACTTTGGGCATCGCACACAGCAGTAGCCCAGGCCAGGGCTTTTTCTGACAGCAGGGTGATGATATTTGCAATCTTGGACCGGTCGGTGGGAAACCACGACGGTTGCAGCTCGAAGGAGAGAGAACAATGGGTGAAAAACCCCTTACAAGCACTCGGATCACCTGAGAACCGTTGGGGAGGTGGAAGACGAGGTTCAGCCAGGGGGTTAAGTGCCATGGGCACTTGAATCTGAGGTACTGGGGTGGGAGCGGTTGCCGGGGGAAGTCGATCAGATACAGTGCCTTACGAAAGTATTCGGCCCCCTTGAACTTTGCGACCCTTTGCCACATTTCAGGCTTCAAACATAAAGATATAAAACTGTATTTTTTGTGAAGAATCAACAACAAGTGGGACACAATCATGAAGTGGAACGACATTTATTGGATATTTCAAACTTTTTTAACAAATCAAAAACTGAAAAATTGGGCGTGCAAAATGATTCAGCCCCCTTAAGTTAATACTTTGTAGCGCCACCTTTTGCTGCGATTACAGCTGTAAGTCGCTTGGGGTATGTCTCTATCAGTTTTGCACATCGAGAGACTGACATTTTTTCCCATTCCTCCTTGCAAAACAGCTCGAGCTCAGTGAGGTTGGATGGAGAGCATTTGTGAACAGCAGTTTTCAGTTCTTTACACAGATTCTCGATTGGATTCAGGTCTGGACTTTGACTTGGCCATTCTAACACCTGGATATGTTTATTTTTGAACCATTCCATTGTAGATTTTGCTTTATGTTTTGGATCATTGTCTTGTTGGAAGACAAATCTCCGTCCCAGTCTCAGGTCTTTTGCAGACTCCATCAGGTTTTCTTCCAGAATGGTCCTGTATTTGGCTCCATCCATCTTCCCATCAATTTTAACCATCTTCCCTGTCCCTGCTGAAGAAAAGCAGGCCCAAACCATGATGCTGCCACCAACATGTTTGACAGTGGGGATGGTGTGTTCAGCTGTGTTGCTTTTACGCCAAACATAAAGTTTTGCATTGTTGCCAAAAAGTTCAATTTTGGTTTCATCTGACCAGAGCACCTTCTTCCACGTTTGGTGTGTCTCCCAGGTGGCTTGTGGCAAACTTTAAACAACACTTTTTATGGATATCTTTAAGAAATGGCTTTCTTCTTGCCACTCTTCCATAAAGGCCAGATCTGTGCAATATACGACTGATTGTTGTCCTATGGACAGAGTCTCCCACCTCAGCTGTAGATCTCTGCAGTTCATCCAGAGTGATCATGGGCCTCTTGGCTGCATCTCTGATCAGTCTTCTCCTTGTATGAGCTGAAAGTTTAGAGGGACGGCCAGGTCTTGGTAGATTTGCAGTGGTCTGATACTCCTTCCATTTCAATATTATCGCTTGCACAGTGCTACTTGGGATGTTTAAAGCTTGGGAAATCTTTTTGTAACCAAATCCGGCTTTAAACTTCTTCACAACAGTATCTCGGACCTGCCTGGTGTGTTCCTTATTCTTCATGATGCTCTCTGCGCTTTTAACGGACCTCTGAGACTATCACAGTGCAGGTGCATTTATATGGAGACTTGATTACACACAGGTGGATTGTATTTATCATCATTAGTCATTTAGGTCAACATTGGATCATTCAGAGATCCTCACTGAACTTCTGGAGAGAATTTGCTGCACTGAAAGTAAAGGGGCTGAATAATTTTGCACGCCCAATTTTTCAGTTTTTGATTTGTTAAAAAAGTTTGAAATATCTAATAAATGTTGTTCCACTTCATGATTGTGTCCCACTTGTTGTTGATTCTTCACAAAAAAATACAGTTTTATATCTTTATGTTTGAAGCCTGAAATGTGGCAAAAGGTCGCAAAGTTCAAGGGGGCCGAATACTTTCGCAAGGCACTGTATCTGCTTTATGGAAGTCAGCATCTCCGATAGAAGTTGAGAATGTCTAGCCATTAAGGCCTCTTGCTGAACCAGAGTGGCTTCGTGGAGTTGGACAGTCCCCTCGTGGTGGGACAGCGTGGCAAAAATGTCCTGGGAACTGGCTGCATTTTGGCTCTGTGTTTCTGTCAGGACCCGGTTACGAACTCAGGTCTCCGGTGTGAGAAACAGTCACTTAGCAAACTAAGCCACTAATAGTCGGCAGAACCCAGAAGATGAGGCAGACACAGCAGTTCTTGAGACTGTGTTTTAATAAAGTAAAAAGGAAGGTTCTTCAGGCAAAAATATATATCCACAACGTCAAAAGTAATTCCAAGAGAAAAAGGTAATCCTCTAAGTCAAAAGGTAAATCCACAAGGTGGTAGGTACAGCAGGGAAAAAGCCTCAAAAGATAATCAAAAATAAATAAACGAGAACAAAAACTGAGTACCACAAGAGTTCAACTGGAGTAACAAATGTTCACAGCTTCGCTGGGGCTGGGTGCTAACATTCAAACACAGAGCAAAGAACTGAGGAAAACTAAGGGTTTAAATACATTCAAGGGAAACGAGGCACAGGTGCAAATAATAACTGGAAACAAGGGAAAACAAAAGGGTCAAAAAAGCACAATGGGGGCATCTAGTGGCCAAAACCGGAACAATCCTGGCCAAATCCTGACAGGTCTGAGTACTTTATTAAGAAGGCACTTTATATATACATATATGTTTTATACAAATCGACTTAGTCATTCGTGCACACATTTGGCGTATTGGTGGTGCCAGGAATCGAACCCACTACAATCGAATCCACTACCCTGCCATTACAAGCTTGTGTCCCCCCGTTATGTAACAGGTTGTACAAACGACAATTTAAGCCTACTAGAAAGTGTGTGCCCTCTGCCTGGAGGGAAGCAAAAGTCATTCTGCTGCCCAAGAATAGTATAGCCCCTTTTACTGGCTCAAAAAGCCGACCAATCCGCCTGTTACCAACCCTTACTAAACTTTTGGCAAAAAATATGTTTGACCAGATACAATGCTATTTTACGGTAAACAAATTGACAACAGACTTTCAGCACGCTTATAGGTAAGGGAATTCAACAAGCTCAGCACCTACACAAATGACTGATTGGCTGAGAGAAATTGATGATAATATGTTTTGTTAGACTTCGAAGCAGCTTTTTACATTATCGATCATAGTCTGTTGCTGGAAAAACTTGTGTAAGGGCTTTACACCCCCTGCTATATTGTGGATAAAGTGTTACCTGTCTAACAGAAAACAAAGGGTGTTCATTAATGGGAGCCTCTGTAACATAATCCAGGTAGAATCAGGAATTCCCCTGGGCAGCTGTCTAGGCCCTTTACTTTTTTCAATCTTTACTAGTCCAATCACATTTTATTTGTCACAAGCGCCGAATAGAGCAGGTAGACCTTACCGTGAAATGCTTAATTACAAGGCCTTAACCAACAATGCAGTTCAAGAAATAGCATTACTAAAATATTTACAGGAAATGTACATAACAATAACGAGGCTATTTACAGGGGGTACCGGTACAGAGTCAATGAATGGGGGTACAGGTTAGTCGAGAGAATTTGTTAAGTGACTATGCATAGATAATAAACAGTGAGTAGCAGCAGTGTAAAATCAAAGGGGGGGGGGGGGGGGGGGTCAATGTAAATAGTCCAGGTGGGCAGTCTTATGGCTTGAGGGTAGAAGCTGTTAAGGACGCTTTTTGTCCAAGAGTTGGCGCTCCGGTACCGCTTGCCGTACGGTAGCAGAGACAGTAAACCAGTGTGTCCATGTATGCGGATGACTTGACACTGTCCACGTCAGCTACTACAGCAACTGAAATGACTGCAACACTTAAGAAAGAGCTACGGTTAGTTTCAGAATGGGTGGAAAGGAATAAGTTAGTCCTAAATATTTTAAAAACTAAAAGTATTCTATTTTGGACAAATCATTCACTAAACCCTAAACCTCAACTAAATCTTGAAATGAATAATGTGGAAATTGAGCAAGTTGAGGTGACTAAACTGCTTGTAGTAACCCTATTGTAAACTGTCATGGTCGGAACATACTGATACAACAGTAGTTAAGATGGGAAGAAGTCTGTCTTTAATAAAGCGCTACTATGCCATAACAACACTATTGAGAAGGCAGGTCCTACATGCCCTAGTTCTGTCGCACCTGAACTGCTGTTCAGTCGTGTGGTCAGGTGCCACAAAGAGGGATTACAATTGGCTCAGAACAGGGCAGCATGGGTGGACCTTAACCTTAGGCACATCATCATCTGCACATCTATCACTCCAGTATTAATGCTAAATTGTAATTGTTTTTGCCTCTAGGGCCTATTTATTACCTACTTCCCTACTCTTCTACATTTGCACACACTGTACATAGAAAAATCTATTTTTTTTCGTGTTATTGACTGTACGTTTGTTTATGTGTAACTCTGTGTTGTTTTTTTATGCACTGCTTTGCTTTATCTTGGCCAGGTCGCAGTTGTAAATGAGAACTTGTTCTCAACTGGCCTACCTGGTTAATAACCTGTCTAGGACTGGGGTTCCGCTAGCGCAATCAATCACACAGTGACCACACATACTAATCCTACCCCACCCATCCTATTTTCAAAACAGCTCCAGTCTATTAAGGTGAACTGAAGGAGAGACCGTCTCCCCAAAGGAATAGCTTATCAGTGCTAATGCTGTGACAGCACAGATTGTTTAGCTGGTGGGTTGAATCCACAACCAGAACCTGTGGTGGTTTTAAAAGATAATGTGGTCTTTGATCCTCCACACTCTGCCAGGCTGGGCATGCATGATTGACACCAGGTCTATTTAACTGTTGTTGCTAAACAGAAACTAGCAGCTTACATGGATATATTTAGTTTTCAATGTTTTGTTCCAAATGTAAAAACATCTGTAGTTGAGTGAAGTGTTTATTTTGTAGTCAAAATGAACGGCCTGTCAGGCTGGGCAAACCGTCATGATTCTGGACAATGACATTGGGGGTTGTGGTCAGATTTTGTCCAGAGACGGGGAGTCCGTGGAAGATGTCTGTCTGTCTGTCTGTCTGTCTGTCTGTCTGTCTGTCTGTCTGTCTGTCTGTCTGTCTGTCTGTCTGTCTGTCTGAGATTGACATCAGTGACCTATAATCTCATCTAATCCGTAATTTATACTCGGCCACTCCAAAGCACAATATAAAGTAGCAGATTGTGGTGAGCTGTATGTGACGGTGTGGGATTGAAAATGTCCCTGGATGGTGATGAAGTGTCATCTCTCCCGTTCATCCTCTTACTGATCTGACCCATCTCTCTCTCTCTATGCCTCACTCTCTCTATTCATCTCTCTATCTATGCGCCTCTCTCTATGTGCCTCTCTACAGTGCCTTGCAAAAGTATTCACCCCCCTTGGCATTTTTCCTATGTTGTTGCATTACAACCTATAATTACAATCTGTATTTTATTTGAATTCCATGTAATGGACATACACAAAATAGTCAAAATAGGTGAAGTGAAATGAAAAAAATAATACTTATTTCAAAAATTCTAAAAAATAAAAAACTGAAAAGTGGTAGGTGCATATGCATTCACCCCCTTTGCTATGAAGCCCCTAAAAAAGATCTGGTGCAACCAATTACCTTCAGCAGTCACATAATTAGTTAGATTGCACACAGGTGAACTTTATTTAAGTGTCACATGATTTGTCACATGATCCTAGTGTATATATACACCTGTTCTGAAAGGCCCCAGAGTCTGCAGCACCACTAAGCAAAGGGCACCACCAAGCAAGCGGCACCATGAAGACCAAGGAGCTCTCCAACAGGTCAGGGAAAAAGTTGTGAAGAAGTACAGATCAGGGTTGGGTCATAAAAAATATTAAAAACTTTGAACATCCCACGGAGCACCATTAAATACATTATAAAAATATGGAACGAATGTGGCACCAAAACAAACCTGTCAAGAGTTGGTCGCCCACCAAAACACACAGAACAGGCAATTGAGGGAATTAGAGAGGCAACAAAGAGACCAAAGATAACTCTGAATGAGCTGCAAAGCTCCACAGCGGAGATTGTAGTATCTTTCCATAGGACCACTTTAAGCCTTACACTCCACGGAGCTGGGCTTTATGGAAAAATGGCCAGAAAAAAAGCCAGTGCTTAAAGAAAACAATAAGCAAACATGTTTGGTGTTTGCCAAAGGGCATGTGGGAGACTCCCCAAACATATGGAAGAAGGTACTCTGGTTAGATGAGACTAAAATGGAGCTTTTTGGCCATCAAGGAAAAGACTATGCCTGGCGCAAACCCAACACCTCTCATCACCCCGAGAACACCATCCCCACAGTGAAGCATGGTAGTGGCAGCATCATGTTGTGGGTATGTTTTTCATCGGCAGGGACTGGGAAACTGGTCAGAATTGAAGGAATTTTGGATGGCGCTAAATACAGGGAAATTCTTGAGGGAATCCTGTTTCAGAGGTTCACCTTCCAGCAGGACAATGACCCTAAGCATACTGCAAAAGCAATACTCCAATGGTTTAAGGGGAAACATTCAAATGTCTTGGAATGGCCTAGTCAAAGCACAGACCTCAATCCAATTGAGAATCTGTGGTATGACTTAAAGATTGCTGTACACCAGCAGAACCAATCCAACTTGAAGGAGCTGGAGCAGTTTTGAAGAATGGGCAAAATCCAAGTGGCTAGATGTGCCAAGCTTATAGAGACATATAGAGACATATAGAGACAGTCTTGCAGCTGTAATTTCTGCAAAAGGTGGCTCTACAAAGTATTGGCTTTGGGGGGGGTGAATAGTTATGCACACTCAAGTTTACATTTTTTTTGTTTGTTTCACAATAAAAATATATTTTGCATCTTCAAAGTGGTAGGCATGTTGTATAAATCAAATGATACAAACCCCCCAAAATGTATTTTAATTCCAGGTTGTAAGGCCACAAAATAGGGGGTGAAAACTTTCGCAAGCCACTGTATGCGCCTCTCTCTCTATGCCTCTCCCTCTCTATGCGCCTCTCTCTCTATGCGCCTCTCTCTCTCTGTCTCTATGCCTCTATCTATGCCTCTCTCTCTCTCTCTCTCTCTCAAATTCAAGCTGCTTTATTGGCATAAAAAATATTGTGTCAATATTGCCAAAGCAACAATGTATACAATATACATTGTAAAACAATTATGATGCATAACAAATAATAATATACAATGGTAGTAAATAATAATAAATAAAAAATAAATATAATAAAAAAACACAACAATTAAATGGTAACAGTCAGTAGTAGAAATGTAATAAATATAAAAAGCTAAACATGGAAAATTAAACTATAACTAACTGTCATCTTCACCATCATCATCATTTCTACCACCACCATCATCATCATCATTACTACCACCACCATTATCATCTTCATCATTACTACCACCAACATCATTGTTATTACTACTACTACTACTACCACCACCATCACTAAACTGCTATCACTACCATCACCCCTACTATTTGGAATGATAGTCACAACAACATCAAAAATAGTAATAGCAATAATAGTAATAATAAGGAAGTTACTGTTTACTGGTATGAAGAGATTCGGGAGACAGGCGCAGGAATGCATAATAGTTTTTTTATTGTACCCAAATTACGGCGTACCGTGTAAAGGCACAGGGACAAAGACCAAACAAACACTATACAAAAACACATGGTGATACCCAAACAAAAGAGCGAGGAGTACTTCAAATAAATGACACACGCGCACAATGATTAACACACGGGATGAGATCCGTAATCATCTACGCAATCCACAATGGCACGAAAGCCCAAAACACACAGCACACGTACTCACACGCACCAACGGACATTGTAACAATAATTGACCAGACCATGGTGAAAGGGCATATATATACAAATACAATTAGTGGGAATAAGGGCCAGGTGTGCGCAATGAAAGTTCCAGAGGGATCTGTGAAAACTATGCAGATGTTATTATCCAGTATCCCTCAGGCTATGGCAGACAAAGACATATTTGGCTGCAAGAGGAGCCATAGCTCCTTCCCCATGAGTATTTTTAGTTTTTCCTCTGGGTTAAAGAAGTTAAAATTTGGAATAAATGTAGTAATTTCTGTGAATAATGAATCACTTGGTGAGGAATATTTAGTAAAGGAGAAAGTGCCTCTCTGTTTCTACCTCCCCTGTCGTGCAGTGACCACATACACGCTCCTCTTTGGGTAACCATGTATTTTTTATGTCTGCCGGTTTCTATTGCCAATCGGTGGTCACTCACTTACTTGGTAAGGATCTGTCTCGGCTTAATATCCCTGACAGAGTAGAGATAATCGGCCAATTCATATTCTCTGTTTAGGGCCAGATAGCAATTTAGTCGGCTTTGGGATTTTGTTTCGTTTTTCCAATGTTGTAAATATGAGTCCTTTGATTGGTTCATGTTTTTGTTTATTGGAATTATTTCTTTTGAAGCAGTGCTGGTGTCAGCTTGGTTGGTTAGGTCCAACACCTGTTGATTTTAATGAACTTTTCTGTATTTTCATTACCACTGGGAAGCGGCCCAATTCTGCCCGTCATGCATTAGTTAGTGTATTTCTCTGGATTTCTCCGACAGAATTCTGCATATAGGGCTTCAATTGGATGTTTTTCCCACATATACAGTAAGTCCAGTTTATTGAGAGGCCCCCAAACGTCACTTCCGTAAAAAGCTATTGGTAGCATTACACTGTCAAATATTTTGGTCCAAATTCTAATTGGGATGTTGATATTGAATAATTTCATTTTTATTGCATACAATGCTCTGCAGGCTTTTTCTTTGAGTGCCTTCACTGCCATATTAAAGTTTCCCAATGCCGATATGGTCAGACCAAGGTACAGTGCCTTGCGAAAGTATTCGGCCCCCTTGAACTTTGCAACCTTTTGCCACATTTCAGGCTTCAAACATAAAGATATAAAACTGTATTTTTTTGTGAAGAATCAACAACAAGTGGGACACAATCATGAAGTGGAACGACATTTATTAGATATTTAAAACTTTTTTAACAAATCAAAGACTGAAAAATTGGGCGTGCAAAATTATTCAGCCCCTTTACTTTCAGTGCAGCAAACTCTCTCCAGAAGTTCAGTGAGGATCTCTGAATGATCCAATGTTGACCTAAATGACTAATGATGATAAATACAATCCACCTGTGTGTAATCAAGTCTCCGTATAAATGCACCTGCACTGTAATAGTCTCAGAGGTCCGTTAAAAGCGCAGAGAGCATCATGAAGAACAAGGAACACACCAGGCAGGTCCGAGATACTGTTGTGAAGAAGTTTAAAGCCGGATTTGGATACAAAAAGATTTCCCAAGCTTTAAACATCCCAAGGAGCACTGTGTAAGCGATAATATTGAAATGGAAGGAGTATCAGACCACTGCAAATCTACCAAGACCTGGCCGTCCCTCTAAACTTTCAGCTCATACAAGGAGAAGACTTGACTGCATCTCTGATCAGAGGCCCATGATCACTCTGGATGAACTGCAGAGATCTACAGCTGAGGTGGGAGACTCTGTCCATAGGACAACAATCAGTCGTATATTGCACAAATCTGGCCTTTATGGAAGAGTGGCAAGAAGAAAGCCATTTCTTAAAGATATCCATAAAAAGTGTCGTTTAAAGTTTGCCACAAGCCACCTGGGAGACACACCAAACATGTGGAAGAAGGTGCTCTGGTCAGATGAAACCAAAATTGAACTTTTTGGCAACAATGCAAAACGTTATGTTTGGCGTAAAAGCAACACAGCTGAACACACCATCCCCACTGTCAAACATGGTGGTGGCAGCATCATGGTTTGGGCCTGCTTTTCTTCAGCAGGGACAGGGAAGATGGTTAAAATTGATGGGAAGATGGATGGAGCCAAATACAGGACCATTCTGGAAGAAAACCTGATGGAGTCTGCAAAAGACCTGAGACTGGGACGGAGATTTGTCTTCCAACAAGACAATGATCCAAAACATAAAGCAAAATCTACAATGGAATGGTTCAAAAATAAACATATCCAGGTGTTAGAATGGCAAAGTCAAAGTCCAGACCTGAATCCAATCGAGAATCTGTGGAAAGAACTGAAAACTGCTGTTCACAAATGCTCTCCATCCAACCTCACTGAGCTCGAGCTGTTTTGCAAGGAGGAATGGGAAAAAATGTCAGTCTCTCGATGTGCAAAACTGATAGAGACATACCCCAAGCGACTTACAGCTGTAATCGCAGCAAAAGGTGGCGCTACAAAGTATTAACTTAAGGGGGCTGAATAATTTTGCACTGTATGTGTCATTTTTAGTGTGTTCAATTATGGTGTTGTTCAGGGTGAATTTATATTTGTGTTTCTGACATCTGTTTTTTTTTTTTTGGGGGGGGGGGGGGGGGGGAATCATGATTTTAGTTTTTTTGAAATTTACTGGCAGGGCCCAGTTATGGCAATACTGCTGTAGAATGTTAAGGTTCAGTTGAAGACCTTCTTTGGTTGGTGATAGAAGTACCAAATCATCAGCATATAGCAGGTATTTTACCTCTGTGTCAAATAGTGTGAGTCCTGGGGCTGGAGAATGGTCCGACATGTCTGCTAATTCATTGATATAAATGTTGAAAAGATTTGGACTCAAACTGCAGCCAAGGTCTCACACTTCGATTTTGTGAAAATAATTCTGTTCTTTGGTTTTTGATTTTTATTGCACACTTGTTTTCTGTCTACATACATTTTTATTAAGTCATACACCTTACCACCAAAGCCCACTTTTTATTTTATTTTTATTTATTTTTATTTTACCTTTATTTAACCAGGTAGGCAAGTTGAGAACAAGTTCTCATTTACAATTGCGACCTGGCCAAGATAAAGCAAAGCAGTTCGACAGATACAACGACACAGAGTTACACATGGAGTAAAACAAACATACAGTCAATAATACAGTATAACAAGTCTATATACAATGTGAGCAAATGAGGTGAGAAGGGAGGTAAAGGCAAAAAAGGCCATGGTGGCAAGGTAAATACAATATAGCAAGTAAAACACTGGAATGGTAGTTTTGCAATGGAAGAATGTGCAAAGTAGAAATAAAAATAATGGGGTGCAAAGGAGCAAAATAAATAAATAAATGAAATACAGTTGGGAAAGAGGTAGTTGTTTGGGCTAAATTATAGGTGGGCTATGTACAGGTGCAGTAATCTGTGAGCTGCTCTGACAGTTGGTGCTTAAAGCTAGTGAGCGAGATAAGTGTTTCCAGTTTCAGAGATTTTTGTAGTTCGTTCCAGTCATTGGCAGCAGAGAACTGGAAAGAGAGGCGACCAAAGAAAGAATTGGTTTTGGGGGTGACTAGAGAGATATACCTGCTGGAGCGTGTGCTACGGGTGGGAGATGCTATGGTGACCAGCGACGAGCTGAGATAAGGGGGGACTTTACCTAGCAGGGTCTTGTAGATGACATGGAGCCAGTGGGTTTGGCGACGAGTATGATGCGAGGGCCAGCCAACGAGAGCGTACAGGTCGCAATGGTGGGTAGTATATGGGGCTTTGGTGACAAAACGGATTGCACTGTGATAGACTGCATCCAATTTGTTGAGTAGGGTATTGGAGGCTATTTTGTAAATGACATCGCCAAAGTCGAGGATTGGTAGGATGGTCAGTTTTACAAGGGTATGTTTGGCAGCATGAGTGAAGGATGCTTTGTTGCGAAATAGGAAGCCAATTCTAGATTTAACTTTGGATTGGAGATGTTTGAAATGGGTCTGGAAGGAGAGTTTACAGTCTAACCAGACACCTAAGTATTTGTAGTTGTCCACGTATTCTAAGTCAGAGCCGTCCAGAGTAGTGATGTTGGACAGGCGGGTAGGTGCAGGTAGCGATCGGTTGAAGAGCATGCATTTAGTTTTACTTGTATTTAAGAGCAATTGGAGGCCACGGAAGGAGAGTTGTATGGCATTGAAGCTTGCCTGGAGGGTTGTTAACACAGTGTCCAAAGAAGGGCCGGAAGTATACAGAATGGTGTCGTCTGCGTAGAGGTGGATCAGAGACTCACCAGCAGCAAGAGCGACCTCATTGATGTATACAGAGAAGAGAGTCGGTCCAAGAATTGAACCCTGTAGCACCCCCATAGAGACTGCCAGAGGTCCGGACAACAGACCCTCTGATTTGACACACTGAACTCTATCAGAGAAGTAGTTGGTGAACCAGGCGAGGCAATCATTTGAGAAACCAAGGCTGTTGAGTCTGCCGATGAGGATGTGGTGATTGACAGAGTCGAAAGCCTTGGCCAGATGAATGAATACGGCTGCACAGTAATGTTTCTTATCGATGGCGGTTAAGATATCGTTTAGGACCTTGAGCGTGGCTGAGGTGCACCCATGACCAGCTCTGAAACCAGATTGCATAGCAGAGAAGGTATGGTGAGATTCGAAATGGTCGGTAATCTGTTTGTTGACTTGGCTTTCGAAGACCTTAGAAAGGCATGGTAGGATAGATATAGGTCTGTAGCAGTTTGGGTCAAGAGTGTCCCCCCCTTTGAAGAGGGGGATGACCGCAGCTGCTTTCCAATCTTTGGGAATCTCAGACGACACGAAAGAGAGGTTGAACAGGCTAGTAATAGGGGTGGCAACAATTTCGGCAGATAATTTTAGAAAGAAAGGGTCCAGATTGTCTAGCCCGGCTGATTTGTAGGGGTCCAGATTTTGCAGCTCTTTCAGAACATCAGCTGAATGGATTTGGGAGAAGGAGAAATGGGGAAGGCTTGGGCGAGTTGCTGTTGGGGGTGCAGTGCTGTTGACAGGGGTAGGAGTAGCCAGGTGGGAAGCATGGCCAGCAGTAGAAAAATGCTTATTGAAATTTTCAATTATGGTGGATTTATCAGTGGTGACAGTGTTTCCTATCTTCAGTGCAGTGGGCAGCTGGGAGGAGGTGTTCTTATTCTCCATGGACTTTACAGTGTCCCAGAACTTTTTTGAGTTAGTGTTGCAAGAAGCAAATTTCTGCTTGAAAAAGCTAGCCTTGGCTTTTCTAACTGCCTGTGTATAATGGTTTCTAGCTTCCCTGAACAGCTGCATATCACGGGGGCTGTTCGATGCTAATGCAGAACGCCATAGGATGTTTTTGTGTTGGTTAAGGGCAGTCAGGTCTGGGGAGAACCAAGGGCTATATCTGTTCCTGGTTCTAAATTTCTTGAATGGGGCATGTTTATTTAAGATGGTTAGGAAGGCATTTTTAAAAAATATCCAGGCATCCTCTACTGACGGGATGAGGTCAATATCCTTCCAGGATACCCCGGCCAGGTCGATTAGAAAGGCCTGCTCGCTGAAGTGTTTCAGGGAGCGTTTTACAGTGATGAGAGGAGGTCGTTTGACCGCTGACCCATTACGGATGCAGGCAATGAGGCAGTGATCGCTGAGATCTTGGTTGAAGACAGCAGAGGTGTATTTAGAGGGGAAGTTGGTTAGGATGATATCTATGAGGGTGCCCGTGTTTAAGGCTTTGGGGAGGTACCTGGTAGGTTCATTGATAATTTGTGTGAGATTGAGGGCATCAAGTTTAGATTGTAGGATGGCTGGGGTGTTAAGCATGTTCCAGTTTAGGTCGCCTAGCAGCACGAGCTCTGAAGATAGATGGGGGGCAATCAGTTTACATATGGTGTCCAGAGCACAGCTGGGGGCAGAGGGTGGTCTATAGCAGGCGGCAACGGTGAGAGACTTGTTTTTAGAGAGGTGGATTTTTAAAAGTAGAAGTTCAAATTGTTTGGGTACAGACCTGGATAGTAAGCCTGCAGAGTTCTGTCCATCTTTGCAGTAGATTGCAACACCGCCCCCTTTGGCAGTTCTATCTTGTCTGAAAATGTTGTAGTTTGGAATTAAAATGTCTGAATTTTTGGTGGTCTTCCTAAGCCAGGATTCAGACACAGCTAGAACATCCGGGTTGGCAGAGTGTGCTAAAGCAGTGAATAGAACAAACTTAGGGAGGAGGCTTCTAATGTTAACATGCATGAAACCAAGGCTATTACGGTTACAGAAGTCGTCAAAAGAGAGCGCCTGGGGAATAGGAGTGGAGCTAGGCACTGCAGGGCCTGGATTCACCTCTACATCGCCAGAGGAACATATGAGGAGTAGAATAAGGGTGCGGCTAAAAGCAATAAGAATTGGTCGTCTAGAACGTCTGGAACAGAGAGTAAAAGGAGGTTTCTGGGGGCGATGAAATAGCATCAAGGTATAATGTACAGACAAAGGTAAGGTAGGATGTGAATACAGTGGAGGTAAACCTAGGTATTGAGTGATGAAGAGAGAGATATTGTCTCTAGAAACATCATTGAAACCAGGAGATGTCATTGCATGTGTGGGTGGTGGAACTAATAGGTTGGATAAGGTATAGTGAGCAGGACTAGAGGCTCTACAGTGAAATAAGCCAATAAACACTAACCAGAACAGCAATGGACAAGACATATTGACATTAAGGAGAGGCATTCTTAGTCGAGTGATCAAAAGGGTCCAGTGAGTGGAGAGGTTGGTTGAGGGTCACGGCGATTTAGACAGCTAGCCAGGCCATCGGTAGCAAGCTAGCATAGGATGGAGGTCTGCTGTTAGCCACCTCTTGCGTTCGGTCAGTAGATTAGTTGGGTTCCATGTGGTAGAGGGGATTAATCCAAATCACACAACAACAACAAAAACAAGAACAATAGATATAGGTATAGAGGCCCGAGAAGAAAACATAATAATAATAAAAATAAATAAATTGTCCGATTGTCTATTCAGATAGCAGCCGGTAAGACAGCTAACGGTTAGCGGGCCGCAGATGGGCGTTCAGGTAATGTCGCGACGGAGGAGCCAGCCGGATCTCCTTCAGGTAGATAACGTCGGCAGTCCAGTTGTGAAGGCCCGGTGGGGCTCCGCGTAGGCAGTAAAACGGGTCCGGATAGGTGACTGCAGCCCAGGAGTGAATGATGGAACTCAGGAGTGATTGACGGAGCTGGCTAGCACCAGAACAATCGATGTTTGCTCCGGAATCGACGAAAGCCGACTGTCACACGGATAGCAGCTAGCTAGCTGTGAGATCCGGGTATGAATTTCCAGAGAGCAGTTGAAATCCAGGGACATGGAAAGACTTTGCAGAATTTTGTAGAATAAGCAAGCTGGTCCTGGGGCTCTGTTCAAACACAAACACACCCTACAGAGCCCCAGGACCAGCTTGCTTAGGGGACTCTTCTCCAGGTTAATCTCTCTGTAGGTGATGTCTTTGTTGTGGTAGGTTTGGGAATCGTTGCCTTTTAGGTGGTTGTAGAATTTAACGGCTCTTTTCTGGATTTTGATAATTAGAGGGTATCGGCCTAATTCTGCTCTGCCTGCATTATTTGGTGTTTTAAGTTGTACACAGAGGATGTTTTGCAGAATTCTGCATGCAGATTCTCAATTTGGTGTTTGTCCCATGTTTTGAATTCTTGGTTGGTGAGTGGACCCCAGACCTCACAACCATAAAGGGCAATGGGTTCTATAATTGATTCAAGTATTTTATGCCAGATCCTAATTGGTATGTTGAATTTTATGTTCCTTTTGATGGCATAGAATGCCCTTCTTGCCTTGTCGCTCAGATCGTTCACAGCTTTGTGGAAGTTACCTGTGGCGCTGATGTTTAGGCCGAGGTATGTATTGTTTTTTTGTGTGCTCTAGGGCAACGGTGTCTAGATGGAATTTGTATTTGTGGTCCTGGCGACTGGACCTTTTTTGGAACACCATTATTTTGGTCTTACTGAGATTTCCTGTCTGGCAGAATTTGAACAGAAGATCTAGGTGCTGCTGTAGCCCTCCTTGGTTGATGACAGAAGCACAAGATCATCAGAAAACAGTAGACATTTGACTTCAGATTCTAGTAGGGTGAGGCCGGGTGCTGCAGACTTTTCTAGTGCCCACGCCAATTCGTTGATATATATGTTGAAGAGGGTGGGGTTTAAGCTGCATCCCTGTCTCACCCCATGGCCCTGTGGGAAGAAATGTGTTTTTTGCCTATTTTAACCACACACTTGTTGTTTGTGTACATGGATTTTATAATGTCGTATATTTTTCGCCAACACAACTTTCCATCAATTTGTATAGCAGACCCTCATGCCAAATTGAGTCGAAGGCTTTTTTGAAATCAACAGAGCATTAGAAGACTTTGCCTTTGTTTTGGTTTGTTTGTTTGTCAATTAGGATGTGCAGGGTGAATATGTGGTCTGTTGTACTGTAATTTGGTAAAAAGCTATTTAACATTCGCTCAGTACATTGTTTTCACTGAGGAAATGAGTCCACTGTTAATGATAATACAGAAGATTTTCCCAAGGTTGCTGTTGACGCATATCCCACGATAGTTATTGGGGTCAAATTTGTCTCCACTTTTGTGGATTGGGGGTGATCAGTCCTTGGTTCCAAATATTGGGGAAGATGCCAGAGCTAAGGATGATGTCAAAGAGCTTTAGTATATCCAATTGGAATTTGTTGTCTGTATATTTGATCATTTCAGTGAGGATACCATCAACTAGAGGTCGACCGATTATGATTTTTCAATGCCGATACCGTTTATTGGAGGACCAAAAAAAGATGATACTGATTTTTATTTATTTATTTGTAATAATGACAATTACAACAATACTGAATGAACATTTTATTTTAACTTAATATAATACATCAATCAAATCAATTTAGCCTCAAATAAATAATGAAACATGTTCAATTTGGTTTAAATAATGCAAAAACAAAGTGTTGGAGAATGTAAGATAGTTAACGTTTTAGTTCCTTGCTCAGAACATGAGAACATGTGAAAGCTGGTGGTTCCTTTTAACATGAGTCTTCAATATTCCCAGGTAAGAAGTTTTAGGTTGTAGTTATTATAGGAATTATAGGACTATTTCTCTCTATACCATTTGTATTTCATATACCTTTGACTATTGGATGTTCTTATAGGCACTATAGTATTGCCAGTGTAACAGTATAGCTTCCGTCTCTCTCCTCGCCCCTAACTGGGCTCGAACCAGGAACACATCGACAACAGCCACCCTCGAAGCAGCGTTACCCATGCAAAGCAAGGGAATAACTACTCCAAGTCTCAGAGCGAGTGACGTTTGAAACGCTATTAGCGCGCACCCCGCTAACTAGCCATTTCTCATCGGTTAAACCAGCCTAATCTCGGGAGTTGATGGGCTTGAAGTCATAAACAGCGCAATGCTTGAAGCACAGCAAAGAGCTGCTGGCAAAACACATGAAAGTGCTGTTTGAATGACTGCATAGGAGCTTGCTGGTGCCTACCATCGCCCAGTCAGACTGCTCTATCAAATCATAGACTTAATTATACCATAATAACACACAGAAATACGAGCCGTAGGTCATTAATTTGGTTGAATCCGGAAACTATCTTCTCGAAAACAAGACGTTTATTCTTTCAGCGAAAAACGGAACCGTTACGTATTTTATCTAATGGGTGGCATGCATAAGTCTAAATATTCCTGTTACATTGCACAACCTTCAATGTTATGTCATAATTACGTAAAATTCTGGCAAATTAGGCGTCCCAAACTGTTGCATATACCCTGACTCTGCGTGCAATGAACGCAAGAGAAGTGACACAATTTCACCTGGTTAATATTGCCTGCTAACCTGGATCTCTTTTAGCTAAATATGCAGGTTTAAAAATATATACTTCTGTGTATTGATTTTAAGAAAGGCATTGATGTTTATGGTTAGGTACAGTGCCTTGCGAAAGTATTCGGCCCCCTGGAACTTTGTGACCTTTTGCCACATTTCAGGCTTCAAACATAAAGATATAAAACTGTATTTTTTTGTGAAGAATCAACAACAAGTGGGACACAATCATGAAGTGGAACGACATTTATTGTATATTTCAAACTTTTTTAACAAATCAAAAACTGAAAAATTGGGCGTGCAAAATTATTCAGCCCCTTTACTTTCAGTGCAGCAAACTCTCTCCAGAAGTTCAGTGAGGATCTCTGAATGATCTAATGTTGACCTAAATGACTAATGATGATAAATACAATCCACCTGTGTGTAATCAAAAATATTTCCCAAGCTTTAAACATCCCAAGGAGCACTGTGCAAGCGATAATTTTGAAATGGAAGGAGTATCAGACCACTGCAAATCTACCAAGACCTGGCCGTCCCTCTAAACTTTCAGCTCATACAAGGAGAAGACTGATCAGAGATGCAGCCAAGAGGCCCATGATCACTCTGGATGAACTGCAGAGATCTACAGCTGAGGTGGGAGACTCTGTCCATAGGACAACAATCAGTCGTATATTGCACAAATCTGGCCTTCATGGAAGAGTGGCAAGAAGAAAGCCATTTCTTAAAGATATCCATAAAATGTTGTTTAAAGTTTGCCACAAGCCACCTGGGAGACACACCAAACATGTGGAAGAAGGTGCTCTGGTCAGATGAAACCAAAATTGAACTTTTTGGCAACAATGCAAAACGTTATGTTTGGTGTAAAAGCAACACAGCTAAACACACCATCCCCACTGTCAAACATGGTGGTGGCAGCATCATGGTTTGGGCCTGCTTTTCTTCAGCAGGGACAGGGAAGATGGTTAAAATTGATGGGAAGATGGATGGAGCCAAATACAGGACCATTCTGGAAGAAAACCTGATGGAGTCTGCAAAAGACCTGAGACTGGGACGGAGATTTGTCTTCCAACAAGACAATGATCCAAAACATAAAGCAAAATCTACAATGGAATGGTTCAAAAATAAACATATCCAGGTGTTAGAATGGCCAAGTCAAAGTCCAGACCTGAATCCAATCGAGAATCTGTGGAAAGAACTGAAAACTGCTGTTCACAAATGCTCTCCATCCAACCTCACTGAGCTCGAGCTGTTTTGCAAGGAGGAATGGGAAAAAATGTCAGTCTCTCGATGTGCAAAACTGATAGAGACATACCCCAAGCGACTTACAGCTGTAATCGCAGCAAAAGGTGGCGCTACAAAGTATTAACTTAAGGGGGCTGAATAATTTTGCACGCCCAATTTTTCAGTTTTTGATTTGTTAAAAAAGTTTGAAATATCCAATAAATGTCGTTCCACTTCATGATTGTGTCCCACTTGTTGTTGATTCTTCACAAAAAAATACAGTTTTATATCTTTATGTTTGAAGCCTGAAATGTGGCAAAAGGTCGCAAAGTTCAAGGGGGCCGAATACTTTCGCAAGGCACTGTACTCATTTGAACAAGGACAGCCTTTTTTCGCGAATACGCACCGCATTGATTATATGCAACGCAGGACATGCTAGATAAACTAGTAATATCATCAACCATGTGTAGTTAACTAGTGATTATGATTGATTGATTGTTTTTTATAAGATAAGTTTAATGCAAGCTAGCAACTTTCCTTGGCTTATTGCATTCGCGTAACAGGCAGGCTCCCCGTGGAGAGCAATGAGAGGCAGGTGGATAGAGCATTGGACTAGTTAACTGTAAGGTTGCAAGATTGAATCCCCGAGCTGACAATGTAAAAATCTGTCTTTCTGCCCCTGAACAAGGCAGTTAACCCACCGTTCCTAGGCCGTCATTGAAAATAAGAATGTGTTCTTAACTGACTTGCCTAGTTAAATAAAGATTAAATAAAGGTGTAAAAAAATGTTTTTTTAAAAACTGCGAAATCGATGTCTAAAAATACCGATTTCTGATTGTTATGAAAACTTGAAATCGTCCGACCTCTAATATATACATACAGTATATATCTATGCTCCTCTCTCTCTCTTGCAGTGTATGCTGGTAGTGTTTGGTAGTTGAGAAGCCGTGTGTAGTTGAGCTGCGTTTTTCTTATTGATGCTTTCTTTTCATTTTTATTTTCTATGGTGGAGGGTTAACACACTGTTCGTTTATCGGTACCCACTGTTTTTTTTTCAAAGTTAAGGAGGATGAGGACAGACTTTTAGTTTCCTGGGGTTTGGAAGGTGTGGTGTCCGCGATGGCTTCACTGCCTAGCGTGGAGGAGACGCGCGTCAGGTGTGTTCCTGAGAACGGAAGTAAGATGGAAGAGGTCCTGCTCGCCATCGGTGAGCAGGTAGGAGCTGAACTTATACATGAATGAACGACACTGTGGTTGTGTTCATGAAAATTGTGAATTTGGTGGGTAGGCTCAATGCTAGCGAAATATTTGCAAGGAATGTGTTGGTGCCGATTTTTCGAGGTCAACGTGCAGGTGGGTCAATGAGATGCAGGCAGCAGAGGCTGGGCCAAGTCATGTTATGGATGGGGGTGTAGATGAGGCTGGTCTAGTCAGGTTATGGATGGTGGTGTAGATGAGGCTGGGTCTAGTCAGGTTATGGATGGTGGTATAGATGAGGCTGGGTCTAGTCAGGTTATGGATGGTAGTGTAGATGAGGCTGGGCCTAGTCATGTTATGGATGGTAGTGTAGATGAGGCTGGGTCTAGGTCAGGGATGGTGGTGTAGATTAGGCTGGGTCTAGTCAGGTTATGCTAGTGGATGAGGAGTGTATAGTGGGGAAGTGTAAGAGACTAGGGGGGAGGAGGAGGGTGTCAAGCGGGAGAGGGAAAATGGGGAGATGAAAGGAGGTGGGAGGGGAGACGGCTGGGGTGGTCAAAGGCACCAAGGAATCTTTGCCTGGTGCTTGGTGGGAGGCCCCCTACCAGAGAGGAAGGGCAGGTGGTCAGGATGGGAGATGGCGATGAGGAAGGTGAGTCTGAGGAAGAGGATGATGAGAAGTTTTTGTTGTCAGACTCCTTCTCAATGGGTCCGGAGCTGACAGCCAGTTAAGCGGATGGGTCAAAATGCACAGTGAGGGAACTGACAAGGTTCCTGAATGAGACTAAGGGGAAAAATGTTCATCTTGAGTCTTTTTTTCTCGATCTGAGAGTTTGTAAGATCAGTACATGCTATGAAAAATGAGGGGCATGGTGTCCTCTCACCCAGGAAACGGTTTAAGTTGAGTAAGTGGGTCACAACCGTGTGTAAAAGTCTACCTTCAGACGCTGTTTAGATTAATAGTTTTTTTTCTGGCACTTGGGCTTTTTGAGCATTTTATTGGTATCTTTCTTTGCTGGCTTTTCTCCCACTTCTAATGGAGACTCTTTGGGTTGGATCGCTTAATATAAATGGCGCCAGAGATGCAGGAAAGAGGAGTGTGTTGGGTGAATATGTAAAACAAAGTACAAGTACAGGAGTTGTTTCTTTATGAGACGCATAGTAATGTGGTGAATGAAGTCGATTGGGGGCTCAGGTGGAAAGGGGCAAGTGTGTTGAGCCATGAGACATATTTTAATGCAGGGTTGGCAGTCTTTTTTGTACCAGGTCTGTCTGTAAAAATTTGCTCCTCAAATGAGTTGTGTAGGGGTAGGCTGCTTGTAGTAAAAGCAGAAATTAACAACATGGGTTTTGCCTTTATAAATGTGTATGCTCCTAACACAGGGGGGCTTCTATTTGGGTGTCTTAGACAGGAACTCTCACAGGTAGCGCCTGAGGAGACGCTGGTGGTCGGCGGGAACTGGAACTGTACAATGGTTTTTACGAAATACAGAAATGGGGAGCCTCATTCAGGGTCAGTGGGAGTGTTAAGGGACATCATTAATCAGTTCGACCTTGTGGATGTTTGGAAAACTAGATATCCTGACACAAGACAGTATACATGGGTGAAGGTCTTTGGGGCTAGGGTGAGTGCAGCCTGGCTTGATCGATTTTACATGTCCAGGAATCAGAGCAATAGGCTGTTAGACGCTACCATTCTCCCGGTGGGTTTTTCGGCTCACAATATAACCATGGCTCAGCTGTCTATTTCATCAGGGCCTCGGCAGGCATTTTATTGGAAGTTTAATGTAAAGCTCTTACAAGATTCAAATGTTTTGCTTAGGTTTCCAGATATTTTGGGGAAAGGTGGGGTCAGCAAAGAGAGGAGTATAAGTCTCTGAATCAATTGTGGGATGTGGGGAAAGTACAAATTCGGCTTTTCTGTCAACAGTAAACAGCTCTCTCATTCTCCAGAGGCTAGGAGAGTATTGGGGGAACTCAAGCGTTGTATTAGTGAGATGGAGGTAGAGATGGTGGGGCAAGGCAATGTAGTCTCCCAGGCTAATTTAGCTGAATTACGTAGGGACCTGGGCAGTTTTTTCCAGGTTAAAGCAAAGGAAGCACTTGTAAGAGATGGACACTCCCAGCTTCTTCTTCTTTTGTTTGGAAAGACAGAGCGGTGAAGCAAAGGGTATGCATTGTCTACGGCTGTCTGATGGGCAGGTGACCTCTGTGGTGGGGAGATGCGGGAGCGGGCTGTGGAGATTTATACTGAGTTGTATAGGGCAGAACTGTGTGATCCTATGTGTGCTCAGGTTTTGTTTGCAGAACTCCCTATGCTCTCTCTGGCACAGTGGGATGAAATGGACATTCCTCTGTTGTCCCATTAACTGGCAGAGGCCGTAACCCAGATGTCCCCCGGCCATGCACCAGGGCTCAATGGACTCCCAGTGGAGGTTTCTAAAAAAATTTGGGGATTAATTGGACTGGACTTATTTTGTGTGTTGCGTGAAATATGTGTCTCTAATAAGGTCATGCATTTGGCAGGAGGTTAGGAAGTGCAGCTCAGTTTCCACCTCATTTTGTGGGCAGTATGCACAGTCTTCTCTTAAAGAGCCAGGTATGCCTACGGTGGCCTTTCTCAATAGCAAGGCTATGGTCACTGAGTCTGTACATAGTCAAAGCTTTCCTTAATTTTGGGTCAGTCATAGTGGTCAGGTATTCTGCCACTGTGAACTCTCGGTTTAGAGTAAAATAACATTCTAGTTTTTTTTGTTAATTCTTTCCAATGTGTTAAGTAATTATATTTTTGTTTTCTCATCATTTGGTTGGGTCTAATTGTGTTTCTGCCCTGGGGCTCTGTGGGGTCTGTCGTGGAAATTATAACTGAGAGAGACAGTCATTTCTTCAAACAATCATCTTTGTTTAATATAGATTATTGCTATAATGAGACTAGTCAAGTTGGGCCGAGCAGCTTAACCTTTACACAAATGCAGAGTTCTTTATATAGCTGACACTAAGAATAATTAGTCATGGTTGTTTCCACCCTTCCCATGCAGATTGGCCACTCTGGGTTCATCCTGTTGTTATCAGCACGGGGTTGTTGTCTTAACCCAACCCTGGCTTAGTTTCCCAGTTGCAAGGATGATTTTGAGACAATGAGGGATGGTTCTACTCATAAGCTATCTCTAGTAAAACACATTATTGTCTATGTAATGCAGTCTTTAACTAATTTGTCAGCTCAAGCTCAATCTCTCAGCTCAATCTCTAGTGACCATACGCCCAGATTAGCTGAATGAGAGACTATAAAAACACAGACACTAGAAGGATAGAAATGTCTTCCTATAATTTAAATATTAATTGTTAACCATTAATATCAAATAGATCAGGTAAATATGTACTTTATTTTCTGTTTGTGAATACTAGGGGACTCTCATCGCTCTGTAGGTGATGGCTTTGTTACGGAAGGTTTGGGAATCGCTTCCTTTTAGGTGGTTGTGGAATTGAACGTCTCTTTTCTGGATTTTGATAATTAGCGGGTATCGGTCCAATTCTGCTCTGGATGCATTATTTGGTATTGTACACCCAGGATATTTTAGCAGAATTCTGCATGCAGAGTCTCAATTTGCTGTTTGTCCCATTTTGTGAATTCTTGGATTGTGAGCGGACCCCAGACCTCACAGCCATAAAGGGCAATGGGTTCTATAACTGATGAAAGTATTTTTCATTGGTATGTCAAATTGTATGTTCCTTCTCTCGCTCTCTATGCCTCTCTCTTGCTATCTCTATTAGAGGTCAAACGATTATGATTTTTCAACGCCGATACCGATTATTGGAGGTCAAAAAAAGATTTATCGGCTGATTTTTAAAATGTGTGTGTATATATATATATATATATATATACATTATATATATATATACATATACCACAGGTTGGTGGTATTTTTTATTTAGCCGTTGCTGACCCCATGCTTACAGCTTTATCACAAATTAGACACCTTGCTTTCCCTGGTGCCAATTCCATGTAATAGTCCCACACTGGTGCTCTGCTTTTCTCTGCCATCTGTAAAACACACACACAGCTCTGAAGTGACAATGATACTGAAGAGTCTGCTTAGGAGACAAATACTCTCAACTGTTTGAATAAAAATAGAGTTTAAGTTACCTGTGATGAATGTTGAAAACAAAAAATATAATTTCTATATGCAGGAAATCCTATTTTAATAATAGACATGGGTAGAATTGACCACCAAAGTGCGAGTCACAATTCCCATGACACCTAGCAAAATCTGAAAAGCGGTTCCTTCATTCATTTATTCCATAGGATATTTTTAGATTCACTTAAAATAAGGTCTGTGTTTCGTGTAGGCTTACACCACCTTGCCAATTGTATAACTGTGTAGATATCCATAGGACAAGGTAACTCTGATCAATATTGGCTAAATATAAGCGGAGATAAAAAAAATATATATACTTGTGTATTGATTTTAAGAAAGGCATTGATGTTTATGGTTAAGCACACATTGGAACAACGACATTTGTTGATTGTTTTTTATAAGATAAGTTTAATGCTAGCTAGCAACTTACCTTGGCTTACTGCATTTGTGTAACAGGCAGGCTCCTCGTGAGGCAGGTGGTTAGAGCGTTGGACTAGTTAACTGTAAGGTTGCAAGATTGGATCTCCCTAGTTGACAAGGTAAAAATCTGTCGTTCTGCCTCGTTCCTAGGCCGTCATTGAAACTAAGAATGTGTTCTTAACTGACTTGCCTAGTTAAATAAAGATTAAATAAAGGTGTAAAAAAAAATCTGCAAAATCTACGCCCAAAAATACAGATTTCCGATTGTTATGAAAACTTGAAATCGGCCCTAATTAATCAGCCATTCCGATTAATCGGTCGACCTCTAATCTCTATGGCTCTTTCCCACACTGTCTGGTGCATAGTCACTGGAGACAGCCAATTCCACTTTTTTCACAATGAGCACAAAGCCAGAGAAACACTGCAATGATTACCATCAGTCAGTGCTCCAGAGTCCCCTGAAGTGACTGTGTAATCTACGTATTGTCTTGGTGTTTCATTTCAATCACAGTTTCTCATTTATCATCCTGGTGGAGAAAGATGTCATTTATTGTGCCGTTTAAGGCATATGGTTAATTTAATTTGCTGGCGCCACTCCTGTCCGATTGAGCCTGATGTTAGAGGTGCTAATATGCTGTTCTTCCTTCACCTTCCCCCTCAGGGTAACATCATGCTCAGTACCGAGATGAGAGGGCGAAGGAGCATATGAAGATGTCCCTAAAGACTGCTAAAAGTAAGCTCCCCGCTGCTTCCTTACAGGAGTTGTTGTCAATACACCCCTGCACATACAATACTTTAATCATTTAACTCCTGTCTTCATTTGTGGTTGTTGTTCTTGAAATGAAAAACATGGGATAGTTTTGTTTTCTACTGTTTTCTTTACTTTTCTTTTTATAGAAGGTTTACAGTATTTGTACAAATCTAGCCTAGTACAGTTTCATTCTTTCAGTTCACTCAAGCTTTTGGTAGATGTAGTGTTACACAATGACATCCTTATGTTAGCTCTCACATACCAGCTCATTTCAGTTTGCCTAGCTGCTGTGTTGAAAATGAAAAGCCAGTCCAAGGTTTCTCTGACTCCGTTAATGGCAGTACCAGAAAGCAGATTCAGCTCGATGGAGACCATGTTTAGTTTGGCACTACATGTTTGCCTTTACCGTATAAGTAGCCATTTGTATTCCTGGAACAAATGTGTGGGAAGTATGTCTATGAGCTGGAGAACTGCCCTCCCTCCCTCCTAAGCCCCTGTACATGTAGACCACTGTCTGGGCTGGGGGAGTGTTTATCTACCAGATGAGAGAATGTTTGTGGTCATTGACATGTTGCTAGTGTGGAGGTAGAGGAGACTTTTGTTCGGCAGAGTTGTTTGATGTGGGAACTGAAAGTTCTAGGGGCTGCTTTGTTTTTTATTTATTTACTGCTCAAGTAATAGCACTCCCCCGTTCCACTCCAGTGGATGTTAAGTTAGTGATACTGTAGGAAGTGAAGATCTGCCTGCAGTCGTGCCTGCCTGCTTGCCTGCAGATTGGATCTCATGCAATCTCATGCCATAATTAGCAGCAATTTGAAATATCATAGACTAGGATTTGACCACAGGCTATACAAGAAAAGCATTATGTTGATTTCTAATCTATTGCATGTGGTTGTTCTCTCCCTTTCCAGGATGGTGCTTTAGACTGTTCGCTGTTGTACTGTTCTTAGTCTCCTACTACTGCTCCCACGTCTTCCTTCAGAGGTAAGGCTTCTCCTGCTCGGCCCTCAGGCCTCAGCCCTGGTTTACTGCCTGGAAGCTCCCTCTCTGGAACAGCAGGCAGAGCAATCACGTAGATGCTCATCTATGCTTTACTGAAGGAAAAGGAAACCTTGAAATAAGGCCCGCTGCTGAATCACAACATGTTGACAGCCCACTCCATTCACCTAGCCAACATCTTGTCTATCCACAGCTTTAAGTGGGTAAACGGCAGTCAATTTAGGCCTTCAATAGATACCCACCCTTTACATTTTTTAAACTAAAGTCACTGGGCACAGTGAGTGTTTAAACAGTCAGCAGTTTTTGTCCCAACTGTGGTGATTTGTGTGCTTTTCTTTCAGTTATGGAGGCACCAGCAAGTCTCCTTTGACTCCTAGCAAGTCACTGTGTGGCGGCTGGCTAAAGCAGAAGAAGTGGGAGAGCCTCAATTTTAAGTGAGTAATGGAGTGTCTGTCTTTAAACGAGGAGGGTGGGAGGGATGGGTTTCAGTCTAACTAATTTCTGCCAATGCTTTTACTGGAATGCGAGGTGCCAGCTTCTTTTGACATTTGGGGGCTGTTTTCACCCGGTCACCAGTAAATGTAATCATTTTTTGTAAGTAGGAACAATTGTATTATGAAAGGAAATAATTTTCTACAAATTGACTCAGTAAAGTACATTTTCTGGAACAATTGTTTAAGTTGAAACTGCTGATGGATCGTCAATGAAAACAGACCCCTAAGAGCAAGTCAAATTTTTTAAAGGAGCTTTCGATTCACACAATTAAACGTTTTTTCCAGGAGGACAATGGATAAATGTATTTCTCTAGCTTGCTGAGTACCTTTGTCCAGGACACTTGAATGGTCCTCTATTTATTTTTACTCTGTGCTATTATCAGTTTATTCAACTGGGTATGTACTGGAGCTGTTCTATTTCTGTGCACTGCTCAAGCGTTCAACAGTGATATGCTCCATCCAGCAACCTTGGGGTCAGCCATTTCTTTCTCTGACCACTAGACCATAGAGTTCAGTTGGTCTCCTCTCAGCTCCCCTCAGACATGACCTGCAAAATATAGAGATTAACAATGCTCCATTTTCTCAAGATCAATACTGTTTACCAACTTATTTTGATTCATGTGTTGAGAAGGTCAGGTCATTTTTCACATGCAAATCAGATGCTTAATTACAGTATCAGACACTGGGATGCCTCTGTCGTGTCTTTACTATCATTAACTGAAGACTGATCGTTTTTATCAAAGATTAGACTGATTAATCATGTAACCGTAATTACTAGGAAGTCGGGGCACCTGGGAAAAATATTCAGATTACAAAGTTATCATTTCCTAAAATAACTTTTCAGATATTTTATCTGATCAATTAGTCTTCGAATTAATGAATTATTTACTTTACCTCACGTTAGTCTCATTCAAAACATTGTAAATTGTTGGTTATCTGCACGAACCCAGTCTTCACTATGAGTCATCCGTACATCAATTGTCTTAAATCATTTATTTATTACTAACTAAGTAATTCACAGAAATGCATAAACAAACAAACAAGGTAAATGTGGTTACATGAAATGATAGGAGAATGTGCCCTAGTGGGCTAAACCGGCATGGCGGCTTGTTAGACAAAAGGGGAAGTGGGGGTCGACTAAGAAGTCACTACAGAGGGATAATTATAACAATTGAAATGCTAATCCTTTGCACATCAACGCTCACTCATTCGGGAACAATTGCAATCAATATATATATATTTACGCTCAGTGTGTCGTCTTGATCGCTGGTGAAAAGTTTGTTTCTTTTGTAGAATTGTCCGTCTCTCTCTCTCTCTCTCTCTTGGTTTGGTTAGGGGGGATAGTTCAGAGTGACATTTGTTATAGAATGGATGTGTCGGCGGTTGTCGTTCTTTGCGTTCAATGATACCGAATTCCTAGCTGCAGACTAGTAATTAATATCAAAGACTTGTTCTTATTCTGTCAGTATCGATTATCTAAGAGTTTAACCACGTGGTATGGTTAAAAGATTCAGCAATGGTCTACAACCTTTGTTTGTACCTCAGGTTCTGTGAGGTGGAAGGATTTCCTTTGTCCTCTATGAAAATTGACTCTCTCTATACTGTGTGTCCTTGAGGAGATCCTCAGGAATTTATGACGTCTCTCTGACCACAGCAACATAGTTGAAGGAGGAAAGGGGAAGGCAGGGAGAGGGGGATGGGGCTTACTATACCCAAAGAGGCCAACGTCATGACACCTCCTAGGCAATAACAATGTCACTCTTAATTGGAAGCCCCCAATTTGTCCCTTAGTCTTTCACTGACAACTACAACTGGCACACCATGGTAATATATCTCAATAACTAACTGTTACTTACTCGTAAACAGCGGGTATCCAAAGCATAATCCTCCATGTTAAATTCCAACCAGAGAACAAACACCAGGAGACAGTAATAGAGTAATACATTTTACTAGTGTGCTTGTGATGTTTGTCTCACCCCTTTCCTTGGAGTCTCAGTACTGTACAGTACATTCAGTAAGTATTCAGACCCCTTTCCCTTTTCCACATTTTTGTTACTTTACAGCTTTATTCTAAAATGAATAATGTTTTTTTTTCAATCTACAAACAATACCCCGCAATGACAAAGTGAAAAACCAATTGTGCTATTTTGTGTGTTTTGTTTTTGCATTGTTTGTAACTTAGTTTAGACATAATGTTGCTGCTACCATATTTTATGACCGGAAAGAGCTTCTGGATATCAGAACAGCGATTAATTACCTCGAACTGGACTAATATTTTTTCTTTAATGAGTCTGACTCGAAGGATATACTGTTGCTCACAGACCAGCCCAAATCCCCATCATTCACATGAAGAAAAGATGGAGATACAGGGGGCGCAGATCCGGGTGCCTTGGGAGAATTTTTCGACGAGTGGGTAACCCGCCTCTCCCATCTGTTCTATTGGCCAACGTGCAATGACTGGATGATAAACTGGATGAGCTCCGATCAACACTATCCTACCAACGGGACATTAAAAACTGTAATATCTTATGTTTCACAGAGTCGTGGCTGAACGGCGACATGGATAATATACAGTTGACTGGGTTTTCCGTGCATCGGCAGGACATAACCGCTACGTCCAGTAAGACGAGGGGTGGTGTCTATTTGTCAATAACAGCTGGTGCGCGATGTCTAATATCAAGGAAGTCTCGAGGTATTGCTCACCTGAGGTACAGTATCTCATGATAAGCTGTAGACCACACTATCTACCAAGAGAGTTTTCATCTACATTTTTCATGGTTGTCTATTTATCACCACAAACCGATGCTGGCACTAAGACCACACTCAATGAGCTGTATACGGCCATAAGCAAATTAGAAAATACTCATCCAGAAGCGGTGCTGCTAGTGGCCGGGGACTTTAATATAGGTAAACTTAAATCTGTTTTTACCTCATTTCTACTTGCTTCGAGGAAAGCAACACTGAAGCATGCATGAGAGCACCAGCTGTTCTGGAATGACTGTGTGATCATGCTCTCTATAGCTGCAGTGAGTATGACCTTTAAACAGGTCAACATTCACAAGGTCGCTGGATTACCAGGCAGTGTACTCAGAGCATGCACGAACGAACTGTCAAGTATCTTCACTGACCTTTAAAATATATATATTTAACCTTTATTTAAGCAGGTAGGCTAGTTGAAAACAAGTTCTCATTTACAACTGCGACCTGGCCAAGATAAAGCAAAGCAGTGCGACACAAACAACAACAGAGTTACATAAACAGAAATAGAGTCAATAATACAATAGAAAATGTCTATATACAGTGTGTGCAAATGAGGTAGGATAAGGGAGGTAAAGGAAATAAATAGGCCATAGTGGCGAAATAATTACAATTTAGCAATTAAACACTGGAGTGATAGATGTGCAGTAGATGAGTGTGCAAGTAGAGGTACTGGGGTGCGAAGGAGCAAAATAAATAACAGTATGGGGATGAGGTAGTTGGATGGGCTATGTACAGGTGCAGTGATCTGTGAGCTGCTCTGACAGCTGGTGCTTAAAGTTAGTGAGGGAGATATGAGTCTCCAGCTTCATTGATTTTTGCAGTTCATTCCAGTCATTGGCAGCAGAGAACTGGAAGGAAAGGCGGCCAAAGGAGGAATTGACTTTGAGGGTGACCAGTGAAATATACAGTGCCTTGCGAAAGTATTCGGCCCCCTTGAACTTTGCGACCTTTTGCCACATTTCAGGCTTCAAACATAGATATAAAACTGTATTTTTTTGTGAAGAATCAACAACAAGTAGGACACAATCATGAAGTGGAACGACATTTATTGGATATTTCAAACTTTTTTAACAAATCAAAAACTGAAAAATTGGGCGTGCAAAATTATTCAGCCCCCTTAAGTTAATACTTTGTAGTGCCACCTTTTGCTGCGATTACAGCTGTAAGTCGCTTGGGGTATGTCTCTATCAGTTTTGCACATCGAGAGACTGAATTTTTTTCCCATTCCTCCTTGCAAAACAGCTCGAGCTCAGTGAGGTTGGATGGAGAGCATTTGTGAACAGCAGTTTTCAGTTCTTTCCACAGATTCTCGATTGGATTCAGGTCTGGACTTTGACTTGGCCATTCTAACACCTGGATATGTTTATTTTTGAACCATTCCATTGTAGATTTTGCTTTATGTTTTGGATCATTGTCTTGTTGGAAGACAAATCTCCGTCCCAGTCTCAGGTCTTTTGCAGACTACATCAGGTTTTCTTCCAGAATGGTCCTGTATTTGGCTCCATCCATCTTCCCATCAATTTTAACCATCTTCCCTGTCCCTGCTGAAGAAAAGCAGGCCCAAACCATGATGCTGCCACCACCATGTTTGACAGTGGGGATGGTGTGTTCAGCTGTGTTGCTTTTACGCTAAACATAACGTCTTGCAATGTTGCCAAAAAGTTCAATTTTGGTTTCATCTGACCAGAGCACCTTCTTCCACATGTTTGGTGTGTCTCCCAGGTGGCTTGTGGCAAACTTTAAACAACACTTTTTATGGATATCTTTAAGAAATGGCTTTCTTCTTGCCACTCTTCCACAAAGGCCAGATTTGTGCAATATACGACTGATTGTTGTCCTATGGACAGAGTCTCCCACCTCAGCTGTAGATCTCTGCAGTTCATCCAGAGTGATCATGGGCCTCTTGGCTGCATCTCTGATCAGTCTTCTCCTTGTATGAGCTGAAAGTTTAGAGGGACGGCCAGGTCTTGGTAGATTTGCAGTGGTCTGATACTCCTTTCATTTCAATATTATCGCTTGCACAGTGCTACTTGGGATGTTTAAAGCTTGGGAAATCTTTTTGTATCCAAATCCGGCTTTAAACTTCTTCACAGCAGTATCTCGGACCTGCCTGGTGTGTTCCTTGTTCTTCATGATGCTCTCTGCGCTTTTAACGGACCTCTGAGACTATCACAGTGCAGGTGCATTTATAAGGAGACTTGATTACACACATGTGGATTGTATTTATCATCATTAGTCATTTAGGTCAACATTGGATCATTCAGAGATCCTCACTGAACTTCTGGAGAGAGTTTGCTGCACTGAAAGTAAAGGGGCTGAATAATTTTGCACGCCCAATTTTTTAGTTTTTGATTTGTTAAAAAAGTTTGAAATATCCAATGAATGTCGTTCCACTTCATGATTGTGTCCCACTTGTTGTTGATTCTTCACAAAAAAATACAGTTTTATATCTTTATGTTTGAAGCCTGAAATGTGGCAAAAGGTCGCAAAGTTCAAGGGGGCCGAATACTTTCGCAAGGCACTGTACCTGCTGGAGCGCGTGCTACGAGTGGGTGCTGCTATGGTGACCAGTGAGCTTAGATAAGGCGGGGCTTTACCTAGCAAAGACTTAAAGATGACCTGGAGCCAGTGTGTTTGGCAACGAATATGAAGCGAGGGCCAGCCAACGAGAGCCAGCCAAGGAGAGCATACAGGTCGCAGTGGTGGGTAGCATATGGGGCTTTGGTAACAAAACGGACGGCATTGTGATAAACTGCATCCAATTTGCAAGGTAGAGTGTTGGAAGCTATTTTGTAAATGACATCGCCGAAGTCAGGGGTCGGTAGGATAGTCAGTTTTACAAGGGTATGTTTGGCAGCATGAGTGAAGGATGATTTGTTGCGAAATAGGAAGCTGATTCTAGATTTCATTTTGGATTGGAAATGCTTAATGTGAGTTTGGAAGGAGAGTTTAGCGTCTAACCAGACACCTAGGTATTTGTAGTTGTCCACTTATTGTAAGTCAGAACCGTCCAGAGTAGTGATGCTGGATGGGTGTGCAGGTGTTTTTAACCTCTCCCTGACCGAGTCTGTAATACCAACATGTTTCAAACAGACCGCCATAGTCCCTGTGCCCAAGAAAGCAACGGTAACCTGCCTAAATGACTACCTCCCTGTAGCACTCACGTCTGTATTCATGAAGTGCTTTTAAAGGCTGGTCATGGCTCACATCGACATCATCATCCCGGAAACCCTAGACCCTCTCCAATTTGCATATATCCCCAACAGATCCACAGATGATGCAATCTCAATCGCCCTCCACACTGCCCTTTCTCACCTGGACAAAAGGAACACCTATGTGAGAATGCTGTTTATTGACTACAGCTCAGCGTTCAACACCATAGTGCACACAAAGTTCATCACTAAGTTAAAGACCCTGGGACCAAACACCTCTCTCTGCAACTGGATCCTGGACTTCCTGTCGCGCCGTCACCAGGTGGTAAGGGTAGGCAATAACACATCTGCTACGCTGATCCTCAACACAGGTGCCTTCAGGGGTGAGTGCTTAGTCCCCTTCTGTACTCCCTGTTCACTCATGACTGCGCGGCCAAGCAAGATTCCAACACCATCATTAAGTTTGCTGACAACAACAACGGTGGTAGGTCTGATCACCGACAACCTCAACCTCAACGTCAGCAAGACAAAGGAGCTGATCGTGGACTACAGGAAAATGAGGGCCGAACACGCCCCCATTCACATTGACGGGGCTGAAGTGGTGCAGGTCGAGAGTTTCAAGTTCCTTGGTGTCCACATCACCAACAAACTCTTATGGTCCAAACACACCAAGATTGCTCAGTTTGGCCTGGCGGCCAGCTCTAGGAAGAGTCTTGGTGGTTCCAAACTTCTTCCATTTAAGAATGATGGGAAACCACTCTTCTTGTGGACCTTCAATGCTGCAGAAATGTTTTGGTACCCTTGCCCAGATCTAATGACAATTCCTTTGAAATCATGGTAATTTGTACATGTAGGTAGGTGTAAATTGACTATGCAAATATAATTAACAGTGACTATCAGCACTGTAAAAACCCTTTCTGGTACAGTGCATTCGGAAAGTATTCAGACACCTTTCCTTTTTCCACATTTTGTTTTGTTACTGTTATTCTAAAATAGATTAAAACAACATTTTCCTCATCAATCGACAAACAATACCCAATAATAACAAAGCAAAACCAGTTTTTTAAAAATGTATTACAAATAGAAAACAGATACCTTATTTACATACAGTGGGGCAAAAAAGTATTTAGTCAGCCACCAATTGTGCAAGTTCTCCCACTTAAAAAGATGAGAGAGGCCTGTAATTTTCATCATAGGTACACTTCAACTATGACAGACAAAATGAGAAAAGAAATCCAGAAAATCACATTGTAGAATTTTTAATGAATCTATTTGCAAATTATGGTGGAAACTAAGTATTTGGTCAATAACAAAAGATTATCTCAATACTTTGTTATATACCCTTTGTTGGCAATGACAGAGGTCAAACGTTTTCTGTAAGTCTTCACAAGGTTTTCACACACTGTTGCTGGTATTTTGGCCCATTCCTCCATGCAGATCTCCTCTAGAGCAGTGATGTTTTTGTGCTGTTGCTGGGCAACACGGACTTTCAACTCCCTCCAAAGATTTTTTATGAGGCTGAGATCTGGAGACTGGCTAGGCCACTCCAGGACCTTGAAATGCTTCTTACGAAGCCACTCCTTTGTTGCCCGGGCGGTGTGTTTGGGATCAGTGTCATGCTGAAAGACCCAGCCACGTTTCATCTTCAATGCCCTTGCTGATGGAAGGAGGTTTTCACTCAAAATCTCAAGACAAATTGCCCCATTCATTATTTCCTTTACACGGATCAGTCGTCCGGGTCCCTTTGCAGAAAAATAGCCCCAAAGCATGATGTTTCCACCCCCATGCTTCACAGTAGGTATGGTGTTCATGGATGCAACTCGGCATTCTTTGTCCTCCAAACACGACAAGTTGAGATTTTACCAAAAAGTTATATTTTGGTTTCATCTGACCATATGTCATTCTCCCAATCTTCTTCTGGATCATCCAAATGCTCTCTAGCAAACTTCAGACGGGCCTGGACATGTACTGGCTTAAGCAGGGGGACGTCTGGCACTGCAGGATTTGAGACCCTGGCGGCGTAGTGTGTTACTGATGGTAGGCTTTGTTACTTTGGTCCCAGCTCTCTGCAGGTCATTCACTAGGTCCCCCAGTTTGGTTCTGGGATTTTTGCTCACCGTTCTTGTGATCATTTTGACCCCACGGGGTGAGATCTTGCGTCGAGCCCCAGATCGAGGGAGATTATCAGTGGTCTTGTATGTCTTCCATTTCCTAATACTTGCTCCCACAGTTGATTTCTTCAAACCAAGCTGCTTACCTATTGCAGATTCAGTCTTCCCAGCCTGGTGCAGGTCTACAATTTTGTTTCTGGTGTCCTTTGACACCCCTTTGGTCTTGGCCATAGTGGAGTTTGGAGTTCGACTGTTTGAGGTTGTGGACGGTTGTCTTTTATACTGATAAGTTCAAACAGGTGCCATTAATACAGGTAACGAGTGGAGGACAGAGGAGCCTCTTAAACAAGAAGTTAAAGGTCTGTGAGAGCCAGAAATCTTGCTTGTTTGTAGGTGACCAAATACTTATTTTCCATCATAATTTGCAAATAAATTCATAAAAAATCCTACAATGTGATTTTCTGGATTTTTTTTCTCATTTTGTCTGTCATAGTTGAAGTGTACCTATGATGAAAATTACAGGCCTCTCTCATCTTTTTAAGTGGGAGAACTTGCACAATTGATGGCTGACTAAATACTTTTTTGCCCCACTGTAAGTATTCAGACCCTTTGCTATGAGACTCAAAATTGAGTTCAGGTGCATCCTGTTCCATTGATCATCCTTGAGATGTATCTACAACTTGATTGGATTTCACCTGTGGTAAATTCAATTGATTGGACATGATCTGAATAATTATGTAAATGTCATATTTCAGTTTATATTTTTGATAAAAAGGATTAAACAAAAATATGTAATCTATTTTAGAATAAGGCTCTAAATAAAAATGGAAATAGTGGAGGGATCTGAATGCTTTCCGAATGCAATGTACATCATTGTTTTTTTTCTTCTTCTTCTTGGCAGTAAAAATGCCAACAGTTTATTTTGTAGAGGGGCATGCTTGCTGAATGACATCATGTTAACATATTACTTGTTGAGTTGGGAACATTTTTATTGAAATCGGCTTTGCTTATAATACGTACGATTTGTCTGCCTGATAGACATGGGGGTTGATTAGACTGAACTATGAGAAGGAATTATGGCTAAGTTCATTTCCATTTTAATGACTGAAACTAAAACTGCCAGGTCAGCAGTGTGTACTTTATATCCCCATACCATTGGCAGTTTGGAATATTTAGTAGGAACTGTACACTATATCCTTGCGTATTTCCAGGTTGTAATGTGAATTATTTTCTCCACTGTTCCTAATACAGCATTAGCAGACAAACAGAGCTCTTCTTCAAACTGGATGATTTCTTCTGGCGACAACATCAGTCCACATTAGCGTTGCCCTACGGTATTAAAGGAAGTGGTATGTTCTCTCATTTCATTGTGTCATTTCTTTGTTTTCCTCTCTTTCCCACAAAGCACAAAGACTTTAATGGAACATGTTAATGAAAATATATTTAATTCTAATTACACTTTTATTTAAAAAAGGTATTGATACCACCCAGGTTCTCACTATCGCTCCCTATCTTTGATAAACACCAATATTAAATGTTTTTTTTTCCAAAATGTTGTCGTCTCAAGTCTTACTTACCCAAATTGATCCACATGGACCAAATCGGGTTTGTTAAAAAGTGTTTATTCTTGGATAACCTCCATCGACTATTACATATCTTCGATGCTTCATCAGAAACAACAGCTCCTTGGGCTGTATTACCTCTTGATGCAGAAATAGCTTTTGATAGTCTAGAATGGTCATATCTCTGCTCTGTCTTGGAACATATAGGAATTGTCTCCAATTACATGAATATTATTAAAATACTATATGTCAATCCCTCAGCCATAGTTATAACAGGCAATATCTCATTTGTTCCATTCAGAATCACTAGAAGTAGCAGACGAGGCGATCCAATTTTGACATTGCAAATCTTATTGTCCGTGGAACGTCTGGCCCAGGCAATTCGTCAATCGTAGGAATTAACACAAATTTCTCTCAAATCTACAGTTCACTTAATCTCATTAGATGCAGACAATACTTTACTATATGTAGACAATGTATCTCAATCGCTCCCAAACGCATTGAAGATAAATTCAGCTTCATCTCAAGTTATAAAACTAGTCTAACCAAATCAGTGCTGCTGCCTCTCAAGACCCGATGGAGGACTCTATCTCTATTTATGGAATCCATGTCGTTTACCATTTGAAATATTTGGGAGAAGGTATATTTCCTTCTTTATATAAAACCATTGCCAGAAACTTCAACAGAACGCTCAAATCAATGAAATCTGACCTCAGTAGATGGAATTATATCCCAATTGCTTTAACCGTCAAAATGAATATATTGCCACTGCTAAATTTCTGTAGTTTAATTCTTCCCATGGCTCCTCTTTGTATCCCGCTATTGGGATACAATTCATTGTGCGGTTGTAAAATGTATATTGCAAGGAAAGACGTTTGAGGACTATTTGTACCAAACTTTAAATTGTATTTCCAGGCGCTAGCGTTTCACCCCATCCTCAATTGGTTTAGACATGATTCTTCTGCCCCACCGGCTGAGTATAGAGAAATATGGTGTCTCCTATGGCCCTGGAAGAGGTGGTCTTCATTGATTTATCCCTTAAGACAATGTAAACTATGCTTTGGTCTTATTATTGCTCACACTTTCTATTTGGTGCAAAATTGAAAAACAATGTAATTATGAATCAAAATGAGTGTTTTGCAATTATTAGTAATGTAAATTCTGCATTTCTTCTGTTTGATCTGTGAGTAAGAATGAATAAACTCAAACTCAACTAACAAACAAATGTATGCACTGTCATTCGAAAACGTAGCACCCAAGTCTTTGCAATCACAAAAAATCTCTCCTTACATCATCCCTCAGCACTTTGATGTGCGAGTCCAGGTATTTATATGCTGACCTCATGCCTCAACAAGCTTCTGATTGGTCCGAGTCAATACTCCTGGTCACCATTGATTGACAGATGTGTGAAGCAAATGTGCGTGCCCACAGAACAGTTTTTTGAGGTCAAGGGATGGTGTGAGAGAAACATCTGCATGAGCTTCGCCATCTACATAAAGAGATGAGCTCAGCCATCCGCATAAAGAGATGAGCTCAGCCATCCGCATAAAGAGATGAGCTCAGCCATCCGCATAAAGAGATGAGCTCAGCCATTCGCATAAAGAGATGAGCTCAGCCATCTGCATAAAGAGATGAGCTCAGCCATCCGCATAAAGAGATGAGCTCAGCCATCCGCATAAAGAGATGAGCTCAGCCATTCGCATAAAGAGATGAGCTCAGCCATCCGCATAAAGAGATGAGCTCAGCCATCCGCATAAAGAGACGAGCTCAGCCATCCGCATAAAGAGACGAACTCAGCCATCCGCATAAAGAGATGAGCTCAGCCATCCGCATAAAAAGACGAACTCAGCCATCCGCATAAAGAGACGAGCTCAGCCATCCGCATAAAGAGACGAGCTCAGCCATCCGCATAAAGAGACGAGCTCAGCCACCCGCATAAAGAGACGAACTCAGCCATCCGCATAAAGAGATGAGCTCAGCCATCCGCATAAAAAGACGAACTCAGCCATCCGCATAAAGAGACGAGCTCAGCCATCCGCATAAAGAGACGAGCTCAGCCATCCGCATAAAGAGACGAGCTCAGCCACCCGCATAAAGAGACGAGCTCAGCCACCCGCATAAAGAGACGAACTCAGCCATCCGCATAAAAAGACGAGCTCAGCCACCCGCATAAAGAGATGAGCTCAGCCATCCGCATAAAGAGACGAACTCAGCCATCCGCATAAAAAGACTAGCTCAGCCATCCGCATAAAGAGACGAACTCAGCCACCCGCATAAAGAGATGAGCTCAGCCATCCGCATAAAGAGACGAACTCAGCCATCCGCATAAAAAGACTAGCTCAGCCATTCGCATAAAGAGATGAGCTCAGCCATCTGCATAAAGAGATGAGCTCAGCCATCCGCATAAAGAGATGAGCTCAGCCATCCGCATAAAGAGATGAGCTCAGCCATTCGCATAAAGAGATGAGCTCAGCCATCCGCATAAAGAGATGAGCTCAGCCATCCGCATAAAGAGACGAGCTCAGCCATCCGCATAAAGAGACGAACTCAGCCATCCGCATAAAGAGATGAGCTCAGCCATCCGCATAAAAAGACGAACTCAGCCATCCGCATAAAGAGACGAGCTCAGCCATCCGCATAAAGAGACGAGCTCAGCCATCCGCATAAAGAGACGAGCTCAGCCACCCGCATAAAGAGACGAACTCAGCCATCCGCATAAAGAGATGAGCTCAGCCATCCGCATAAAAAGACGAACTCAGCCATCCGCATAAAGAGACGAGCTCAGCCATCCGCATAAAGAGACGAGCTCAGCCATCCACATAAAGAGACGAGCTCAGCCACCCGCATAAAGAGACGAGCTCAGCCACCCGCATAAAGAGACGAACTCAGCCATCCGCATAAAAAGACGAGCTCAGCCACCCGCATAAAGAGATGAGCTCAGCCATCCGCATAAAGAGACGAACTCAGCCATCCGCATAAAAAGACTAGCTCAGCCATCCACATAAAGAGATGCGCGTGTAATTATTCAACTGGCAATATTTTCAAGCTGGGATCAATTTTACAGCATGACGTCACAATGAAGAACGATCAGAACGATTGGGAACTATGTCACGCTGGGAAGATTTTTACATGACCCTCTGCAGTTAAATGTTTCTGGGGAAAAGTTACAAAATACATTTTGTGCAGAAATGTAACTTTTCAATGCTTTCCATTTATTTTGTTACTTAACAATGATAGCCCCTTGAATCTCTCAATCAGAGAAGATTTCTGCTGGCAGGAAGCAATGCTGCAAAAAACAAATGTGTCTCTATGATGGCAACCACCTCACTCTCTCCCATTTAACCAGTGGATACAGTTACTATTGGAAGTTATTGCATTAGGATTATCGACAGCGAGAATGAATGGTGCTAGTGAAGGAACAATTGAGGCCTGGAAAAATATACTTGACTCTGTAATGAACAATCTCCGTTAGGCAGGGTGGGAAGCGTAGTTTCTAGGTGGGGAGGGAGGATGCGGGCGGGTGGATAGGGCCTTAGGGGGGAATGGGTCAGGGTTATATTTGTATGCATTTTTATTGTTTTTGTACATGTAATTTTTCTTTTTCAGAGGGGCGTTACATCTAAATACATATACATTTCATTCTCAGCCAAGCTCTACACGCTGTCAGTTCACCAAGAGTTGACTTGAGTCCCTTCCTGTTTTGTTTGGTCTAGTTACTTTTTGAATGAGCAGCCGTTTGCATATACTGCTATAAAAAGTCACCACTGTTCCCCTGCTATAAAGTAACACGTACTCTTTGGGGTTTTAGGCTGGGTATCTGTATAGCACTTTGTGACAGCTGATGATTTATAAGATACATTTTATTGAGAAGCATTATGGAGTCAATGTCCACTTTCCAGAAAACGTGTGCGACATTTATTGAGTTTATGACGAGTTAGCTGGAAACAGTATTGGGTCATTGGTCCTCTCAATATGGACTTCTCTATGTGAAGACAAACTGTCCTCAGCATCTGGGCTCCCGAGTGGCACAGCGGTCTAAGACACTGCATCTCAGTGCAAGAGGTGTCAGTCCCTGGTTCAAATCCAGGCTGTATCACATCCAGCTGTGATTTGGAGTCCAATAGGGCGGCGCATAATTGGCCCAGGTTTGGCTGGGGTAGGCCGTCATTGTAAATAAGAATGTGTTCTTAACTGACTTGCCTAGTTAAATAAATGTTTTTATCAGTCTGAGTGATCACACTTTATTAATCCCTCTCTCCTTTCCAGAGTTACTGCTGCTGAGAGTGTTAGCCATTATTGCCAATTACAAAATGCCGGCCAGCATTGATCGGTAAGTGTGATGAGTGTTTCTTAGCCATATTAGCAAGGTTTTTAACCTCTGGTGTGCTGTTTTAACCACTTTATTTCTTACAATAATTGTTAAGATCACAAAGAACCACCGATGGGGTGATATGCGTCTGAGAGCAATTTACACAAGGGTCATTTTTTTCTCATAACTCTCCACAATGTATTGTAGTGTAAATGCTGTGCTAACATAATGACTCAAATCATCCCTGTGGTGTGTGTATAATGGGTGGACAAGGAAGCTGCCTTACTTAATTTCAAGAAAGAATGCCAATTGTCAAACCAAGCAGTGTGACCAGTCACTATTACAATGGCAGTGTTGGAAAATGTCCAGTGGTTCTACTGTAGTGTGCAGTTACAGTCACCCCTCTGAAAGTGGTCTTGAACTCTAAAATGATAATACAGGCAACACTAAAGTAAATGGATTGTAATAATAGGAAGCAGTGAATTATACTGAACTTAATTTATTTTGATGTATTTCCTCAGTCTAGACTGCAGAACATGTGCAGTCATAGGAAATGGGTTTGCCATTAAAAACAGCTCCTTGGGGGGCGTCATCAACGAGTATGATGTGGTGATCCGGTAAGTATTAAGCCTAATGGTTCCATCCTGTTTTCTACCACAAAAATCTTCATTAAGTCCATCCTCCCTCCTCTTCTGTTGAACTATTCCCAGGACTCCTCATTTCTGTTTTATCCAATGATGTTCCTGCACAATTAATGGTGTTCCTAATCAATATCAGTACACAGAGTGCATTATATTGCAGACAGTACAGTCAAGAGCCATATCATTTGCAGACCTGCCAACATGCACTCATTTTACGTACCAGCTACACAATTCTCTGTCCATGTACGTAGGTACAAGATCCGAGTTAAAAGTACGCAGAAATGAATAGGGCCTGATTATTATTATTTTTGACATTTTATTTTAGTTTAAATCCACAGAGTAAATCTAACATCCCGATTATCGAGCTGCAACACACAAACATGTACAGAGTTTGTGTCAATAGACATGGAGATTAATGCATCATTATTCGACGTAGCTACCCCTTGTCTGCACCTCCTGTTTGTTGTGATGCTGAGTTTGCCGACTGTCAGCTGTACGTGAACACATGGACAAATCCCTTTTTGACTCCGTGTGTTGTGGAAAGGTCAACACTAATTGTTTCACGCTAACGTTAGCGAACATAGAATGGACATTCAGTGGGCTCTAAAGTGCCAGCAGTTCACTCGCATTTGCGAGTGAAAGAAATTAAATGCAAATACGAAAAATAACTGGTCGCATTTGTGCGAGTGTGATATACATTTAATTCTGCGTCCCAACAGTTCTATTTTCCCCGTAACATTACGAGGATCACGCAATCTGATAGACTGTAACTGTAATTATGATCCACGTCACAAAGTATTACAAAAGTATAATCAAAAGAAATATAAACATCTTGGCATTACATGGAGTCGTGAGTTTAGAAGACTACACGAGGAATAATGAATGAGTGTCCGGTATTAGCTATAGAGGCATTGCTTCTAAAATGCCTTTGCACTAGATTTGCGAGTTGAATCTCCAATTTTTCGCGCCCGTCTAGTACGGACAGGGTTGGCAGGCCTGCATTTGATATCGAAATATGGCTCAGGGTACAATCTATAGCCACAATAGCATTTAACCAGTCCCCCAATGGCCTTTTCCGTAGCAATTCCCGCAATCCAGTAAAAAACAAACAGATTTTCTATGATGCATTGTCCTCTAAAGAGGGGTATTCTAATTCGTTTTGCCCATGGAAACATAATGCTGTACTATAATGGCCAGCTCAGACTGGTGACCTTGCTTTAATGCCTTTCTCTATGCAATCAGTCAACTGTTGGGTTAACTCAGGCGCTTAAAAGGGGGATTTGGTCGACCATGCAGAAAAACACCCCAGCGCCCTCTTCAAATCAGATTTATAGCCTTGGAAGGAACACATAAATTTTTAGTTTTTTTTTATAAGCCTCTTACCAACAGCCCAGGCAATTTTGCCTGGTCATATCCAGGCACAATGCACTCTGGTCTGTTCTGCTTTGTTCTGTTCTGCTCAGCTCTTACTTCTCCGATTCTCTGAATCTAATCTCATAGGCTGAGGAAATAGAGTTCATTGACATTTGGTGCTCTGTTCTCCTACCAAGCCTGATGTTTCCGACGCTTGCATTAGACTGGAAAAATCTTAAAACGCCAGACACAATCAGAGCAATCTTGCATTAAAATGTACAATCCTAAACACTATAAACTAGACAGGGGTTTTCACCTGTTTTGATACATGGTGGTGAAATAGTGGAGTGCATTCTGTTACATAAGAGGCAGGGTAGAACAGCTTTCAACTTATCATGCAAACACTCAGAATATGAAGGTTACTTGAACTGTAGTCAATTTCACCAGCGATGGCATTCCTGGCACGCAAGGATACTGAAACTGTGACTGGTGGCAAGCGTAGAATTAACTCCATGTTATTTTTGTCCAGTGTAGCACTGTTACTTGTTTGCTTTTTTATTCAAATGCAATAAACACAATCCAACAAACTTACGTAGGTGCAGGGTGCAAGTAACATCATGGGAAAATAAGATAAATAGGAAGTCTCACTAAGAAAACCCTTTGTGGTTGGAGTGTTGCTATTTACACTTCAGGAATTGTGTGCTGGTGTTTTTACTCTGTTTTATTTTTATAGAAGTGAATGGCTAAGGTTTATCTTTATCTGTGTCCCTGTGCAGGCTGAATGATGCCCCTGTCAGAGGTTATGAGGATGACGTGGGGAACAAGACCACTATGCGTCTCTTCTACCCTGAGTCGGCCTCCTACAACCCCAGCATGCACAACGACCCCGACACCCTTATGGTCCTAGTGCCTTTCAAACAGCAGGACCTCCGCTGGCTCAAAGAGATCCTGTACGACGAGAAGAGGGTACTGGATGTGTGCGCACACACACCTCCATTTTAGCTGCTTCCCTGGTACTTGCAATCCATCCACGCAGTGACAAAATGTACATTATCAATGGCAGCCTTGCCAAACCTACTTGAAAATCCAACTGTAGTCTCAGCAGCCCAAACACCTCCACTCTCTGGTTTAGCTCAGGCTGCTATGGTCGCTATTAGCATGATTAGGGACAGGGTCATTACTCCTTCATTTAGGAGTAGGTCGCCCTGAGAAGAATGAGACTTAAACAGGGCCTCAATTGTGTAGACACGGGCTCTGTGTGTGTGTACTCACTAATCAACACACCTTTTCCTGTGTGTGTGTGTGTGTGTGTGTGTGTGTGTGTGTGTGTGTGTGTGTGTGTCAGGTGAGGAAAGGTTTCTGGAAGCCCCCTCCACAGATCTGGCTGGGCAGGACCAGTCGCATCCGGGTGCTGGACCCTCACTTCCTGCATGGGACGGCCAGCAGTCTGCTACAAATCCCACTTCAACCAAAGAGCAAACAGGTAAGGGATCAGCTCTGTTTACTCCTAGCCACGTTGGGAACCAGGTAATGGGCAGAAAATAAATCCATGTAAAGTGGCCAGTGTTTTGTGCTGTCTACCAGCTGCAGTTTGGAAAGGAGGTCAGTCCCAAACGCTCTACTGGTTACCCAGAAATGGATGAGCAAGAACAAAACGATACTGCAGGGAATTCCACAAAATAACAGTAGAACATATGCAGAATGGAACAACAGAACTAATGGAATGAAGAAAAATTATTGCGGAATAGAATATTGTGATGGATGACATTTGAATAGTAAGCCATTGAGCTGTTTTCTGTTCACAAATTGGGAGTACAATTCTCTGTTTGGCTGAGGAATTCTGGGTTTTGAAATACATGATACATTGATTTGAGCTATAACTAATGTGGAATTGTGTTTTCATTGGCCAAGAGGTCCATCTGCCAAGAGGGCTTGTTCAGTGCATGGTGGAGATGTCTTTGAGATGGAACAAAGCCAGGTTAAGTTTGGTTTAATTTGTTCCCCCAGCGAGCCCCTGTGTCAGAGACTGAGGCTGTGCACTCTTTGGACTGCTGAAATGCAAACACAACTGGCTGGTGTCTGTGCCGAGGGAACAGTGGGAAAGAAGGGGTCCTGCAGGCGATCAGCGGGGCAGCCCGAGCATAGCACTCCTCCATCTGCGTGGCCCTACAGGCAAGATGAGCTCAACCTTGGCTGGCTGTCTCCTGGCTGGCTGGGTGTCTGGCTGGAGGGCGTAGGCTGTTTACTCTGAGCGAGAACAGGAACAGGAACCATGCCGAGCACTCGATCCTGGCCCCTTTGCCCTCATTCCCCTCTCCCCTGTCACTTTCCAGGGTCACGGGCCCGACCGCAGCCCCACAACCCCGATGCCAAACTCTCACCCCCTCCCTGTGGCTGCCATGTTGGCAGTCATCCACATGCCCTGTGAGAAGGCAGCAGCAGCAGGCTGGTTACAATACAGAGGCTGACTGAGCTGAGGAGAGCTAGAGGGCTAACTAATGCCCCTGTCAGTCAGACAGCCCCCACCGCCACCCCCTTCCAAAACAAAGGTCCGACTCCCACCAATCTGGTCTGCTTGGCGAACAGCAGTGACAATATTCACCTCACCAAGGCTCCATGGGCCAATGTCCAAACTATGCGAGGCACTGCAGAAGTTGGAGCGCTCGGTGACCGACCACATGAGACTAATGCACACAGAATGTCAGATTTAGCCGAGCCAGGCTCAGGAAGAAAAGGCACTTATGCTAAGTGCATTAGGAACCAGGTTTGGAGGAATGTCCCATACAGTGTGATGAAGAGAGGAGAAGCACAGGTTTGAGAACTTGGTTTCTCCAGTTTCTCTCTCCTTAGGGCACGAGTAATGGCTGTCCAGGTCAGACAGCATGCTTGTAAAGCCCTGCAGGACTCACTGACTGACTCACTGACTCACTGACTCACTCACTCACTCACTCACTCACTCACTCACTCACTCACTCACTCACAGACATTTACCTTGGAAAGGCTCCTGCACTCAGTATTGGTCTGCCATTTTGAAGGTTTTATGTATTGTTGTTTTATTTTTATTTTATTTGGCTGATTTATACTGCAGACCCACAGCACCTCAGTAGGGTTCTATTGGAAGGAATTGAGAAAGCAGTAGGCGGGAATAATGTGCCTGAACAAGAAGCTTCCTTGGAAATGGTGGGTTGTTGAGTAAACCAAGGTTAATGATTACATGGAACAGATAAGGGAGAGTCGGGTAAGTTGAGCCAAAGGGATAAGTTTAGTCACCCCATCATTTCAGTCTGTGAAGGAAGAAACCACATGGAAAAAGTGGTAAACAACTTAGGGCCAAAAAACGGACTTTCACCAAGTCAAATGAATTTATTGTGTTAGAGGTTTCACGATGCTTGTATCTAAACCAAAGTAGATACTTTTAAGATTGTTCTTAAAGGCAATATCTCTTCAATCAAATCAAATGCTATTTGTCAAATGCGCCGAATACAACATACCTTATAGTGAAATGCTTACTTACAAGCCCTTAACAACAATGCAGTTTGAAGAAAAATGGCTAAAAAAGTATACATAAAATAACAAATAATTTAGAGAGCAGCAGTAAAATAACAATAGCGAGGCTATATACAGGGGGTACCGGTACAGAGTCAATATGCGGGGGCACAGGATAGTTGAGGTAATTGAGGTAATATGTACATGTAGGTAGAGTTATTAAAGTGACTATGCATAGATAATAACAGAGAGTAGCAGCAGCGTAAAAGAGGGGGGGGGGGGCAATGCAAATAGTAATTTGATTAGATGTTCAGGAGTCTTATAGCTTGGGGGTAGAAGCTGTTTAGAAGCCTCTTGAGCCTAGACTTGGCGCTCCGGTACGAGTTGCCTTGCGATAGCAAAGACAAATCAAATCAAATCTAATTTTATTTGTCACATACACATGGTTAGCAGATGTTAATGCGAGTGTAGCGAAATGCTTGTGCTTCTAGTTCCGACAATGCAGTAATAACCAACAAGTAATCTAGCTAACAATTCCAAAACTACTACCTTATAGACACAAGTGTAAGGGGATAAAGAATATGTGCATAAAGATATATGAATGAGTGATGGTACAGAGCGGCATAGGCAAAATACAGTAGATGGTATTGAGTGCAGTATATACATATGAGATGAGTATGTAAACAAAGTGGCATAGTTAAAGTGGCTAGTGATACATGTATTACATAAACATGCAGTAGATGATATAGAGTACAGTATATACATATACATATGAGATGAATAATGTAGGATATGTAAACATTATATTAGGTAGCATTGTTTAAAGTGGCTAGTGATATATTTTACATAATTTCCCATCAATTCCCATTATTAAAGTGGCTGGAGTTGAGTCAGTGTGTTGGCAGCAGCCACTCAATGATAGTGGTGGCTGTTTAACAGTCTGATGGCCTTGAGATAGAAGCTGTTTTTCAGTCTCTCGGTCCCAGCTTTGATGCACCTGTACTGACCTCGCCTTCTGGATGATAGCGGGGTGAACAGGCAGTGACTCGGGTGGTTGTTGTCCTTGATGATCTTTATGGCCTTCCTGTGACATCGGGTGGTGTAGGTGTCCTGAAGGGCAGGTAGTTTGCCCCCGGTGATGCGTTGTGCAGACATCACTACCCTCAGGAGAGCCTTACGGTTGTGGGCGGAGCAGTTGCCGTACCAGGCGTTGATACAGCCCGACAGGATGCTCTCGATTGTGCATCTGTAGAAGTTTGTGAGTGCTTTTGGTGACAAGACAAATTTCTTCAGCCTCCTGAGGTTGAAGAGGCGCTGCTACGCCTTCTTCACGATGCTGTCTGTGTGGGTGGACCAATTCAGTTTGTCTGTGATGTGTACGCCGAGGAACTTAAAACTTTCTACCCTCTCCACTACTGTTCCATCGATGTGGATAGGGGGGGTGTTCCCTCTGCTGTTTCCTGAAGTCCACAATCATCTCCTTAGTTTTGTTGATGTTGAGTGTGAGGTTATTTTCCTGACACCACACTCCGAGGGCCCTCACCTCCTCCCTGTAGGCCGTCTCGTCGTTGTTGGTAATCAAGCCTACCACTGTTGTGTCGTCCGCAAACTTGAGGATTGAGTTGGAGGCGTGCGTGGCCACGCAGTCGTGCGTGAACAGGGAGTACAGGAGAGGGCTCAGAACGCACCCTTGTGGGGCCCCAGTGTTGAGGATCAGCGGGGTGGAAATGTTGTTGCCTACCCTCACCACCTGGGGACGGCCCGTCAGGAAGTCCAGTACCCAGTTGCACAGGACGGGGTCGAGACCCAGGGTCTCGAGCTTGATGACGAGCTTGGAGGGCACTATGGTGTTAAATGCCAAGCTATAGTCGATGAACAGCATTCTCACATAGGTATTCCTCTTGTCCAGATGGGTTAGGGCAGTGTGCAGTGTGGTTGAGATTGCATCGTCTGTGGACCTATTTGGGCGGTAAGCAAATTGGAGTGGGTCTAGGGTGTCAGATAGGGTGGAGGTGATATGGTCTTTGACTAGTCTCTCAAAGCACTTCATGATGACGGAAGTGAGTGCTACGGGGCGGTAGTCGTTTAGCTCAGTTACCTTAGCTTTCTTGGGAACAGGAACAATGGTGTCCCTCTTGAAGCTTGTGGGAACAACAGACTGGGATAGGGATTGATTGAATATGTCCGTAAACACACCAGCCAGCTGGTCTGCGCATGCTCTGAGGGCGCGGCTGGGGATGCCGTCTGGGCCTGCAGCCTTGCGAGGGTTGACACGTTTAAATGTTTTCCTCACGTCGGCTGCAGTGAAGGAGAGTCCGCATGTTTTAGTTGCGGGCCGTGTCAGTGGCACTGTATTGTCCTCAAAGCGGGCAAAAAAGTTATTTAGTCTGCCTGGGAGCAAGACATCCTGGTCCGTGACGGGGCTGGTTTTCTTTTTGTAATCCGTGATTGACTGTCGACCCTGCCACATACCTCTTGTGTCTGAGCCGTTGAATTGAGATTCTACTTTGTCTCTATACTGACGCTTATAGACAACAGTCTATGACTAGGGTGGCTAGTCTTTGGCAATTTTTAGGGCCTTCCTCTGACACCGCCTAGTATAGAGGTCCTGGAATGCAGGAAGCTTGGCCCCAGTGATGTACTGGGCCGTACGCACTACCCATTGTAGTGCCTTGCGGTCAGAGGCCGAGCAGTTGCCATACCAAGCAGTGATGCAGCAGTAGAACCGTTTGAGGATCTGAGGACCCATGCCAAAGACCCATGCCTCCAGGTGTGCTACAGGTCGGTAGTCATGATGTAACAACAGGGCCTGGCCTATGTGTTTTTCTTTTTAAATAGAAACTGTTTGTTAGGTCTTAAGCCTGTGTTAAAAGATGCTTATAATGATTAAAATACAAAAAGCGGTTGGGATTGTGTAGAATTGTGTTTTGAAAATAAAGGTAGACATTATTTTAGAAAGGAAGTGGTAATTATTTAATTCGGTACAGACATTTGTAGGTGGATTAACCGCATACCCGTTATAAATTGTGCCAAGAGATAACTTTTTTTTTCAAAACTGTAATGTTTACATGAATTATGATTATTTCCAGGGATACACAACATTCTGAAATATATGTAGATATCTTTGTTAGAAAGTATACTATATTTCCCTTGATGGGATCGATGCTGAATGTAAAAAAAGGCTCAATTTAACCTACTCTTTGGAAAGGGGATTTTAATCCCCCTTCACAGCTCTCATGTAGAAACAATTTCCCTCTGCTGCCTCTGTGAACATTGGTAATCATTATTTACATAGAGCAGTTTTATTTAACCTTTATTTAACTAGGCAAGTCAGTTAAGAACAAATTCTTATTTACAATGACGGCCTACCAGAAGGCAAAGGCCTCCTGTGGGGACGGGGGCTGGGATTAAAAATACAAAATAAAAATAAAAATATAGGACAAAACACATCACGACAAGAGAGACACCACAACACTACATAAAGAGATACCTAAGACGACAACATAGCAAGGCAGCAACACATGAAAACACAGTATGGTAGCAACACTTGACAACATGGTTGCAACACAACATGGCAGAAGAACAACATGGAAGCAGCACAAACATGGTACAAACATTATTGGGCACAGACAACAGCACAAAGGGCAAGAGGGTAGAGACAACAATACATCACGCGAAGCAGCCACAACTGTCAGCAAGAGTTTCCATGACTGAGTCTTTGCATGAAGAGATGGAGATAAAACGTCCAGTTTGAGTGTTTTTTTGCAGCTCGTTCCAGTCGCTAGCTGCAGCGAACTGAAAAGAGGAGCTACCCAGGGATGTGTGTCCATGAACGGAATCAAACCAGGGACACCCCTCACATTGTACTGGAGACAAAAAGTCAAAAATCCTAGTACCATCTCGCTTTGTCTAAGTACACATTAAGAAAAGGGTACACTGCTCTGTAATTTACTTGTCATGCCAACTAATGTACTAGAAATGCAGGACTATGGGAGTTTTTACTGGTTTCGGATGCCCCCTACTGTGTCAAACATAATACTACATGTATATTACTTAAGCAAAAAGGCACGAGGGGGTGTGGTATATGGCTAATATACCATGGCTAAGGACTGTTCTTAGGCATGACAGCATCGCGAAGTTGGCCATATACCACAAACTCCCGAGGTGACTTATTGCTATTATAAACTGGTTACCTACTTAATTAGAGGAGTAAAATTAAATGTTTTGTCATACACGTGGTATATGGTCTGATATACCACGGCTGTCAGCCAATCAGCATTCAGGGCTGGAACCACACAGTTTATAATATACTGTAGGTCTCATTGGTTTTGGTTCTCCCTCCTACAGAAACCGGTACACCCCACTACAGGGATCCTTGCCGTGTTCGTGGCACTCAACTACTGTGATGTGGTCCACATAGCTGGGTTTGGATATCCAGCATCCAAAAACCAGAAGCATCCTATACACTACTATGGATATGACACTATGAAATCCATGAAGGTGAGTGTGCATGGGATTTTACTCAACTCCTGTGAGAGATCAACACTCAGTGTTATGTGCCATGCTAGTAGATTTTTCAGTGCACTGTGATGTTATGTTTAGGCTCTGCTTTCGTTCTGTTCCAGGATTCCTACCATGACCTTACCCACGAAGCAGAAGCCTTAAAAAAACTAGAGGATTCGGGGGCTATCCTGTACTTACACCCTCACTCCTGACACACACACACACGCACGGGCACGGCCCAGAAACACCCCCTGTCCCTGACCTAGGAACTTCATCAAAATCTGCAAGGAATTTTCACTGCACTGCTAATACATATAAATGTTTCTTCAGATCTACACATGCCTAGACGGTAGAGGCTAGTGGGTGTTTTATGGACTAGGCTACTCACAGATGGCAGTTGTGGACTCTGCTGACAATATTGTCCATACAGTCCAAACATTAAAAATAACAAAATAATTTCATTTTAATTTCATTTTCCTGAGTTCTGATTTTAATTAACTTAAAAATATATATTGTCTTTGAAATGGTACCACTGGATATTTTATTGTATGTAATACATTTTTATTCAAATTAAATCTAAATGAAAATATCACTCTGTTCAGTTTACTATTTCTTAGCAAAGACTGTGCCATGGTCAAACATTTTCCCAAATGTTTTCATTTATTGATGTTGTTTTTTAAGTTGGGAATAGTTTAGTCTGTTATGAGACATACACTGAGTGTATAACACATTATGGACACCTGCTCTTTCCATGACAGACTGACCAGGTGAATTCACATTATGATCCCTTATTGATTTCACTTGTTATATATTTTTTATTGAACCTTTATTTATTTAACCATTCTTGATACACACGTAAAGCAATAATTGTTAAATCCACTTCAGTGTAGATGAAGGGGAGGAGACAGGGTAAAGAAGGATGTTTAAGCCTTGAGACAATTGAGTCATGGATTGTGTACGTGTACCATTCAGAAGATGAATCAGCAAGACAAAAGATTTACGTGCCTTTGAACAGGGTATGGTAGTAGGTGCCAGGTGCAAGGGTTTGTGTCAAGAACTGCAACGCTGCTGGGATTTTCATAGTTTCCCGTGTGTATCAAGAATGGTCCATCACCCAAAGGACATCCAGCCAACTTGTGGACATCCAGCATTGGAGTCCACATAGGCCAGCATCCCTGTGGAACACTTTCGACACCTTGTAGAGTCAATGCCCTGATGAATTAAGGCTGTTCTGAGGGCAAAAGGGGCTGCTACTCACTATAGGATGGTGTTCTAAATGTTTTGCACACTCGGCATATGTGGCTTAGCTTATTGTTATTTGGTTTACGGGAAAAGCGATAATTGACCTGTCTTACCTAAATGAAGTCTATTTGCAGCTGAGGTGCTGTGTCAGCTTTTGGCCACTAGATAGCGTAAAGGCTCTTCATAAAGGTGGTGAAGGATACAGTAGGTAGCTTCTCATTTCACGGCCCCCAAAAAACAGCCACTTCAGAGATAGAAGCTGAAGCTTGGGGCAGATCCAACAACAGCACTAGCAGCCGGTCTTACCGTGCAGTACTGTCACAGTGAGATGCTCTTTAATCAGAATGACTGAATAATGTTGCTAGCGACAAATCAATCAATCAAATGTATTTATAAAGCCCTTCTTAAATCAGCTGATGTCACAAAGTGCTGTACAGAAACCCAGCCTAAAACCCAAACAGCAAGCAATGCAGGTGTAGAAGCACGGTGGCTAGGAAAAACTCCCTATGAAGGCCAGAACCTAGGAAGAAACCTATAGAGGAACCAGGCTATGAGGGGTGGCCAGTCCTCTTCTGGCTATGCCAGGGGGAGATTATAACAGAACATGGCCAAGATGTTCAAATGTTCATAGATGACCAGCAGGGTCAAATAATAATCACAGTGGTTGTAGAAGGCGCAACAGGTCAACACCACAAGCATAAATGTCAGTTGGCTTTTCATAGCCGATCATTCAGATCAAACAGCAGGTCTGGGACAGGTAGTACGTCCAGTGAACAGGTCAAATCAAATTTTATTTCTCACATACACATGGTTAGCAGATGTTAATGCGAGTGTAGCAAAATGCTTGTGCTTCTAGTTCCGACAATGCAGTAATAATCAGCGAGTAATCTAACCTAACAATTTCACAACAATTACCTTGTACACACAAGGGATGAAGAATATGTAAAGGGATGAAGAATATGAACATTAAGATATATGAATGAGTGATGGTACAGAACGGCATAGGCAAGATGCAGTAGATGGTATCGAACACAGTATATACATATGAGATGAGTAATGTAGGGTAGGTAAACATATAAAAGTGGCAATGTTTAAAGTGGCTAGTGATACATGTATTACATAAAGATGTCAAGATGCAGTAGATGGTATCGAGCACAGTATATACATATGAGATGAGTAATGTAGGGTATGTAAACATTATATTAAGTGGCATTGTTTAAAGTGGCTAGTGATATATTTGTTACATGAATGTTTCCATTATTAAAGTGGCTGGAGTTGAGTCAGTATGTTGGCAGCAGCCACTCAATGTTAGTGGTGGCTGTTTAACAGTCTGATGGCCTTGAGATAGAAGCTGTACCAGGTGGTGATACAGCCCGACAGGATGCTCTCGATTGTGTATCTGTAAAAGTTTGTGAGTGCTTTTGGTGACAAGCCAAATTTCTTCATCCTCCTGAGGTTGAAGAGGCGCTGCTGCAGTTTCAACTGTTCTGCCTGCTGCTAGGTCAGGGTTCCATAGCTGCAGGCAGAACAGTTGAAACTGGAGAAGCAGCACGACCAGGTGGACTAGGGACAGCAAGGAGACATCAGGCCAGGTAGTCCTGAGGCATGGTCCTAGTGCTCAGGTCCTCCGAAAGAAAAATAAAAAGAGAGATTTAGAGAGAACATACTGAATTCACACAGGACACCGGATAAGACAAGAGAAATACTCCAGATATAACAGAACCTAGCCCCCCAGACACACAACTATTGCAGCATAAATACTGGAGGATATCTCCAACCACGAACTTACCATCCTGAGACGAGGCTGAGTATAGCCCACGAAGATCTCCCCCACGGCACAACCCAAGGGGGGGCGCCAACCCGGACAGGAGATCACTTCAGTGACTCAACCCACTCAAGTGACGCACCCCTCCTAGGGATGGCATGGAAGAGCAGCAGTAAGCCAGTGACTCAGCCCCTGTAATAGGGTTTGAGGCAGAGAATCCTAGTGGAGAGAGGGGAACCGGCCAGGCAGAGACCGCAAGGGCAGTTCTTTGCTCCAGTGCCTTTCCGTTCACCTTCGCACTCCTGGGCCAGACTACACTCAATCATAGGACCTACTGAAGAGATGAGTCTTCAAAAAGACTTAAAGGTTGAGACCGAGTCTGCGTTTCTCACATGGATAGGCAGACCATTCCATAAAAAATGAGCTCTATAGGAGAAAGCCCTGCCTCGAGCTGTTTGTTTGGAAATTCTAGGGACAATAAGGAGGCCTGTGTCTTGTAACCGTAGCGTACGTGTAGGTATGTACAGCAGGACCAAATCAGAAAGATTGGTAGGAGCAAACCCATGTAATGCTTTGTAGGTTAGCAGTAAAACCTTGAAATCAGCCCTTGCCTTAACAGGAAGCCAGTGTAGAGAGGCTAGCACTGGAGTAATATGATATATTTTGGGGGGAGACAGCTTAGGAGTAGAACAATCCCTCATTGTCTCAAATTCATCCTTGCATCTGGGAAACTAAGCCAGGGTGGGGTTAAGAGAACAGACCTCGTGCAGATAACAACAGGATGATCCCAGAGTGACTTATGATGCTCCTTGGTCTGCATGAGGGGTGTTGAACCAACCATGACTGAGCATTGTTAGTGTCAGCTATATATAGTACTCTGCATTTGTGTAAAGGTTAGGTTACTTGGTCCAACACTCAAGGGTGTGGTCTCGACCAGCCTCATTATTGCAATAATTAATTTAAATTAAATAAAGATGATTGTTTGAAGAAAAGTCTCTCTCAGTACTGAATTTCCACGACAATCACTCTCGCCACAATCAATATCAACGTGGAGAATAAAATCTATGACCTACGAGAAAAATTAAACTACTAACGGGACACTCAAAACTGTAATATCTTATGCTTCATGGAGTTGTGGCTGAACGACGACATTATCAACATACAGCTGGCTGGTTATACGCTGTACCGGCAGGATATAACAGCGGCGTCTGGTAAGACAAGGGGTGGCAGACTATGTATTTTTGTAAATAACAGCTGGTGCACGATATTTAAGGAATTTCAAGCTATTGCTCGCTTGAGGTAGAGTATCTCATGATAAGCTGTAGACCACACTATCTACCTAGAGTTTTCATCTGTATTTTTTGTATTTGTTTACATACCACCACAGACGGAGGCTGGCAATAAGACAGCCTTAAATGAGCTGTATTCCGCCATAAGCAAACAAGAAAACGCTCACCCAGAGGCGACGCTCCTAGTAGCTGGGGACTTTAATGCAGGGAAACTTAAATCCATTTTAACAAATTTCTATCAGCATGTTAAATGTGCAACCAGAGGGTAAAAAACTTTGGACCACCTTTACGCCAAACACAGAGACGCATACAAAGCTCTCCCTCTCCCTCCATTTGGCAAATCTGACCATAATTCTATCCTCCTGATTCCTGCTTATAATTAATAATTAAAGCAAGAAGCACCAGTGACTAGATCAATAAAAAAGTGGTCAGATGAAGCAGATGCTAAACTACAGGATTGTTTTGCTAGCACAGACTGGAACACAGTTGAAGTCGGAAGTTACATACACTTAGGTTGGAGTCATTAAAACTCATTTTTCAACCACTCCACAAATTTCTTGTTAACAAACTATAGTTTTGACAAGTCGGTAAGGACATCTACTTTGTAGATGACACAAGTCATTTTTCCAACAATTGTTTAGACAGATTATTTCACTTATAATTCACTGTATCACAATTCCAGTGGGTCAGAAGTTTACATACACTATGTTGACTGTGCCTTTAAACAGTTTGGAAAATGGATGTGGATATATTGAAGCAACATCTCAAGACATCAGTCAGGAAGTTAAAGCTTGGTCGCAAATGGGTCTTCCAAATCGACAATGACCCCAAGCATACTTCCAAAGGTGTGGCAAAATGGCTCAAGGACAACAAAGTCAAGGTATTGGAGGGGTCATCACAAAGCCCTGACCTCAATCCTATAGAAAATTTGTGGGCCGAATAAAAAAGTATGTGCGAGCAAGGAGGCCTACAACCCTGACTCAGTTACACCAGCTCTGTCAGGAGGAATGGACCAAAATTCACTCAACTTATTGTGGGAGCTTGTGGAAGGCTATCCTAAACGTTTGACCCAAGTAAAACAATTTAAAGACAATGCTACCAAATACTAATTGAGTGTATGTACACTTCTGACTCTGAAATTAAAGCTGAAATAAATAATTCTCTCTACTTATATTCTGACATTCCACATTCTTAAAATAAAGTGGTGATCCTAACTGACCTAAGACAGGGAATGTTTATATTGGGATTGTGGAATTACTTGTATATATTTTACGTACTGTAGAAATGCCCTATTCACTTCCCTTCATTTTTTCAGCTGGTACTCGGTTACCTTCAGAAGAACCCCGTCACTCTTGTGGGGGTAGAGCAAAATGGAGAACATAATTTTGTTCTTGAAAGTCTTATCTTTCCATCGTGGGGGCATATTAGTCTGTTCGGATACTACAGACATTTTCCGGAGAAGACCAATTTTTGGGATGTCTCCTGGTCAAGGTATCCAACTCTGTGTTCGGTGACCCCTGTGTCGGAACCTATAAGTACTTGGATGTGGCTTACACCTGTGACTGAATGATATCTTCCTGGTGAAAAAGTTGACAAAACCGCTGTAGCTCGGCCACCTTTCATCGCAGATGTGGAAGGCCGATATTGGCAGATGCAGTGGATCAAGACAGAGCCCGGCTCATGAGGCCCCTTGATGATGTAAGGCCTGAGGCAATTGCCTCTTATGCCTAATGGTAAGTCCTCCAGTGCTTACACATGCCCATGTCCTTTAGTCAGGAGATGCACAATTAGATTACAATTACAGGGACATTTATTTTCTTCTGGATCATAGACATGTAAGTGCTTCTCTCTCTGCTGTAATGAGTGAACTGATGATGCGCAAATACTGCTCAGGGACACATAGACTGTCACTGCAGATACACTGCAGATATGTCTCTTTGTGCATCACAATCTAACGTTATAGGTTATTGTCAAAGGCAGAGTGATTTACTGTGCTTTCAACTACAGTACTGTACATTAGACAAGCCAGTGATCAAAATTGGTTGAAATACGTATTTTCAACCAAAAATACCCCTTTCAACGTCTTTCTGAAGTCATATGCATAGAGGGAGGTTCAGCTCAGCTCTCAATTACAACAAGGTCAAGCTTTAAATGGTTCTCCTGCGGTTCATATCTGTGCTGCTCATAACTGCTAAATTAAAACATTTGGTTTTTATTTCAGTTGAAATGGAGCCTGAAATGCATTGCCGCTCGATCAAGGCATGTCTTCTGCGTCTCTGTGCCTTGGCCCATCTGTTTACACTGTCAATAACCATGTGGTGCAGCCAGAGAAGAGACCTTCCATTCAAATAAAAATCAAATCAAATGTTATGTTATTTGTCACATGGTCCGGTGTAGATCTTACTGACAAGCCCTTAATCAACAATGCAGTTTTAAGAAGATATAACTTATCAACAGTAACAATTGTGATTATGATACTGTAGCATGGCCATTCCATCCAATTTAAAACCAATTTAATACCGCATGTTCAAACAAATTCACTTTATCCATTTTACCCCGCAATTTCAGTCTCCAGGGCCCAGTTTTTCAAAAGTTATGTATGTATCCAGATCCCCACCCGTAGCACGCGCTCCAGCAGGTGTATCTCACTGATCATCCCTAAAGCCAACATCTCATTTGGCCGCCTTTCGTTCCAGTTCTCTGCTGCCTGTGACTGGAACGAATTGCAAAAATCGCTGAAGTTGGAGACTTTTATCTCCCTCACCAACTTCAAACATCTGCTATCTGAGCAGCTAACCGATCGCTGCAGCTGTACATAGTCTATCGGTAAATAGCCCACCCAATTTTACCTACCTCATCCCCATACTATTTATATTTATTTACTTTTCTGCTCTTTTGCACACCAATATCTCTACCTGCACATGACCATCTGATCATTTATCACTCCAGTGTTAATCTGCAAAATTGTAATTATTCGCCTACCTCCTCATGCCTTTTGCACACAATGTACATAGACTCTCTTTTTTTCTACTGTGTTATTGACTTGTTAATTGTTTACTCCATGTGTAACTCTGTGTTCTCTGTTCACACTGCTATGCTTTATCTTGGCCAGGTCACAGTTGTAAATGAGAACTTGTTCTCAACTAGCCTACCTGGTTAAATAAAGGTGAAATAAATAAATAATAAATAAAAAAAATATCATATAGAATTAAATGCAAAGAAATAGAATGATTAGAATGGGAGTCCCCATTCAAGTCAATTATTCATCCTTTCTATTAATTATATTTCTTTGCATTTAATCCAACCCGAAAGGCAAAATCCACATACATAACTTTGGAAAAACTGGGCCTAGAACACTACCATTATATGTTGAGGGGATTGACTGATTAAACGCTTATAGTGCGGTTCACCCTGTGAACTCTCTCTCCCCTCTATATTCTGTCCGAGACACTACTGGCCACAACTAAAGAAACAGATGATTGCTGATACACGTAACTGCCACGGTGTTGATGTGTTGATGAGAGAAGCTCACCCTGTCATGCTGGATGGGCTGCTCTCTCTCTCTGTTCTCTTATGCAACTGACTGAGTTATATAATTGAACAGGACAGTGTGAAACTGTGGGCTGTTTACAAGACAACTGGAAACCAGGTCAGTCTGTTGGAGGAGGATGCATGCACACCGTCCAACCTGGCTGGCTCTAGACATTAGTTTTGGGAACAGTCCACAGATGTGTATCTCTGGCTAATTGATTTATGGGTGCAAACAGATAGATCCAACTGATATGTATTTTCTTGCCTTCTCAGATATTTACACAGCAACACCATCATTTTGTAAACTCCTATTATTCTGAATCTGATTAAACCATGACTTTAAAGGCCAAGTGGAGACAAAAGCATGATTTTCTTGTGTTTTTTGTATATTTACACACTGAGGTTGGAATAATACTATGAAATTGTGAAAAATATGATAATGCCCTTTTAGTGTAAGAGCTGTTTGAAAATACCTCCTAAAATGTCTGTTTTGGTGGATGGAGTATTGGCCTGCTTAGTGTCATAACTAGGCGGTAAACAAAAATATAAACGCAACATGTAACATGACCAAGTGTTGGTCCCATGTTAAATGAGCTGAAATAAAAATATCAAACACATGTTCCATACGCACAAAAAGGCTTATTTCTCTCAAAATTTGTGCACATTTTTTTTTTACATTTATGTTAGTGAGACTTTTATCCTTTGCAAGATAATCCATCCACGTTGCATATGTGGCTTATCAAAAAGATGATTAAACAGCATGATTATTACACAGGTGCAGCTTGTGCTGGGGACAATAAAATCCCACTCTAAAATGTACAGTTTTGTCACACAACACAATGCCACAGATGTCTCAACTTTTGAGGGAGCGTGCATTTGGCATGCTGACTGCACGAATGTCCACCAGAGCTGCTGCCAGAGAATTCAATGTTAATTTATCTACCATAAGCCGCCTCCAATGATCTATTAGAGCAGTGGTTCCCAAACCTTTTATAGTCCCGTTTATTAAACATAAGAATGAGTGTGAGTTTTTGTCACAAACCGGTTCGTGGGAAGTGACAAAGAACTCTTATAGGACCAGGGCACAAATAATCATATAATAATAATAATCAATCATTTTGCTCTTTATTTAACCATCTTACATATAAAACCTGATTTGTTAATCGAAAATATAAATAACTCACCACAGGTTAATGAGAAGGGTGTGCCTGAAAGGATGCACATAACTCTGCAATGTTGGGTTGTATTGGAGAGAGTCTCAGTCTTAAATCAATTTCCACACACAGTCTGTGCCTGTATTTAGTTTTCATACTAGTGAGGGCCGAGAATCCACTCTCACATAGGTACGTGGTTGTAAAGGGCATCAGTGTCTTAACAGCGCTGATTAAATGACATTTTCACAGACCAGCTTGTTGCAGATATTGGTAAGTGGACTGGAGGCAGGGCATGAAAGGGATAACGGATCGAGTTGTTTGTGTCATCCGTTTCGGGAAAGTACCTGCATAATTGTGTACCCAACTCACTCAGGTGCTTCGCTATATCACATTTGACATTGTCCGTAAGCTTGAGTTCATTTGCACACAAGAACTCATGCAATGACGGAAAGACCTGTGTGTTGTCCTTGTTAATGCAGACAGAGAAGAGCTCCAACTTTTTACTCATAGCCTCAGTTTTGTCCCGCACATTAAATATAGTTGCTGAGAGTCCCTGTAATCCTAGATTCAGATCATTCAGGCGAGAAAAACCATCACCCAAATAGGCCAGTCGTGTGAGAAACTAGTCAACATGCAAGCGGTCAGACAATATTATGGTCAGTAAAGAAAACTTTAAGCTTGTCTCACAATTCAAAAAAACATGTCAATACTTTGCCCCTTGATAACCAGCGCACTTCTGTATATTGTAAAAGCGTTACATGGTCATTGCCCATATCATTGCATAGGGCAGAAAATACATGAGAGTTCAGTGGTCTTGCATTAACGAAGTTAACCATTTTCACTGTAGTGTCCAAAACGTCTTTCAAGCTGTCAGGCATTCCCTTGGCAGCAAGAGCCTCTCGGTGGATGCTGTAGTGTACCCAAGTGGCGTCGGGAGCAACTGCTTTCACACGCGTTACCACTCCACTATGTCTCCCTGTTATGGCTTTTGTGCCATCAGTACAGATACCAACATGAGCAGCAGCTACGTTTGGCAACATTCGGACCGTTAGTGAAATTCCCGCAAGGGAGTAACGGTTAATGTGATTGGATTTGATTTATTTGACAAGGCTACCTGTATTTGACATTGTGTTGTTATTTCACTGAACACTAGATGGTTGAATTTTATTTTTGGCAGTGAAACGAGGCTTCTCAGGCGAGGAAAAAAAACTCACTCAAATGTATAGCCCCGTTGGAAAATATAAATGGACTGTTTGAAAATGTGAAGGAAAATATATGTTAGAAAAAATATATATATATATATATATATACATATATATATTTATTTTTTATGTGAATCACATTTTTATTTGGCGTACCCCCGACAGCATTGCGCGTACCACAGTTTGGAAATACCTGTATTAGACCATTTGGTAGTAAGTCCAACCGGCCTCACAACCTCAGACCACGTGAAACCATGCCAGCCCAGGAACTCCACATCCGGCTTCTTCACCTGCGGGATTGCCTGAGACCAGCCACCCGGACAGCTGATGAAACTGAGGAGTATTTCTGTCTGTAATAAAGCCCTTTTGTGGGGGAAAATCACTCTGATTGGCTGGGTCAGGCTCCTCAGTGAGTGGGCCTGGCTCCCAGGCTCTCCCAGGCCCATCCATGGCTGCACCCCTGCCCAGTCACGTGAAACCCATAGATTAGGGCCTAATGAATTCATTTAAATTGACTGATTTACTTATAGGAACTGTAACTCAGTACAATCGTTGAAATTGTTGCATGTTGCATTTATATTTTTGTTCAGTATAGTTAATAGACCAGTTAGCAAGATTTCCAAAGCTTTATGCCATTGACAGCTAATTTTCAGTCCCCCCCCCCCCCAGCTCAGGGATTCAAACCAGCGACCATTCCGTTAGTGGGCCAATGCTCTTAACCGCTAAGCTACTTGCCGCATAACTCCGGAAGTCCCCCCCTTGAGGCCAATTTGGGTATTTTGTATTGTATATCTCACTCCTCCCGAAGCGGGTGAGAGAAGGAGACTCAATGCTGAAGTTTTGGAGCCTGGAGCACAGAGGAAGGCTTCTCTCCGGATTGTGTTGGAAGCAAGGAAGAAGAGTTGTATTAAACCTGGAGAAGGATGTAGCTTTACACACCACTCACTCGCCCACAGTGAGGGGAACTGTGGCGATTCAGCTACTGCTCACATAAACCCAAACACCAATGCTAAGGTAAGTAGGGAACTGGGTACATCGGGGAGAAAAAAAGAGTGAAAAGAAAAAGCCTATTTTGGTGTGTGTGCCATGAGCCTGCGTGGCTGTGTCTTCTGTGCGGAGCCTCTGTGTTTGTTCACAGCAAGGGCACTCTTTAGTGATGACTGGCTGTTTTAGGTTTGATTTTCTCTATTACTGCAGAGCTTCAGGTAGAAAGGAAGACAGCTCACAATTGTAATGAACAATTTCAGCTTGGATAAAAAGGTCAGCTGTCAAGGACAGGTGGAATGGTTATTTTCACTGATTCAAGGAAAATCTGGCGTACTTGTTGAACTACATTAGTTGAGCTACATTTGCTGAAATCCTATTCATAAAAGTTTATAGTACAACATTTTAACACCATTGCTTCAAGCGACATTAACCTAATTTACCATGGTTTTATGCCAAGAGAAGCAATTAATTTCCCTGACAACCAACAAAAATCAGTTGTCCTGGATAATTTAAAGCCTTATAGGCTGCCAATTTCTCATAAACTCGTGTTGTGGCAAAAAAAGGTTAGCATTATTGAGCAGCCCTACAGTTAGAGGCTGGCTGCCATGGTGGACAGGATCACAGGGGGTAACAGGTACACTGTGTAAATAATAAACCTGACTGCTAATGCTGTGTGTGTGTGTGTGTGTGTGTGTGTGTGTGTGTGTGTGTGTGTGTGTGTGTGTGTGTGTGTGTGTGTGTGTGTGTGTGATGATTGATTGATCCAGGGTCTGATTGCAGATCAGATTGCAGCTCTCGGTTGTTTTCCCCTGCAGTACCCTCAGGATGTTGGTCTCGCCTCATTCACTGAGACTCTCTCTGGCCATTTTGTGTGGCATGTGGGTGGAATTTCTGCCAGGCACCGCTCTGTCTGTCTGTGCTTGTGCCTGCTGTCAGTGTGACTGTCCGAATACAAACAGTGTAGCTATTCCCTGCGCACGGCAATCAAACAAGCAAAGCGTCAGTATAGAGACAAAGTGGAGGCGCAGTTCAACGGCTCAAACACAAAACGTATGTGGCAGGGTCTACAGTCAATCACGGATTACAAAAAGAAAACCAGCCCCGTCACGGACATCGATGTCTTGCTCTTAGACAAAACAAACAACTTATTTGCTCGCTTTGAGGACAATAGAGTGCCACTGACACGGTCCGCTAACAAAGCCTGTGAGCTCTCCTTCACGGTGTGAAACATTTTAACGTGTTAACGCTTGCAAGGCTGCCAGCCCAGACGACATCCCTAGCCACGTCCTCAGAGCATGGTAAACACACCAGCTGGCTGGTATGTTTACAGACATATTCAATCAATCCCTATCCCAGTCTGCTGTGCTCACATGCTTCAAGATGGCCACCATTGTTCCTGTTCCCAAGAAAGCTAAGGTAACTGAACTAAATTACTTTCGCTCCGTGGCACTCACTTCTGTCATCATGAAGTGTTTTGAGACTAGTCAAGGGTCATATCACCTCCACCCTACCTGATACCCTAGACCCACTCCAATTTGTTTACCGCCCCAATAGGTTCACAGACGACACAATCACCATCGCACTGCACACTGCACTATCCCATCCGGACAAGAGGAATACCTATGTAATAATGCTGTTCATTGACTACAGAAACATTTAACACCATATTACCCTCTAAAATCGTCATTAAGCTTGACAACCTGGGTCTGAGGTTAGGAAACAACATCTCCACCCCGCTGATCCTCAGCACTGGGGCCCCACAAGGGTGCGTTCTCAGCACTCTCCTGTAATACTTGTTCACCCATGACTGCGTGGCCATGCACACCTCCAACTCAGTCATCAAGTTTGCAGACGACACTACAGTGGTAGGCTTGATTACCAACAACAACGGCTTACAGGGAGGAGGTGAAGGCCCTCTGAGTGTGGTGTCAGGATAATAACCTCTCACTCAACATCAATAAAACAAAGGAGATGATTGTGGACTTCAGGAAACAGCAGAGGGAGCATCCCCCTATCCACATCGACAGGACAGTAGGGGAGAAGGTGGGAGGTTTTAAGTTCCTCGGCGTACACATCACGGACAAACTGAAATGGTCCAACCACACAGACAGCATGATGAAGAAGGCGCAACAGTGCCTCTTCAACCTCGGGAGGATGAAGAAATTTGGCTTGTCACCTAAAACACTCACAAAGTTTTACAGATGCACAATCGAGAGCATCCTGTTGGGCTGTATCACCGCCTGGTATGGCAAATGGTCCGCCTACAACCGTAAGGATCTCCTGGGGGCAGTGAGGTCTGCACAACGCATCACCATGGGCAAACTCTCTGCCCTCCAGAACACCTACACCATCCGATGTCACAAGAAGGCCAAAAAGATTTTCAAGGACATCAACCACCCGAGCCACTGCCTGTTCACCCTGCTACCATCCAGAAGGCGAGGTCAGTACAGATGCATCAAATGTGGGTCCGAGAGACTGAAAAACAGCTTCTATCTCAAGGCCATCAGACTGTTAAACAGCCATCACTAACATTGAGTGGCTGCTGCCAACATACAGACTCAAATCTCTGGCCACTTTAATACATTTAATAAATTGATTTAATAATGGTATCACCACTCACTTTAAATAATGCGACTTTAATAATGTTTACATATCCTACATGACTCATCTCCTCTGTATATACTGTATTCTATGCCATCTATTGCTCTTGCCTATGCCGCACGGCCATCACTCATCTATATATTTATTCATATGTACATATTCTTATTCATACCTTTACATTTGTGTGCATGAGGTAGTCGTTGTGGATTTGTGAGATTACTTGCACTGTCGGAACTAGAAGCACAAGCATTTCGCTACACTTGCATTAACCTGTTGCTTCGAGCAATCCCGTAATTATAGCCTCAAGCTCATTACCATAACGCAATGTTAACTATTCATGAAAATCGCAAATGAAATGAAATAAATATATTGGCTCACAAGCTTAGCCTTTTGTTAACAACACTGTCATCTCAGATAAATATGCTTTTCAACCATAGCTACACAGTATTGATAGCTAGCATAGCATTAAGCCTAGCATTCAGCAGGCAACATTTTCACAAAAACAAGAAAAGCATTCAAATAAAATAATTTACCTTTGAAGAACTTCGGATGTTTTCAATGAGACTCTCAGTTAGATAGCAAATGTTCAGTTTTTCCAAAAATATTATTTGTGTAGGAGAAATCGCTCCGTTTTGTTCATCACGTTTGGCTAAGAAAACCCCCCAAAAATTCAGTCATTACAACGCCAAACTTTTTTTCCAAATGAACTCCATAATATCGACAGAAACATGGCAAACGTTGTTTAGAATCAATCCTCAAGGTGTTTTTCACATATCTATTCGATGATAAGTCATTCGTGGCAGTTTGGTTTCTCCTCTGAAGCAAATGGTAAAATACATGCAGCTGGAGATTACGCAATAATTGCAACGGAGGACACCAACCGGAGCACCTGGTAAATGTAGTCTCTTATGGTCAATCTTCCAATGATATGCCTACAAATACGTCACAATGCTGCAGACACCTTGGGGAAACGACAGAAAGTGTAGGCTCATTCCTTGCGCATTCACAGCCATATAAGGAAACATTGGAACAAAGCGCATTCAAAATCTGGGGCATTTCCTGTTTGAAATTTCATCTTGGTTTTGCCTGTAGCATCAGTTCTTTGGCACTCACAGATAATATCTTTGCAGATTTGGAAACGTCAGAGTGTTTTCTTTCCAAAGCTGTCAATTATATGCATAGTCGAGCATCTTTTCATGACAAAATATCTTGTTTAAAACGGGAACGTTTTTTTATCCATAAATTAAAAGAGCGCCCCCTATATCCAAGAAGTTAACATCTGCTGTATGTATGTATGTATGTTGCTGTATGTGTATGTGACAAATAACATGTTATTTTATTTTTCAGTTTTATCTGTATGTCATCCTCTCCTCCTGTCCCCCAGCAGCTAAAGCTAGGACAAAGTGTCACAAGACTGTCTGCGTGGCACCATGCTTCTATAAACAACGCCACTGTAGTGTTCCATCTGACTGACTAGGGACAGGTAAACAAGTGTGACATTCAAGCTTTATTCACACTGGAGGCCTTAATATGCTCAAATCAGTTTTGTTTTTCAAATCCATTTTGGAATACATACTGTCCAAATGGCAAGTTACAAGTGACTAAATCAGATTTGTGTGTGTTCAGACTGTAGTCATTTTCTGACATGGCTAAGCTATTTGTCGTGGTAGTGTCGGGTGTGTGTGCAGTTGTGGAGGCTGATTGGTGGTGATGCTCATCCTTCCTATCACTCAGAAGTTATGTAGCAAGCTAATGTGACAACAATGCCTGCCATGGAAGTTTCCCAGTTGCTTTGAGTGTTCGAAATCATAGTGTAAGATCACTATGACAGCCTCAAAGGATAAGATGATCCAACTTTTCTAGAACATTCACTAATTTGTTTGTAAAGAATTAACAAGCTAGTTAGCTACCATATGTTTTTGTCAAACTGTCAACAGAGTATCTAGCAAGCAACATGATATGCCAAATAACATTCAAAAACCCACTTGAGGGCAAAACAAATCTGATTTAACTGTTCAGATACAAGTCACGTTGCCAGGAATCATATTTGTATCTGATTTCAAACTACCTACGTACGTGGTTTGAAATGTAATTTGAAATAGGAAAAATAACAGATTCAAATCGAATAGTTTGTATTTATTTATGTCACTTCAAACTGCCAATGTGAACAGGGCTTAACCCATTTAGTCCCCTCTCTCACAAAAAAAACATCAAGTTGTCATATATTATGCATTATTAAGGTGACTAGTATGATTCAGAGAAGTGTCATAGGATTTCTCAAACATACATTTCCAAGGTGTACTTCTACAGCTTAAAAAAAAAATACATTGTTGACATTTGAAGTTGGAAGTTTACATACATCTTAGCCAAATACATTTAACCTCAGTTTTTCACAATTGCTGACATGTAATCCTAGTAAACATTCCCTGTCTTAGGTCAGTTAGGATCACCACTTTATTTTAAGAATGTAAAATGACAGAATAATAGTAGAGAGAATGATTTATTTCAGATTTTATTTCTTTCATCACATTCCCAGTGGGTCAGAAGTTTACATACACTCAATTAGTATTTGGTAGCATTGCCTTTAAATTGTTTAACTTTGGTTAAACGTTTCGGGTAGCCTTCCACAAGCTCCCCCAATAAGTTGGGTGAATTTTGGCCCATTCCTCCAGACAGAGCTGGTGTAACTGAGTCAGGTTTGTATGCCTCCTTGCCCGCACACGCTTTTTCAGTTCTGCCCACAAATTTTCTATAGGGTTGAGGTCAAGGCTTTGTGATGACCCCTCCAATACCTTGACTTTGTTGTCCTTGAGCCACTTTGCCACACCTTTGGAAGTATGCTTGGTGTCATTGTCCATTTGGAAGATCCATTTACGACCAAGCTTTAACTTCCTGACTGATGTCTTGAGATGTTTCAATATATACACATAATTTTCATGCCTCATGATGCCATCTATTTTGTGAAGTGCACCAGTCCCTCCTGCAGCAAAGCACCCCCACAACATGATGCTGCCACCCCCATGCCTCATGGTGTTCTTCGACTTGCAAGCCTCCCCCTTTTTCCTCCAAACATAACAATGGTCATTATGGCCAAATAAGTTCTATTTTTGTTTCATCAGACCAGAGGATATTTCTCCAAAAAGTACGATCTTTGTCCCCATGTGCAGTTGCAAACCGTAGTCTGGCTTTTTAATGGCGGTTTTGGAGCAGTGGCTTCTTCCTTGCTGAGCGGCCTTTCAGGTTTTGTTGATATAGGACTCGTTTTTACTATGGATATAGATACTTTTGTACATGTTTCCTCGAGCATCTTCACAAGGTCCTTTGCTGTTGTTCTGGGATTGATTTGCACTTTTCGCACCAAAGTACGTTCATCTCTAGGAGACAGAACGCGTCTCCTTCCTGAGCGGTATGATGGCTGCGTGGTCGCATGGTGTTTATAGTTGCGTACTATTGTTGTACAGATGAACGTGGTACCTTCAGGCGTTTGGAAATTGCTCCCAAGGATGAACCAGACTTGTGCAGGTCTTGGCTGATTTCTTTTGATTTTCCCATGATGTCAAGCAAAGAGGCATTGAGTTTGAAGGTAGGCCTTGAAATACATCCACAAGGTACAACTCCAATTGACTCAAATTATGTCAATTAGCCTATCAGAAGCTTCTAAAGCCATGACATCATTTTCTGGAATTATACAAGCTGTTTAATTAAAGGCACAGTCACCTTAGTGTATGTAAACTTCTGACCCACTGTCTGTAAACAATTGTCGGAAAAATTACTTGTGTCATGCACAAAGTAGATGTCCTAACCGACTTGCCAAAACGATAGTTTGTTAACAAGAAATTTGTGGAGCGGTGGAAAACCAAGTTTTAATGACTCCAACCTAAGTGCATGTAAACTTCCGACTTCAACTGTATATATTTAAACATAGCAGATTATACATTTTTACTGTATATTGAATTTGAGTTGGGTTATGGATATCCTCGTTTGTATACATGTTGAGGCTTGGGCACTGGGGTAGACCTGTTTTATATGAGTATGCCCATGGATGTACCTGGTTTATATGAGTAATGTGGTGTAGGGATACACAAGGCTCATACAGGTAATGGGTTTGGATGGACATCTATTGCCCATTCATATCCTTTCTGGCAACAAGTTTGTGGTAGGAAAAAAGCTGATGGGTCTGGGGCATTTTTGTTATGGCACTGTACTATAAATGTATCTGTGAAATAATTAGTGTATACAGGTCAGTGGTCATAGGACTAAGATATGCAAATAACAGGGTTAGATTGTGCAGCGAATAGCTGGATATAGGTTACTGTTGGTGACTTGGGGAATACAGGGCTAAGGAAAGTGGGTAACAGGGCTGAGATGAGCAAGTAACAGGGATGAAGTGTACTGGCAAAGGAACTGTGGTCTATGAGTAACAAATAGGGCATTTAGAACTAGGATATAGGTGTATCGGTACTTGATTGTATCAATATTAGGGTATTGGCATGTGGGTGTTAGGGTCAGGGAATAGGGGGTAACATTGCTGGGGTGTGTGGGTAATTGGGTTTAGGTGTGTTGATAAGTGAGGTATATAGATATTGGGGTTGAGGAATTGGGGTTGAGGAATAGGGCTAAATGTCTGTTAATTTTCTTATAGGCAAACCCAGAGCACATGTCAGAGAACATTAACATATACAGTATATATAAAGCAATATGGATTACATGTTACTGTAACGGTTTTCTTCGTGAGAAGGAGAGTCGGACCAAAATGCAGCGTGTAGATTGCGTGTAGATTGCGATCCATGTTTTAATGAACAAACGTAAAACACGAATCAATACAAACACTACAAAATAAAGAACGTGATGAACGTAACGAAAACCTAAACAGCCTATCTGGTGAAAACACATAGACAGGAACAATCACCCACAAACACACAGTGAACCCCAGGCTACCTAAATATGGTTCCCAATCAGAGACAATGATGAACACCTGCCTCTGACTGAGAACCATATCAGGCTGAACATAGAAATAGACAAACAAGACATGAAACATAGAATGCCCACTCAGATCACACCCTGACCAATCAAAACATAGAAAATACAAAGTAAACTATGGTCAGGGCGTGACAGTACCCCCCCCCCCAAGGTGCGGACTCCGGCCGCAAAACCTGAACCTATAGGGGAGGGTCTGGGTGGGCATCTGTCCGCGGTGGCGGCTCTGGCGCTGGACGTGGACCCCACTCCATGACAGTTTTAATCCCCCTCCTAAACGTCCCTAAATAGGTTACCCACCACAATGATAACATGGGACAGAGGGACAGCTCGGGACAGAGGTAACTCGGGACAGATGGGTAGCTCAGCCCTGAGAGGAAGCTCAGCACTGAGAAGAAGCTCAGCACTGAGAAGAAGCTCAGGCAGGTGGTTAGATCCGGCAGATCCTGGCTGGCTGGCGGTTCTGGAAGATCCTGGCTGACTGGCGGATCCGGAAGATCCTGGCTGACTGGCGGATCTGGGAGAATCTGGACGACTGGCAAATCTGGGAGAATCTGGACAACTGGCAGATCTGGAAGAGTCTGGACGACGGGCAGATCTGGAAGAGTCTGGACGACGGGCAGATCTGGAAGAGTCTGGACGACTGGCAGATCTGGAAGAGTCTGGACGACTGGCAGATCTGGAAGAGACTGGTCGACACAGACTGGCTGCTCTGGCTGCTCCATGCTGACTGGCAGCTCTGGCTGCTCCATACTGGCAGACTGCTCTGGCTGCTCCATGCTGACTGGCAGCTCTGGCTGCTCCATGCAGACTGGCAGCTCTGGCTGCTCCATGCAGACTGGCAGCTCTGGCTGCTCCATGCAGACTGGCAGCTCTGGCTGCTCCATGCAGACTGGCAGCTCTGGCTGCTCCATGCAGACTGGCAGCTCTGGCTGCTCCATGCAGACTGGCAGCTCTGGCTGCTCTGGCTGCTCCATGCTGACTGGCTGCTCCATGATGACTGGCAGCTCTGGCTGCTCCATGCTGACTGGCTGCTCCATGCTGACTGGCAGCTCTGGCTGCTCCATGCTGACTGGCTGCTCTGGCTGCTCCATGCTGACTGGCTGCTCCATGCTGACTGGCTGCTCCATGCTGACTGGCTGCTCCATGCTGACTGGCGGCCCTGGCTGCTCCATGCTAACTGGCAGCTCTGGCGGCTCCATGCAGACTGGCAGCTCTGGCGGCTCCTTGCAGACTGGCAGCTCTGGCGGCATCCTGCAGACAGGCAGCTCTGGCGGCTCCTTGCAGACTGGCAGCTCCTTGCAGACTGGCAGCTCCTTGCAGACTGGCAGCTCCTTGCAGACTGGCAGATCCTTGCAGACTGGCAGATCCTTGCAGACTGGCAGATCCTTGCAGACTGGCAGCTCTATGCTAACTGGCAGCTCTATGCTAACTGGCAGCTCTATGCTAACTGGCAGCTCTATGCTAACTGGCAGCTCTATGCTAACTGGCAGCTCTATGCTAACTGGCAGCTCTGAACAGGCGGGAGACTCCGGCAGCGCTGTAGAGAAGGAAGGCTCTAACAGCGCTAAACAGGCGGGAGACTCCGACAGCGCTGGAGAGGAGGGGGGCTCCGACAGCGCTGGACAGGCGAGGCGCACTATAGGCCTGATGCGTGGTGCTGGCACTGGTGGTACTGGGCCGAGGACACGCACAGGAAGCCTAGTGCGGGGAGCTGCTACCGGAGGGCTGGGGTGTGGAGGTGGTACTGGAAAAACCGGACCGTGCAGGCGCACTGGAGCTCTTGAGCACCGAGCCTGCCCAACCTTACCTGGTTGAATGCTCACGGTCGCCCTGCCAGTGCGGCGAGGTGGAATAGCCCGCACTGGACTATGCAGGCGAACCGGAGACACCGAGCGCAAGGCTGGTGCCATGTAAACCGGCCCAAGGAGACGCACTGGGGACCAGCTGCGTAGAGCCGGCTTCATGGCATTAGGCTCGACGCTCAATCTAGCCCGGCAGACACGCGGAGCTGGAATATACCGCACCGGGCTATGCACCCGCACTGGAGACACCGTGCGCACCACTGCATAACACGGTGCCTGTCCGGTCTCTCTAGCCCCCCGGTAAGCACAGGGAGTCTGCCCAGGTCTCCTACCTGGCGTAGCCATACTCCCTGTTAGCCCCCCCCCAAGAAATTTTTGGGGCTGCCTCTCAAGCTTCCATCCGCGTCGCCGAGCTGCCTTCTCATACCAGCGCCTCTCTGCTTTCACCGCCTCCATTCTACGGTAACCTTCCTCGCACTGCTCCAGCGAATCCCAAGCGGGCTCCGGCACTCTCCCTGGGTCGGCCGCCCACCTGTCGATCTCCTCCCAAGTAGTATACTCCATACTGTACTCCTCCTTGGGCTGTTCCTGTTGTTTCTTCTCCCGCTGCACCTTAGTGCGGCTACACTCCCCTGGTTTAGCCCAGGGTCCTCTCCCGTCGAGGATTTCCTCCCATGTCCAGAAATCCTTATTGCGCGTCTCCTCGCGCTGCTCCTGCCTGTTGACACGCTGCTTGGTCCTTTTGTGGTGGGTGATTCTGTAACGGTTTTCTTCGTGAGAAGGAGAGTCGGACCAAAATGCAGCGTGTAGATTGCGATCCATGTTTTAATGAACAAACGTAAAACACGAATCAATACAAACACTACAAAATAAAGAACGTGATGAACGTAACGAAAACCTAAACAGCCTATCTGGTGAAAACACATAGACAGGAACAATCACCCACAAACACACAGTGAACCCCAGGCTACCTAAATATGGTTCCCAATCAGAGACAATGATGAACACCTGCCTCTGACTGAGAACCATATCAGGCTGAACATAGAAATAGACAAACAAGACATGAAACATAGAATGCCCACTCAGATCACACCCTGACCAATCAAAACATAGAAAATACAAAGTAAACTATGGTCAGGGCGTGACAGTTACGGTTACGAATAGCATAAGATTTGCATAGTGGCATATCTGGGAAAAATTTGGGAACAAATGGATTAAGTGACATGTCACATGGGGGCTTCGCCAAGCCTCTCCCACTGCCCACCTGCCTACCTGCAGGCCTGCTCTGCATGCCTTGCCTGACCCACAACATCCCAGACACACTTTCTGTGTAAACTCTTTGTATTTTTTGACTGTTTTGTCTTATTCAGGTCTGGTGAATATCTTTTGCATCACTGTTTAGATTTAGCATAGGTTTTTGTGTAAAGTAAAATGATAAGAAACCACATTTCATTTGTTAGCGTTTGAAGATCTGTCAATTCTGATCTCCAAATGACATTTTGTGCAGCATCATGAAATGTGCTCCTTGTTATTGGAAATATAAATTGGTGAGACCAGCAGAAAATACACACACTCCCAGAAGGTATGCTGTCCATTTATGGCATCACGTGGAGTGCACATTTTGTCCTAGAAATAAGTGTGTTTGCTGATAAATGGTAGCATTTCACTCAACACGCAGTGTTTACTGTAAACCCAGAGCATATTACAGTGAACTTAATCATTGACAGCACCAGCCTTTGACATTTGCTGAAAGACAAGAATACAACCACAATAGAAATGTTGCATTGCAAAGCTAGTTGCTCAAAAATATCTATTAAAAATAATTTAGCTACCAAAGGAAATATGCGGTTATGAATATGCTTGCATAATATTGCAATGTCACTTTTTCCTAAATCTGAAAAAAAAATGTATAATGCAATTGAAATGATTTGAGCAAAGTAAAACTCCATGCTCTTGTCGACCGGCTCTTGATGTGGTAACACCCACCCACGCGATGAAGAGGTCATCTTCGTCTCTCTCCGTCTGCCCGATACAGAAAGGCTTGAATAATAATCATACAAAACAATATAAAAATACAGTGGTAAGTAGACTGTTTCATAACCCTCAAAGCAGTGTTTTCCCTTCCCTGATAATATGAATTCCAGCTCTTGGAGAGGAAAATGGATCCCTTGGTGTTCTGAAATAATGTTGAGGACTTGTACAGTAGGTTTGTCAGTACTTGTTTACTGTAAATAGTACTATGATTATTTGTCTCAACCGTTGCATGCACTTTTACTCATTTCATGTGTATGAGAAGTATTTCACAACATTAAAATGTATGTGTCTATCTATGCCACTGAAGACAGTGAGCTGATTGAAAACATGTACAGAATGACTTCATCTGCAGTGTGGAACTGAATTGTAGGTGATCCAAGCCTTCTTTTCAAAGAGCCCTTAAATGACAGTGATATATGATGATGTCATTAGAATCAGTGGAGCTCAACCATGTATGGCCCTACTGACTGGCTCTCTTCCTTGCATTTAACTCCTCCCTAACCGGGCACCGGACACTTGAGAACTACTGGGCAGTTAACCCACTGTGCCATCATTGTAACCCACTATGCCATCATTGTAAATAATAATGTGTTCTTAACTGACTTTCCTAGTTAAATAAAGGTTTTAAAAAAACTGCAGTGGGTGTCTGATATTGGATGAGAGACCTCAGTCAGTGCTATAATCTCAGTGAGAGCCATTAACTAAATATTATTATATTAAGAGGCTTTAAGAAAAACAGATTTTTGCCAATCATGATTGAGGGAGAGTCGAGGAACAGTAGGCAGCCTAAATGCAAAAGAGAAAGCGAAAGAGCAGACTCTGGGTTTGAACAAGTAATACATTTCCTTCTGTGTGACTTATTCTTTCAAAACAAGACCATATCTGACAGACCTGAATAGATTTCTGGGGGAAAAGTGATTCGATCAGCAAATGAGGGGGACCTTGATAAGCTGACCTCATGCTAGAGCTGCTTTGTGGCTGTAAAGGGCTCCAGTGAAGACTGTCTGCTTTGCACTTTTATGGGGGACTGTGTGCTGCAGTCGGACCAGCAGGATCTATTTATCTGAGCCTTATCTCTGAGCACCAAATTGAATATTACCTTGAGCCAGCACAGCTCTACATCTTAGTGGCCACAAAAATCAACACTCCTGGCCACCAGAGTTCAAAGGATCCCAGTGCAATGTTTATGTCCCCTGCAACCATTGTCAAAGACCTGCAAACAATAAATAATGTTCTGGGTGTCTACCAGTAAACTAGTTTTGGTTCCCATTACATGGTTAGACACAATGCTAAGCTCATGCCATCTTGCAGTCATGGAGCTAGTTGCAGCCTTATGCTTCACAGGAAGCGAATAGCAGCAAGTAATTAAGTAACCTCAAATTGTCCATTTTCTTTTGAGTGTTCCAATAATGTTTGTCCCAAAGGAACTGTCACACAATGTTCCCAGAACTCCAGGGGGAATTCCTTGATCTAATTATGACACGAATAAAAGCTTTCTCTTTGACTCTGATCATTTCTGAGCGGTTGTGCTTGACTGAACATTGTTGGACAGGTTTGGCAAACATTACACTTTTACGGTGATCTCACAAAAAAACAGTAATATCTTATGTTTCACCAAGTCGTGGCTGAATGACGACATGAATAACATACAGCTGGCAGGTTATACACTGTGTTGGCAGGATAGAACAGCAGCCTCTGGTTAGACAAGGGTGGCGGTCTATGTATATTTGCAAACAACAGCTGGTGCACGATATCTAAGGAAGTCTCGAGGTTTTTCTCACCTGAGGTAGAGTATCTCATGATAAGCTGTAGACCACACTATCTACCAAGAGAGTTCTCATCTATATTCTTCATAGCTGTCTATTTACCACCACAATCCGATGCTGGCACTAAGACCGCACTCAATGAGCTGTATACGCCCACATCACCAACAAACTAACATGGTCCAAGCACACCAAGACAGTCATGAAGAGGGCACCATCGAGAGCATCCTGACTGATTGCATCACTGCCTGGTTTAACCCTATTATGGGGGCTGAGTCACTGGCTTACGGGTGCTCTTCCATGCTGTCCCTAGGAGGGGTGCATCACTTGAGTGAGTTGAGTCACTGATGTGATCTTCCTGTCCGGGTTGGCCATCCCCTCTGGTTCGTGCCGTGGACGAGGTCTTCGTGGGTTGTAATCGGCCTTGTCTCAGGGTAGTAGGTTGGTGGTGGAAGATATCCCTCTAGTGGTGTGAGGGCTGTGCCTTGGCAAAGTGGGTGGGGTTATATGCAGCCTGTTGGGCCCTGTCCGGGGGTATCGTCGGACACGGCCACAGTGTCTCCCCGATCTCTCCTATCCCAGCCTCCTGCATTTATGCTGCAATAGTTTGTGTCGTGGGGCTAGGGTCAGTCTGTTATATCTGGAGTATTTCTCATGTCTTATCCTTTGTCCTGTGTGAATTTAAGTGTGCGCCCTCTAATTCTCTCCCTTTCTCTCTCTCTTCTCTCGGAGGACCTGAGCCCTAGGACCATGCCTCAGGACTACCTGGCCTGATGACTCCTTGCTGTCCCCAGTCCACTTGGTCATGCAGCTGCTCAAGTTTCAACTGTTCTGCCTGCGGCTATGGAACCCAGACCTGTTCATTGGACGTGCTACCTTGTCCCGGAAATGCCTTTTTGACTCTCTCTCTACCGCACCTGCTGTCTCTGAATGATCGGCTATGAAAAGCCAACTGACATTTACTCCTGAGGTTGCACTGAGGTTGCACTTACTCCTGTTGCACCCTCTACAACCACTGTGATTATTATTATCTGACCCTGCTGGGCATCTATGAACGTTTGAACATCTTGGCCATGTTCTGTTATAATCTCCACCTGGCACAGCCAGAAGAGGACTGGCCACTCCTCAGATTCTGGTTCCTCTCTAGGTTTCCTCCTAGGTTCTGGCCTTTCTAGGGAGTTTTTCCTAGACACTGTACATCTGCATTGCTTGCTGTTTGGGGTTTTAGGCAGGGTTTCTGTACAGCACTTTGTGACATCGGCTGATGTAAAAAAGGCTTTATAAAATACATTTGGTTGATTGATTAAATTTGATTGTATGGCAATTGCTCGGCCTCCGACCTCAAGGCACTACAGAGTGTAGTGTGTACGGCCCAGTACATCCCTGGGCCCAAGCTTCCTGCCATCCAGGACCTCTATACCAGGCGGTGTCAGAGGAAGGCCCTAAAAATTCTCAAAGACTCCAGCCACCCTAGTCATAAACTGTTCTCTCTGCTACCGCATGGCAAGCGGTACCGGTGCGCCAAGTCTAGGTCCAAGAGGCTTCTAAACAGCTTCTACCCCCAAGCCATAAGACTGCTAAACATCTAATCCAATGGCTACTCAGACTATCTGCATTGCCCCCACCCCCTTGTATGCTGCTGCTACACTCTGTTATTATCTATGCGTAGTCACTTTAATAATTCTACCTACATGTACATATTACCTCGACTAACCTGTGCCCCCGCACATTGGCCCTGTACCGGTAACACCTGTATATATTCTTTCTATTGTTATTGAGTCTTTAATTATTTGTTACTTTTATATATATATATTTTTTTGTATTTTTCTTAAAACTGTATTGTTGGTTAAGGGCTTGTAAGTAATCGTTTCACTGTAAGGTTGTATTCGGCGCATGTGACAAATACAATTTGATTTGATTTGACAAACAAATGGGCATCATACAAAAACACGTCCCTTGTTTTCCTGCATCTGGTTAGCTGGTCTTACAGAGTTGTATGTGTCTACAAACAACTAATTCAAGTGTCACTTGTAGGTTTAAATATATTGACAGGAATGATTCAAGCAAGAGTGTTATAACTGTATTCTGAGAAAAAGGAGCCTGAGGGCTGGATTCTCAATAAGACTGTGACAAGCACCAGGCTAGTCTGTCAGGAGCTCATTTAGCCTCTTCTAACCCCCACCACTCTCTCTCTTCCCTTCAGCCACATTGTGACACTAAGGGAGCTGGAAGTGTTCTGTGTGGTGACGTCCCAGAGGAGAGAGATGACCCTGGGGTACAGAGGCAGGCAGGGAGGAGCAGCTGGAGAGCAACTCTCCCTTGGCTGCTGTCCCAGTTAGCATGGTCTCTCACACACACATACACATGCGCGCATGCACGTGCAGACACACACACATGCGCACGGACACACACACACACACACACGCACATACACACACAAGATTGAATAGCCTCTGGATCGCATTGAGGCCTGTGGGGCCAGAATGCCAGTTACTGGAAAGAAAAGCACACAACCACACTTTGACATTTAGACAGCTCTAGTAAATATCTGTCTCACAAACAAAATGTTAAAATGTTCCACCAATTGATTTATATCCTGTAGTGACATTTGATTTCTGTATCGTCTTCCCCATTAGCATGGTGGTCTTTAGAAACCATAACATGATATAGCAAGACATAAGTACAGGAGTTAAAACCAGGACACATCCCGGTGATAATGGACATGTTGGCACGAACCATCAAACAACCCTCTGTGGTGACTCAGCTCCTAACTTTCATTTGGCACTTCCCTCTCACAGACTGACAATATGTGTCCGAGTGGTGTCCTCATCCTACCAGAATGTATTTTTTTTACATCTCTGGCAGCAATGCAACAGTCTCTGTTCTGTAAAAAAAAAATGCTGTATGAAGCCATGGATCAGCAGAATCTCCGGCAGCCAATTCTTTGCTACTTGGACCTGACCAAGCTCATCTTGGCAGTGAAGGATGGTAAAGCAAAAACTGGGAATTAATTTGAATCGTCATTCCACACTGATTCCAACTATGTTCATTGCAACTGATTCAGTCTTACCCCCCACTTTAATATTTCAGCTTCTCCTAGTATGCAGATTTCAAAGGAAGCTGACTGCGACCGGGAGGGACATTTAACAGCGGCACCATTTTGAGGCCCAGTCTTGTTCTGTCGGAGCTCATTATACCGTCTCCACAGGTGACTGACAGCTGTTCTCTGGAGCCACCGCAAGGGATGATGGGAAAGCTCTGTAGCGTGGGAGACAAAGAAAAGGGAGGGAAGGAAGAAATGGAGGAAAGAAGGACATGAGCAGCCATTAAAAGATTAAACATTGAAGATTAGGGATGGAATGAAAGTGGAGACTGAGCTATTAGACTGACTCCCTGTGGATGGAAGAGGCCACAGATGAGCCTCTCTGCTGCAGCATGGAGGAATATAGCCCGAGATGAGGCCAAATTAGAACATTAACTGTAATGTTGAGGCACAACAATGCAGAAAATCTGATAATTGTTTACGACAATGGTAAGTTAATATGACACCTCATGGTGGATCCATTGTGCTACAGTTTATGGTAGTCAGTCAACCACTGGATGGGAGTGTGTGAGCCATGCAACACTTCTAGATCTGTGTCTGGACATTACTTCATTTTTCATATTGAACATATGGAATATATCATAACCTATCAAAACTCCACCACAGGAACACATTTAGTAGGTATATTAGACCCCGATCACACCCAATCAATGATACCAACCACAGCAGCAAATGAGATGGTTGAACCCAGCAATCACAAACGCTCAATCTAATAAAGTTAATTTACCTACCAATCTAGAGTCATTGTTTATTGTCCAGAGATGGTAGGTGTCGGCACAAGACCCAAAATTGTGGGCTATCCGGACGTAGATAACACAAACGTTAAGATTCTGATGGATTCTCTTTGTGGAAGCAAATTTAAGCTATAGTGTTTAGAGCCACCTACTCATTTTCAAGTATAAAACAAAGAGAACCAATGGGCTCAGGTTCAGATATTGATATTGTCATAGGGACTTACAGTTGAAGTTGGAAGTTTAAATACGCTAAGGTTGGAGTCATTAAAACTCGTTTGTCAACCACTCCACACATTTCTTGTTAACAAACTATAATTTTGGCAAGTTGGTTAGGACATTTAATTTGAGCAAGACACAAGTAATTTTTCCAATAATTGTTTACAGACAGATTATTTCACTTATAATTCACTGTATCACATTTCCAGTGGGTCAGAAGTTTACATACACTAAGTTGGTTGTGCCATTAAACAGCTTGTAAAATTCCAGAAAATTATGTCATGGCTTTAGAAGCTTCTGATAGGCTAATTGACATCATTCAAGTCAAGTGGAGGTGTACTAGTGGATGTATTTCAAGGCCTACCTTCAAACTCAGTGCCTCTTCGCTTGACATCATGGAAAAATCAAATTAATCAGCCAAGACCTCAGACAAAAATTGTAGACCTCCACAAGTCTGGTTCATCATTGGGAGCAATTTCCAAACGCCTGAAGGTACCACGTTCATCTGTACAAACAATAGTACGCAAGTATAAACACCATGGGCCAACTCAGCTGTCATACCGCTCAGGAAGGAGACATGTTGTGTCTCCTAGAAATGAACGTACTTGGTGCGAAAAGTGCAAATCAATCCCAGAACAACAGCAAAGGACCTTGTGAAGATGTTGGAGGAAACATGTACAAAAGTATCTATATCCACAGTAAAACGAGTCCTATATCGACATAAACCGAAAGGCCGCTCAGGCAGGAAGAAGCCACTGCTCCAAAACCGTCATGAAAAAGCCAGACTATGGTTTGCAACTGCACATGGAGAAAAAAATCATACTTTTTGGAGAAATGTCCTCTGGTCTGATGAAACAAAAATAGAACTGTTTGGCCATAATGACCATCGTTATGTTTGGAGGAAAAAGGGGGAGGCTTGCAAGCCGAAGAACACCATCCCAACCGTGAAGCACGGGGGTGGCAGCATCATGTTGTGTGGGTGCTTTGCTGCAGGAGGGACTGGTGCACTTCACAAAATAGATTGCAGCATGAGGCAGGGAAATTATGTGTATATATTGAAGCAACATCTCAAGATATCATTCAGGAAGTTAAAGCTTGGTCACAAATGGGTCTTCCAAATGGACAATGACCCCAAGCATACTTCCAAATTTGTGGCAAAATGGCTTAAGGACAACAAAGTCAAGGTATTGGAGTGGTCATCACAAAGCCCTGACCTCAATCCCATAGAAAGTTTGTGGTCAGAACTGAATAAAGTTGTGCGAGCAAGGAGGCCTACTAATCTGACTCAGTTACACCAGCTCTGTCAAGAGGAATGGGCCAAAATTCACCCAACTTATTGTGGGAAGCTTGTGGAAGGCCACCCGAAACAATTGACCCAAGTGAAACAATTTAAAGGCAATGCTACCAAATACTAATTAAGTGTATGTAAACTTCTGACCCACTGGGAATGTGATGAAAGAAATAAAAGCTGACATAAATCATTCTCTCTGCTATTATTCTGACATTTCACATTCTTAAAAGAAAGTGGTGATCCTAACTGACCTAAGACAGGGAATTTTTACTCAGATTAAATGTCAACAATTGTGAAAAACTGAGTTTAAATGTACTTGGCTAAGGTGTATGTAAACTTCCGACTTCAACTGTAGCTCCCTTGACTGGCCTGTAGAAGCGAAGTGTGAGGAGGAGTGGATCTAATCGGACACTGAAGTGGTTCAGAATCCTACTACACCGGCTCTGATGCTTGTCGGATGTGGCAGGGCTTGCAAACTATTTCAGACTACAAAGGGAAACGCAGCCGCGAGATGCCCAGTGACGCAAGCCTATCAGACAAGCTAAATGCCTTTTATGCTCGCTTCGAGCCAAGCAACAATAAAGCATGCATGAGAGCGGCAACTGTTCAGGACGACTGTGTGATCACGCTCTCTGTAGTCAATGTGAGCAAGACCTTTAAACAGGTCGACATTCACAGGGCCGCAGGGCCGACGGATTACTAGGACGTCTACTCAGAGTATGTGCAAACCAACTGGCAAGTGTCTTCACTGACATTTTCAACCTCTCCCTGACCTACATGTTTCAAGTAGACCACCATAGTCCCTGTGCCCAGGAAAGAGAAGGTAACCCACCTAAATTACTTCCGCCTCGTAGCACTCACATCGGTAGCCATGAAGTGCTTTGAAAGGCTGGTTATGACTCACATCAACACCATCATCCCGTAAACCCTAGACCCACTCCAAATCACATACCGCCCCAACAGATCCTCAGATGACGCGATCTCAATTTCACTCCACACTGCCCTTTCCCACCTCGACAAAAGAAACACCTATGTGAGAATGCTGTTCATTGACTACATTTCAGCGTTCAACACCATAGTGCACACAAAGCTCATCACTAAGCTAAGGACCCTGGGACTAAACACCTCCCCCTGTAACTGGATCCTGGACTTCCTGACGGGCCGCCCCCAGGTGGTAAGGGTAGGCAACAACACATATGCCACGCTGATCCTCAACATTGGGGCTCCTCAGGGGTGTGTGCTTAGTCCCTTCCTGTACTCCCTGTTCACCTACGATTGAGTGGACAAGCACAACTCCAACACCCTCATTAAGTATGCTGAAGACACAACAGAACTGATCACTGACGACAATGAGACAGCCTATAAGGAGGAGGTCAGAGACCTGGCAGTGTGGTGCCAGGACAATAACCTCTCCCTCAATGTAATCATGACAAATGAGATGATCATGGACTACAGGAAAAGGAGGGCCGAACAGGCCCCCATTAACACCGACAGGTCTGTAGTGGAGCGGGTCGAGAGTTTCAAGTTCCTTGGTGTCCACATCACCAACAAACTATCATGGTCCAAACACACCAAGAAAATGATGAAGAGGGCACAACAACACATTTTTCCCCTCAGAAGAAAAGATTTGGCAAGGGTCCTCAGATCCTCAAACCATTCTAATGCTGCACCATCGAGATCATCTTGACCGGTTGCATCACGAACTGGAATGGCAATTGCTTGGCGTCCGACCTTATGACACTACAGAGTGTAGTGTGTACGGCCTAGTACATCACTGGGGCCAAGCTTCCTGCCATCCAGGAACTATATACTAGGCGGTGTCAGAGGAACGACCCAAAAATTGTCAAAGACTCCTGTCACCCAAGTCATAGGCTGTTCTCGCTGCTACAGCATGGCAAGCGGTACCGTAGTGCCAAGTCTAGGTCCAAAATGGCCACCCACTCATTGTTTTTACTCTGCTGCTACTTGCTGTTTATTATCTATGCATAGTCACTTTACCCCTACCTACATGTACAAATTACCTCAACTAAACTGTACCCCCATACTTTGACTCGGTACTGTTATCCCCCGTATATAGCCTCGTTATTGTTATTTTATTGTGTTGCTCTTTATTAAATTGTTTTACTTTAGTATATTCAATAAATATTTTCTTAACTCCATTTCTTAAACTACATTGTTGGTTAAGGGCTTGTAAAGTAAGCATTCCACGGTAGTTGCCGCATGTGACAATTGTGACAAAACATTTGACTTGATTTAATTTGACTCCTGGGCCATGATGAAAACGGTCAAGACATAGTGGGTATTGGGGATGTGTCGACAGCACTTCTGTTTGCAAGGGGATACTGTGATGAAACTGAGCCAAGCAACCAATTGTCTGTGAAACAGAAGGCAGCAGTCACATAACTTGAAGGATGTGAGAGGGAATGGATTGACTGGATCCCTGACACAGCAGAGTGAGGTGGACTGTATCGAGCAATCGGGACTCTTGGAAAGGGAGAAATACTTTGCCACTGTGAGAGTTGCTGGTGTCTCCTGGCCAGAAGCCAGTGTAAATCTCCTACCATGGCTGTGTCAGCAGTGGTTTCATACACATAGCTTGGTGTTTTATGTCCCCTCCACTCCTCCTTCACCAGTTTATGAAGAAACCAATGAAAGAATTGTAAAAATACTACTGGAAATTTCACAGAGTAACTAAATGTGTGTTTAAACGCTACTCATCCAAAAACACAGGTGTTGCCTGTCATAACCAGTTGATGTATGACATGCTGACATGCTGCACAATGTGTCCTAGTCACCAGGCTTCCACATGATCTCATCTCCTGACATGAGGATTTTGTTATGCTGCAGATGGCTCGCTGTACCTTGGCCCATATAATAACACATGACAGGAAGCTCCCCACTGGGAATATTCTTGGATTAAGAATGACACAGATATGAATTGGAGCATTGATATACTACACATTAGTAGGGTAACACACTATACAATGATTGTGTGATGTCAATATCCCTGGTTGTCAAATAGTAATATCTTCACCATCTTGATAAATTGCACAAGCCAAAAGCAGTAGTTTGGAGCAAATCATTTCTAATAGAAAAATCATAATTTCTTAATGTTCTTTTTTGGAGTAATACAAGCTCTTTTCAATGTCCCTAGAAATAAAATACACACTTTAATAAATGACTTGAGCTGGGCCATCTTCCTTGGAGGATTCAGCATAGTTTAATTGAACAACCCAATAGTCAAATGTCCATCCATCTCCACTCTACTGCCTTCCTCTACCTTGGTTGTGTCTCTGAGGAGAGAGAGGCTGTACTAGCAGAGAACAGCCAGCCAGCATACAGGGAGCCGTCCAACTGTAAGTAAAGAGGCCTTAAAAGCTCATTCCTTCTCAGTCACTCTGCAGAGGAAGGAACCACACTGGCCAGGTCAAATCGCAAAGCCAATGGATAACAATTATTACACATTCAAAGACACACTTCCCAAAGAAAAGTATAAAATGGTGGGTGTAAAGTAAATAACACAACATTATAAAATAGCATTTTGGGTTAAAATGATATGTCCTAGCGCTGAATGGTGGAAGTGAGTCACTACTGAGTGACAACAGCAGGAGTTTGAATTGTCAGGTGTCACTAACGATTGACATCAAAGTCCATTCAGTGTTGAAATACTTGGGTTTCAACTTGGATCTTCTATGGTTTCAAATGGAGGTTCTTTTGAATCTTTTGTGCAAACTTTGAAAAAAGCTTTTGAAGGAATTGACATTAAAAGTCCTCTTGTGTAAGTTATTTTCTTGTGTAATAGGCATCCAATAACAAAACAAAACAAACAGCTTTATGGAGAAAACTTTCCCCCACACCACCACCTCACGGTATAAATATTAATTCACTGCCTAATTAAAGATGGTTTTTGCACCATTTTTCAGATGAACTTATTATGAATTCTCACCTCCAGTGTGGTGTGGTACAGTACTTAGGAAATACCTTGGAAATACTGCATACTGCATTGAGCAAATTCAAGCAGTCAATACAGCCATCTGCATAAATGAATCCAGATTTAAAAGAAAGCCATTGAAAATGATCCTGTGAAAACATGAATCAACTGTAACAATGTCAAACTAAGCCCCTCTGCATATGGTTGCATAACTGAACACACACTCTCCATACATACTAGGTTAGGTCAGGACAGCAAGAACAGTGCAGTACCAAAACATCCCAAGAGGGTCTGCCTCTGTCTTCCTCATGGAGCACAATGCAAGTGCCTCGCTTTACGTCTCCAGAGAGGCCTGGGTTTCAATTAGACGATGCTACAGCACTGTGTGCACTACGTGTTAACAGAGCTTACTTTTCAAACCCGGTTTCATGTTAATCAGGCATCCAGTGTTGTCTGATCCTAGAGCGTGTAGGCTAAACAATAGGATCACAACACAACAGGAAGCTAAAGGTAAAGTGAATTGGATGTGGGAATAAGACTGTGGACTTGGCAAGGAACAGTAGAAGCTATCATTAACATAAATGCCTTCCAGTAGCAAGGTGCTCATTACCATGATCGAAAAGGCCAAATATACTGTCGTCTTAATACAATGCTGAAGGGTAGACAAACAAATCACATTGCACAGCGCAATTACAGATGCACTTACACGTACAACGTTTCATTATTACTACTAAAACATTAACTATGGACATGAAATCCAAGGCGTTTTCTGACACTTAACATATGACCCTGTGAGAAGCGTTAAGTATGCTGCAGTGAGGCTGTGACTGAGAACCATGGCTGCAGGCTGGAGGATGTCAGGGGAATCTGTGGAAAGGTCACAAGCCTGTACTTTCTCTCTTTGAGATGAACAGCAATGGAGAAGAAACTCACGTTAGAGAAAAATAAAGTGTGGTTGAGACTGAGGCTTACAACCTCCTTTGTTTAGTTGTATAGAGCAGTGACAATTGTATGAGCAATTTCTCTTCCATCTTAGCTATGTATGTGTAAGTACAATTCACTATACTAGTGCTGACGATTGAAGGATGACATCCAGCGGGACCTTGCAGCATGCTTCTCTATACAAGAGTATTTGTGTAAAGGGACTAGGCAATACACATACGTACGCAGTCAATGCAGTACGTGCATACAGTCAATTCAGTGGCTAAGGAAAATGATGGTTCCGGTTGTTATAAATGTGTTCCTTGTCATCCGGCGCTTCCCTTATAATCCAAATGCAACATACAGCTAGAGGTTTATAGCCAGAGGAGTCTGCCAGGGTTCACTCACTGAGGATTTAATCGGATGATCGGATGAGTAATCACTGAACTTTCACTAGAGTTTTTCCACTCTGGTCACACTAACTTTAACTTCAATAGCCTTTAACCTGGCCTGACTTAACCCATCAAATTTTCCCAAATTCGAGATATCCTGCAACTATGTAATAATGGTATGAAACTCCACTGAACATAAAGGGCCAATTTTATTCCTGTAATTGGCAGAGTCCGGGAACCGGTCCAGAATACCCGTAACCCTAAAAGTTAAGAGACATTGTAGCTGTATGGATATGTGCCCCAATAGAGCAGCACAGTAGACAAGATATTCCGCTTAATAAAATCAATTATGGAGTGGTTTTTGCCTTATGCAGAATATATCAAGCTTAATGTTGTAATTTAAATGAAATATATTCTATTTATGAGAGACGGTAGGTGTCATTTTGTATGGGTGAGCAGAAAAGGGAATACTGTTAAACTCCTGCAGTAGTGTGGAGTGTAAGTCAGTAGGAGGAAAAACTGTTTAGTCATCCAGAGATGCGTCACGACAGTAGTGAGAGTGAGGACAGTATACCTCTTGTGTTTTACACTGTGTTTTAGTGTGTAGGTGGAAATGGGGAACACATAGTCATGGAGAAGAACAGTAAGGGAACACTAGTAAACAAATAATAGAGCAACAAAAGTGTGGCTCATATGGTCACATGTCATTTGATCCCTGCAGTTATTTAATACCAATAAGTAGCTAATTGCAAAGTAGGCAGTACATATTATTTTACAATTAAAACTGGCCATGAAAATGGTACCTCAGGGCATACCCACTGGGCACACACTGATTGAATCAATGTCGTTTCCACATCCGTTCAATGAAATTACGTTGAACCAATGTGGAATAGACGTTGAATTGACGTCTGTGCCAAGTTGGTATTTTGTCAACAAGTTATTCAAGTGTTCTTTGCAGATAGCTAATCAGAATATTTTTGGACACAGTGGACATTATCCTACTGTAGAGGCCTTACTACAGGTACAACTACTGACTCAGTCCTACTGTATACTGTGGTGGGTGTTTTGATGTTTCTGAATCAGATCTTAAGTAACCCAGAACCATTAGCTTACCTTTCGAAGTCTGTTTATCAGATTCCGATGAACAAGAAATTTGCATCCCAACTGATTGTAGAGTTTTAATATTGGTATAGAAAACTGTTTCGGCGCAGAATCAAGCCCTGCAGAAGCTCAGAACTTTGTTACCACAAAGTATCTTTTGATGATAGAGCTTCAAGACACAACTAACTGAGGCCTCTACTTGGAGCCATTGCTTGGGCCTATTGATTTACCAGCACCATTGATGTAGGTTTTTCTCACTTTGAACAGAACACTCCCTCTTGAATCACAAGAGGCCTCCTATGACAAAAAGAAGAGGGTCCTATCCCATACATCATTCCAAATGTGTAGTGGCAAAATGAGAGAAGGTGATACTCGCGACTAGCAACTGGCTGGTGTGGGAGCACAGCATGAAGACTCAATAAATTGTTTGAATGGATGGCTGTATATTTGCATCTTACAGGGAAACTGTGTTATTCTGTTCGTCAGACGGTGGACAGTTCAAAAGAGGTATCGGCACAGGAGTGGACTCCTATCATTTTAATTGAGTTGATTCGATTAGAATCTGAGTGTGTTGTTTCTGCCTGTTGTTTAAATTAGCAAAGTGCAAAGAAATGTTCCTTCTGGTTTAGCGTGAGTTTCTACTTGAATTTGGTTAAATGGGCAGTGAATTCGCTCATACTTGGAGAACATGCTTCCAAGCTCCTGTGTGTATCAGACTCACATCGTTTTCTGTTTTAGAGATTAAACTGAAAACACGTGTAACCACATCAAGTCTTATTTAGTTGATAGTCATTTACTCTGTGTATTCTGTAATGTATCATGTATTTCATGTACACTGTCATTGTTTGAGTGTTAATTATTTCATGACTAATAAATTCCATAAGTTAAATTGAGTAAATGCATTCCTCCATGTTCAGAATAATAATTTCATTGACTATATGCTCAGAATTGAGTAAGTCTATTGGTACATATTGTTTATACTACACATAGTACAGTAGGCTTGGGTTTCACTTTGATATTCCTGGTCTACTTGACTGAGTAAATTAATGTCAGAACATTGGTCGCCAGGATTAGCTATTTGTATCTAGCCTCTCAATAATTGCAAAACGGTGACACATGTTCATTATAGTCATACTGAGAGGTGATGAGGTGATGAGAGGATTGCTACCTTGACTAGATCCTCGAGAGACGCACAAGGCCTGTTGCATTTATTCACAAAATAATAGAGTCAGATTGATGAATGTAGTTTATTAGTATATTCAACATAATTCTATATATTCTATATGTACACAAATCAAACTGGAAAGAAGGCAGCAGCTCCTGTTTTATTTACCATCGTTATAATCCTTCGACTTCAAGTTCATAAGGACATGTTTAACATGTTTTGCTTCATCCTCATTTGAATGTTCCTTCACTAAAGATGTCCAAATCATTAGGGAGATGTAGTCTTTTCTCCAATAACCATCTGGATGCCCTTTTCCTTAACTACATGTTATGGGACTGAAAAGCTCAGAGACAGAAGGTACTAGCAGACGGTCCTTTATTCTTTCCTGTCTAACAAACAAAAATTGCCGTCTGTCAGCGAAAGCATCACTCAAACTCTGCAGACATAAACTACATACATTTTGATTCAAAATGTAACTATTTGCGTTCCAAGCAGAAAAGGACGCATTTCATCAGGGGCACAATTTTTACTGGAAACGGGGAGGACATGTCCCCCCCACATTCTGAAATTGCACCCCCCCCCCCCCCCCCCCCCAGTTTTATCATTGGAATGTGATGCAAAACAGGGCAATGGTGTGCTTCAGGACCATGCGGACACCTCCGAGCGGTCGGGTAGGCTGTTTGGAGTGCTTTCTCAACTGGATAATAAAAAAGAAAAAACATGTCCCTCCCCCACTTCTAAAACCAAAGTTGCACCCCTGCATTTCACTACCCATAAGCACCTCACATATTTTCTAGTGTAGTTAATAATGCCTAGCTACTGTACCTCCCCACCACATCAATAATGTTCCAGGCTCAAGGTTAATCTAAATAAGCTCATGATCTGTCTTTCAGAGTTTGAGCTCATGCTCAGAGAAGTGCTGAAAAAGCCACAGAGCCCAAGACAAGTTTGCTGTTTATATACAATGTCCTCCCTCTGCAAAAAGGTATCTAATTCTCAAGTCTGAGTCAGAAAATGAAATACCACCAGCCCCAAGAAGATTTCAACCCTGCCATGAGGATTCAATCCCCACAGAAACAGATAAAGAAGTCCCTCTCACATGAAAAATATCATCTCACATTGCCTTTTACCCCAGTGGATGATATCCCTACCTGTGGGTTGACTGTAGAGCTTGTAGTTCCATATATGATCATGTTCCTGGGGATGTACGGTCATGTAGCACAGCAGGTGACCCGCGCCTCACGACAGCTCTGTATGAGATGGCTCCCACTGCTAGGAGAAGGGGGCTGTGACATCCCATCAAAGCCCATCGCCCTGACACATCAAAGAGCCAGACCCAGGCTCTCTCTCGCCTTCGTGGCCCCTGGGTGAAGTCACAGGCCTGTATGATGGAGCGATAATCACATCCACCGGTGGTGCACTGCAACACTTGGAAGAGAACATTGAAACCAGGGGCTCAAAGAGGTAAATCAAACACATTCACATTACATCTACACAGCCTTTACGCCAGCCAATTATGGGGGAGGTTGGATCAAACACATTCACATGACATCTACACAGCCTTTATGCCAGACAGGTATGGGGGGAGGTTGGATCAAACACATTCACATGACATCTACACAGCCTTTACACCAGCCAGGTATGGGGGAGGTTGGATCAAACACATTCACATGACATCTACACAGCCTTTACACTAGCCAATTATGGGGGAGGTTGGATCAAACACATTCACATGACATCTACACAGCCTTTACGCCAACCAGTTATGGGGGAGGTTGGATCAAACACATTCACATGACATCTACACAGCCTTTACACTAGCCAATTATGGGGGAGGTTGGATCAAACACATTCACATGACATCTACACAGCCTTTACGCCAACCAGTTATGGGGGAGGTTGGATCAAACACATTCACATGACATCTACACAGCCTTTACACTAGCCAATTATGGGGGAGGTTGGATCAAACACATTCACATGACATCTACACAGCCTTTACCTTTTCTCTATGTGTCAGGGGAGAAGCTCCAGGTGGTATCCGATTTTAAGTACCTTGGCATCATACTTGATTCCAACCTCTCTTTTAAAAAGCATGTGAAAAAGGTAATTCAAATAACCAAATTCAACCTAGCTAATTTCCGATTTATACGAAATTGTTTGACTACAGAGGTAGCAAAACTGTACTTCAAATCTATGATACTCCCCCACTTAACATACTGCTTGACTAGTTGGGCCCAAGCTTGCTGTACAACATTAAAACCTATTCAGTCTGTCTACAAACAGGCTCTCAAAGTGCTTGATAGGAAGCCCAATAGCCATCATCATTGTCACATTCTTAGAAAGCATGAGCTCTTGAGTTGGGAAAATCTTGTGCAATACACCAACGCATGTCTTCTATTCAAGATCCTTAATGGCCTGGCTCCCCCTCCACTCAATATTTTTGTTAAACAGAAAACCCAGACATATGGCAGCAGATCCACAAGGTCTGCCATGAGAGGTGACTGTATAGTTCCCCTAAGGAAAAGCACCTTTAGTAAATCTGCATTCTCTGTGAGAGCTTCCCATGTCTGGAATACACTGCCATCAGACACACATAACTGCACCACATATCACACTTTCACAAAATGCTTGAAGACATGGCTAAAGGTCAATCAGATTTGTGAACATGGTCCCTAGCTGTGTGTTGCCGCTTTCCATGTTGTCTGTTGTCTGTAGCTTGTGAGGTGTGGAAACACTTTGTTGCTTTTATGAATTTTGTCTTGCTGCTTTTTGTTTTATGTTGCTCTGTCTGTATGCTATGTCTTGCTTGTCCTATGTTGCTCTGTCTGTATGCTATGTCTTGCTTGTCCTATGTTGCTATGTCTTGCTTGTTCTATGCTGCTATTGTCTATATTGTAATTGTTTTTAATAACCTGCCCAGGGACTGCGGTTGAAAATTAGCCGGCTGGCTAAAACCGGCACTTTTACTGAAACGTTGATGAATGTGCACTGTCCCTGTAAAAATAAAAAAATAAACTCAAACTCAAACACTAGCCAATTATGGGGGAGGTTGGATCAAACACATTCACATGACATCTATACATCCTTTACACTAGCCAGTTATGGGGGAGGTTGGATCATACATATTCACATGACATCTACACAGCGTTACTCTAGCCAGGTCTAGGAGGGAGGTTGGATCAAACACATTCACATGACATCTACACAGCCTTTACACTAGCCAGGTCTGGGAGGATCAAACACATTCACATGACATCTACACAGCCTTTACACCAGCCAGGTCTGGGAGGGAGGTTGGAGGAAGGGACTGATCGGATTGCTATGAGTAGACAGTTACCTAAAGCATATCAAGCTTAGTGATGCTCTTCTCTCTGGTTATGGTCTAAATATAACAAGCCTCATTGTAGGAGGTTATGGAAATGACTGTAGATATTTAGATCAGAGAAAAATAACACAAGACAATATGTCTACCAATTCGAAATGAATACATTGGCAGATACAGGCTATCTCTAAAAGTGGAGTGTGTGCGTGTGTTCCGTAGTGCGTGGGTGTTGTTCAGTGGGGTCAGAGATAGCGTCGGCCCACTCCATTGTTTTGGAACAGATGCCAAGTGAATTCCTCCTACTTTCTTTTCCCTAAGTTAAATTCTCTTGCTTAAACAGTATGTTCTGTTCTGGTTCCATGTTAGTTAATGGATGCTGCACTTATGTTCTTAATGAGCCGGTCTTGCCCCTTAGTCCAGGTATACTGTCCAAGAGACTTTTGCCTTATTTTTACAGTGTGTGTCCACAAGCACACACACACACACACACACACACACACACACACACACACACACACACACACACACACACACACACACACACACACACACACACACACACACACACACACACACAGTCTTCTATAGCTAACCTTTGGGGTCACTCAATTCAGTCCCATTCCAAATCCTATTTTCCCTTAACCCTAACACTAACCTTAACCCAAAAACCTAACCTTAACCATAACCCTAAATCTAAACGTAGCTCCTAACCCTAACTGTAAAACTAACCCTAACTCTAAACCTAATTCTAACACTAACACTAATTCTAACCTTAACCCTAAACCTCCTAGAAATACCATTTGACCTTGTTGGGACCAACAAAATGGCCCCAGTTGGTCAAATGTGTGTTAGTTTACTATTCTTGTGGGGACACGTCCGCACACGAACACGCACACACAGTCGCTCATGAATTTTCAGGACTTTTCGGGGAGTAAAAATGTATTCCTCATACAAAATCCTATTTTGCCTAAACCCAACCCCAACCCTAACCCTAACTCTAACCTTAACCCCAACCCCCTTAACCTATACCCTAACCTCAACCCCAAACCCAAAACCTAACCCTTAAAAAAGTCCTGACTTTTCAAAAATGTTCTTGTTTTCTAACCTTGTCAAGACATTAGGTGACTGGTCAGGACTTTTGTTCCTGATAATGTAGGAAAAAATATACACACACAGACACATGCAAACACACGCACACAGTTTCATGAAAACAGTAATGAATAATTTCATGAAACCTTTGTTTTGTCATCATTTCAGGTTATTCAAAGTCATATTAGAGGCCAGCAGATATTTGAAATTCGAGGTTCTGAATTATTAAAAAGCCCAGTCCATGAATAGCCTTGGCAATGAACTGTCAGGCATTTCTATGGGACCCAAGATTAAACCATGCAACCTTGTTTACAAGTTCGAACACTGGAACACTGGAATATGAGATACAATCTACACCTCGATTAGGATGATAGATATCCGCATTATTATTTTTGTGTAATTATTTCCTACACTTTCTTGTTCTGAACATCTAACACCAGTGGGGCGGATGTTGCTTCATGACAATGATTGCAACAGCAGCTGCTCACCGATTTGACAGCTCCAACGTGCCAAAAGATCCTCTATGCGGGTGTTTACTATTCCTGGTTGCTTGATCTGATTGGCCTAGTGTTTGCTTTTAACCCAAGCAGAAATTTGATTAAGCAGAAATTTGATTATGTCAGTGACTTTTGTGATGGGTCTGTTCACTGTTAATAGCTGTGATATCTTCATAATCGCTTGGCAGGGGAAAACAATCTCCCAATACACTGAAGAAGCTGACTCAGAGACGGTGTTACACTGCTGGGTGGTGAGTATAGCTATTTCTGTTACCAGGGATTCTTACTCAATCGGAAATCATTTAGAAAGGCAACAGTGAATAAGCTGGGAATAATATAGCCAGGATTTGGCTCCTTTCCCTGGTACCCTATGACATTATGTTTTTGGTCAATAATGATGACAGAAGAACAGTATCACCCACATAGTTCTTGGCAGTCATACAAAAAATGGTGGTTCAATGCATGCTGTATTTACAGTACAGACGGTACTAAATTCATACATTGCCTTGGATTTCTATTTCTTGTTTGTACTGTATCATTATTCTCTACCAGCTGCCTGTGCTTAGTAGTGTGTTTGTGCCCAGAGCTTCTGTGCAAGATGAGATTGTTCCACACCAATTACAAATGGTTGCTTAAGTCTGTTTCTCATGATTCGATGCACCTCTAATCCAGTTGTCAGGTAGCATGTGTAAAAATCTCAACTATTTTACAGAGCCTTGGGTGAAATCAGGACTTGCTCACGCAGCAGCTTGTGCTGTATACTCTCACTTCCACTAGCTCTCTCTGTCAGGAAAATAACTCCTAACCACACATACTTACAGAGGACTAAATCAATTAACAAACTAACAAACACACACACACACACACACACACAGACAGTCAGACACAGACACCCACATAAACGTGCACACACACGCACACGGTTCTCTAACAGTAACATACTGTACTGTGCTTTTGGCCATATTAGGTTTATTCCAATGAGAACACACATAAAACAGATGACATTCCACCTATGGGAGAAGTTATTTTCTCTAATGATAAAGGATCTTTATGCAAATGGCATAAATATGATGCTACAATGTCACAGTGAAATAAAATACATTGTTGGGACAAGTGTTTGGAGAAATGCAAATAAATGTTATAGAAGGGGGAGAAGGGTTCAATTTAAGAGATTTGTCATCTTAGCTATCATCAATATATTGGTTTACAATATCTGTAGAAATTGTTCATTGTAGTTTGCATGCCTAGAAAATACCCTGTATTATTAGCAGTGTATTAAACTTGCTATGTCGAGGGGACAGTTCATTATCATGCAAGCTCTGTCATACACATCCTCAAAAGAAAAGTGTAGAAAATGTGACACACAGGACAAGCGACAGAGTCATACACTCTCTCAAGCAGAGACAACAGTAGCTAGCTGAGTCCAGACCAGGACTATGGGTAGAATAAAACTGAATCTGGACATCTGCAAAATCTGTGTACGCGACCAATACAATTGCATTTTATTTAGATTTGATTTAAACAGAACTAACCAAAGGTGAAATAAGACGAATAGCACAAAAAGCTTATGTCACAGTGCAGGGAAGAAATACTTATGAGCGTACATATCATTATAAACCTGCTTGTATCATCAGTAGCCTATACTCAACACCATGCACTAAAATATGCACCAGTCAGGGGCAGGAGGGGGGACAGGGATGGAGGGAAGGGGGGCATATCAGGGTCACAGGGCTTGTGCTTATGTATCATGAATATCAAAATGAGGTACTGCCCGTTCCTCTGGGTCCAATACTGAGGGACTCTCTGGGTTCTGTGTTTTGCTCTAGTATATTTGTCACACGTAATGCGATTAAGCATGACAGTGGAACCGCACGGGAGATTGGACAAAATACGAGGGTGATTGGACAAAGAGACAGCGCTTGATCTATGGCGGCGAGCTGAACTGAGCTGAGCTCTACTTCCTGCCTACAGGTACGAAGGAGGGCTAAAGCGCGGCTGCGTACATATTGCCTTCAGTTAAGAGATTCCATAGTGGACTACTGTAATAACAAAGCGTGACGGGATTGAAGATAATGATCTGGTCCGCACATATTCTGTCGGAAGCGGAATCAACAATCTCTAAATTTAGGATATTGGATCATTTGTAAGCTGTGATATTCGTTCGTCATGGCTACCTGTTCCACTTCAGGTTATACAGTATATCACTTGAGCTATTACTACTGTAATGGAAATATGTGGTCGCCGCAAATATAAAAAGACAATACGACCAATCTGGAGCATATTATGTGTATTATGTGTTTGTATAATTGTGTATGTGTGTGCTTGTTTGTGTGTATTTGTGTCTGCAAAACAAATATATACTACAGATTGACACTCTAGAGAATTATTGCATGGGGAGGGGGGGGGGGGGGGTCTTTTATCTCCAAGCAATGCAATGGAACAAGCTGGCCATTGACTAAATGAGGCATAGTCTTTAGTAACTTTGTCTCTGGTTTGGCTTATCTGAAGTAGTCAGTCCAGTCCGGGCTGGTCTTCCAGAGCTGCAGCCGAGCCGTTGATCTCTCCCCTCTCCCCCTCCTCCCCCTTGTCCACCTCTTTGGTGAGTGGGTTGTGGGTGGACAGGGGTTCCAGGGTGTAGGGTTTGGGGGGCTCGGGCGTCAGCGAAGAGAGCGTGGGGAGCAGCTGGCCCTCTCGTAGCGTAGCAGCTAGCTCTTTAGCACTGCATGACGGAGTGTTGGTCTCGTAGATGTCGTGGAAGCTGTTGTAGTCCACCTCGTAGAAGCCCTTCTCCAGAGACAGGACCGGGGTGAAACGCCAGCCCCACAACACCTCTTTGTCCAGATAAGAGCTCCGGGCCTGGCAGGTCATCCCTGTTAACACACACAGACGCAATCACATGTGCACACACACAAACGCACACACAGAAATACACACACACACACACAAACACACACACGCACACACACACACACACACACACACACACACACACACACACACACACACACACACAGAAAGGGAGAGCCAGATGGAGGGAGGAAGAGGAATAGTAAATTATTCACAAACAACACTCAACTCCAGAGTCAATAATGGTCTGAGGTCTCAGGATCAACAAACAGGGAGGATCAGTGAGAATAAGATATGAGGAGCATCAGGACTGAGAGGTCCAAGAAGATATGTTCCACCTGGGATTCTCTGTGTGTCTATGCTAATGTCCATACCTCTGGAGAATCTGTCTCATAACCTGATAGGAATCCAAAGTGTGCTCTACAAAGCATTGTTAGATCTCACTAACCATACAGCCTGCTGTAGTGTCCAACTTAATTGATGGGGAATGCAGTATCTATCCAAATTGAGTATGTAGCATGTACTGCCCTACCAAGCAAATGGGCAGTAACTGCACATTTGGTCCAAAAACATTTTTATACATTTAAACCATGCTTTATCATGTGGACAAATATCCTGCCTCCATTGTGTTGTGTTATGGAGAAAATGGGGGGAGGGGGGGGGGGGGGGGGGGTCATCACTTACGTCAGTTACTGCCTTTTACCTTGGTTTCACCGAGCTTTGCGCTGCAGTGTCTATGGTTTACCTTGGCACTATTGATTGTTCTTTGCTGATACGAGTATCAAACTATATGAAACTGACAGACATATACAAATAAATATATGAACATAAGTTGGTGTAAAAACAAAATGTAATTGAAATGTATTCCAGTGGGTGTACCAAGGTCAAAGGTCATGTCAGAGGTCAGGGTCAATATGAATAAAAAATAAGACAACAAATAACCACATATCCAGTGATCTGCCTACAACTAATTTGGTTGGACAATAAAACAACTTTAAAGCCATTTTTATCAGTTCCACTCAATCAGCTGCTCTTTTTTTTGGTAGGGGTGAACACTGGAGGGTCCTCATGGTAATTGACAGCACACAGCGCCCTTGATAGACAATCAATTGATCTGAGAAGCCAACTGCTTCTTTAGGGAACTGGCATAGGATAATTTTTTCTTGGTGAATCACTGAATAAACATCTCTTGGTCTGTTGGGGAAAACAAAGACCCACCTATCTGCTGTGATCTAGTACTAAATAACAACATCTTGAGGAGCCTGCTACACTCCTGCTGTGATTACATCAGGGCATAGTAAATCCATTACTCTGAGTGGGAAGAAGAAGACAAACACTGTCTATTCTATGGGAAGGTTAGAAAGATGCGATATGGTCCTGTTGACTCAGCCTGGTCTTATAGACAAGAAGTAACATCGTAAAGGTACAGCTGGGACACTCAAATTAGTATGATATGCTATGTTTGGTATGGTTGCATAAGACAGATGATTACTTAAGGCAAAAACAAAGGTTGCTAGCGTTAGCCACCTAGCTAGAATTCGTAACATATCATACATTCCATTTAGCAAATTTGAACCATCAAATCAAATCAAAGGTTATGTCACATGCACCGAATACAACAGGAAATACTTACTTACCCTTAACCAACAATGCAGTTCAAGAAATAGTATTAATAACAGTTTTACTAAATAAACTAAAGTAAAGAGTTGTACAATAAAATAACAATAACGAGGCTACAGTTGAAGTCGGAAGTTTACATGCACCTTAGCCAAATACATGTAAACACATTTTTTCATAATTCCTGACATTTAACCCTAGTAAAAATTCCCTGTCTTAGGTCAGTTAGGATCACCACTTTATTTTAAGAATGTGAAATGTGTCACGAGCGTTTGTAGAATTAACGGACCAAGGCGCAGCGTGCGTGGAGTTCCACATGTTTATTCAATGAAACTCACAAAAACAATAAAGAGTAATGAAACGTGAAGCAAATGCAGTGCTCAGAGGCACTACACAAAAACAAGATCCCACAACCTTAACTTTGTTGTGCTTAAGCCATTTTGTCATAACTTTGGAAGTATGCTTGGGGTCATTGTCCATTTGGAAGACCCATTTTGCGACCACACAGTTCTATTTTTGTTTCATCAGACAAGAGGACATTTCTCCAAAAAGTACAATCTTTGTCCCCGTGTGTAGTTGCCAACCGTAGTCTGGCTTTTTATGGCGGTTTTGGAGCATCGGCTTCTTCCTGCCTGAGCGGCCTTTCAGGTTATGTCGATATAGGACTCATTTACCTGTGGATATAGATACTTTTGTACCTGTTTCCTCCAGCATCTTCACAAGGTCCTTTGCTGTTGTTCTGGGATTGATTTGCACTTTTCGCACCAAAGTACGTTCATCTCTAGGAGACAGAACGCGTCTCCTTCCTGAGCGGTATGACGGTTGCGTGGTCCCATGGTGTTTATAGTTGCGTACTATTGTTTGTACAGATGAACGTGGTACCTTCAGGCATTTGGAAATTGCTCCCAAGGATGAACCAGACTTGTGGAAGTCTACAATTTTTTTTCTGAGGTCTTGGCTGATTTCTTTTGATTTTCCCTTGATGTCAAGCAAAGTACATCCACAGGCACACCTCCAATTGACTCAAATGTTTATATTTTATTTAACTAGGCAAGTCAGTTATGAACAAATTCTTATTTGCAATGACGGTCTAGGAACAGTGGGTTAACTGCCTTGTTCAGCGGCAGAATGACCGATTTTTACCTTGTCAGCTCGGGGATTTATTCTTGCAACCTTTTGATTACTAGTCCAATGCTCTAACCACTAGGCTAACTGTCCCTGATGTCCTTACACAGCACTCTGGTCTTGGCCATTGTGGAGAGGTTGGAGTCTGTTTGATTGAGTGTGTGGACAGGTGTCTTTTATACAGGTAACGAGTTCAAACAGGTGCAGTTAATACAGGAGGAATTCTTAAAGAAAAACGAACAGGTTTGTGAGAGCCGGAATTCTTACTGGTTGGTAGGTGATCAAATACATATGTCATGCAATAAAATGCTAATTAATTACTTAAAAATCATACAATGGGATTTTCTGGATTTTGTTTTAGATTCCGTCTCTCACAGTTGAAGTGTACCTATGATAAAAATTACAGACCTCTACATGCTTTGTAAGTAGGAAAACCTGCAAAATCGGCAGTGTATCAAATACTTGTTCTCCCCACTGTATGTAGGTAGGTGTAAAGTGACTATGCACATACTATATACTATGTCTATACATTTTAAAAAATTGTTACATATTGTACGTTCAGTAAATTTATAACATGCTGTATAATATGGATTATAACTCGTGACATATATGAAATGTGTGGTGGACATCCACAAATTACGTACAGAATAAAACAAAATGCTCTGAAACCTGGTTGGTTGACTCTGAAACCAGTGTTTGTTCATGTTTCAAATTAAGCATTAAACCCACCTTATAATGTACAATGGATGTTTTTCCATACAATTTCAAAATCTAGGTTAACATGTGAATTATATGTGGGCTGAGTGTGCATTATACAAATGTGTCTGGACTACACGAGTAAACTATATGTGATTATTTCATGCAAATGTTACATTTTGTTACATAATACAACAACAATATAATATATTTGACATATTCATGAATCTGTTAGTAATTATTTTTTAAGTTTGACGTGCTCTTCTTTGAAATCGCACAGAAGGAGAGATATTGGGGAAGAATGTTCAGTAAACAGACAAAACTGTATTTTATCTCTCTCCCCACCCTCCCTCCCTTTCATATCCCTAGGACTAAGTTTCTTCTCTCTTTTAAAGCAATGCATACCCAAGGACATCTTTATATAGATTTCAACATTTACACAACAACAAAGATGTTGGATAAAGGAATAAAACAGGCATATTTGGTCTATAAATAAGGGGAAATTGTTTCATCCCCCAACTCTTCTGAGAACATTAAAAACAACAGCAGTGCATGTAGGCAACAATAAACACAACAGGAAGCTCTTTGATGACTAGGGTCTTTGGGCGTAGCAGCTCCACTAGCTACATCATTATCAGCAGGGCATTCTTATTTGTGATTAAACACAAAAATACTGTATATTCCACATTTCAAAAAATGACTTTGAAGTAAACCAGTGCATGTTGTTCACCACCGTTTTTCAACAGCTCTTCTCAGAGTTGGGATTGGAACAATCCATGGACTTTTATAACACTATGCCACGGGGGTCTCTACACACCCCTCCCACCCCTCCTCTCCATCCCCATCCACAGTCACTTCTCAGGGCCATCAAGCTTGAAGAGGCATGTGTGGGAGAGAGATGTCACCTCTCTGCAGCATTCATTTAGCATCCAGCAGCAGCACAACAGAGCCCATTCACCCACATACTGGACCTGGATCCCTCTTAAGCCTGGGAGTCAATAGAACACTGGAATGTGTTTCTGTCCCCTTAAAAACACTGGCCATCACCTCAAGGCCAGGGTTCCTCTGGCTATTTTTATCTAAAGAGCTGTGTGTGTGCTGCAGTGAGTTCAGCTGACACAATGGAACGCTCGTACGCGGGCACACATGCACACACAGCACTGGGTAACACAGTTTCTCTGGACCAAATAATATAGTCAGTCCACCCTCAAAACATTGCTTGGGATTGTTTCATTATAATGTGTCCTATCTATAGCTACTTTATATACCATATTTAGCTGCTATTTAGCTGCTATTTATAAACGTTTTATAAAAATTACATATCAAATAGCCTAACTGTGGAAAAAAGTAGTCGGCTTGATGATATTTTCGACCACTATTTATTGTTGAATTTAGCGGGTTTTGTCTGGCTAATAGCCTACACAAATGGGCTGCAATAATCAAGGTAATTTAAATTACATTAAATTCAATCCAACTTGCTTTTTTGTGTGCAAATGTTTTCACCGCTGGTTAAAGGTCCAGGTTGTGAGCAAGACTGTTTTCTATACTGAGTATTGCCAACCCAGAGAGTCTTTCCTGAGACATTATGGGCCTATGTCCATTGCACTACACACAATTTTAACTTAGTGTTGAATAATGCATCCCAAGAAATACCAGAGATAAGGGACTATTGATATTTGCAACCACACAATTCAAACACCGATTCACCAGTATGAATGAAATCAAGCCCTCAAGAACTGTTGTCCGCCAAGTATGATAACCTCCTTGCATCTGTTAATTTATTGGCTGTCCCGTGTTCAGACGACCTGTCCCCAGAGCTTCCTATACAGTTTATCTCATTCCATAACGTGTTGAGGCCAGCAATTAAAGAGAATGAGATGCTCAATTAAAGATCTTGCAAAACTACCGTATTTGAAGCACAACTCCCTTCTACCCAGTTTCCCTGATGGTGCTACTGCAATCCTGCTGTTTTCACCATCCCTGTAACTTCTACAGGGAGATTGTTTTCTAAACAAAACATCATAAAGAACTACCTAAGAAGCATTAGGCTCTCAGTCTGAAAATGAAAAAAATCACTTTCAAGGCCCAAGGCACTTTTCCAGTCACATTCCTGAAGCCCAAGAAACAAACACTTAGCTTCCTAGTACATATGGACATTAAACAGTTTTATGAATGACTTCTTGTAGGGTTACTATCAAAATGATTTAAAAAACAAAATAATAATAATAGATGTTGATGATAGGCTCGTGGGCCCCCCTGCCGTGCAGGGCTGCGGGGGTGTCCGGTACGACAGTGACGCACACACACACACACACACACACACACACACACACACACACACACACACAGAGAATGAAGGCTGGTAACACGATGCAGGCTGCACGGGGACACAAAACACCCTGTTTTCTCTTGTAAATTGCAATACCTGCCGATGTGTGTTTTCTGCTCAGTTTGTCAAGGAGGATTAAAAAATAAGCGTATTCGCTTAGCTAGGCTTGAATTGTAAATGGTAGAGGGTCTCATAAGATGTTGATTTGTGATACTGTATTTGAAGCAGGTTCTAATAAACAGTGTACTGACATATTAATAATGTGCTGAGAGAATGATAATCAGAGTATCTTACAAGACCATTTGATGTATTCCCTTTATATCTGTTGCTGTTGCATTGACAAAGACATGGATATAATATTATTTGACAAGATAAATCATCATCTTGTTTTCTAATTATCTGAAATGCTCAAGGTGAAAGAAATTACATTTGTCAGTGGTATAAGTGGCTGATTCAGTGTTTTTTTTATCTTCAGGGTGGTAGGTTGTCAGTGATATAAGCAAATGTCAGATTTTATTTTTGTCACTGAGATTATGCTTATGCAATCAGATGCTTGCTGCAGGGCTATACATGTCCACGGTGCAAAAATGGTACATGAAAAGGGCAGTTTACTGTACTTCAAGAGATGGATATGTGTTTTGCATTGGGGGCTGTTTAGCATGCCCTCGGCTTGGCTATAGGAATGGATCCCACGAACCGTCCAGATGATTCCACTATTAATCAAAATCATTACGATTTTGTCAACAGCACATTAACTACAGTACAAGCCTAGTAATTTAGCACTACAGCAGAGAATGTACCCCATCTAGAAGCTATCTAGCCATAATAGAGCAGAATAACAAACTCATACATTTATAATGACAAGTGTGGACATAAATTCAAAAGTTGCTGCAGCATGGGGGTTACTGTAATGGTGTCTTTGACCTTATAATACATCCACTGGTTGTTAACTCTGAGTAACGAAATGAAAGTGAGCTATCATTACCCAGTCCAGGTACTGTGGGCTTCGATCCAACAGTGAGAGTTGTAGGCTTATGCTTTCTCTGGCTTATAGCCGACACCAAGATGACTGATCAATTGGGCCATTCGTCAGATGCAGTACTTTGTAATTTACACAAAGTCCACAAAATCAATGTCATTAGCAAGAGCCGACCATATTGATTTCCTCTCCTGCAGATGAACAACATTTAATGCAAAATGGTTGAAGGCCACAATTCCCAGGTCAGGAGAGGTCCTTCTGTTAATTCCTGTGAGAAACGCTTGTGATTGCTTGTGTAAGACCCCTTTAGTATCATGACATAGTGGAGGAGGGATTACTCAACGACCAGTGATTGTCATGACGACATGGGCCCATCGTGGCATGCTCCTACTGGTCAAGAGGAAAGCGATGCGATTTACTGCCTGAGTCTAGGCATCAGGCACGGTGTGAGTGTGAAGGTTGACTACTTGTGGTATGGGAAGAAAAATGAAATAAATAAAAATCCTAAAAGAACTAGAGCAGAAATGTTCAGATGCATGAAAAGCCGTGCCAGATCAAATTAAAGGTTGGAGATTTCTGTATTTTAAAAATAGGGGAAGATGAAACGTAAACTGAAAATCCTCTGTCCACCGATGAAAATATTCCTAATTATGCTACTTAGGATTTCTTGTAGTCACTGCATTTACACTGTATTTACAAGATGGGGAGAGATACAGAGCATTCAGAAAGTATTCAGACCCCTTGATTTTTTCCACGTGTTATTACGTTACAGCATTATCTAAATTCTAAATTTGATTAAATCGTTTTTCCCCCCTCATCAATCTACACACAATACCCAATAATGACGAAGCAAAGACTGTTTTTTTTTAGAAATGTTTGCAAATCTATTAAAAAGAAAAATAAACGGAAATATCACATTTACATAAGTATTCAGACCCTTTACTCAGTACTTTGTTGAAGCACCTTTGGCAACGATTACAGCCTCGAGTCTTCTTGGGTATGATGCTACAGTTTCTCCCATTCTTCTCTGCAAATCCTCTCAAGCTCTGTCAGGTTGGATGCACAGCTATTTTCAGAGCTCTCTAGAAATGTTTGATCGAGATGTTTGATCAGGTTCAAGTCCGGGCTCTAGCTGGGCCACTTAAGGACATTCATAGACTTGTCCCGAAGCCACTCCTTCGTTGTCTTGGCTGTGTGCTTAGTGTCATTGTCCTGTTGGAATGTGAACCTTCATCCCAGTCTGAGGTCCTGAGCACTCAGGAGCAGGTATTCATCAAGGATTTCTCTGTACTTTGCTCCCATCTCCGCAGAAGGACTCTAGAGCTCTGTCAGAGTGACCATCAGGTTCTTAGTCACCTCCCTGACCAAGGCCCTTGTCCCCCATTTGCTCAGATTGGGGTAGGGTCTTGTCCATTTTCTCTACGAAGAAGAAGCCTGCTCCGGCGGGAGAGGAAGAGGGACGGATAAATCCATCAGCTAGGGAGTCCCCAATGTAGGTATCCATAGCCTTGGTCTCCGGTCCCGAAAGAGAGTACAGACTTCCCCGGGGAGGCATGGTGCTAGATAGAAGGTCAATCCTGCAGTCATAGGATCAGTGGGGCGGAAGCGACGTGGCCCGGGCCTTGCTGAACATCTCCCAGAGGTCCTGGTGCTCCGCAGGAATGGCTGAGATGTCTGGGGCACCTTTCGAACCACCAGGAAGACGTCCCGGGCAGGTTGTGCAGACTTCAGGCAATGGCCGTGGCAGAACGGGCTCCAGCACATGATAGCACCAGTAGACCAGTTAATGAGGGGATTGTGTCATTGGAGCCAGGATAATCCCAATATCATGGGAATCAGAGGGGACTTGATGAGCAGGAACTGGATAGCCTCACTGTGGTTCCCTGATATCCGTAGGTGGATGGGAGTGGTGTTGTGGGTGACTCGGCCTATAGAGCGCCCGTCCAGTGCTCTAACATCCATGGGAATGGTGAGGGGCTGAGTGGGGATGTTCAGCTCGGACGCAGGGTAGCGTCCAAAAAAGTATTGTCTACCCCAGAGTCAATGAGAACCCAGAGAGATTTGGACTGGTCTCCCCACAGCAGAATGGCATGAAAAGGGGTGTGAGCAGGGGAAGCAGGAAGTCCTCCATTTAGCCCACCAGAGTCCTTGCTCCTACCGGTGAGCCTGGCTTCTTTAGAGGACAAGAGGATACGAAATGACCAAGAGTCCCCCTATACAGACAACTCTTTGTGTCAATCCTGTATTGCCGTTCCGCTGGTGACAGCCCAGCTCTGCCTAGTGGCATAGGCTCAGGAAGCGGTGACCCTCAGGGCAGGTCAGGAAGACTTTGGTCCTCTCGGCAATGAGACAGTCGGGAGCTTCCGGGTTGACTTGGAGGCAAGGTGGGTTCCCTGGGCGTGCAAAATCGAATTTCCTCTCCCTCCGTCGTTCCCGTAGTCGCCCATCGATTCAGATGGTCAAAGCGATGAGGGAATCGAGATCCATAGGTAACTCCCAAGCAGCAAACTCGTACTTGACCTCCTCCAAAACGAAGTGCAGGAACATATCAAACAGTGCTTTCTGGTTCCAAGCATTCTCCGCTGCTAACGTGCGCAAATCCACAGCATAGTCAGCCACACTGCAGGAGCCCTGCCAAAGCTGGATTAGCCTCTGTGCAGCTTCTCTCCTGGAGAACGGGGAGTGAAAAACCTTCTTCACCTCTGTCAAGAATTCCTCCAGACTAACACATACATTCCCATACAGCAGTAGCCCAGGTGAGAGTCATCCCGGGCATCAGCATAATGAGATGGATCTCTCCAAGATTAAAGCATTCCGGGAGGGGGGCGGGCAAGCAGAGTTTATTACAGCAACAGAGCTAAGGTACCGGACAGCAGGCAGGCTCAGGGTCAGGGGCAGGCAGAGTGGTCAGGCGGGCGGGTTCAGGGTCAGAACAGGCAAGGATCAAAAACCAGGAGGGTGAGAAAAAGAGAGTCTGGGAAAAACAGGAGCTGACAGGACACACACTGGTAAGCTTGACAAACAAGACGAACTGGCAACAGACAAATAGAGAACATAGGTATAAGTACACGGGATAATGGGCGACACCAGATCAGGGCGTGATAGTTAAGAGTCTTGCTCAAGGGCACATCGACACATTTTCCACCTAGTCTGCTCAGAGATTCAAACCAACAATTTTCAGTTACTGGCCCAAACCTTTTAACCACTAGGCTACCTGCATACACTTCAAACAGACATACCACAATGGGTTTCTTCACTGTACCCAAACCAAAACCAGATTTAATGAGTTGCTCAGTTATTTATAGAGCCATGCCATTGTGAAATGCTCTGCCGCAAGAGGGTACTCAGGCAAAAAGCATGTTTATTTTTAAATTTTTTGAAGACAACTTGTAGCACAGCTCCCATCCTATTTCTACTGTATATAAGAATGCTAATATGTACACTACCGTTCAAAAGTTTGGGGTCACTTAGAAATGCCCTTGTTTTTGAAAGAAAAGCACATATTTTGTCCATTAAAATAACATAAAATTGATCATAAATACAGTGATGACATTGTTAATGTTGTAAATGACTATTGTATCTGGAAACGGCAGATTTTTAATGGAATATTTACACAGGTGTACAGAGACCCATTATTCACAGAACAGCACAAACTGGCTCTAACCAGAATAGAAAGAGGAGTGGGAGACCCCAGTGCACAACTGAGCAAGAGGAAAAGTACATTAGTGTCTAGTTTGAGAAACAGACTCCCCACAAGTCCTCAACTGGCAGCTTCATTAAATAGTACCCGCAAAACACCAGTCTCAGAGTTCCTCTGTGTTCTTTTGCCCATCTTAATCTTTTATTTTTATTGTCCAGTCTGAGAAATGGCTTTTTCTTTCCAACTCTGCCTAGAAGGCCAGCATCCCAGAGTCACCTATTCACTGTTGAAGAAACTAGCCACTAATGTGCTTGTCCTCTTGTGGTTACATGTGGTTACCTAGGTTACATAAATAGTCTCACAGCTAAATCCTTGCCCCTTTCAAACACAATTTTCTTGTTGTCTGCTTGATGTTGTCAATTTCAAAACTATATTTAAGAAAAGTATATGTCTAAATATGACTTTCAACATTGCCTGCTCCCGAGAGTTCTCTCTACTTCTAAAAACACGATATTGTAGAGCTTCCCTCATGTCCCTTTTCATTAAGGTGCTTGCAGCCACATGAGTGAGTGCTAGCTAGCTAGCTACCTATCGGAACATTAAGCTAGCCAAGATCAACAACACAAGCAAACAGACTATACTCACAAGTAGTGAGTGGAGTTACAAACAGATTATACTGTTAAATGTCTTAAAAAAACGATTTTCCAACTTTTTTTCAACTTCTCTCCATTAAATCGAGTTAATGAGGAAATCGACACCTTTGCAGCCTGAATGGAGAATGTTTTATATACAAACCGGTCCATGGGGATACGAATATATAGCAGGCTGCATTCATTTCCTTTGGGGACGGTAAGATGAAACGACACAATATCGCCATCTGCAGGCCTTTGGGCTCAGCCATCAAGTAGTACAAAAATATAATTGTGTCATTGTAACTTTGTACTCCCTGACGAAGGCCATACTGCCAAAACATGTCAGAGTTTTAAAATATTTGTTCAAATCAAATTATAGTTTATTTGTCACGTGTGCCGAATACAGCAGGTTTAGGTAGACCTTACAGTGAAACGCTTACTTACAAGCCCCAACCAACAGTGCAATTTTTAAGTAAAAATATAGGTATTAGGTAAACAACAGATAAGTAAAGAAATTCAAAAAATTTAATATGACAGTGAAAATAACAGAAGCGAGGCTATATACAGGTGATACCGGTACAGAGTCAATGTGCGGGGGCACCGGTTAGTTGGGCTAATTTAGGTAATATGTCCATGTAGGTATAGTTAAAATGACTATGCATAGATGATTAACAGAAAGTACCAGCGTAAAAGAGGGGGATGGCGGGTGGGGGGTGGTGGGACACATTGCAAATAGTCCTGGTAGCCAATGTGTGGGGAAACCGGTTAGTTGGGCTAATTGAGGTAATATGTACATGAATGTCTAGTTAAAGTAACTATGCATAGATGATAAGCAGAGTAGCAGCAACGCAAAAGAGGGGTTGGGGGGGACGACACATTGCAAATAGTACCTGTTCAGGAGTCTTATTCCATTGAACATGCCATGCAAATAAAGGCATTGTAATTACACGAAGAGTGCCCTGTTTCTCCTTTCTTTAAAAAAAAATTAACTTTCACAAGGAAGAAAAAACATGACCCTACTGAATAAAATAAGCAAGTGACCCGTATAATGCATCGTATTTAGATTAGTGCATTATAACCTGCCAGTATACGATGCGTAAGGCTTGCACGTACAGTGTTTATGAGTGAAATAATACACCACAGGAATATATTAGGACAAGCAAATAAGGAAGCCAGGACTCTACAAGTTCCTCTGCTACTATGATAAATAAGCAGATTTCCTCAATCAATATTCCATACAAGGATTTCCAAGGCTATCAGGAAGCTAGCTGGGGGATCTCGTGAATGCAATTAATTAAAAAGTCTCTGGGACGCAACTTCGGCATCTGCCCCTCATTAGGCATAGGATAGGTATTTTACAGCTTGAATTTAAATGTTGCAAGAGAAAAAAGTGAAATCTTCTTATCCTTAGACATCTGTATAAAACTGTGTTTTTGTGTTTTTGGTAACTTTCCAGAGAAGAGAAGGCGCTAATAATGCTTTGGCCAGGCCAATACTGTCTGAAACCCCCCTGGAGCGATTGCTTTCATCATTACACCGCCTCTCCCCAAATACAGACCGCCTCTCCCCAAACACAGACCAGCATAGGCAGCTAATGTTCTTTCCTTTTTGGAACAAACATCTCAAAGAGGTCTCTCTGATGCACCAACATAGGGTAGATGTGGGCCTAAGTGTGGATGTGGAAACATATGCATAACTGTAACAACCTTCCTAATAAAGACCTTACCCACTGTTTTTTTTGTGGTAATTTATCTTTGTAGAAAATTACAAGGATGGTCATGGCAACAAGATATATAACCTATTGTCATGGATCCCTCCGGAAATGTCATTACGCACACCTGGTCCCTATTCCCATTTGATTGTATAAGTGTGCCCTTTGTTCACCATTGTCCTGTTGATTATTGTTCCAATGTCCGTTGGTCGTGTGAGTACCTGTGCTGTGATGTTTTGGCTTTCGTCCGACGTGTATTGTGCAGATGATTACGGGTCTCGTCCCATGTGATAATCATTGTGCGATTGCGTATTTTTATAGTGTTTGTTTGGTCTTTGTCCCCGTGCCTGTACATGGCACGCTGTAATTTGGGTAAATAAAAACCCCTGTTACGCATTCCTGCGCCTCCCTGTCGACTCTTTATACCAACGTGACACCTATGCTCTCAAAAAGTGTTGTTTCTATTTTTTTAATGGTCTTATGAAACTTATAACAGCCATATTGAGTTGGTGAATATATTTATTATATGCAGATCCGTACCACATGGTGCCTCTAGAAATTGTGTTTGTATGGGTTTGAAATTGTCTGGTTTGTAGAATGAAAGATATTACAATATCAATGAATATGAAGAACCTCAATGGATTAACTGAACAGACAATAGTTAAAATGGAATTGACCAAGGCCCAATCCAGAAACAACTCCTAGCTAGCCCCTACTCCCTATGCATTTGTGTAGGTGCAAAAAGATTGGACAATTCCACCAAGCCAATCAGAAGACAAGGTGGAGCTACTACCATATTGCTTATGCCTATCAAATTATTTCAGGTCTACATGAAGGGTCTATGGGCTAGGGGTCCTGCTGACCAATTAGCCTTGTTTCAAGAGGACGTACCTGTAGCTTCAACCATGCCCTCCAGGATGACCACAATCTCAAACTCCTCCTTGTCCATTTGGGCCTGGGACAGCTCCCAAAAGGGGCTCTTCTCGTTGATCTCGTGGGAGATTATGAGTGGGGACACCAGGAAGAGCCGGTCGTCTCCCGTGTCGAAACCGATGTTGATGTCCGTCTGGTTGAGAGGGATGAACTCCCCCTCCTTGGTCTGCTGTGAGCGGATCAGCTTGGCCCGGATGGAGGCCTCCACAATGTGGGAGTTGCGCAGGTCCCCGACTCTGAACATCAGACACAGCTTGTTGTCCCGCACAGAGATCACCGCCTTGTGGGAGAACATGAGCGTCTCGGCACGGTTCTTTGGCTGGGAGATCTTCACGAACATGCAGCCCACCATCATGGCATTGACGATGGAGCCCAGGATGGCCTGGATCAGCAGCAGGATGATGCCCTCAGGGCACTTCTCTGTGATGACGCGGTAGCCGTAGCCGATGGTGGTCTCCGTCTCAATGGAGAAGAGGAAGGCAGAGACGAAGCTGTTGAGGTTCTCTACGCAGGGGGTCCAGCCCTCCTCGTCGCTGTGCCACAGATCCCCTCGGATCAGGGCGATGATGTACCACAGCAGGCCGAAAAACAGCCAATTGACCACATAGACCAAAGTGAAAATGAAGAGGCTGAAGCGCCAGCGCAGGTCCACCAGGGTGGTAAACAGGTCGCTAAGGTAACGGTAGGTTTCCTGCACATTGCCGTGGTGAACGTTGCATTTGCCGTCCTTCTGGACGTAGCGTTGTCGGGGCTTCTTGATGGGGTCGGCGATGAGGTGGGTGCGCTCAGTGGAGATTTGGGCCTCCCGCATGTGTTTGGGAAGCTTTTTCACCTGGAGAGACAGAGAGGAATAGAGACAGTTCTGCTGAGATGTTGGTCACATTATCATCGTCTTCAAAAGTTAATGTGTGTAGTCAGGAGTGACCTGTTCAGGAAGAACTCTGTGCTCTCATTACAGTCTATTGCTAGAGGCCATTGTTTTCCTGGTCAGGTCAAAAGGTCAACAAAAATGTATGCCTCTATTCATTTGCAATGTCCTCATATTACCCTTGTTACGACAATGTGTGAAATGTCCTGATTTTACCCTTGTTGTTACAATATGTGACATTTCCTCACATTACCCTGTTGCTAAAATGTGTGAAATGTCCTCATATTACCCTTGCTGCTACAATGTGTGCATTATATTATGAGAAAATACACATTCTAAAGCTTTTAAGTAATTTCTTTGCATTCATGCTCAACCACCTTCAACTGCTACCCTCATTGACCACAAATAAACTGTAAGTCAATGCTACAGATACAGTTGAAGTCAGAAGTTTACATACACCTTAGCCAAATACATTTAAACTCAGTTTTTCACCATTTCTGATATTTAATCCTTGTAAAAAAAATCCCTGTTTTAGGTCATTTAGGATCACCACTTTATTTTAAGAATGTGAAATGTCACAATAATAGTAGATAGAATGATTTATTTCAGCTTTTATTTATTTCATCACATTCCCAGTGGGTCAGAAGTTTACATACACTCAATTAGTATAAGGTAGTATCACCTTTAAATTGTTTAACTTTGGCAAAACTTTTCAGGTAGCCTTCCACAAGTTGGGTGAATTTTGGCCCATTCCTCCTGACAGAGCTGGTGTAACTGAGTCAGGATTGTAGACCTCCTTGCTCACACACACTTTTTATTCTGCCCACAAATTTTCAATAGAATTGAGGTCAGGGCTTTGTGATGGCCACTCCAATATCTTGACTTTGTTGTCCTTAAGCCATTTTGCCACAACTTTGGAAGTATGCTTGGAGTCATTGACCATTTGGAAGACCCCTTTTGCGACCAAGCTTTAACCTCCTGACTGATGTCTTGAGATGTTGCTTCAATATATCCACATAGTTTTCCTGCCTCATGATGCCATATCATTTGTGCACCCGTCTCTCTTGCAGCAAAGCACCCCCACAACATGATGCTGCCACCCCCGTCCTTCACGATTGAGATTTTGTTCTTCGGCTTGAAAGCCTCCCTCTTTTTCCTCCAAACATAACGATGGTCATTATGGCCAAACAGTTCTATTTTTGTATCATCAGACAAGAGGACATTTCTCAAAGTACAATCTTTGTCCCCATGTGCAGTTGCAAACCATAGTCTGGCTTTTTTTATGGCGGATTTGGAGCAGTGGCTTCTTCCTTGCTGAGTGGCCTTTCAGGTTATATCGACATAGGACTCATTTTACCGTGGATATAGATACCTTTGTACCTGTTTCCTCCAGCATCATCACAAGGTCCTTTGCTGATGTTCTGGGATTGATTTGCACTTTTCGAACCAAAGTACGTTCATCTCTAGGAGACTGAATGCGTCTCCTTCCTGAGCGGCATGACGGCTGTGTGGTCCCATGGTGTTTATACTTGCGTACTATTGTTTGTACAGATGAACGTGGTACCTTCAGGCATTTGGAAATTGCTAAAAAGGATGAACCAGACTAGTGGAGGTCTACATTTGTTTTTTTTGAGTGCTTGAGTGATTGTAGCTGCACTGCTCCCCTAACATTGTGTGAGAGAGTGTCTCTCCAAGCACATGTTGCACCATGACTGTGGGAGGAAGAAGGAAGGGGAAAAAGGGAATAAAAGCAGAGAGAGAACATCGGGGTACAGGGCCTTTCTTCCTCACTGCTGGCCCAGCAGGCGATCTGGCTCCACAGCTGTGCCTCCCCTGTCCCTCGTGTCCCCCTATGGGACACTGGCAGGTCTGGATAGGAACATAGGAACACCCCACTGTCCCGTCTCTCTCAGCTCCTACTCTATCCCCCAGCACACACAGGCCAAGGGTACATTGGCACTCTGTATCCTGATCGGTGGAGACGACGAGCTCAGTTGTTAATTGAAATGTGGTATTGCCGTAGTGGTGTTGCCCCTCCTGTGCCCTCTGAAAATCAGAGTGTTAATACTCAAAATCAGTGTGTTAATCAGGCACCTGTGTTCACTGCTCACCCTCTCCCCAGAGTGGCGTGACATCCGAAACTGCCACACTACTCTTTTTTTTTTTACAACCTGTATTGAGTATTATTCAGCACCAGCTCCAACACTGAAATAATGGCCTCCGATTGAAGGAATTCAAATTAAAGACACAACCTTCAAAATGCATGCTATAGTCCCGCAGATGATTTAAATAAAGATCTGAATACTGTTGGCAGGTTTCCTTTGACCCAGGTTTATTCGACCAAAGCAATGCTCAAAATAAATCTTTGCAAAGTGTAGTGGAAGCAGAAGATATTGGGGAAATTTTGTTTAATTATGATGGCAACAGTGTTTTTTAAAATAAATTATGATTGACGAATACACAGGGCACGTGATATCAACACATAACTATGAAGCTCCACTCCACATTTAATTTTAAATGCCTACCTCCTGCTAAATCTTTTTTTCAGCTATAAAAATAAAGTTTGTTTGCAGGATCCTTGTCCTGACTTTCAACAATGGCTGATTTGCTTCGACTTGCTTTCTGATTTGCTGGACGCAAGTTTCCCCATCCAATAATGTCAGATCTACAGGAGTGTACGTTTCACCATGGCCTGGACTGTGACAATACATTGACACGAGAATTATTACAATATGGCAAATATTTGTGAATTCCTGGATTCTATCCATGCTGGCTTTTGCGGCCTACCTGAGACATGAAACAGATAGGTGGGAGGGCATACAGCCTGTCACCAATTTATTAATCCGCAATTTGCCTAAATGGGTAATGTAAACACATCAACCTCTTAATTTGTATTCAACACAGTTGTTTTTTTCTTAGGTGTGACGTCATTTCGGCCAGCTGTTTTTATAAACACAAGACAGCAGGCAATTGTTGAATCTGTTTTCTATGAAAATGTTCTAAATGTCGACAAAGAAAATCACTGGACAAGTTAATGGAAACATACACTGTAGCTACTGTTTGAAATTCTAGCTAGGGTCTCTTCATTGTAGTTCTATGTACACACACATTAGGAGAGTATTCCATGTATCAGATGTTGCTTTATTTCTGTACATATTGATCTTTCTCTATGGTAATTAGAGGTTTGACAGTGAAGTGAAAGACAATACCCATTGACAATTACAGCAATTAGTCACTCAATGACATTGGGATCTTTGACCTGTGTTTGGGAGAACGCATGGGTCACTTCAACATGTATTTCCTTGGGAGAAGGTAGCTTTTAGACCCCCTCCTACAACAAGATCAGTTTATGGTTCCTCAAGGACTTTAATTGTACATATGTGGGATCTTAATTTGAAACAGTTTGCTACAGCAGGAAAATAATCCTGCAGCAACAGGAAATGTGAATTATTATGTGATTAGAATGGACATTTTTAAACCTTCAAGACACTACGTTTTAAATGTCCTGCATTGCAAGTTCTCCTGACAATGGACCTTTTTGTTTCTATTTGAGAATGTTGAAGAAATGTCTAATTGAGTGACTGATGAAGCCATCACAGACAGTGCTACAGTAGTTCAGCGAGCCCACGTTTGGCCATCCCAGAGTCAATGATGTCCGCAGTGCTGACACTTCATAAGCCAATTCATTAGCAATTGCTGTGTGCTGGTATTTTTCCACAGTTGGTTTGCCTCACCACACTCGGTTAGGAAGAATAAATGAAATCGTCTCTGGAATGAAGACAAATAACCTGGACTATTTCACCATCCATTATCAGGACGTGTGAGTCGTTTTCTCACAATCCTCTCCATGGTAGTGGGATGAACCATCCATCCATCCTCTTCTGCAGAGACAGACAGGCACACACACATGATCACCCTTCTTATAGGAAACTCATGATCCACAATGGTTCCCTCTCGTTCCCTTATATTTTTCCCTTACACCAGACACTTCCATCTTTTACCCCCCCTCTTTCTTTCCCTCTTCCTTGCTCTGCCCCCCCCCCCCCCCCTCTCTACCTCCCAGCACTGTTACACAGGACAATTGGGGGAGGGAGAGGGCTGTATGTGCGTATGGAAAACATGTTCTTACCGCTGTGGGTGTGACTCCTATCTCCATGTCGTGGTCCATGTGGACTTGAGAATCTCCTGCCATCCTCAGGTGGAGCTCACCACCTGTGGGGAGAGAGGGAGGTGGAGGTTCAACAAACTGTGAATCCCCCACTACACTATCTCCACTCAGCATTTCACTTTCATTAATGTTCAGAATTATGCATCAATCAACTCTCAACAATGGAGGATTTTTCACAAAACATCCCATAAGATCACTCAGGAACAATCCGGGATCAGGAAAATGTTGCGTAGTCAATACTACATTGCGTGATAACCCCGCAATAAATAGGTTTCTACACATATCATGTCAATCACTTTAATGAAATCAATACTACTATGCCAGTCATCTGTTTGAATAGGAGCCACTAATAACAGCGAGCCTGAGTCCTAACAATGCTTGCTCAGGTCTCCATTTTCATGTTAAATCTAGGCTAAAACACTATGTTCCAACAACCATACTAGCATGCCAATAAGAATACATAGCCAGAATATTAATGAATTCATTACTCCATGCTACAGTAGGTGATATGTGACGACAGTGAAGTCAGTAGTGAGGACATTAGAACAGATTCTCAGTTCATCATAATAAGACAGACCTTTCTCACCAACACAGAATGCTAATGTGTGGATTATCTCTAAACTCACATGGGAAATGGGACTCTGTTCAAAATGTGCATCACTCTGTTAGCTAATTTGTAATCTCTGAGTGAAGCAGTCTCAGCTGTCTGTAGCTACCGTGTTCAACCTTTGTTATCCCCCCGAGGAGGAGTGGAGGAGAACACATCAGTGCCAGTACGCTGCCTGGGCTGAACACCAACCCAACTGTTAAAAGCCCTGATGCTGCACGGACACGCTGACCATTACTTGAATCACAACGATCACCAGCCTGGACCTTTCACATTCTGTCCACAGCACATTTTAAAGCCTTCATTTCGTTGTTTAAACTTCCCATGTGACCACAATAATAGCTCTTTGGCTTTTTAAAATAAAGTAACACTATGAAAGGTGATTTGATGTAGTTTCGAAGACTTCTTTCGAACCCTAAATGTGGTTTCTTTGTTGCTATTTTAGGTATGTTGGTGTAATACAGTGATCTAGTGACAGACTGCAGTATCTGTGATCTGATTTTAAAGTGCTGGAAATTTTATTTTTAAACATCAATTACAATGACTCAAACTGACAGAGGGAAAAAAAAGAAAAAACAATATTTTGGCAATAGGATGAAATAACACATACAGGAAGTCAGAACTACAGATATGAGAGGCGGAGAGGGCACATCGATAGGGACTAATTTTAGCAGCAATTTCATAACAACACCTTTTCAGTTATATAAAAGCATAATAACTGATAGGGTCACTGGTGTTTGAAAATAAACCAATAGAGTGACAGAGAGTATGAACTGTGTGTTCCATAATCACCAATCAGAAGAGGTGTGGACTCGAATCGCATTACTTGGACTCAAGTCTGTCTCGAGTCACAAATTCGATGACTTGAGACTCGATTTGATAGAAAAAATATAACTTGATATTTGACTTGGACTTGGAGCCTCAAGACTCGGGACCCGACTTTGACTTGAGACTGGACTTGAAATTATCTGGCCACGTTTTGTCACTCAGTCTCCATGGATTACTCTCCACACAGTCAGAGACCGTAGCCGCAGCATTCAGTTGCAAATCCAAAACAACTGCAACTGATTGGCTAGGGAAATGCATGCTCGGCCCTCTGATTGGACCAGAAAACTGTCAATCAACACAGGTCGGGTGAGATAGCGCAATGGTTCTCAAAGTGGGGAGAAGGTTTTTGGGGGGTTGCGAGTGTGAAACTGAATGGGAAAATACATATTTTTCATACATATTTTAATAGGTTACATGTAGCCTACCATTTGTATTTGTATACACTACATGACTAGAAGTATGTGGACACCGGCTCCCGAAATCATGATCATTAATATGTAGTTGGTCCCCCCTTTGCTGCTATAAAAGCCTTCACTCTTCTGGGAAGGCTTTCCACTAGATGTTGGAACATTGCTGCGGTGACTTGCTTTCATTCAACCACAAGAGCATTACTGAGGTCGGGCACTGATGTTGGGCGATTAGGCCTGGCTCGCAGTCGGCGTTCCAATTCATCCCAAAGGTGTTCTCGACAAACCATTTCTGTCTGGACCTTGCTTTGTGCACGGGGGCATTGTCATGCTGAAACAGGAAAGGGCCTTCCCCAAACTATTGGTAAAATTTGGAAGCACAGAATCGTTGAGAATGTCATTGTATGCTGTAGAATTAAGATTTCCCTTCGCTGGAACTAAGGGGCCTAGCCCAAACCATGAAAAACAGCCCCAGACCATTATTCCTCCTCCATTGGGGCAGGTAGTGTTCTCCTGGCATCCGCCAAACCCAGATTTGTCCGTCAGACTGCCAGATGGTGAAGCGTGATGCATCACTCCAGAGAACGTGTTTCCACTGCTCTAAAGTCCAATGGCGGAGAGCATTACACCACTCCAGCTGACGCTTGACATTGTGCATGGTGATCTTGAGCTTGTGTGCGGCTACTCGACCATGAAACCCATTTCATATATACAGTGCCTTGCGAAAGTATTCGGCCCCCTTGAACTTTGCGACCTTTTGCCACATTTCAGGCTTCAAACATAAAGATATAAAACTGTATTTTTTTGTGAAGAATCAACAACAAGTGGGACACAAAAATGAAGTGGAACGACATTTATTGGATATTTCAAACTTTTTTAACAAATCAAAAACTGAAAAATTGGGCGTGCAAAATTATTCAGCCCCTTTATTTTCAGTGCAGCAAACTCTCTCCAGAAGTTCAGTGAGGATCTCTGAATGATCCAATGTTGACCTAAATGACTAATGATGATAAATACAATCCACCTGTGTGTAATCAAGTCTCCGTATAAATGCACCTGCACTGTGATAGTCTCAGAGGTCTGTTAAAAGCGCAAAGAGCATCATGAAGAACAAGGAACACACCAGGCAGGTCCGAGATACTGTTGTGAAGAAGTTTAAAGCCGGATTAGGATACAAAAAGATTTCCCAAGCTTTAAACATCCCAAGGAGCACTGTGCAAGCGATAATATTGAAATGGAAAGAGTATCAGGCCACTGCAAATCTACCAAGACCTGGCCGTCCCTCTAAACTTTCAGCTCATACAAGGAGAAGACTGATCAGAGATGCAGCCAAGAGGCCCATGATCACTCTGGATGAACTGCAGAGATCTACAGCTGAGGTGGGAGACTCTGTCCATAGGACAACAATCAGTCGTATATTGCACAAATCTGGCCTTTATGGAAGAGTGGCAAGAAGAAAGCCATTTCTTAAAGATATCCATAAAAAGTGTCGTTTAAAGTTTGCCACAAGCCACCTGGGAGACACACCAAACATGTGGAAGAAGGTGCTCTGGTCAGATGAAACCAAAATTGAACTTTTTGGCAACAATGCAAAACGTTATGTTTGGCGTAAAAGCAACACAGCTGAACACACCATCCCCACTGTCAAACATGGTGGTGGCAGCATCATGGTTTGGGCCTGCTTTTCTTCAGCAGGGACAGGGAAGATGGTTAAAATTGATGGGAAGATGGATGGAGCCAAATACAGGACCATTCTGGAAGAAAACCTGATGGAGTCTGCAAAAGAACTGAGACTGGGATGGAGATTTGTCTTCCAACAAGACAATGATCCAAAACATAAAGCAAAATCTACAATGGAATGGTTCAAAAATAAACATATCCAGGTGTTAGAATGGCCAAGTCAAAGTCCAGACCTGAATCCAATCAAGAATCTGTGGAAAAAACTGAAAACTGCTGTTCACAAATGCTCTCCATCCAACCTCACTGGGCTCGAGCTGTTTTGCAAGGAGGAATGGGAAAAAAATTCAGTCTCTCGATGTGCAAAACTGATAGAGACATACCCCAAGCGACTTACAGCTGTAATCGCAGCAAAAGGTGGCGCTACAAAGTATTAACTTAAGGGGGATGAATAATTTTGCACGCCCAATTTTTCAGTTTTTGATTTGTTAAAAAAGTTTGAAATATCCAATAAATGTCGTTCCACTTCATGATTGTGTCCCACTTGTTGTTGATTCTTCACAAAAAAATACAGTTTTATATCTTTATGTTTGAAGCCTGAAATGTGGCAAAAGGTCGCAAAGTTCAAGGGGGCCGAATACTTTCGCAAGGCACTTTACATACAAAGGTATGTGGACAATTTTTTGCCATTTTAGCATTGACATGAAATCAGTCAAAACACCCCAAAACAAGAGATGGCATCAATAACAAGCTGAAACTAACTGAAACGAGTCACTTACGATTCCCCACATGGCAGTTTCTTGTCATTGTTGGTAGTTATCTGGCCATCCAGAATCACAACTCACAGACTTCTGCCCCATTGAAGTGTGCACATTGTTTTTGTTACATTGTCAGCTAATCCATCAATAAAATACCATTTAGAAATCTACTACTGAATCATCTATGCCGGAACAATAGGCTACCTGGCGATTTCATTGATAATTTTCATATTTCAGATAGCTTTAAGGGTAGCTGTAATATCTCACTGTCTTCAATATTATGGGATGAATATTGAACATATTCTGGTGAATTAAATACAGTATTTGTGAGGAAGAAAAGGGTTACCCAATTGGCAAGGAGTATTCTGGAGAAGGACAGACCTTGAAAGGGATAGTGTTTGGTGTAGACAGACCATGCTTTCCATTCGATCCTGCAACCTCCACTGCATACAGGTAGGTTGGCCGTATGATTCTGCTTGCTCTGGCCTCCAGAGAAGTGACATGATATGCCTTATTGATATTGGCTGCTAAGATGAATGACTTTCAGCTCAAAATGCAGGTGTAAAACATGTACGTGCGTCACAAGCTTTTAACCACTGCTTTTTGGGGGTCAAGGGTCAAACATTTTGAGAGCCATTAAGCTAGCGAACAGATTGCTGATTTGCTATACAGCTATAGGATCAGGTGCAGCACAAACATCACATTTTATGGAGAGGATTGCCATAAATAAATATGCAGCTCCAAAAATTGTTTGGTGATATTCACTGTTTACTTTGCAAGCTCACCAGCAATGGGGCATCAAGCAACAATTACTAGCGTACGCCTACTGGTCTTTTGGTGTGTCAAACATTTTTTGAAATTGATAATTTACTTATGAAGCTTGCATTTGGAATTTTTACATACATCAAAATATGTTTCAGACAGAATAATGAAAAAAGCTATCTGGTAGTCTCAATAAATAGACAAAGATGTGTAGTTGAACAACTCATTGCATGTATAGCTTTTTCTTTACTTGACTAAACGATTTGCTCCAATGTATGATTGGACTTGACTCCAGACTCAACCCATTATTCTTTTATTTTACCAGGCAAGTCAGTTAAGAACAAATTCTTATTTTCAATGACAGCCGAGGAACAGTGTTGTTCAGCGGCAGAACGATCAATTTTTACCAGCTCGGGGATCTTGCAACCTTTTTTGATATTGCAACCTTTCGGTTACAGCGCTCTAACCACTAGGCTACCTGCAGCCCCATTCTACTTGGGACTCAACTTGAGACTCGGACCTTGTGACTTGAGACTTGCTTGTGACCAAAATAATAGTGACTTGATCCCACCTCTGCCAATCAGAGAACAATCACCAGATTTCTTCTACAACCCCATCTGATTAGTCTCTGTCATCCTGCTCTGACATTGATCTGTTTTGATCAGTGAGATGGAAGGCAAGGCATCATGGAGAGAAATTGCAAAGCAGGGTGGAGGAATGAGGGCTCACGTCACACAGGAGATCCACGCAGGAATACAGTGTTGACATTGACGGGTTTAAAGCAAAGGGCAGAGTGACGTGACAGGCATCTGAGATGTAGAAAGACAGACAGACAGAGGAATACAAGACACACAAAGCCCCAGAAGAACCCTGGGTGAATGCATTATAGTGTCACCAGGTCCTGCTTTCCAAGTCAGTTTAGGCTTTCATGCATTAAACATCTCCCCAGTGACTGGTGAACCCAGGACCTGTGTGCATACTCTGCCTGCGTTTGATTGCCGCTTTGCTCTCGCTGCAGACTCACCAGCGGTTGTGCGAACACAGATTCCAGCTCAGTGTTTTATCTTTAAGAGGGTAACAAGCGTTTATCTTGTTACTTGAAGAGCGACAGGATGCTTTGGGTAAATTGTGTTTAGGCTCTGATAGTGTGAGCGCTCATCTGTCGTGTTTAGAGGCAGGGTGACAGTGGCAGAGAAGTAAACCTGCCCCCCCCCCCCCCCCCCCTCTGTCTATCTTTCTCTGTCTCTCGCTACAGCAGCTGTGTCAGGCTTCTGTAGTGTTTCCACCTGTATACTTTCACATTATGTTTTTTGAGGACAGTCCAAGTCTTTGTTTGAGTTACACAAACAGCTATTGTAAGGTTGAATTATCTTAATTAAAGGCACTTCTAAAATGTATTTGATATCAGCCCTCAGTGCAGTTTGGAAAGGTGAGGGCTAGCCGTGAGGAGCCAGGTGGCCAGGCCAGGATGGGGCTTGTATCAATACTAATTACTGCTCCAATAACACGGCCGTCGCCCAGCAGAGTTAAACCGGCCTCTGGAGGACTGTAGTACAGAGGCCTTAGATTACCCCCTAATCATTACTCTGCCTGAGAAGACAAAGAACTTCATCAACAAGATAACTGAGTTTGGATCACTTTCTTTTCTCGATTAGCTTACATTTTCTCATAATTTGAAGGTAATCAAAGCTCTTTAAAAGAGCAAGTTTAGGGAGTCTGGGAAACAAACACATTTTCTGCCTAAAAATATCCATGAGACATGCATGTTTTGAAAATTGTTTCAAGATAGATCTGTGAACAAGCTACAGTATACCACGGTACTGTCCATTCCTCAAAGAATGATGAGTGCAGTGAGAAACTGCTAATTCCGCAGTAAACCTTCAGTTTACCATACAAATTCTGCTATGAGAGGGCAATCATCCATATATTCCGAGGTCATACAGAATCTTCACGTTTTCCACTGAAAGGCAATTCTGAGGAGACATCAAAACAGAGCACAGATCTGGCAGAGGAGAGGAGAGAGAGAGCTGAGTTTTAAACAGTATCTGCACTGGGAGGATCTGCACAATCAGTGCAGAAGATAGATATCTCCTCTAGTGGAATAATTTGCTCCAATGTCTCTTTCATCTCTGTAGCCCAGCATTGGGAGCGTACCGGAACTTTCTCTCAGCAGCGTCATGGTTACCAGGTTCTCATGCGTGCGTTCGTCTCAGGCTAAGACAAGTGGCCCACAGTGCAGCGCTTCGTCCCTATCTCTATGACACTTTGAGGTCGGGCAGGGCAAATGACTAAAAACGTCTCCAAAGCCTGCGGATGCCAGCCAGCTTGGCTCCAGGCCCAGACTGCCTTTTCCCCTCCCCATGGCTGATAGCCGGCCTTGAGAATATACAGTACATCTCTCACGGATCACCTTCTCCAGAGCAATAGACACTGCCTCAGCTAGATGTCCTGCCCACACTGGAGACTATTAGTCTAATGAATTGACAAAAGACAAATAAAACACCACACAGCCTCAGCCAGGAATAGCTGTCGCAAGTTGAGTCTCTGCTGCTTGCTCCAATCTCGTCCTCTCTCGCCCCTGCGCCAAGGGTACGTGTATTTATAAAAGTGATGCCCCAGACTCCCCAACACTGTTGAGTGATGCTGGACGGACTGAGCACCGGGCCAAGCCAAAAACACCCACTCTACTGGACCAGAGCAGTCCTACAGGAATGAATGTGGCGGGGGATGGGGGTTAAAGAGAGGAAAGGAGCACCAACACCCTGCAACACCCTGTCCCGCTTTTATCAGGTGGCTCGTCAGCCTCTTGTCATGATTTACAGCCCAGACCCCACATTTCCTCTCTCACAGCTCCATCGCTGTAGGAGTGAGAGAGTGAGGGATGGATGGACGAGAGGATGTAGAGAGCAGGAGATGAAGAGAGGAGGGGGTGCGAAGTGCATGCAGGAAGAGCCAAAGGTCACACAGACCTAATTAGAATTCCTGCGGCACCTCGCTCTGTCCTTGCTCCAGCCCTATCAGGAGGCCGTTCCACTCGCCACCACCATACCACATCATAACATCCATGGTGTCACTCAATAGGCCTTGAGCCTGTTATATTAAACATATGTCTCTTTTCTCTGTGTTAATGGGCTATGACTGAGGGCAACTTGTCACCTGGGTGATGAATAATCAAGCTTGCCTCCATAGATAGATGTGTATGCAAAGAAAAGCTCCTCTGGAGATGGTTAAGTCAACAGCATATTCAGTTATTTCACCTTAATGATAGCTTTGGTAGTAATTATGATTCTCCAGCATAGACACGACTACTGCTTTATACCACCGTCATATTATAGAACAAATAATACATTATTATTGTCATGTGAAAGGAAAGTGAAGATTATTGTCATTATCCTCTAAAAGTCAAATTATGTCAGCTAGATTGTTAAATACGTGTGTCAATCGACTCTTAAGGATTTGAATGTCATCAAGGCTGTTCTGAAGTAGATACAAATACAATGGTTTTATCCAAACGGACTTACGGAGAACACATACTGAGAAACGATTGATGCACCAGTCTCACCCTGAAAGATAAGGTTCAATTGACTTGATTACAAAGTGTAAATAGGATCATTTTGGTCATACAGTCAGTCGGATACAAAACAGACTTTGAAACGTAAAACAGGGTGGGTTTGTTTCCATCCTGCACACATGCCCACAGCTGGCAGCACACAAGTAATCATCAATTCGGAGCGCAGCTTTACACAACCCAATCGTAATGCCCGTGGATATTCCAATGGGGCTAGTTAGGGATAAAGGACATCACTGCTTTAATAAGGAGCTCTGTCTTTAAAACCTCAATGTCATCCCAGATTGTTCTCCAGTCAATGACACTGGACAGATTAGAGCACGGCCAACTATTACTCTCCTCCCACCTCCACCTCGGTAACGGCCAATTAACCTGGACAAGGAATGCTCTTCCCATTCTGTCTAGGTGAGTGGCTTTACAGGGAAGGAGAAAATTATTGTACTGCACTGCCAGACACGGTAGTAGAGACTGAAGGTGATCTGCTTGCTCTGTCTCTGCTGTACGAGGAGGTCTGGCTGTGGGCAGAGAGCTGAGGGGCATAGAGGACAAAAAGGTGATCCCTGCAGCTGCCCGACCTGCATCTGTTTACAGGCTGCTGGAGGTGCGTTTGATCTGCTTACAAGCAGCGTTGACTTCCAACTTTATGTTATGACAGAACCAGGCAATAGCAATAGACAGAGCATATATACTTTTACAAGGAAAATTCAAGGAAAACTCACCTTCATTAAACATGTACGATGTCACTTTTAAATACAGTATAAACACAGAGCTCTTTCCATTACCAATGGCCAAAGATTGCTGGAAGAATACCTTTAACATTCGAGTCATTTAGGAGACAGAGCAACTTACCCAGAGCAACTTACAGTACTGAGCATGTACATTCTTGTACTGGAACCCCGTGGGAATCAAACCCACAGATATCTAGTCAGTTGTACAACTGAATGCATACAACTGAAATGTGTCTTCAGCATTGAACCCAACCCCCTTGTATCAGAGAGATGCAGATGACTGCCTTAATCGACATCCACAGTGCCCGGGGAACTGCCTTGGTCAGGGGCAGAACAACAGATTTTTACCTTGTCAGCTTGGCGAATCAATCCAGCAACCTTTCGGTTACTGGCCCAACGCACCTACCCACCAGGCTACCTACCGCCCCATGCTCTACCAAGCATCATGCTCTACCAACTGAACCACACGGGACCCTCAATAATTTTCTTCCCGTGCAAGATTTGGAATTGTATTTTAACAGAACAGAGCTCAGTGTCGACTATATGTTTCAATGACAGAACACGCTATAGGCTAGAGAAATTCTACAGTAGATCACTTTTTAATTCCGCTAACTAATTCAACAACACAACAGGTATCAGAAGAGAGCACTCCTTTCATCCACAGTTGACCATTACACAATATATAATATAGAGTATAGCTTTCTATTTTAATCATAAAGAATACAAGTTTAATACAACAAATTGTTCACGCTTGGCTAAGCTCCTGACACAGATGCATTGCTACAGTGCAACCGGAAAGTATTTAGACCCCTTAACTTTTTCCACATTTTGTTACATTGCAGCCTTATTCCAAAATATATTAAAAAATAAATAAATCCTTATCAATCAACACACAATACCCCATTTTGACAAAGCGAAAACAGGTTTTAAAAAATCTTTGCTAATTTATAAAAAATTTGAAACAGAAATTCCTTATTTACATAAGTATTCAGACCCTTTGCTATGAGACTCGAAATTGAGCTCAGGTGCATACTGTTTCCATTGATCATCCTTGAGATGTTTCGACAACTTGATTGGAGTCCACCTGTGATAAACTCAATTGATTGGACATGATTTGGAAAGGCACACACCTGTCTATATGCATGTCAGAGCAAAAACCAAGCCATGAGGTCAAAGGAATTGTCTGTAGAGCGCCGAGACAGGATTGTATCAAGGCACAGATCTGGGGAAGGGTACCAAAAACTGTCTGCAACATTGAAGGTCCCCAAGACCACAGTGGCCTCCATCATTCTTAAAAGGAAGATGTCTGGAATCAACAAGACGCTTCCTAGAGCTGGCCGGCTGGCCAAACTGAGCAATATGGGGTGAAAAGCCTCGGTCAAGGAGGTGACCAAGAACCTGATGGTCACTCTGACAGAGCTCCAGAGTTCCTCTGTTGAGATGGGAGAACCTTCCAGATGGACAACCATCTCTGCAGAACTCCACCAATCAGGCCTTCATGGTAGAGTGGCCAGACAAAAGCCACTCCTCAGTAAAAGGCACATGACAGCCTGCTTGGAGTTTGCCAAATGGCACATAAAGACTCTCAGACCATGAGAAACAAGATTCTCTGGTCTGATGAAACCAAGATTTAATTATTTGGCCTGAATGCCAAGTGTCATGTCTGAAGGAAACCTGGCACCATCCCTACGGTGAAGCATTGTGGTGAAAGCATCATGCTGTGGGGATGTTTTTCAGTGGCAAGGACTCGGAGACTAATCAGGATCGAGGGGTAGATGAACAGAGCAAAGTACAGAGAGATCCTTGATGATAAGTGTGCTCAGGACCTCAGACTGGGGTGAAGGTTCACCTTCCAACAGAACAACGACCCTAAGCACGCAGCGGGACAAGTCTCTGAATGTTCTTGAGTGGCCCAGCCAGAGCCCGGACTTAAACCCGATTAAACATCTCTGGAGAGACATGAAAATAACTGTGCAGCAACGCTCCCCATCCAACCTGACAGAGCTTGAGAGGATCTGCAGAGAAGAATAGGATAAACTCCCTAAAAACAGGTGTGACAAGCTTGTAGCATCATACCCAAGAAGACTCAAGGCTGTAATTGCTGCCAAAGGTGCTTCAACAAAGTACTGAGTAAAGTGTCTGAATACTTATGTAAATGTGATATTTCCGTAGTTGAAAAAAAAAAAAATTGAGCAAAAAATACAAAAAACTGTTTTTGCTTTGTCATTATTGGGCATTATGGGGCATTGTGGGACATTGTGGGGCATTGATTAGATTTTTTGTATTTATTTTTTATCCACTTTAGAATAAGGCAAGGGGTCTGAATACTTTCCAAATGCACTGTATAATATAAGCGGGGATGGGCTGCTTTTTAACTTATGTCTACCACCTGTATAGATGGATGGACTGGTCAGAATGAAGTGATGCCTATATGGATAGACTGGTCAGAATGAAGTGATGCCTATATGGATAGACTGGTCAGAATGAAGTGATGCCTATATGGATAGACTGGTCAGAATGAAGTGATGCCTATATGGATAGACTGGTCAGAATGAAGTGATGCCTATATGGATAGACTGGTCAGAATGAAGTGATGCCTATATGGATAGACTGGTCAGAATGAAGTGATGCCTATATGGATAGACTGGTCAGAATGAAGTGATGCCTATATGGATAGACTGGTCAGAATGAAGTGATGCCTATATGGATAGACTGGTCAGAATGAAGTGATGCCTATATGGATAGACTGGTCAGAATGAAGTGATGCTTATATGGATAGACTGGTCAGAATGAAGTGATGCCTATATGGATAGACTGGTCAGAATGAAGTGATGCCTATATGGATAGACTGGTCAGAATGAAGTGATGCCTATATGGATAGACTGGTCAGAATGAAGTGATGGCTATATGGATAGACTGGTCAGAATGAAGTGATGCCTATATGGATAGACTGGCCAGAATGAAGTGATGCCTATATGGATAGACTGGTCAGAATGAAGTGATGCCTATATGGATAGACTGGTCAGAATGAAGTGATGCCTATATGGATAGACTGGTCAGAATGAAGTGATGCCTATATGGATAGACTGGTCAGAATGAAGTGATGCCTATATGGATAGACTGGTCAGAATGAAGTGATGCCTATATGGATAGACTGGTCAGAATGAAGTGATGCCTATATGGATAGACTGGTCAGAATGAAGTGATGCCTATATGGATAGACTGGTCAGAATGAAGTGATGCCTATATGGATAGACTGGTCAGAATGAAGTGATGCCTATATGGATAGACTGGTCAGAATGAAGTGATGCCTATATGGATAGACTGGTCAGAATGAAGTGATGCCTATATGGATAGACTGGTCAGAATGAAGTGATGCCTATATGGATAGACTGGTCAGAATGAAGTGATGCCTATATGGATAGACTGAGAGAAAAAAACTGCACATTGTATCAAAAGGTCAAAAGGTCAAAAGGTGAGCATAGAATAAAATATGTGCTATGTGCTACTGGTCTGTACCATCCTTCTCCTGTAGCATTTCCCTGTTAGCCCTGCTTTTACACTGCTCAAGGGGAAATGTATGATCACGTACACATTCTGCATGAATACTGAACGCTACTACACCACCTCTGCATTCCCTGCTGAGGACATTCCCGGGAACACTGCGTAGGAAAAAAAATATTGTTGTCCATGGCCACAGACCTGATTGTCATGAAAGTTTTACAGTGACAATTCTCAAGATGTTTTGTGCAGGGTACACTCTTCCAGGACAGCCGATAACAGGAGAGCTTATGGAATCAGCAGACAATAGTACATCACAATGGCACTGAAATCAGACTCTCTAATGCCCGGCTCAGAGACACATCAATGGAATCAATACAAATGATTTGGTCAACATTTTTTGATAGTCTCTAATATTCCAGCGGAAAACTACAGCAAACAGATAATGGCCTCTCTCTATCCCTCTTTCTCTATCCCTCTCTCTCCACCATTCTGTAGCAAACCCCCACACTGTTGGCTGCTGCACTCGTAAAACTCCTGCATTGTACTATAGGACAATTACAGAGTCCTCTCACACCAGACAACTAGGCAGGCACACAAAGGCAGTAGCATCAGCAGCCTCTCACGGTGGTCTGACAGGGCTGAAAACCCATTGCTTTTTGATTACCTAGCCCTCGCATTGAGGGCAAACAAATGCATGGGTGATCTATCACTGCAGTGACATTAGTGATATAGAACCTAGGCAGGCTGTGATGGGACAGAGGTCGCAGGCAGGCAGGCATGCATGCAGGCAGGCAGACAGGCTAGCAGGCTGGAGGAATCTGAGGCAGCTGAGCTCCAGCACAACACACCGTATCAGTCTCTCTCTTGGGGAGCATAAGAGCCATACTATATGATTTTAATTAACATACACTCTTTGATCTGTCACGCGGCTAAATGGACGATGTCAAGGTGAAGAATTACGGAAGGTAATGACAGCACAGCACAGCACTGCATTCATAGGCAGATCGAACAACTCAGCTGCAGCCTGAGGGTACCCTATAACCACAGCGTTAGGCTTGCATCAGCGCTATACTTTCTCCACCCCTCTCTCTGCTCTGCTCCGTCCGTGTCTTCCCACTTTTCTCAGTGTAGCATGAGTCTTACCTTTAGGTGGCCACAAGAGTAGCTGGCAGGCTCCTGTTGAGGCATTTCACGGCTGCTGCTCTCCCCTGGACTCCACTCTCCTTCCCTTGCTTTGTTCAGCAGCCCTCCTGCCTCCCAGCTCTTCTCTTCTCCTCTTCACCGCTCTAGTCCTGTGTGTGTGTATTTTTGAGTGTGTGTTTGAGTGTGTATGAGGTAGAGAGGGAGAGCATGTGAATATGTGTGTGAGTGTTTCCTCCCCCAACCACCCCCCTCCCCCTCTTGCTCTTCTCTCACTTCCACACAGAGCTCTTGTCTCTCAGGATTTGTCCTTTACGTGTGTGTGTTTGTGCATGTGGTGTGTGTGTGTGTGTGTGTGTGTGTGTGTGTGTGTGTGTGTGTGTGTGTGTGTGTGTGTGTGTGTGTGTGTGTGTGTGTGTGTGTGTGTGTGTGTGTGTGTGTGTGTGTGTGTGTGTGCAGAGAGCGTCTATGTGTGTGTGCCTGCCTACCACATGGCTCGTTTCACTCTGCAGGCAAAGGCATAGAGGAATGAGCTTGGAAGAGAAAATACTGCGAGAGAGAGAGAGAGGATAGGGAAAGAGTGAGGGAGAGAGAGAGGATAGGGAGATAGAGGATAGAGAGATTGAAGGAGACAGTGAGGGAGAGAGAGGATAGGGAGAAAAGGGATAGGGAGACAGATTAGGGAGATAGTGAGGGAGAGAGAGAGAGAGAGAGAGAGAGAGGATAGGAAGAGAATGAGGGAGAGACAGAGAGATACGCCAAAGGGAAGTGCTGTATAATCAATTCCTCTAAAATTGCAGTTGAGGAAAAGGCCCTAAGGGCTTGAGAGAGAGAAGGAGACAAAGAGAGAGCGTGAGAGAGAGAGAGAGAGAGAGAGAGAGAGAGAGAGAGAGAGAGAGAGAGTATTAGCAGGAAGAGGTGTAGGTACAGTGAGAGGAGAGGAGAGGGAAGGGAGGATCAGGGGAGCGAAGTTTGGACCTGGTGTTTACCCAACTCCAGAACCGTGGTATTATGTTAATGTGTTCTGGGTGACAATTGAGTTGCACTATTTTTGTTAGCTACATTGGATCCCAATAATAAACAGGAAAATACAGTACAAACATTTCCTTTCACACATCTCCTTCACAACCAGCTACCATCTGTCTGACCCTTTACTCAAGCCCTGTCCTCATTTACCTTGGACTGATGGGAGGTTGGGCCACAGGGTTGACGGATGTGTCCCTGGAAAATATTAATTACCCAGACTTAGGAGGCACAAAATTCTGAATGAGTGAGTCATTTATCTCCCTTCCTTCCTTCCTTCCTTCCTTCCTTCCTTCCTTCCTTCCTTCCTTCCTTCCTTCCTTCCTTCCTTCCTTCCTTCCTTCCTTCCTTCCTCATTTACATTCCCCTGCCTTGTCCCAGAGTTCATTAGTTGTGATTGACACCTCAATGAACTGAAGTGTTACCAGGCAGAAGGACCAGGCAGGAGGATCAGGCAGGAGGAACAGGCAGTAGCAGAGCAGGGAAATCAGAGCGAGCCAAGGACTTACACAAATAATAAACTCCTCATCATGGAAGAAACAGGACTATGGAGTAAGGGAGGGAGGGACTGTAAGGGAGGGAGGGATTGCTTAAAAAAATCGAAATACTATTCCATAATCACTCTGCCTTGTTGGCTAACTAAATAGTGCAGCAGGTTTTAACTGCTTTTAAGGTACAGTACCTGCGTTAATGACTACAATATTTATCATTTTCACTAAATTATCATTTTCATATTAAGCAGAGAGGGCCAACATGAATAGCATAGTAATGATATATTCATAATGAAGCATATCAATTGGCGCCAGAAAATGATTAAATTATTAATTTATCGTCTGTGCTGGGACCGATTTGTTTAACTTCAATAAATCACCTTGTCAGCAAAGCAAACATTTTGGCATTCAGATCGTGTAGATCATTAGACCATCCATTTACCAGCCAACCATCAATATACAATGAGCAAAAATGTCAATGCAACATGTTGTGTTGGTCCTATGTTTCAGTTGGTCCTATGTTTCAGCTGAAATAAAATATCCCAGAAATGTTCCATATTGCACAAAAAGCTTGTTTTTCTCAAATAATGTGCACAAATTTGGTTACATCCCTGTTAGTGAGCATTTCTCCTTTGCCAAGATAATCCATTCACCTGACAGGCTTGGTATATTAAGAAGCTAATTAAACAGCATGATCATTATCCAGATGCACCTTGTGTTGGGGACAAAAAAATGGCAGTTTTGTCAGCATGTGTATGGGATCGTGTAGGAGAGCGGTTTGCAATTTGAGTGCACAGAGATACAGTGACGAGATCCTGTGGTTCATTTTCATGCCATTCATCTGCCGCCATCACCTCATATTTCAGCATGATAATGCACGTCCCCATGTCGCAAGGATCTGTACACAATTCCTGGAAGCTGAAAATGTCCCAGTTCTTCCATGGCCTGTACACTCACCAGACATCTCACTCACTGAGCATGTTTGGGATGCTCTGGATCGGCGTGTACGACAGCATGTTCCATTTCCCGTAAATATCCAGCAACTTCACACAGCCATTGAAGAGGAGTGGTATAACATTCCACAGGCCACAATCAACAGCCTGATCAACTCTATGTGAAGGAGATGTGTCGCGCTGCATGAGGCACATGGTGGTCACACCAGATACCCACTGGTTGTCTGATCCACGCCCCTACCTTTTTTAAAAAGGTTTCTGTTACCAGCAGGTACATACAGTATCTGTATTCCCAGTCATGTGAAATCCATAGATTAGGGCCTATGAATATTTTTCCAGTGACCGATTTTCTTATCTGAACTGTGAAATCATTGAAATTGTTGCATTTTGAGTTTATATTTTTGTTCAGTACACGTACACATGTTTGATGCACTAACTAATTTATGGGAAAGATAACTTCTATTAGTGTTTAAATTATGAATTATTCTATGGTGTGTGGATCTATTTCTTTTATGAGGATACATTATTCATCTAGATCTACTCAAGCTCATGTCATGCGGTTTGATCCTATTGTTTAGGACATTTTCAGTTGGGGCTCTTAACATAAATCATAAAACGGGCCGATAAAAGTTAACATTCCAGGACCACTGAACTATCTCTGACACCGCAGTTAAAAAGATTGTCAATGCTTTTGAAGAACTGGTTAGATTCTCCAACGTTCTACCTCCTATCAAGCACAATATTTAAACTGAGAGAACTGCAACAATTTCTTTGGAAGAGGTTTGGATTTCAACTTAAAAACAGGGAAGCAAGGATGCACTCTACTGGAAGACTAGACCATTTGCCCATGATGGTGTGTTGTGCGTGAGAAGGACAGCCCTGACACACAGACACTGTGTGGAGAGAAGCAGTAGCAGTAAACCATTGAAGAATTGCCCTGACTGCTGCAGTTCTCTGTGTGAATGTACAGTGTGTAAGTATCGCTGCACTGTTGTTGTAGAGGTGAATAACTACAACAGGACAGGCTGTGGCTGTTGGCTGGGCTGGAGAGTTAGGCTTGTTGTAAGCCATCTCTTGTAACAGTGTTGTCTATACAAATGTTCATGTTGTCTGCTGGGAGGTCCTGTCATGCTTAGAGGGGAAAAAAACACTCCAGCCGGTGTTTGGTCTCTGGAAGTGGAACAGTGTTGGATTGGCACCAATGTCTGATAGTAATACCTCATCAAGCTGACCAGCCCTGTGGTTCTCAGGGAGGCCTGGCAGGGTTAGAAGGATCAGTACCTCCACTTTGTAGGCTCATTCTGACCCCAATCAGCCTCGTGTTGTGGTAGGGGAGTGAACGTAGGGGAGTGAAGTGCTGACAGAGAAAAATAACACAGGCTGAAAGGAAATGTTCAGCAGTGGGATAAGGTGGTCAGACAATGTTTCTATTATTTCACAACAACCAGAAATGGAAGCTTAAATGTAAAGGACTGTACCTGTAATTATAAATTAAATGGGAACTAACTATGGTGCGGTGTTATCTACAACAGCAGACGTGGCAAAACTAAACCAGACAGGGGGGACAATAGAAAGAGCTTGCAGAAGGCTTTAACTTAATGTTCTCTCTTACAAATGGTGCTCTTTCCACCTCTTAGTGTCACATAACATTCTACAGATGTAGGATCTTAATTTGAGCCTGTTTGCTACAGCAGGAAAATAATACTACAGCAACAGGAAATGTGAATTGTTTTGTGGATTATAATTAATGGACATTTTTTTAGGGGTAGATACATTTTTTGTAAGGGAAAATCAAGTCAGAAAGTGAGAATCACAAACTTCAGAAGCTTTTTAAACCTAAAAAAAACGACAAGTTTTCCTGCATCAGGGTGATCAAATTAAGATCCTACATCTGTAAGAAATTACATTGGCACTCATACCATAACACACGCCACTGCACCCCTTATAGAACAGAACAGGATGAAAAAGGCCGCTCGAGAGAAAATAATAGATTTTCAGCTTTTCATAGGCTCAGATTTAATTTAGGCCTTTTCTTTCACTTCAGTGTAATTACTTTCTTCAAGCTAGACGGCTGCTTAATCGTCATTAAGTCTTTGGAGGGGAGGACATGCAAGGGGAGGACATGAGCTAGGTAATGCAAGACAAGGGAGGAAGAAACGCGCACGCACACACCCACACCTCCATGTGACCCTGAGAGTCTATACCTGCTCTTGTTAGATGCCAGCATGGTAACCAGCAGCCACAGCGTGTTTGAGGAAAGCCTGAAAGCCACATCAAGGTCTAACTGGAACAGTACCATTGACATGTACAGCCTCACCCACCTCATCCACACAAAGATATCACAGTATGTCTCTGTCCTACAATCATATTGATAAAAGCTTGCTTCTCTGAATGTTTAAATTTTTCTCATCTGTCAGCTAGAGGTGAGCATCGATGCGTGCAGACAATGAGGCAGCTACATGCCAAACAAATCATTTTGAAGGACTATTTGTGTGATCAAAAGCAGCCAATCATTTTTGAGTACGACCCAATTTTCCACGTCAGACATTTGAGAGCGTAGCAGCCTACCATTTCTGCCAGAGACTCTGCAGGGCAGACTGATGTTTGAGGAACTTGAATGTCCCTCAATATGATGACTGCAGAAAGCTTCCCTGTAGAGAAACGGACCCCTTGCTGAAAACCATCATGAAGAAGCCTAAATTATCCTCCAACTTGAATTAATTCCAAGTCTTTGTGGACTTCCTCTGACCTAATTTTTCGACCAAAACGTATAAACATTCCATGAAAAAGAGCTGAAAATCTAATTGATTGAGGGATATTGCAAAATGGGACAGCCGAGTGTTAAATTACGTAACGCATAAAAATCGTCTGTCCTCGGTTGCAACACTCACTACCGAGTTCCAAACTGCCTCTGTAAGCAACATCAGCACAATAACTATTCTTCGGGAGCATCATGAAATGGGTTTCCATGGCCGAACAGCCGCACACCAGCCTAAGATTTCCTATGCGCAACTCCACGTGCCGGCTGGAGTGGTGTAATGCTCACCGCCATTGGACTCTGGAGCAGTGGAAACGTGTTCTCTGGAGTGAAGAATCACACTTCACCATCTGGCTGATGAATCTTGATTTGGCGGATGCCAGGAGAACGCTCCCTGCCCGAATGCATAGTGCAAACTGTAAAGTTTGGTGGTGTAGGAATAATGGTCTAGGGCTGTTTTTCATGGTTTGGGCTAGGCCCCTTAGTTCCAGTGAAGGGAAATCTTAACTCTAAAGCATACAATGACATTCTCAACGATTCTGTGCTTCCAACTTTTTGCCAATAGTTTGGGGAAGGCCCTTTCCTGTTTCAGCATGACAATACCCCAGTGCACAATGCCAGGTCCATACAGAAGTGGTTTGTCGAAATCAGTGTGGAAGAACTTGACTGGCCTGCACAGAGCCCTGACCTCAACCCTGTCGAACACCTTTGGGATGAATTGGAACGCTGACTGCGAGTCAGGCCTAATCGCCCAACATCAGTGCCTGACCTCACTAATGCTCTTGTGGTCCCCAAAGCAATGTTCCAACATATAGTGGAAAGCCTTTCCAGAAAAGTGGAGGCTGTTATTGCAGCAAAGGGGGGACCAACTCCCTATTAAACGAGATGTTCGACGAGCAGGTGCCCACATACTTTTGGTCATGTAGTGTATTATTAACCTTATATTAAGGTAATGCTGGCTCATACATGCTTTTAACAGGTAATAAAGCAGTATAGCTTATACAGTTTCAGGAGTAATGCTGGGAAAGGTACATTCTTGTGTACTGGAGCCTCAGAGTGGAATGAGTTGCCTCTGCCCATAAAAACAACTTCCTCTCTGGGCAGCTTTAAAAATAAAGTACCAAACTGTTTGATGTCTTCTGTGCCCAAGTGAATGTGCCCTATGATGTAACTGCAGTGATGAGATGGATGTTTTTCTTCTTTGTTTTTATGTTTTATTATTTCAAGGTCATTCTGTGTGCAACTGTGTTTGATCTTGTCTTAAGAGGACCACAATGTAAATAAGTCCAAGATGTTATTGTGTGTTATCCTCTATGATTTTACTAATGTGCATGTATGGCTTTTTCAAGTTTTAGTTGTTAGTTGTTTAATAAACACAACAAAAAAATGACCTGGTTGTCCCTAGTTACCCCAGCCACAAAGTCATAAACCTTGCCTATTTCTTCAATTTCTCTTAATGTCTCTTATTAAAATGTGATTTTGAACCTAAACCTAACCTTAACCTCACCGCTAACCTTATGCCTAACCCTAACCAGAAATGAAGACCAAAAAGCTAATATTTGTTTTAATTCATTTTTACGATTTTTACGATATAGACAATTTTGACTTTTTGGCTGTGGTAGCTAGTGGAAACCATTATACCTAGGAAGATGAAGTAATCATTTTTGTCAGCCATGAACCCTTCTTGTGTGTCAACAGACATGTAGACTTGGAAGATAAAAACACAACTTTTTCATGGAAACAATACGAGGTGAAAGACGACACAAACAGCAATTCACACCACGTCTACCCCCTACCCCACGCATTCACACATATCCTCCACGATCATGAACAAAGATAATACCAGTCTTACCCAAGAGAGCTATCTGCTATCTGATCTAGGACATGGTCTCTTTCTTTCATCTCGTTTCTCTGTGTTAGTCTAACCTACGCATGTTGCTAGGTTTACTTTTCCTTCACAATGGGGATGAGCTCACCAGGCCTAAGAAGTATTACAGTAATCTGTGAATAAGAAAAGGAGAAAGTGCAAGTCACAGCACTTCAGGAGCTGTGAGATACGGGTAGATCAGGGGAACTGTGTGACTGTGCGACTGTGCATCATAAATGCAGCATCACTGTTTGACTCAGGTTGACAATTCAATAGCAGATACAACTCAAATCCTATGTCACACGTCTTATCAGAAAATCTGTCCCTCGATTCAAGATCTTTATTTTTCCCAGTGTGTGTGATTGTGTATGTGTGTGTACAGTAAACAGTGGCACACAGCTTCCTCTTGATCTGAACATTGAGAGCCCTGCCCCAGACACAGGTGGTGTAGCAGGGGGTAGTCAGGCTGGACCTGGGTACCAGCGCAGTGTGGGGTAAACACATGCCCACTCAACAGCCCTGCTCGAGGGCTGTATGGGTAGCCTACTTCATGTTTGTGTGTGTGTAAACATCACCTGAAGTGATTCCAATCCCATCAGTACAAGGCGTTATAAAAGCACACACAGCTGTAGCACTGAGACACTACAGTTCAGAGGGCACACCATCAGAGACTGGCTGAGAGAGAGAGACAGAGACAGAGGTGATCCAGGGTGCAACACAGTTTCCACACTCACAGGAAAACTCAGTTTGAGTGAGGAGCTCATCTTCTGTAGTTGGACCATTATCATCCAGTGAGTACTTTGTATTTTCCTGTTATAACAACAGTGTAATTATAATATCTATCATGTTTAAATGTACCCACTTTGAGCCTAGGGTGAGCTTGTCGTGTTAGAGCTACTCTCTCCTACAAATATGTGATGCATATATTTTTAAATCGGCATTCCGTTATGTTCTTCTTCCTTAATAAAAGAAGCGCTGCTTCCCAAAACACTATGAGTGAAAGTGTCATGTCTGCCAGTGAGCATATTGTATGTAGTATGACTGATATGACTCCACTCCTAACTTTGTGTGCACGTACATGTATGGGCTAGTTTGTCGTCTTGTAAATTGTTGAGGATCTTATCATTAAAAGGAAATGGTCTTGGGAAAATAAATATATTTTTTTTAATATATTTTTTTGTTATTGTTATTACCTTTCTCACCAAAGGTAAAATAATTTGCGGACTTTCTGACCTCTCATTGCAGAAGCAAAGTATACAACATGTGTTTACATTTGTCAGTGTAAATATTGAGTGAAGTATCTAATTGGCTCAAACATTCAAATCTGAATAAGTGTAGTCAAAACATCGCAATTAATCACAGGGTGGAAATGGTCCCTATTACCATGGCATTGGTTGCAGAGCAGTGTGTAATACGCCTAAATTAATTATTATAAGATTTCCTTGAGGAAACCATTCATTGTTGAAGAGTTATTACTGACAATGACAACTGAACCATACAATACTAATAAAAGTATCACTATTTCAAAAGTAAATTACTGAAAAGCATCAGCCAAGCATCGTATCAAAGTAAACCTAAAATGAGCTCAGCATTCATTACATCACGATACAGTAATGGGGAAGAAATAATGATTAGTGGTAAAATGCTTTGTGAGACCCAAACAAGAAAAGCTTCACAACAAAGCATGGTGTGTGATTATCGGGTTTTTGTTTGTGAAATACAATACAGGACGTTTCAAAGCTTTGAGCGTAGAAACAAACGCACAAGCTTACGGCACAAGCTTACGGCACTGGTCATTTTGTACACACCACCCCCTAACAAGCGCACCACCACCAAAATCAGTATTTGGCATAACTTGGCAGCAGGACAAGACCAATTTATTCAGAAAACTCCTATGCCTTTCATATTGCCAGAGGTCATCCATCAAATATTTATGTGCTATACCCTACCAGTGATCACTATGAAAGTGCCAGTTTATATGCAGCTACAGTTGAAGATGGAAGTTTACATATACCTTATACTTTAGAATAGTTTATTTCAGCTTTTATTTCTTTCATCACATTCCCAGTGGGTCTGAAGTTTACATACAGTCAAAGAGTATTTGGTAGCATTGTCTTTAAATTGTTTAACTTGGGTCAAACGTTTCGGGTAGCCTTCCTCAAGCTTCCCACAATAAGTTGGATGAATTTTGGCCCATTCCTCCTGACAGAGCTGGTGTAACTTAGACAGGCTTGTAGGCCTCCTTGCTAGCACACGCTTTTTCAATTCTGCCCACACATTTTCTATAGGATTGTGGTCAGGGCTTGTGAAGGCCACTCCAATACCTTGACTTTGTTGTCCTTAAGCCATTTTGCCACGACTTTGGAAGTATGCTTGGAGTCATTGTCCATTTGGAAGACCCATTTGCGACCAAGCTTTAACTTCCTGACTGATGTCTTGAGATGTTGCTTCAATATATCCACATAAATTTCCTGCCTCACGATGCAATCTATTTTGTGAAGTGCACCAGTCTCTCCTGCAGCAAAGCACCCCCACAACATGATGCTGCCACCCCCGTGCTTCACGGTTGGGATGTTGTTCTTTGGCTTGCAAGCCTCCCCTTTGCAAGCCTCCAAACATGACGATGGTCATTATGGCCAAACAGTTCTATTTTTGTTTCATCAGACAAGAGGACATTTCTCCAAAAAGTACGATCTTTGTCCCCATGTGCAGTAGCAAACCATAGTCTGGCTTTTTCATGACGGTTTTGGAGCAGTGGCTTCTTCCTGCCTGAGCGGCCTTTCAGGTTATGTCGATATAGGACTCATTTTACTGTGGATATAGATACTTTTGTACCTGTTTCCTCTAGCATCTTCACAAGGTCCTTTGCTGTTGTTCTGGGATTGATTTGCACTTTTCGCACCAAAGTACGTTCATCTCTAGGAGTCAGAACGCGTCCCCTTCCTGAGCGGTATGGCGGCTGAGTGGTCCCATGGTGTTTATACTTTCGTACTATTGTTTGTACAGATGAACGTGGTACCTTCAGGCATTTGGAAATTGCTCCCAAGGATGAACCAGACTTGTGGAGGTCCACAATTTTTTTCTGAGGTCTTGGTTGATTCATTTTGATTTTCCCATGATGTCAAGCGAAGAGGCACTGAGTTTGAAGGTAGACCTTGAAATACACCCACAGGTACACCTCCACTTGACTCGAATGATGTCAATTAGCCTATCAGAAGCTTCTAAAGCCATTACATAATTTTCTGGAATTGTCCAAGCTGTTTAAAGGAACAGTCAACTTAGTGTACTTCTGACCATCTGGAATTGTGATACAGTGAATTATAAGTGAAATAATCTGTCTGTAAACAATTGTTGGAAAAATTACTTGCCAAAACTATAGTTTGTTAACAGGAAATTTGTGGAGTGGTTGAAAAACAATTTTTAATGACTCCAACAAGTGTATGTAAACTTCCGTCTTCAACTATATATGGTTGTAGTAGGCTAGATGATAATGGTTTTAGGGAAGTTATGGGGATCTGACTGATTTGGGTCAGTGTAGTGATATATTTCAACAATGACTTTCTTTCTGTAATGACTTCGGGTCTTAACTATGCCATGTGCCCAGGATTACAGGATTTAAGTGTGGATTAAAATGTGCAAGTGATGCATAGCAACTGCTAGTAACTAGAGCAACACTTTACAGTTAAGTAATAAGACTGAGGGTTGGGGCAGGTGAAATCATTTCATTGATCATAGACTGGCTGAGGCGTTTGTGCTACTAAGCTGTTTCAAATAATGATATTTTGATGAGAATTAAGGTCAGTGGGACTATTAACTTGTGTTTTACCTAATTAGTTTAATAACGATGTGTGAAATTAAGAATTAAAGAAGGTAAAACATTAACTTTTTCACAAGTCTGAATCCAAGAGTGAATGTTACACAACTCCATTCTCTCTTACAGCCTCTTATAGACCAATGCTTGGTTTGTCATTATCGCATTTAGAAAATTGTGAAGGGCAGCTATTTCATCTGAAAAACAATGATTTCAAAGGATAAGGACATTATTAATCATTGAATTCTGGTTCATAATACTTGTTCCATTCAATTCAAAGCGTCCAAGAACCTTAAACAACTGGCATAGAGGGAGGGATTGGTTACAGGGTGGGATGCAGGTTAATCTTGGAAGATTAAACATATTAATGAAAACCCCCAGTATTCTGTATTAATAGTACTCAGTCTGTATACATCTAACAGTTTGTGGATGACAAGGATATTTGATTTATTTTGCTGGGTGTGTACTAAATTTAAATTAACACATTGTCCTCTCTAACAGACGACAGGAGCTAGAAAATGGTGTTTGGTATCCAGAAGCTCATCCAGGACCACCTGGTGGAGCGAAGAATCCGCAGAACTCGGCTGGTGACCAAAGATGGCCGCTGCAACATTGAATTTGGCAACGTCAAATACGGCAACCACTTTGCTTTCCTTGTGGACTTCTGGACGACCTTTGTGGAGTTCCGCTGGCGCTTTGTCCTTTTCTTCTTCATCACCTCCTTCACCCTGAGCTGGTTCATCTTCAGCCTGCTGTGGTTCTGGATTGCCCGGAACAACGGGGATCTGAAGTGGCAGAACCCCTCAAACGATCACACCCCATGTGTGTGGAACGTCGTCGGTCTCACTACAGCCTTCCTTTTCTCCCTGGAGACCCAGACCACCATCGGGTATGGTGTACGCGCCATTACCCCTCACTGTCCTGTTGCTGTAGCCCTTATCATTATCCAGACTCTCATAGGGGCCCTCATACACTGCTTCATATGTGGAGTCATCGTGTCCAAGATATCCCTCCCTAAGAAAAGGGCCAAGACCATCACATTCAGTGAGATGGCTGTCATCTGTCCTAAGAAGGACTTCCTTTGCCTCATGATAAGAGTGGCCAACTTACGCAAGACCCTGATGATCGGGAGCCAAATCTACGGCAAGCTGTTGAGGACAACCGTCAAGCCCGATGGGGAGACAATCATCATGGACCAGGTGAACATTGAGTTCCTGATGGACGCTGGGAAGGACAACCTCTTCTTTGTGTGCCCTCTCACACTCTACCATGTGATTGACAAGGCTAGCCCTTTCTTTGACATGGCAGAGGACACCTTCCGTAAACAGGAGTTTGAGCTGGTGGTATTTCTGGACGGCACAGCCGAGACCACCAGCTCAGCCTGCCAGGTCAGGACTTCCTTCATCCCTCAGGAGATCATGTGGGGTTACAACTTCCTGCCCATCATCTCCCGCAGTAAAGAGGGCAAGTACAGAGTGGACTTCTCCAACTTCTCCAAGGTGGTGGCGGTGACCACTGCACACTGTGCCTACTGCTTCCACAACATAGTAGGACACCACATCTCCTCCATTAATGGAATCGACAACGGTGGATTTGGAGTGATTGGTATCCTAGAATAACTTAATATGACCAAGTTGTGAACTTTTGGAGGAAAAATGTATAATATGTACAGTTGAAGTGGGAAGTTTACATACACTTAGGTTGGAGTCATTTAAAATAGTTTTTCAACCAGTCCACAAATTTCTTGTTAACAAACTATAGTTTTGGCAAGTCGGTTAGGACATCTACGTTGTGCATGACACAAGTAATTTTTCCAACAATTAATTACAGACAGATTATTTCACTTCTAATTCACTGTATCACAATTCCGGTGGGTCAGAAGTACACATTCACTAAGTTGACTGTGGCTTTAAACAGCTTGGAAAATTCCAGAAAATGATGTAATGGCTTTAAAAGCTTCTGATAGGCTAATTGACATCATTCGAGTCAAGTGGAGGTGTACCTGTGGATGTATTTCAAGGCCTACCTTCAAACTCAGTGCCTCTTCGCTTGACATCATGGGAAAATCAAAATGAATCAGCCAAGACCTCAGAAAGAAATTGTAGACCTCCACAAGTCTGGTTCATCCTTGGGAGCAATTTCCAAACGCCTGAAGGTACCACGTTCATCTGTACAAACAATAGTACGCAAGTATAAACACAATGGGACCACTCAGCCGCCATACCGCTCAGGAAGGAGACATGTTGTGTCTCCTAGAGATGAACGTACTTGGTGCCGAAAAGTGCAAATCAATCCCAGAACAACAGCAAAGGACCTTGTGAAGATGCTGGAGGAAACAGGTACAAAAGTATCTAGATCCACAGTAAAACGAGTCCTATATCGACATAAACTGAAAGGCCGCTCAGGCAGGAAGAAGCCACTGCTCCAAAACCGTCATGAAAAAGCCAAACAATGGTTTGCAACTGCACATGGGGGAAAAAATCATACTTTTTGGAGAAATGTCCTCTTGTCTGATGAAACAAAAATAGAACTGTTTGGCCATAATGACCATCGTTATGTTTGCAGGCTTGCAAGGGGAGGCTTGCAAGCCAAAGAACAACATCCCAACCGTGAAGCACAGTGCGGCAGCATCATGTTGTGGGGGTGCTTTGCTGCTGGATTGACAGGTGCACTTCACAAAATAGATGAAATCACGAGGGAGGAAAATTATGTGGATATATTGAGGCAACATCTCAAGACATCAGTCAGGAAGTTAAAGCTTGGTCACAAATGGGTCTTCCAAATGGACAATGACCCCAAGCATACTTCCAAAGTTGAGGTAAAATGGGTCAAAGACAACAAAGTTAAAGTGTTAGAGCGGCCATCACAAGCCCTGACCACAATCCTATTGAAAATGTGTGGGCAGAACTGAAAAAGCGTGTGCTAGCAAGGAGGTCTACAAACCTGACTCAGTTACACCAGCTCTGTCAGGAGGAATGGGCCAAAATTCACCCAACTTATTGTGGGAAGCTTGAGGAAGGCTACCCGAAACGTTTGACCCAGGTTAAACAATTTAAAGACAATGCTAACAAATACTGATTGAGTGTGCAGTATGTAAACTTCTGACCCACTGGAATGTGATGAAAGAAATAAAAGCTGAAATAAATCATTCTCTCTACTATTATTCTGACATTTCACATTCTTAAAATAAAGTGGTGATCCTAACTGACCTAAGACAGGGAATGTTTACTATGATTAAATGTCAGAAATTGTGAAAATCTGAGTTTAAATGTATTTGACTAAGGTGTATGTAAACTTCTGACTTCAACTGTAGATATACATACAGTAGGGTACGATATTAAATATACCCTTGATAAAGATGAGCAATATTGACTGTATAAAATAACTTTAAAAAACTGTGCTAAATTCAATCCAACTTTTTTTGAGGAAAAAACCCTATGCCAATATATCATGCTCAAGGAAAGCACCTCGGGATAACAAGGGCAGTAACTAGAGGGGATTCCATTGTCTGTTTTCAACACAGTAAAATCGGTCAATCGGCCTTCTCTGTTATAGCTACAGTATACTGGAATGCAATGCCCATGGACATGAGAAGCCGCAATGGTTATTGTATTTTTAAAATGTAATTTAAAACATGGCTCAAATCTATCCAAACCTGTACACATGAGTTATCTGTGGTTCCTCGTACGTAAGACGCCAATTGATGATAGTGTTGTTGTTGTTAGAATTATATATTATTGGATGTAATGTATTTGTATTTTGTATTACTTTAGTGAGAATTTGTATAGTGGCTGTGTAAAGACCCTTACATGTCCAGGGACTACGGGTGCAAATGAGCTTTTGACTAAACCCGGCCCATTTACATGGATGTTTCATTATTGTAATATTGATGTTGATTAATGTGCATTGTCCAATACAAATAAATAAATACAAATAAATACATTTCCACAACTGCTCAGAGAAAGATAATATATTTTTTCTCAATAAGTTACCAATAAGATTTTTATTTGGTCCCAATTCCTAGCATGCAATGACTACATGAAGCTTGTGACTCTACAGACTTGTTGGATGCATTTGCAGTTTGTTTTGGTGTGTAAGCGAATATTTTGAGCCCAATCAAAACGAATAGTAAATAATGTCTTGTGTCATTTTGGAGTGACGTTAATTGTAAATAACAATAGATTATGTTTCCAAACACTTCTACTGTACATTAATGTGGACGCTACCATGATTATGGATAATCCTGAATGAATCGTGAACAATGATGAGTGAGAACTTTAAAGAGGATCGAAGATCATACCCCCAAGGCATGCTAACCTCTCGCCATTACCATCTTTGACACTCTGACCCTTTCCTTCGTTGGAGAGACTTAAAAAGCTGCAATATAATATGCCCTGCAGAGACATGGCTGGATGACTCTGTACATAGAACTCCATGCACTCCATGGTTTCTCCATGCAGTGGCACAATCGGACAAAGGTGGCCTAGAGAAAGTCCAAAGGAGGAGGGGTGAGTCTCTTCATGAACGTTGCTTCCAGTGTGAAGGAAATCTCAGGAAAGCTTTTGCTCACCTGATATAGAATACCTCATAGTAAGCTGCAGACACTTTTATCTACCAAGAGAGTTCTCATCCGTAATCATCACGGCTGTATGCATCCCTTCACAAGCCAACACCCCTCTGACATTTCAGCCGGAGCTTGTGACTTTCTCTTCCTCCTTCGGGTTCCTACGAGAGTGATAGCAAAAGACTTGAAAAGCAAAAAGAAAACACAAAATATGACAGGCAGTAATGCATTAAGCTATGCATATTCATATATAACAAAAACCGAAGTTTGATAACATGACGATTCCCACCTTCCTTAACCTTCGGGACACTGTTCTGCTGGGGCACACAAAAATGAATGCCCTAAAAACTTCCTCCTGCTTTCCCCCAGTCTTCCCTGTCAGGTAGAAGGTGGCCTCGGTCAATTAGATTCAGAGACAGGCTGCTGCCGGCCACAAATACATTTGCACATAAATCATTCCATCTAACCCAATAATTACTACTGCTTGGCCACTTATATAGTTACAAACATACTAAAATAGTGCTCAAGTCCATTTCCCTCATTTGGAACAATGATCACTCACATTTCACACAACCTAGAAACCTTATTGACTTTCACAGGGAAGAGAGAGAACACATGTTATAACAGTTTCACACCAACCTTGTTAAGAATGAGATTGGGGCAAGGACCACAAAGCCTCTACCGTCATCATCCCAATTATGGATAGCCCATGCTACAATCTAGTCGATTTTCTGATAACCTCCCTAGACTCAATGGATTTCCACAAATACTTAATTAGTTTCAAAAACCACCTGCAGGATAAGCAGTCCACCCTCCCTTCACTTTGTGCTCTCCTCACAGTTTAGGGGCAGCTGTCTCTCCTTCTCGCCTTTCCAAATCATAATTAGACCTATTGGTACAGTGGGGCAAAAAAGTATTTAGTCAGCCACCAATTGTGCAAGTTCTCCCACTTAAAAAGATGAGAGAAGCCTGTAATTTTCATCATAGGTACACTTCAACTATGACAGACAAAATGAGGAAATAAAATCCAGAAAATCACATTGTAGGATTTTTAATGAATTTATTTGCAAATTATGGTGGAAAATAAGTATTTGGTCAATAACAAAAGTTTATCTCAATACTTTGTTATATACCCTTTGTTGGTAAATGACAGAGGTCAAACGTTTTCTGTAAGTCTTCACAAGGTTTTCACACACTGTTGCTGGTATTTTGGCCCATTCCTCCATGCAGATCTCCTCTAGAGCAGTGATGTTTTGGGGCTGTTGCTGGGCAACACAGACTTTCATCTCGCTCCAAAGATTTTCTATGGAGTTGAGATCTGGAGACTGGCTAGGCCACTCCAGGACCTTGAAATGCTTCTTACGAAGCCACTACTTTGTTGCCCGGGCGGTGTGTTTGGGATCATTGTCATGCTAAAAGACCCAGCCACGTTTCATCTTCAATGCCCTTGCTGATGGAAGGAGGTTTTCACTCAAAATCTCACGATACATGGCCCCATTCATTATTTCCTTTACACGGATCAGTCGTCCTGGTCCCTTTGCAGAAAAACAGCCCCAAAGCAAGATGTTTCCACCCCCATGCTTCACAGTAGGTATGGTGTTCTTAGAGGGCTAACCCTTAGGGAGACATTCCGACCATACAGCTGACCTTATCTGATGAGATTTGTATTGAAGCAAAGACAAAAACAGAACAACAAAAAACAATCACAGCAATACACTTCTTCATATTTACCAGAATGTACATAATATAATTAAATCTCACCCAATGTATCTAGCCTTTCTGGTGAGGGTGATCAGGTCTCACCAGAAAGTCAGAACAGAGGTCGTTCAACACCATTAAGTGAGTGTTCTTTCCCTTTTTTTCCCTGTACTTCAGACTCATTATTTAAAGACATTTCAAACATTATGTGCACCAGGTTTACATTGGGATTTTCAGCACATTTCTTATCAAGAGAATGTATGTGTGCAACCAAAATTCGGACAATGGATACCTCAGAAAATTTCATTGGTGTGCCCTTTAAGGTACATCCTTTCTAACCTGTGAAGAACCCACTAATACCAAATAAATCACAAACAGTATTAACATCACTAACAAATATTCATAACAGGTGGGTTGTGTGTGGTAACACATAGGGCAAAAACAAACAAATGGCCAGGCCTTACTTGATTGGGAGCTGGGTACACTTATACTAATAGAACTGCAGAATTTTATTAACTGCTCTCCCAAAGCAATAGCCTCGGGAAACATTTCAAAGGGAGAGATATGGACACCCCATCCTCTTCTAAAAGAGAATATGTATATTTCGTTAGTTTTTACTTTGCCAAATCTTAATCAGCAACAAAAAGGTTTTAATTACAGACAACACAAAACATGATAACTTCTGTTCACAAGGAGGCCAGTGTGTGTTTTAATCTACCCCAACGTTTTTTTTACTCTGTGATTACAAAAATCGAGAACTATCATGTTCTGAACAAATTGAATAAAAATATCAAACCAAGTTTATTCACCCACTGGGTCGTACAGCTGCAAAGACAAGACATGATTACACAAGCACAAATAAAGTTTTTATAACCTCCTAATAGGCGTGGTCAACTCCTTACACATCTAGACAACCAATACATCACTGTTGCTTGGCATGAATGTAATTGGTTTCTGTCACTGGTGTAGCCGCAGCCCTGAGTGTGGAAGTGTATCACAGTGCCATCTGTTTTGTCACCAAAGCCCCATATACGACCCACCACTGCGACCTGTATGCTCTCGTTGGCTAGTCCTCGCTACTTATTCGTCGCCAAGCCCACTGACTCCAGGTCATCTATAAGTCTTTGCTAGGTAAAGCTCCGCCTTATCTCAGCTCACTGGTCACCATAGCAACACCCACCCATAGCACGCGCTCTAGCAGGTATATTTCACTGGTCATCCCCAAAGCGAACATCTACTTTGGCCGCCTTTCCTTCCAGTTCTCTGCTGCCAATGACTGGAACGAATTGCAAAAATCACTGAAGTTGGAGACTTACATCTCCCTCACTAACTTTAAGCATCAGCTGTCAGAGCAGCTAACCGATCACTGCACACAGCCCATCTGTAAATAGCCCATCCAATCAACTACCTACCTCATCCCCATATGTTTTTGTTTTTCTGCTCTTTTGCACACCAGTATTTCTACTTGCGCATCCTCATCTGCACATATATCACTCCAGTGTAAACAGCTAAATTGTAATTACTTCGCCACTTGTAATTACTTCGCAATAACTAATTACTTATTTATTGCCTTACCTCCTTACTTCATTTGCACACACTGTATACAGATTTTTCTAATGTGTTATTGACTGTACGTTTGTTTATCCAATATGTAACTCTGTGTTGTTGTTTTTGTCACACTGCTTTGCTTTATCTGGGCCAGGTCACAGTTGTAAATGAGAACTTGTTCTCAACTGGCCTACCTGGTTAAATAAAGGTGAACTAAAAACAAAAAAAATAGTACTGCAGTAGGAGAGTCGTTGTGGTGGGCCTCTCTGACCCCCTCCCAGAGGTTTCTTCTCACTTCATCTGTTGATTTGACCTCGAGAAACATTCCTCACTCCTCCCTACTTCCACAGCCAGCCTGCCTTATCAGAGACTTTCGCCTCCCTCATCAGAAACATGGAAGAGAAGATTACGTTTCTTAGTTCCACATCTACCCGTCATTGACCCCAACACATACATTCCATGTACATGTCAAGTATTTCACGAGTTCTAGTATAGCAACATGAATCAGTAAATTTCAAGCTAGAACTTAACACTGCAAAGAGCTACAGAGGGTGGTGTGGACAGCCCAGTACATCACTGGGGCTGAGCTCCCTGCCATACAGGACCTCTATATCAGGCGGTGTCAGAAGAAAATGTCAAAGACTCCAGCCACCCAAGCCATAGACTGTTCACTCTGCTACCGTCCAGTGAACGGTACTAGAGCATCAGCTCTCAGACCAATAGGTTCTGAGACAGCTTCTACCCCCAAGCCATAAGAAGTAGAGCTTCAATCACCTCTCACTCACATGGCTGAATCACGTGATCGTGTCTTTCTCAGAGGCTACAAGTGAAGACAGACACATCGGGGACACAACTGCGCGCGTCCTTATCCAATTCCGAGGTGCATATTGAAGATATTGGAAGAACTGTCCACATTTACTTTTCGTCAGCCTACAAGATGAGTCAGCCTAACGAACAGCAAAAGCACTAGCCTATGTCAATCTACTATCCCCCATAGTGCAAAAGTCAACCTATTCTCTTCTGTGCGAGAAATAAATATTACAAACATAGTCTGGGAAAGTTGTAGGATGCGATAGATACCAAATTAATACAACTAGCATAAAAAAAAAAATGTTTTACACCATGTGGCTGACGCAACAGATCAGAGCATTTAGCTTAAAATGTTGATAAACTATTAGGCTATTTCTTCACATTATATGCGCTGCAATAAACATTAATATAAGCACAATTGTTCCATTAGCAGAAAAACACCATTATCAAAAGTGATGTCATGCTTTCATTATAAAGTAGCATTTTTATGGTGAAAATTATCTTCCCCAAACTTGAAACTCATGTGCTGCTTATGTATGCCAGTTAGGCTCTACGGCCATTGTAAAGCGGATTAATGTGCCTAAATGTGCCTAAAGTTATTTGGCCACTTTAGTTGTGATACAAACCTTAGCAAAACATATAGGCCTATGGGCTAGGCAACATGAGGTGTGCGACTGTGATTAGAAAAAGTATTTAAAAAAGGCATTGTGTGTATAATTAAGACAAAACAAAATGAAAATAAAACATGACTAGAAAGCCGGTGACGTTGATCGCTGAACGCACACGAACATGGAGAGGGACCAACTTCGGCAGAAGTCGTGACACATTGTTTCTTCTGCTGGGCGTCATTCACAAGTGGTAATATATAATTCACAAGTGATAGGCTAATATTGTCACCAATCAGACTCTTCTTGATTTAATCTTGCCTTACATATGTACTAAATAATATATGTGTGCATTCTTTTGGGATTTAGAATGGACCATTATCATGCACCGGTCTCAAAACAGGGGCAGCGGGAAAAATACATGTCATCTATGCACTTAAATAGCAAATTGCAAAACAGCAAAATGCAGTCACCACAACAACCCTAACCATAAGACTGCTAAAAGAGTTAATTAATGGTTACCAGGACTATCTGCACTGAGCCTATCTTGCACTGACTCTATGCAGACTCAGAAGATACAGTGCCTTGCGAAAGTATTGGGCCCCCTTGAACTTTGCGACCTTTTGCCACATTTCAGGCTTCAAACATAAAGATATAAAACTGTATTTTTTTGTGAAGAATCAACAACAAGTGGGACACAATCATGAAGTGGAACGACATTTATTGGATATTTCAAACTTTTTTAACAAATCAAAAACTGAAAAATTGGGCGTGCAAAATTATTCAGCCCCCTTAAGTTAATACTTTGTAGCGCCACCTTTTGCTGCGATTACAGCTGTAAGTCGCTTGGGGGATGTCTCTATCAGTTTTGCACATCGAGAGACTGACATTTTTTCCCATTCCTCCTTGCAAAACAGCTCGAGCTCAGTGAGGTTGGATGGAGAGCATTTGTGAACAGCAGTTTTCAGTTCTTTCCACAGATTCTCGATTGGATTCAGGTCTGGACTTTGACTTGGCCATTCTAACACCTGGATATGTTTATTTTTGAACCATTCCATTGTAGATTTTGCTTTATGTTTTGGATCATTGTCTTGTTGGAAGACAAATCTCCGTCCCAGTCTCAGGTCTTTTGCAGACTCCATCAGGTTTTCTTTCAGAATGGTCCTGTATTTGGCTCCATCCATCTTCCCATCAATTTGAACCATCTTCCCTGTCCCTGCTGAAGAAAAGCAGGCCCAAACCATGATGCTGCCACCACCATGTTTGACAGTGGGGATGGTGTGTTCAGCTGTGTTGCTTTTACGCCAAACATAACGTTTTGCATTGTTGCCAAAAAGTTCAATTTTGGTTTCATCTGACCAGAGCACCTTCTTCCACATGTTTGGTGTGTCTCCCAGGTGGCTTGTGGCAAACTTTAAACAACACTTTTTATGGATATCTTTCAGAAATGGCTTTCTTCTTGCCACTCTTCCATAAAGGCCAGATTTGTGCAATATACGACTGATTGTTGTCCTATGGACAGAGTCTCCCACCTCAGCTGTAGATCTCTGCAGTTCATCCAGAGTGATCATGGGCCTCTTGGCTGCATCTCTGATCAGTCTTCTCCTTGTATGAGCTGAAAGTTTAGAGGGACGGCCAGGTCTTGGTAGATTTGCAGTGGTCTGATACTCCTTCCATTTCAATATTATCGCTTGCACAGTGCTCCTTGGGATGTTTAAAGCTTGGGAAATCTTTTTGTATCTAAATCCGGCTTTAAACTTCTTCACAACAGTATCTTGGACCTGCCTGGTGTGTTCCTTGTTCTTCATGATGCTCTCTGCGCTTTTGACGGACCTCTGAGACTATCACAGTGCAGGTGCATTTATACAGAGACTTGATTACACACAGGTGGATTGTATTTATCATCATTAGTCATTTAGGTCAACATTGGATCATTCAGAGATCCTCACTGAACTTCTGGAGAGAGTTTGCTGCACTGAAAGTAAAGGGGCTGAATAATTTTGCACGCCCAATTTTTCAGTTTTTGATTTGTTAAAAAAGTTTGAAATATCCAATAAATGTCGTTCCACTTCATGATTGTGTCCTACTTGTTGTTGATTCTTCACAAAAAAATACTTCCTATTTTCATTGGAAGGTTCTTTGATAGGACAAATGACAGCATCAGTTGGTGGTTGTATTTGATTAACGTTTATTGAAAAGGTAATGATTTCAGCAAACAAAAAAAGGCACCTACAGAGGACAATCATAGGTACAAGGCAAGCATTTCATCGTTTTCATTTTTATTTTAAATTGACCTCGGGCGAATCGATGTAATCAGAGCTGAATTACATAAAGCCTGGTCTCTGCTCCACTTCGTTGTGGAGTTCATCATAAACTTCCTTCACCATGGAATGGAGATTAGTCAGCTATCATTAGCATTATCTTTACATTATGATGGAAACCAGGTGAAGAACATCTCTCTTTGAACAATATCACACCGTTGTATTGGCTACGGAATAGCAAACTGTGCTTTCATTTTAGAAGAACAAAATAATTTTTCAACCAACCTGAATTGTCAACACAGTGATAGCGTTTTAATAACACAAGAATTGAATGTGCTTCCATGCCAAATTGGCTACTGAACTTGAAGACAGAGCTGTCCATTGCTAAACGCTACATGCAATTCAAAATCCTTGGGACGTCCCTACCGCATTGAAGCTGAAATTTAAAATGGTTAATGTAAAGGTTAGGGTTAGGGTTAGGGAAGGGTTAGGGTAAGGTTTAGGTTAGAGTTTAGGGTTAGGGTTTAGGGTAGGGATGTTCCAAGGATCTCGGATAACACTGACATTGCTAAATAGTCTTTTTTTTCCCGACTATGTGCACTTTATCGCGAAAATAAATGTTTTTGTGACTACTGAGAAAACAAATATAGGGCAGGGTTATTCAACCGGGAGGTACTGCAGTGGGTCCACAAAAATATATATACAGTATCAGTCAAAAGTTTGGACACACCTACTCATTCAAGTGTTTTTATTTATTTTACTATTTTCTACATTTGTAGAATAATAGTGAAGACATCAACATTTTGAAAAAACACATATGGAATCATGTAGTAACCAAAGAAGTGTTAAACAAATCAAAATATATTATAGATTTTAGATTCTTCAAAGAAGTCACCCTTTGCCATGATGACAGCTTTGCACACTTTTGTCATTCTATCAAAAAGCTTAATGGGGAATTTTTTAATTTTTTGATTTTTATTTCACCTTTATTTAACCAGGTAGGCTAGTTGAGAACAAGTTCTCATTTACAACTGCGACCTGGCCAAGATAAATCAAAGCAGTGTGACACAGACAACAACACAGAGTTACACATGGAATAACATGGAATAAACAATAAACAAGCCAATAACACAATAAACAAGTCAATGACACAGTAGAAAAAAATATACAGTGTGTGCAAAAGGCATGATGAGGTAAGCAATAAATAGGCCATAGTATCGAAGAATTACAAGTTAGCAGATGAACACTGGATTGATAAATGAGCAGATGATGATGTGCAAGTAGAGATACTGGTGTGCAAAAGAGCAGAAAAGTAAAATAAACAGTATAGGTAGATCGGGTGGGCTATTTACAGATGGATTATGTACAGCTGCAGTGATCAGTTAGCTGTTCAGATAGCTGATGTTTAAAGTTGGTGAGGGAAATATAGGTCTGATTTTTGCAATTCGTTCCAGTCACTGGCAGCAGAGAACTGGAAGGAAAGGCGGCAGTGTGAGGTGTTGGCTTTGGGGATGATCAGTGAGATATACCTGCTGGAACGTGTGCTACGTGTGGGTGTTGTTATTGTGACCAGTGAGCTGAGATAAGGCAGGGCTTTACCTAGCATAGACTTATAGATGACCTGGACCCAGTGGGTCTTGCAACGAATATATAGTGCGGGTCAGCTGACTAGAACATACAGGTCGTGGTGGTGGGTGGTAAAAGATGATTTGGTAACAAAATGGATAGCACTGTGATAGACTGCATCCAGTTTGCTGAGTAAAGTATTGGAAGTTATTTTGTAGATGACATCGCCGAAGTCGAGGATTGGTAGGATAGTCAGTTTTATTAGGGTAAGTCTGGCAGCGTGAGTGAAGGAGGCTTTGTTGCGAAATAAGAAGCCGATTCTAGATTTCATTTTGGATTGGAGATGTTTGATATGAGTCTGGAAGGAGAGTTTACAGTCTAGCCAGACATCTAGGTATTTATAGTTGTCCACATATTCAAGTCAGAACCGTCCAGGGTGGTGATGCTAGTCGGGCGGGCGGGTGCGAGCAGCGAACGGTTGAAAAGCATGCATTTGGTTTTACTAGCGTTTAAGAGCTGTTGGAGGCCACGGAAGAAGTGTTGTATGGCATTGAAGTTCGTGTTGGAGGTTAGTTAGCACAGTGTCCAAACAAGGACCAGAAGTATACAGAATGGTGCCGTCGGAAGAAGAGGATCAGGGAATCACCAGCAGCAAGAGCGACATCATTGATATATACAGAGAAAAGAGTCGGCCCGAGAATTGAACCCTGTGGTACCCCCATAGAGACTGCCAGAGGTCCGGACAACAGGCCCTCCGATTTGACACACTGAACTCTGTCTGCGAAGTAGTTGGTGAACCAGGCGAGGCAGTCATTTGAGAAACCAAGGCTATTGAGTCTGCTGACAAGAATACGGTGATTGACAGAGTCGAAAGCCTTGGCCGATGAAGGCCGATGCAGGTCAATGAAGACGACTGCACAGTACTGTCTTTTATCGATGGCGGTTATGATATCGTTTAGTACCTTGAGCGTGGCTGAGGTGCACCCGTGACCGGCTCGGAAACCGGATTGCACAGCGGAGAAGGTACGTTGGAATTCCAAATGGTCAGTGATCTGTTTATTAACTTGGCTTTCGAAGACTTTAGAGAGGCAGGGCAGGATAGATATAGGTCTATAGCAGTTTTGGTCTAGAGTGAAGAGGGGATGACTGCGGCAGCTTTCCAATCTTTAGGGATCTTGGACGATACAAAAGAGAGGTTGAACAGGCTGGTAATAGGGGTTGCAACAATGGCGGCGGAGCTGATTTGTACAGGACCAGGTTTTGCAGCTCTTTCAGAACATCTGCTATCTGGATTTGGGTGAAGGAGAAGCTGGGGAGGCTCGGGTGAGTAGCTGCAGGGTGGGCGGAGCTGTTGGTCGGGGTTGGAGTAGCCAGGAGGAAGTCATTGCCAGCCGTAGAGAAATGCTTATTGAAATTTTCGATTATCATGGATTTATCGGTGGTGACCATGTTACCTAGCATCAGTGCAGTGGGCAGCTGGGAGGAGGTGCTCTTGTTCTCCATGGACTTTACAGTGTCCAAAAACGTTTTGGAGTTAGAGCTACAGGATGCAAATTTCTTCTTGAAAAAGCTAGCCTTTGCTTTCCTGACTGACAGCGTGTATTGGTTCCTGACTTCCCTGAAGAGTTGCATATCGCAGGGACTATTCAATGCTATTGCAGTCTGCCACAATATGTTTTTATGCTAGTCAAGGGCAGTCAGGTCTGGAGTAAACCAAGGGCTATATATTTTCTTAGTTCTACATTTTTGGAAAGGGGCAGGCTTATCTAAGATGGTGAGGAGATTACTTTTAAAGAACGACCAGTCATCCTCGACTGATGGGAGGGGTCAATATCATTCCAGGATACCCGGGCCAGGTCAATTAGAAAGGCCTGCTCCCAGAAGTGCTTTAGAGAGCGTTTGACAGTGATGAGGGGTGGTCGTTTGACCACGGACCCATAGCCGATACAGGCAATGAGGCCGCGATCGCTTAGATCCTGATTGAAAATAGCAGAGGTGTATTTGGGGGGCAAGTTGGTCAGGATAATGTCTATGAGGGTTCCCATGTTTACAGATTTAGTGTTGTACCTGGTGGTTTCTTTGATAATTTGTTGGAGATTGAGGGCATCTAGCTTAGATTGTAGGACTGCCGGGGTGTTAAGCATATCCCAGTTTAGGTCACCTAACAGAACAAAGTCTGAAGCTAGATGGGGGGTGATCAATTCACACATGATGTCCAGGGCACAGCTGGGAGCGGAGGGGGGTCGATAACAGGCGGCAACAGTGAGAGACTTATTTCTGGAGAAATTCATTTTTTAAATTAGAAGTTCGAACTGTTTGGGCATTGACCTGGAAAGTATGGCAGAACTTTGCAGGCTATCTCTGCAGTAGATAGATCAACGAAGTCAACAAATGGGGTTGCCTGGGGACACGCAGGGCCTGGGTTTACCTCCACATCACCCGAGGAACAGAGGAGGAGTAGGATGAGGGTACAGCTAAAGGCTATCAAAACTGGTCGTCTAGGTCGTTTTAGAGCGTTGGGGACAAAGAATAAAAGGAGCAGATTTCTGGGCGTGGTAGAATAGATTCAGGGTATAATGTGCAGACAAGGGTATGGTGGGGTGCGGGTACAGAGGAGGTAGGCCCAGGCACTGAGTGATGATAAGAGAGGTTGCATCTCTGGACATGCTAGTTATACTGGGTAAGGTCACCGCATGTGTGGGAGGTGGGACAAAGGAGGTATCAGAGGTATGATGAGTGGAACTAGGGGTTCCATTGTAAACTAAAACAATGATAACTAACCTAAACAACAGTACACAAGGCATATTGACATTTGAGAGAGACATAAAGCGAGGCATAAAGCAATCACAGGTTTTGATTGGGAAAGCTAGCTAAGACAACAATGGGTAAGACAACAACAGCTAATCAGCTAAGACAAAAACAATAGGTAAAATGGCAATGAATAGGCAGAAAGGGTCGGTTATCTACACATAGAGCCTGAGTTCGTGGGCTGGGGCCGACAAATAAACAAAAATAAACAGAATGGAGTACCGTGATTAATGTACAGTCCAGCAGGCATCAGCTATGTAGCCAAGTGATCATAGGGTCCAGGGGACAGCAATAGGGGGCGACAGGGTAGACTAGTTTTTTAGAGCGTTGGACTAGTAACCGAAAGGTTGCAAGTTCAAATCCCCGAGCTGACAAGGTACAAATCTGTCGTTCTGCCCCTGAACAGGCAGTTAAAACCTGTTGAGGATATGGCAGATATACGCCCCCTTTGGAGAGATTGGGTACCCCTAGTAAACTGGAAAAAAAATCTTTCAAAAATTGTTAATATATGCAAATAAAAATTATTATTGGATAGAAAACACTCTAAAGATTCTAAAACCGTTGGAATTATGTCTGTAAGTATAGCAGAACTCACAGGGCAGGCATTCTTCCAAACTAGTTTCTGTGGCCATGAAAGTTGGAGCAACTTTGACGTCATGCCCCCACCCTTCCCAACCAGCTATGATTCTGGGGACACTTTCTATCTCTTCCTAGATGTCCTCTTTCATTAGAGCTTCAAACCGTTCAAATCGCGCGAGAATTGACCCTATGGGAGTGAAATTAGTGCGTGCCACGAGAGAATAGGCTGTGCGTATGGGCGCGAATTGGTCACAGTCATTCCTTTGTTTCCAGCACTGAAGAGAAGGGCAGACGATGGGCGATTGAATTGAAGTTTGTTTTGCACGTCTAAAACATCATAAAGCTTGCTTCTGCACTTAGTTTGACCTGTTTAGTCGACATATAATGTGTAATTTTGAAGTTTTGATGCGCAACTTATCCGGACCAGAGGACGTTTTGGGTGCATTTCAGCTGATGTTATTAGCAGTAGCTAATACAAAGACGCAAGACTTGAAACCAAACGATGTATTGGGTAAGTATGAAGCCTTCCAGAACATTCTGAACGAAGACCATCGAAGGTAAGGGAATATTTATGCTTAAATCTGTGTTTCTGTTGACTCCAACATTACGTGGAAATGTAGCTTGGAACTGAGCGCTGTCTCACAATATGGAATAGTGTGCGATTTCTGTAACGTTAAAAATAAATCTAACACAGCGGTTGCATAAAGAAGCAGTGTATCTTTCTAACTATATGTAGAACATGTATATTTAGTCAAAGTTTATGATGTCTATTTTACGTTATCTTGCCGCGCTACATAGATTTCCTGCGGGCGTTTTTGAGTAATTTCTGAAGGTGAACTCACTGTAAATTGACATTTATGGATATAAATGGCATATTATTGAAAAAAAAAAATATGTACTGTGTAATATGTCATATTACTGTCATCTGATGAAGATTTTCAAAAGGTTAGTGAGCGATTTATTTTTTAATCCTGCGTTTGTTGATTGCATGTTTTGGCTATTGAAATGAGCTGTGTCTGGTGGTGGTTTTACATATATATGTGCTATGTTTTCGCCGTAAAACATTTTAGAAATCTGACTTGCTGGCTAAATGAACAAGATGTTTATCTTTCATTTGAGCTATTGGACTTGTTAATGTGTGGAGGTTAAATATTTTTAAGAATATTTTTGCGTTCCATGCGCCACCGTTCCAGCTGCACGTGGGAGGGTTGATTCCCAATTGGGAACCAGTATCGTAGACAGGTTAACCCACTGTTCCTAGGCCGTCATTGAAAATAATAATTTGTTTTTAACTGACTTGCCTAGTTAAATAAAGGTAATAAAAAAAAATTACAAATTAAAAAATAGATGGAACAGGGAAGCCGCGGAGTAGTCGCTAATATGGTAGCACGCGGGCGACACAGCGTTTAAAGTTAGCAGCCCGGGCTAGTAGAAGCGTCTGCTCTGACATCTGACAGAGGCTGGTTGAAAGCACAGTGGCTGGAGTATTCGTCAGCAGACCAGTCGTGGTGGTGCGGCGGGGCGCCGTGTCGACAAAGGATCGAAGCCAGATGGCAAAAGAGGTGTTGTAGTAATTGACTTTGCTAGCCGGGAGATGCACCTGGCTCATGGCTAACTTGTGCTAGCTTCGGGGCAGGGGCTTTAGCCACTATAGCCACTCGATAGCAGCGGTGATCTGGTGCCAAGGTCCAGAGTTTACGGCAAGGATCCGGTAGTGGATTCTAGCCATGTTTGGGTGGAGTCCGGGTGAACAACTGAGTAGGCCCGGGAGGTGGGCCTGGCTCAGGGCTAGCTTCGGTACTGGGTCACTCGGTGGCAGCTATCTAGCTGTGAAGATCAGGAGTAATGGTTGTGGAGAAACAGTCCGATACTGGTAGGCTGGCAAGTATTTTCCAGGCTACAAAAGAAAGGGCTGGTATCTGTGCAGAAGGTAAAGGCCGCTAGCAGTGGCTAACAATGACTAATAGCTAGTAGCTAATTAGCTGGTTAGCTTTGATGGCCAGGTGGTTCTGGCTGCAAGGTCCAAAATTATTTTTTTTATAATTGCGGTTCCCTATCACATTGGGTGAGGCAGGTTACCGGAAGGTACAATTGATTTGAAATGGAAAGGAGATTGAAAATAAAATTGAAATATATACAAAAAAAGGACGAAAAATTAAAAAGTAGACGAGAAGACAAACAAAACAGGTCTGCACTGCTACGCCATTTTGGAATGCTTTTCCAACAGTATTGAAGGAGTTCCCACATATCCTGGCTACTTTTCCTTCACTCTGCGGTCCAACTCATCCCAAACCCTCTCAATTGGGTTGAGGTTGTGTGCTTGTGGAGCCCAGGTCATCTGATGCAGCACTCCATCACTCTACTTGGTCAAAAACCCTTACACAGCCTGGAGGTGTTTTTTGGGTCATTGTCCTGTTGAAAAACAAATGATAGTCCCACTAAGCGCAAACCAGATGGGATTAGTCCCACTAAACGCAAACCAGATTGCTACAGAATGCTGTGGTAGCAAAGCTGGTTAAGTGTGTCTTGAATTCTAAATAAATCACAGACAGTGTCACCAGCAAAGCACCCCCACACTATCACACCTCCTCATCCATGCTTCACGGTGGGAACCACACATGCGAAGATCAAACATTCACCTACTCTGCGTCTCACAAAGACACAGTGTTTGGAACCGAAAATCGCAAATTTGGAGTCGTCAGACAAAAGGACAGCTTTCCACTGGTGTCCAGTGCTCGTGTTTCTTGGCCCAAGCAAGTATCTTCTTCTTATTTGTGTCCTTTAGTAATGGTCTCTTTGCAGCAATTCGACCATGAAATCCTGATTCAAGGCAGTCTCCTCTGAACAGTTGATGTTGAGATATGTCTGTTACTTGAACTCCGTGAAGCATATATTTTGGCTGCAATTTGAGGTGCAGTTAACTCTAATGAACTTATCCTCTGCAACTGAGGTAACTCTGGGTCTTCCTTTCCTGTGGTGGCCCTCATGAGAGCCAGTTTCATCATAGCGCTTGATGGTTTTTGCGACTGCGCTTGAAGAAACATTAAAAGTTCTTGAAATTTTACAGAATGACTCACCTTCATGTCTTAAAGTCATGATGGACTGTTGTTTCTTTTTGCTTATTTTAACTCTTCTTGACACAATATGGACTTGGTATCTTACCAAATATTGTCACGTTCTGACCTTAGTTCCTTTATTTTGTCTTTGTTAGTATGGTCAGGGCGTGAGTTGGGGTTTGCAGCCTATGTTCGTTTTTCTAGGTTGTGTTTATGTGTTTGGCCTGGTATGGTTCTCAATCAGAGGCAGGTGTCGTTTGTTGTCTCTGATTGAGAATCATACTTAGGTAGCCTTTTTCCACCTGTGTTTTGTGGGTGAATATTTTCCGTTTCAGTGTTTGCACCATTCGGGACTGTTTCGGATTTCATTTTGATCCTCTTGTTCTTGTTTTTGTATGTTGTATTAATTCTCATTAAAATACATTATGGTTACGTACCACGCCGTGCATTGGTCCGATCTCTCCTACTCCTCCTCAGAAGAGGAAGAGGAAATCCGTTACAGCTATGTTCTATATACCACCCGTACCTTGTCACCACACAACTGATTGGCTCAAACGCAATAAGAACAAAATAAATGGGACTTAACTTTTAACATTGCACACCTGTTAATTCTTGCTCCTACTTGAGACGCAGATGTCTCAACTAGGCACCTGGAAATGCAAATGCGCTACGCTAAATGCTAAATGTACTCGTTAAAACTCAAACGTTCATCAAAATACACATGTAGGGTATTGAATTAAAGCTACACTCGTTGTGAATCTAGCCAACAAGTCAGATTTTTAAAATGCTTTTCGGCGAAAGCATGAGAAGCTATTATCTGATAGCATGCAACACCCCAAAATGCCTGAATGCGACGTAAACAAAGATTTAGCGTAGCCGGCGCTACACAAAACGCAGAAATAAAATATAAAACATTCATTACCTTTGACGAGTTTCTTTCTTGGCACTCCTATATGCCCCATAAACATCACTATTGGGTCTTTTTTGCGATTAAATCGGTCCATATATACCCAAACTAGCTTTCTATGGAAGCTGTGTAATTCAGAAAAAAACATCGTTTTAAAACGCAGCGTCATTTTTTTAAATAAAAAAAGTCGACGATAAACTTTCACAAAACACTTCGAAATACTTTTGTAATCCAACTTTAGGTATTAGTAAACGTTTATAATCTATCAAAATGATTACAGGGCGATGTGTATTCAATAGCTCCTCGTCTTCAAATCAATGGCTGAAAATGTGGACTTCACACCATCCTGTCGGAGACCGGAAGAAATTGAATCCACTTAGTTGGATTTACCAACAAAAAACTCCCTGGAAAATGACGACAATGGCGACATCGTGTGGAATCTGTAGGAATTGCATGCAGGTCCATAATTAATTTTGTGCCCTTTTAACAACCCATGAAAGTGACGCATGGAAATTATTTTTAGCTTTCAGAGAGCAGTTTTTCTTGCGCTTTTCGATGAAACACACAATCTGTTATAGTCACAGCCGTGATTTAACCAGTTTTAGAAACTTCAGAGTGTTTTCTATCCACACATACTAATCAAATGCATATACTATATTCCTGGCATGAGTAGCAGGACGCTGAAAAGTTGCGCGATTTTTAACAGAATGTTCGAAAAAGGAGGGGGTAGGATAAAGAGGTTAATTGAAATGCATTCCAAGTGACTACCTCATGAAGCTGGTTGAGAGAATGCCAAGAGTGTGCAAAGCTGTTATCAAGGCAAAGTCTGGCTAAACATACAATTTATTTTGATTTGTTTAACACTTTTTTGGTTACTACATGATTCCATATTTGTTATTTCATAGTTTTGAAGTCTATTGTTCTACAATGTAGAAAATAGTAAAAATAAAGAAAAACCATGGAATTAGTAGGTGCGTCCAAACTTTTGCCTGGTACTGTATATATATTAAAAAAGTGATTTTGTGTATGTTTATATGAAATTTCCTACAGTAGATAAGAGGGGAACATCTTCTTTCTAATGATGTTAACTTTATTTCTCAAGTCCTAATATTAAGCTCATTACACTCACTGGAGTCTCTGACATAGGCTTTGAAAAAGCACCCACGAGAACGGGTCTTGGAAATAATGAAAAACTATCGACCAAATCTATTCACTTTAAAATTTTAATTACTTCTCCCTGACATTATCATTCACTAGGTGATAAGACAAGATGTGAAAAAAAAGACTCCTGTTCGAGGCTGATTTACACAGTGAATTGCTTCGTCAATTGCATTGGCCTGTACTAGCCACATGGTGGCGACAGTGAAGTGTTTTTGCTCGTGGTAATTTGCATGACTGCAATTGTCGATTTTAAAGGTGGTATGGGATGGATGTGATGGATGTTGCCTTCTCTGTTTAATGGAATACAATAAATGTTTTATCATTCACAGAATATTTCACAGCTGTTTAAAATCCATGCAAATAATCAAGGCTTTCAATGGACATCACATAAAAAACTTGATATGGAAACTTATAGCCTGATGAGACCTGCATTGCTTGACCGACTGACATGATACATCGATAAATGAGTATGACAGTATAGGATAGGAAAGTGTTTCTCTCCTTTCTTTCTCTCTCTCTCACACACATGCACGCGTTGTCATTTTGTACGACTTAATTGTACGTAGGCTGATGGGGTACACTGAATACATTACTGTAAATAACCCAGTTATCATAAACACACTTGACATCCTCTATGATAACAAGAGGACAAAGGTCTCTCCTCACATCCATGTACCTCTCAAGTTGAGAAGAAATCACAACATACTCTTCTGAGGCACTTACATAACACCCCAACAACCCCAGTAGTCATCTGATATTGTTAGCACATATATTGGGACTTGGGTCGATGTGTGTTGTCATTATACAGTATATAAGAAACATCAGAGAAACCAATAAAGTATTTCCTGTTACAATCTCGTCTCCACAGGAAATGTATTTTCTCATCAAATAATTTTGTATAACACTGAAATTATAAAAATGAATGAAATTGTGTTATAGTCTGGATAGTATTGCTAGTAATGATGATTACGTATTGATTGAAACAGAGCTACACATTAACTAGATTTCTTATAGTGATGCAGATCAGAGGAAAAATATACAAATTATGTTGTAACTTTGCCTAGTAGCTAAAGATCAGTATCCTACTTTCTGGCAGACAATGGACCAACAGAAGTAAATATGTTCAGAAGTAAAAACTTTTATTTTGTCAAATTTCTTTCCTATACAAAAGCCCTTTTTCAAAAGTTAGTACTTAATACATGGCAGGAATTACAATAATAATAAAATGGTTAATTGCAAAATTACATTTATATATTTAATATCCAAAATACATTGCATATACGAAGTAGCACAGCTCCCCTTTCATTGAACATTACTGTTTATGAGAGGTGGATGTAAAGGGTACATTTTAGATTATTACCTTCATGCTACATCTAACAAATTCCCTTTAATTCACACATCTAAAGCAATCGAGCTTAAAAGAGATGCTTGCTGTGAATATAAGGGGTGTCTGTGCTCTTTTGCATAATATACCAGGCCAATTTAAAGGCACAGACAAAAGCTGGCAATTTCTGGGTGGTTGGCTTAATGATATGAGACATGACAAGTATTGTTGGCCTATTTTAGAATTGAAAGCAACCAAAAGCATGGTATATACAGAATAACAGATTGACTATAAGTATAGGATTATGATTCAAGCAGGCATTTGTGGTTTTTGGTAATAACTAGCTAGAACAAATCTTGTGTTCACTCCAAGGCACTGAGGACATTACAAATTGAATTTCATAAAATAAAATAAAAATCATGTAAAAATGGACTGCCCAAATGTACAGATATAAAACGTTTAAAAATGTTGAACATACTATATATCAGTAACGGACTTAACAATGTTTGCATTTTTGACCGAGGTCAACTCGTATTAATTCTCTTGACTTTTTAAAACTGTGTCACATATGAAAATAACTCTGCATAATTTATACAGTAAGTTGCTTTAATGCCTAGTTGACCAATGTTTACAAAATAATAGAAAATAGGTCTGACGAACGCACAGCATTCGCGAATCTGAGGATTTCTACGTTTTCATCCTTTCTTACTTTATTGGTTTTGTTCTTTATTTAGTAAACCATTTATTTTCAAGAAGTAGTGAAACAAGTCCATATTCAGCTGTTTAAATACAATTATTTCTTTCATACAACAAACTTTAAACATCTGAAAATGCACGTTTTGAAATGGCAGTGCAGTATGAATGCACAGAGACACTTGACTGGCCTGGACAGACAAACAACTGTGATTGTCAAATTGAGGATGTGTTCCATGGACCAGAGGGCATTCACATTAATAATGACTTGGTCCAACAAAACATCTGGAAATGGAACGAACCAATGGCTGAAGAGGACAAACAGCATAGTTCCTATAACAACAGCCAACCGGTGTGTGGCCCCCTGAAAACATAGCTACAGCGCTTCACTTCCAACTCTGGTCTCCAATTCGCCAACTTCCAGTTTGGAGGATAAGATAAGTGTGAATTAATGGCATATTCCAGTTGCCAACATTTCATTTTCATTCAGTGCTGAGAAGTCCTTTTCTTTAAAGCCCTACCTATACCGGATGCAGATGGACGGACTGATAACAGAACATGAGACAGACGAACATGATGTTGATCTGAGACCCCATACAGGACTGGAACGAGGAACAAGGCAGGAGCTTTATCATATGAGGGAAATGTTTATTGAGACACATAGAGAATGGGTCCATGTCTGTGATCAGGCACAAAGTAGGTATGAGAGCCTCTATGGTCTCTCGATAAGGCTGCGTCTGTGTGGGTAACGTGTCTAGATTTTGGGGGCACTCTGAACTGGCCCATGGGTGCTGTTTTCAAGGGACACATGGCACAAAAAACACAGACAAACTGAAAAACTGAACAAAACAAACATGGAAACAGTCTCTTGTCTTGTAAATAAGTAGTACTCCATTTGGAACATCCAGTTTTTTTATCCTTCAAACATTCCTTCAGTTAGATCTCTTCAGTTAGCTTTCTTCAGTTAGCTTTCTTCAGGTAGCTTTCTTCAGTTAGTTTTCTTCATCTTGCCAGTTAAGAGCAGACTTTGGGTCCAGGCGGAGAATCGCCCTTTCTCTCGGTCTTAGTTGGTTTGGTTTCATTGTGGTTTCAGATCGGCACTGGTGGGTTTGGTTGGGGGGAGAGAAGGTTGGGGAAGACGTCATGGTGCAGTGGGGTTTAGTAGTAACTGCCTAGGTGGGAGGGCACGTGGGAGTTGGGGTGGCGGGGGACGCTGTGGTTGGGGTAGATGCCCCCTGTAGGGGAGCTCCAGTACGGAGCAGTGGGTCCAAAGAAATTAGAAGAGGTGACGGGCATGGAGGGGGGATGTGGGGACACGAAGTTGACCTTCTGCTGGTGGGCATGGTAGGAGGGCACGTATGCAAGGTCCGAGGGGTACTTGTACATGGAGGACTCGGTGGGGTGGGGCTGAAGGGCCTGAGCGATACCGTGGAAGTCAAACTTGTAGGCGTAGCGCTTGCCGTGCACCTTGGTCATGATGTTCTTGTCGTAGTAGTAGCGCAGGGCGCGGCTCAGCTTGTCGTAGTTCATGTTGGGCTTGCTCTTCCTCTCGCCCCAGCGCCTCGCCACCTCGTCTGGGTCAGTCATCTTGAACTCTCCATTGGTGCCCTCCCAGGTGATGCAGCCAGCATTGGTGCTGTCTGACAGGAGCTCCAGCAGGAACTGCCACAGCTGGATCTGTCCTGAACCTGACCAGGAAACACACACACACATAGGTCAAATCAACAGTTGTTCTATCCCTGAACACCTAACAGCCGATTGATCAAAGACCCATAACTCATTATGTACAGTCGTGGCCAAAAGTTTTGAGAATGACACAAATATTAATTTTCACAAAGTTTGCTGCTTGAGTGTCTTTAGATATTTTTGTCAGATGTTACTATGGAATACTGAAGCATAATTACAAGCATTTCATTAGTGTCAAAGGCTTTTATTGACAATTACATGAAGTTGATGCAAAGAGTCAATATTTGCAGTGTTGACCCTTCTTTTTCAAGACCTCTGCAATCTGCCCTGGCATGCGGTCAATTAACTTCTGGGCCACATCCTGACTGATGGCAGCCCATTCTTGCATAATCAATGCTTGGAGTTTGTCAGAATTTGTGGGGTTTTGTTTGTCCACCTGCCTCTTGAGGATTGACCACAAGTTCTCAATGGGATTAAGGTCTGGGGAGTGTCCTGGCCATAGACCCAAAATATCGATGTTTTGTTCCCCGAGCCACTTAGTTATCACTTTTGCCTTATGGCAAGGTGCTTCATCATGCTGGAAAATGCATTGTTTGTCACCAAACTGTTCCTGGATGGTTGGGAGAAGTTGCTCTCAGGGATGTGTTGGTACCATTCTTTATTCATGGCTGTGTTCTTAGGCAAAATTGTGAGTGAGCCCACTCCCTTGGCTGAGAAGCAACCCCACACATGAATGGTCTCAGGATGCTTTACTGTTGGCATGACACGGGACTGATGGTAGCGCTCACCTTGTCTTCTCCGGACAAGCTTTTTTCCGGATGCCCCAAACAATCAGAAAGGGGATTCATCAGAGAAAATGACTTTTCCGCAATCCTCACCAGTCCAATCTCTGTACCTTTTGCAGAATAACAGTCTGTCCCTGATGTTTTTCCTGGAGAGAAGTGGCTTCTTTGCTGCCCTTCTTGACACCAGGCCATCCTCCAAAATTCTTCACCTCACTGTGCGTGCAGATGCACTCACACCTGCCTGCTGCCAATCCTGAGCAAGCTCTGTACTGGTAGTGCCCCAAATCCCGCAGCTGAATCAACTTTAAGACACGGTCCTGGCGCTTTCTGGACTTTCTTGGGCGCCCTGAAGCCTTCTTCACAACAATTGAACCGCTCTCCTTGAAGTTCTTGATGATCCGATAAATGGTTGATTTAGGTACAATCTTACTGGCAGCAATATCCTTGCCTGTGAAGCCCTTTTTGTGCAAAGCAATGATGACGCCACGTGTTTCCTTGCAGGTCACCATGGCTGACAGAGGAAAAACAATGATTCCAAGCACCACCCTCCTTTTGAAGGTTCCAGTCTGTTATTCGAACTCAATCAGCATGACAGAGTGATCTCCAGCCTTGTCCTCATCAACACTCACACCTGTGTTAATGAGAGAATCACTGACATGATGTCAGCTGGTCCTTTTGTGGCAGGGCTGAAATGCAGTGGAAATGTTTCGGGGGGATTCAGTTCATTTACATGGCAAAGAGGAACTTTGCAATTAATTGCAATTCATCTGATCACTCTTCATAACATTCTGGAGTATATGCACATTTCCATCATACAAACTGAAGCAGAAGACTTTGTGAAAATTAATATTTGTGTCATTCTCAAAACGTTTGGCCACGACTGTACTTACTGAACACTGCAATAAAGTAGAATGCAAATGTGCACAATTCTCAGCAGATTTTTTTTTTCAGAGAAATCCACCAAGGCCATAATGAAGCAATGTATGTTGGGAAATTTAGTTTACATCTGATATATGATTGGTCTCACACATCCTCCTGTACCTACCTGGGTTGGCCAGTCGACTGCTGGTGGGCCCCAGGATCTGGTAAGGATCTGTGGAGAGAGAGGTCTGTTAGTCTGTATGTATCACTATACATTAGGCTGATCCTCATCCTTGTGAGATGGGTGTAACCAACTGCGGCTGTCTTAAGTGGAGCACACACACATGATGGTAGGAATGAGCAGGGTGAAATACATTACCTGGCTGAGGTCTGGGCTGTTCAGTGGACTTGGACACGTTCTGTGTGACCACCGGCGAGCCTGAAGAGGGAGAGTTTAGGAGGGGAAAGAAACAGGAGGGAAGAAAGCCAGTTGGGCGGTCATGGATAAACCACAGTACACATCTTAATGGCATGTCAGCCCCGTTCCAAAGAAAACAGGCCAGTAACTGGTGGCTAGGGTAAGTGCTTAAAGTTCACAGATTTCAGGGTTGACGACTGAGGATTTAATCATTGGTGGTTTGCCTTGCATGCTTGGGTTGAGTGGGCTCTCACACGACTCTCTATGAGCTAGGGAAGAATGTAAAATGCATTAGGAAAGTATTCAGACCCCTTGACGTTTTCCACATTCTGTTAGGTTACAGCCTTATTCTAAAATTGATTACATTGTTTTGTTCCTCATCAATCTACACACAATACCCCATAATGACAAAGCAAAAACACGTTTTTTAAAATGTTTGCTAATTTATAAAATACAAGCTTGGCACAACTGTATTTGGGGAGTTTCTCCCATTCTTCTCTGCAGGTCCTCTAAAGCTCTGTCAGGTTTGATGGGGAGCATTGCTACACAGCCATTTTCAGTTCTCTCCAGAGATGTATGATCGGGTTCAAGTCCGGGCTTTGGTTGGGCCACTCAAGGACATTGAGACTTTTCCCGAAGCCACTCCTGTGTTGAATTGGCTGTGTGCTTAGGGTCATTGTCCTGTTGGAAAGTGAACCTTTGCCCCAGTCTGAGGTCCTGAGCGCTCTGGAGCAGGTTTGTCAAGGATCTCTCAGTAATTTATTCCATTCATCTTTGCCTCGATCCTGACTAGTCTCCCAGTCCCTGTCGCTAAAAAACCCATCCCCACAGCATGATGCTGCCACCACCATGCTTCACCGTAGGGAGGGTGCCAAGTCTCCGCCAGACGTGAAGCTTGCAATTCAGGCCAAAGAGTTAAATCTTGGTTTCATCAGACCAATCTTGTTGCTCATGGTCTGAGAGTCTTTAGGTGCTTTTTAGCAAACTCCATGCAGGCTGTCATGTGCTTTTTACTGAGAAGTAGCTTCGTCTGGCCACTCTACCATAAAGGCCTAATTGGTGTACTGCTGCAGAGATGGTTGTCCTTCTGGAAGGTTTTCCCATCTCCACAAAGGAACTTTAGAGCTCTATCAGTGTGACCATTGGGTTCTTGGTCACCTCCCTGACCAAAGCCCTTCTCACCCGATTGCTTAGTTTGGCCGGGCGGCCAGCTCTAGGAAGTCTTGGTGGTTCCAAAATTCTTCCATTTAAAAATGGTGGAGCCCATTGTGTTCTTGGGGAATTTCAATGCTGTAGAAATGGTACCCTTCCCCCGATCTGTGCCTCAACATAATCCTGTTGCTCTGACATGTGATGTCAACTGATAGACAGGGTTGTGCCTTTCCAAATCATGTCCGATCCATTGAATTTACTACAGGTGGACTCCAATCAAGTTGTAGAAACATCTCAAGGATGATCAATGGAAACAGGGTGTACCTGAGCTCAATTTCGAGTCACATAGCAAATGGTCTGAATACTTATGTTAATAAAGTTTTTCTGTTTTTTGTTTATAAGCATTTGAAAAAGTTTCTAAAAACGTATTTTTCCTTTGTCATCATGGGGTATTGCATGTTGATTGCTGAGGAAATTGTTTCATTTAATCCAATAAGGCTGTAACGTAACAAAATGTGGAAAAAGTCAAGGGGTCTGAATACTTTCCGAAGGCACTGTATGTGATGATGCATGATGGGTTGGACCATATGCTAATTCCTTGTGTGGTTAGGCTACAAGTCTTTTTGTGACTCAGTAAAGCAAAGCGCTTGCTTACCTTTTCCACTGTGCATGTTGTTCGACCATCCAGTCCGCCGTACAGCATCATATGAAGGGTCTGAGAAGTGGAGAGCGACAAAGAGAGATTTGTCAACATTAAACACTCTACTGCACTTCCTAACATTTAATATCGGAGTATTGCATTTATTTATCCTATAGATGGGTTGGCTGAAATCGTATACGAAAATGATGCCCACGCATCGATGAGGCAGAAGGCTGTGGGGTGTTATGACTCTGAATGGTCAGATAGCTAGCAACAATTACAAGAAGCTGCCATGTGGGGAACCGTTTGTGGCTCGTTTTAACTCAGTGTAACTTGTTTAATTTTTAATTTTCAAAAACAGGGAGCCGAACCAGCGACCTATCGGTCACCGGCCCAAGCTCCCAACCGCCAGGCCATCAACCATCCAAGATCCCCCTACAGTTACGTGAGAGCTGCCCCTTAACCATTCGAACCCCCCCGAATAAAACAACAACCTCTCCCTCGACACCCCTCCCGCCCCCGCCCCCACCCCCAAACCTTGCAGACTGAATATAGTTTACATGTTGTCAACAATCTAGGCCAACCCAATCTTTTTTGCCTCATGGTTGCGCACAAGTCGGTTTTGTTGCTAAACAATCAAGCAGCCTATGCACGAGTGGGAAATGAACTGATTCTAGCTTGAGAAGATGAACCCTCCACTTCATCTCATAATATACACTAGTCCTGAATTAAAATGTGGTAGTTTCGCTTTTTGGTATGTGGCTGTGTATGTTCTAGGCTGTGCTCTCTACCTCCCCACCTGCAAGCGAACCCATCTCAGGAACACAACTTGGCTTTAAACAAGCAACGAGATTGTCACGGAAATAAGGCAGAGTAGTGATGCCAAGAGCTGGCTATAAAAAGGTTTGCCTGCCTATCCAAGCCCTGTCCAAGAAACCTTGTGCAGCAGGATATCTGGCCACGGTTATGTGGGTTTATCTGACATACAACTATGTCTCAAAACTAAAGGAACCAACAAGATGTCTTCGATGAAATGACAGTTTCATGAGCAGGTTGCACCATGGTGACCACAAACGGGAGGGGAAAATACACACAAACTGACACACAAACAGACAGATAGACATTCTAGTAGTTTATGATTGTAAGATGCTGCAACTGGAAAGAATTGCCTTACGTTTGTGAGGTTCCCAACTGATTGAATGCTGTCTGGGTACCTGAATTGCTACCAGTTGTAATCAATCTCCTTGACGTGCAGATAAAACAAGATGCATATTTTCTCCATCAAGGCATCAAAAACAGTACTGCACATTCCCATCTAAATTGAAAGTAGATGCAATTTCACCTTCATTTGGCTGGCAACGACTATAGCAACCCTGACATTTAGCTTTGTTATCGGCTAAGACTGTACCACATGCAAAAAGTCACTAGACAGGAGGACATATAACAGCCAGTGAAGCAAGACACACATCTAACAGATGTAATTTCCTACTAATATTACATAAGCTGATATAATGTCTTACTAATATTACATATAGCTGATGTAATGACTTACTAATATTATAAATAGCTGATATAATGTCTTACTAATATGACATATAGCTGATGTAATGTCTTACTAATATTACATATAGCTGATATAATGTCTTACTAATATTACATATAGCTGATGTAATGTCCTACTAATATTACATATAGCTGATGTAATGTCCACTAATATTACATATAGCTGATATGTCTTACTAATATTACATATAGCTGATATAATGTCTTACTAATATTACATATAGCTGATGTAATGTCTTACTAATATTACATATAGCTGATGTAATGTCTTACTAATATTACATATAGCTGATATAATGTCTTACTAATATTACATATAGCTGATGTAATGTCCTACTAATATTACATATAGCTGATATGTCTTACTAATATTACATATAGCTGATGTAATGTCTTACTAATATTACATATAGCTGATATAATGTCTTACTAATATTACATATAGCTGATGTAATGTCCTACTAATATTACATATAGCTGATGTAATGTCCACTAATATTACATATAGCTGATATGTCTTACTAATATTACATATAGCTGATGTAATGTCCTACTAATATTACATATAGCTGATGTAATGTCCTACTAATATTATAAATAGCTGATATAATGTCTTACTAATATTACATATAGCTGATGTAATGTCCTACTAATATTACATATAGCTGATATAATGTCTTACTAATATTACATATAGCTGATGTAATGTCCTACTAATATTACATATAGCTGATGTAATGTCTTACTAATATTACATATAGCTGATATGTCTTACTAATATTACATATAGCTGATGTAATGTCTTACTAATATTACATATAGCTGATATAATGTCTTACTAATATTACATATAGCTGATATGTCTTACTAATATTACATATAGCTGATGTAATGTCTTACTAATATTACTTATAGCTGATGTAATGTCTTACTAATATTACATATAGCTGATATAATGTCTTACTAATATTACATATAGCTGATGTAATGTCCTACTAATATTACTTATAGCTGATGTAATGTCTTACTAATATTACATATAGCTGATATAATGTCCTACTAATATTACATATAGCTGATATAATGTCCTACTAATATTACATATAGCTGATATGTCTTACTAATATTACATATAGCTGATATGTCTTACTAATATTACATATAGCTGATATAATGTCTTACTAATATTACTTATAGCTGATATAATGTCTTACTAATATTACATATAGCTGATATGTCTTACTAATATTACATATAGCTGATGTAATGTCCTACTAATATTACATATAGCTGATGTAATGTCCTACTAATATTACATATAGCTGATGTAATGTCCTACTAGTCTTCCATCGTGTTATAATGACTACATTAATATTTTTAATGTTTCAAATCTCATGATGTCACCACTGTTTTTATGTTTGGTCACATAAGTGGTGCTCATATAAGCCCCTGCTGAGCTCAACATGCAGTTAAGAGACACCGCAGGTGTCTAATGTGAAGACTTAAGGCTCTAAATCATGTGTGTCACGCTACATATACAGCCAATGGGACAGCTAGAACTTAACATGCTTCACCGTGGTGATGCAGACACCCACCTATTACAGGAGGGTTTGTCACAACTAGCTCCGTCTGACTCATCAGTGACCTCCGCATCTACAACTGGTTGAGAGCCATGTCATGGCTTCTCAAAACATTATCCAACACTGCCCTCTCGTGGTCAGAAACATGTAATTTCCTATAAAACAAACATTTGGAAATGCAGACCGTCCACTGGTTTACTTCAACCAACATTGAATAAATCAAAATGCACATCTACTTTAGTGTTGAGTACTTCTCAACCACAAACTTGATTTAAAGCTGTAATAAAAAATAAAAAATCAGGCTTTCTAAGAAGCAATGTCACTAGAACTTGTTTTATTGTCTAACATAAATTACATATCTACAATAAAAATAATTACAAACAGTGTATTTAATCACACTTTCACAGGATGTTATTTCAACTAATTTCCTTTTGCTCATGTGTGTTTGTGCTTTATAAAACCGTCCTTCAGCAGAAACATTTCCCTAAAAAGAGATCTCATGAACATCTCACTCTTTCTGCTTTTTAAACTATTAACCCCAGAGTTGACTCAATGGGCCTGAACCTGGAAGAACTAAACAAAGAGTGGGTCTCTCTTTTCTCTCACTGTCAGATGGGTCTGGGGTAGGATGGAGGGAGCTGGGTGGAGTGGTAGAGAAAGAGGGGGAGGGAGAAGAGAGAAGTCAGAGAGAGAGTGATAGAAGAAAGAGTGAGAGAGAGAGAGACAGAGTGAGAGAGGAATAACAGTCGGGCGGCCGTCGCTCAGCAGAGGCTGTCAGGTCCAATCTGCAGTGGGCTGGTGGGATAGCCAAGTAGCAACGACTGGGGGAGAGTCCTCGGAGAGTTGCGTTTCCTGCTTGCCTTGCCTGCAGACAACCTCTCTTTGTTTTACTAGCCCTTTTTTCCCCTCTCCCGCTCCCCCTCCTCTGCGAAAAAACACACAGGGGCTACCTCCTTCCAAGAGAAGGGTCACAAACAGAAGGGGGAGAGAGAGAGAGTGCGAGAGACAGATACAGAGAGAGAGAGAGAGAGAGAGAGACAGAGAGAGAGAGTGAGAAACTCAAGAGACCCAGACAGACGAAACACAATGTTGGAATCTGAAAAGAAAACAATGGCGTTGAATCCCGCTACTGTCTGATAAAGAGCAGAGGAGGTGGTTGGATAGACTACACTCGGCTCCACTATGTAGCCTTTAGACATGAGAGAGGGTCACATCCCTGCAATATCCTCATATTAAGGGTTCACCGCTATAGACAGTGGGGAAGTTCCTATTCCTGATTCGATTAGGGTCTGAGTCAGACCAGAAGGGCAGGGGTGGACATGAGACCTATGCGGAGCACCATTCAGCAGAGTAGACGAGAGGAGACGGAAGGTGAGGAGGAAGGGAAAGGGGAATACTTAGTCAACTGGATGATTTCAAACTAAATGTGTCTTCCACATTTAACCCAACCCCTCTGAATAAGAGAGTTGCGGGGGGCGCCTTAATCGACATCCACTTCATCGGCAACCGGGGAGCAGTTGTTGTGGGGGTTAACTGCCTTGCTCAAGGGCAGAAGAGGAGAGGAGAGGAGAGGAGAGGGTACGAAAGGAGTAGAGAGGAAACGAGAAGAGATGATAGGAAAGGGGGAAGCCAGGCAGACAGACTGGGAAGGACGACCAGAGTCCAGATGAGCACACCAGGTCAGGAATACAGTCAGCCATGCAAACTCAACAGACACCCCAGAAGTATGGAGCCTCTCTCTCCCTCTTTTTCCAGGCCCTCTGAGTAGAGCCAGTTTCCACTCTGGGCTGGGGTGTGGTGCAATGCTTGCTCCTCCTGGGAGACCTGACTGCAGACCAGCTATTCAAAACAAGCGCTGAGCACCAACGAGAGAGAAGCATAGTCATGGACCGCTTTTAACCCACAGTCTAAGCCAAAGACAGACTCAGACAGAGCAGGGCTCTTTATACTGTATGCAGGTGCTTTAAAAGCCATCTGTGTGAGAAAGGAAAAGAGCTGACTATATGAGCTTGGCAGAGGCAGCTGCCAAGCTTTAGCAGACACAATGTACATACAATGGATAGAGTACTGTATGTATGCTTGGCTATACAACCAATGTAAATCAGCAGTTCTCCACTTGGGAGGCCATAGAGGGAAAGATAAAAGACAAAGAATAGCCCATCAATCGCTAAAGCTTCCCTCTCTGTGACCACTGAGGAGCCATGTGGTAAATCACTGAATCTCCAAACTATCTCCCTGTACCCTTTAGCTCAACACACAGGCAAGCAAGCACATGAACACACGCACACACACTTTTCATGGCTGCTGCATTCCATGTTTTATATGCTCACTTTTATTCATAACATTGGTTTTTACATCAGACAGTCTGGAAAAGATTTGGAGGTCTCCTGCTGAATAACGGTGCTTACTATACCCTGACAGAGCTGAGATGGTATGTGACCCTTTTCTACAGGCAATATGACTGTGAACATCTGGCGATAGAAAGTTGATAAAAGTCTCAATACTGGCATTTCTTGAAGAAAAAGGCTTTTATGGAATTTTGGTTGTGACTGAGTTTGGATTAGGAGAAGAAGGAGCACTATTATGGTAGCCACTTCTCTGTGTTGGGGAAATGGTGTTGAGGGGAGTTGACCTGCTGGATCTGCCAGTCCAAATACCTGCCACTGAGAACCAGGAAGACGGGGTCAGAGGTGACACTGCAGAATCTTAGCGCCCATGTATTTTGTCTATGTCTATTGTCTAAAAAAACCCTGAATAAAATCATTCAGAAACATAAAGTATCTCATCGAGCACGCCCATGATGATATGAACCAGGGTGAGAACAGTGTAACTCAGCCTAGTCTCTTCCTCTCTTCCCAGCTAGATATGCCCTTTTCCTGTGAGCCAGGCTATCAGTGTTATTGCAACCTGTTCTCATGTACTGTATATGGTGGTGACTTCACAGTCCACATGTAAAGGATATGTACTTCATCTCACAGACACTAACACAGGCTTAGGCGGGTCTGACACACCAAGTCTGGAACCAATAGGATCCTGAACAGCTTCTACCCCAAGCCATAAGACTGCAAAAAATGTAGTTAAATAGTTAACCAAATAGCAACCTCTGCAGTGGTCCTTTTTGCAATTACTTTTTTGACTCATAACAAACGCTGCTGCTACTGTTCACTATCTGTCACTTTATTCCTTGTTGCAGTGCATTAGGAAACTATTCAGACCCCTTGACTTCTTCCACATTTTGTTATGTTACAGCCTTATTCTAAAACTGATTCAATCGTTTTTTTTCTCTTCATCAATCTACCCCCAAAATGACAAAGCAAAAACAGGTTTTTAGATATTTTTGCAAATGTATTCAAATTAAAAAACTGAAATATAACATTTACATAAGTATTCAACCTTTTACTCAGTACTTTGTTGAAGCACCGTTGGCAGCAATTACAGCTTCAAGTCTTTTTGGGTATGATGCTACAAGCTTGGCACAACTGTATTTGGGGAGTTTCTCCCATTCTTCAATGCAGATCCTCTCAAGCTCTGTCAGGTTGGATGGGGAGCGTTGCTGCACAGCTATTTTCGGGCCTCTCCAGAGATGTTTGATCAGGCTCAAGTCTGGGCTCTGGCTTGGCCACTCAAGAACATTCTGAGACTTTTCCAGAAGCCACCAAGTTGTCTTGGCTGTCTTGGCTGTGTGCTTAGGGCCGTTGTCCTGTTGAAAGGTGAACCTTTGCCCCAGTCTGAGGGCCTGAGCACTCTGGAGTAGGTTTTCATCAAGGATCTCTCTGTACTTTGCTCCTTTCATCTTTCCCTTGATCCTGACTATTCTCCCAGTCCCTGCCGCTGAAAAACATCCCCACAGCATGATGCTGCCACCACCACAAAGGGTTCAATCTTGGTTTCAGCAGACCAGAGCATCTTGATTCTCAAGGTCTGAGAGTTCTTTAGGTGCCTTTTGGCAAACTCCAAGCTGTCATGTGCCTTTTACTGAGGAGTGGCTTCCATCTGGCAACTCTACCATAAAGGCCTGATTGGTGTAGAGCTGCAGAGATGGTTGTCCTTCTGGAAGGTTCTCCCATCTCCACAGAGGAACTCTGGAGCTCTGACATAGGGACCATAGAGTTCTTGGTCACCTCCCCTTCTCACCTGATTGCTTAGTTTGGCCAGACGGACAGCTCTAGGAAGAGTATTGGTGGTTCCAAACTTCTTTCATTTAAGACCTCACAGCTTGGTTTTTGCTCTGACATGCACGGTCAACTGTGGGATCTTATATAGACAGGTGTGTGCCTTTCCAAATCATGCCCAATCAATTTACCACAGGTGGACTTTAAGTTGTAGAAACATCTCAAGGATGATCAATTGAAAAAGGATTCACCTGAGCTCAATTTCAAGTCTCATAGCAAAGGGGCTGAAAACTTGTGTAAATAAGGTATTTCTGTTTTTAATTTGCAATAAATTTGCAAAAGTTTCTAAAAACCTGTTTTTGCTTTGTCATTATGGGCGTAGATTGATTAGGACATGTTTTTATTTAATCCATTTTATAATAAGGCTGTAATGTAATAAAATGTTGAAAAAGTCAAGGGGTCTGAATACTTTCCAAATGCACTGTACATGTACATATCTACTTCACTTACGTCATAACCCTGCACATTGACTCGGTAATGGTACCCCTTGTATATAGCCAAGTTATGATTACTCATTGTGTGTCTATTATTAATTTTATTATTATTCTGCGTTTTACTTTTCTATTATTTCTCCATTTCCTTTCCCTCTGCATTGTTGGGAATGCATTGGTAAACCTGTCATTTACGAAGCATGTGACAAATAAAATGTGATTTGATAAATGTCACTGCAAATGCGCATTTGACAAAGTGTCTCCTCAGAGTGGCACAGCGGTCTAAGGCACTGCATCTCAGTGCTAGAGGCGTCACTACAGACCCTGGTTCGATTCCAAACTGTATCACAACCGGCCGTGATTGGGAGTCGCATAGGGCGGTGCACAATTGGCCCAGCGTCGTCTGGGTTAGGATTTGGCTGGGGTAGGTCGTCATTGTAAATAAGAATTTGATCTTAACTGACTTGCCTAGTTAAATAAAAAACATTCAGAGTTATTTATGGATCATAAAGTCACATTTTAGCTGTCTGCAAAAAACCCTGTCTTCCAGACTGATCAGTGTATCTGATCGGAGAGAATGAACATGTCTCATCAACACCAAACAACACAGAACACAAATCTACATGTTAAAACAATGAACAGTGCCCTACAATGCTCAGTGTAACAGTTGCCCTCCAAAACCTCCACAAATACACACATCAACCGCCAAAAAACCTTTCCTCCCTACCACCACATGTTCCCTCTTAGATTGAGTCAAAGTTGTGACAACAAAAACAACTCATCTCCCTTTCTGTCTCCTTTCTGTCTCTGTTTACATTGTGGCTGACCCACCTGTCCTTTAAGTACACCGCTCCACAAAAATGACCTTATTTAGACGTGCTATCTCACTGAGCCCCCCCACCCTATCCTCCTATATCTCCCCCTGTGGATGGGGAGGTTAGCCACGGCATGCCTTTTGTTTTGCTAATTCCCTTCCATTGTAAGGTGGCCCTCGCTTTCCTCCATGTGCAGGTAGGCCATGAATAGCACAGACTGGGGTAGCGCTGCCTGATATTATTCCCCTGTACAAAAGATACACCTGTCAATAGCTGTGTCTCTGCTTGGTGCTGCCAGGACCTGGGCCTGTTCTCCTCTGTGGCAGCAGAGAGGGAGCTGGCACTCACACTGAGACCACCGTGCGCTGAGGGGCTGGCAGACAGAGCGGAGCGTGCTGGCTAAATGATGCTGGCTAAATGATCGTGCTAAATGAGAACACTCTTTCTTGTCCTCTCTCACATTCTCTCTTTCGCTCTCGCTCTCTCTCTCTCTCACTCTCTCACTCTTTCAGCATATACCTGGCTCTCTTCAAAAAAGGAAGCATAGACCCCTATAAAAACACCTCTGAAATAGAAAACTGTTGCCCATATTTAACATTAGCAGTAAGGTTTTAGAAAATAATGCTGTCCTACCTTCTTTGGCAGCCAGGCGTGGAGACTGGTCCGTGTGAGATGGAGTGTTGTAGGATAATGATGAGCTACCTGCAACACGCCAGATGGGCACAACGTCAGAGCTGTATGATCAAAAAATGTTTACAGTTATCTGTGCATAGGGCAAGATTCCTAAAATATACTGGCTAATAGGTTATATAGTATAGAAATGCATCAAGAACTGCAACACTGCAGGTTTTTTCACGCTCAATAATTTCCAATAAAGGTATATCAAGAATGGTCCACCACGCAAAAGATATCCAGACAACTTTACACAACTAGGGGAAGCATTGGAGTCAACTCAATATTAGGAAGGTGTTTCTAATGTTTGGTATGCAGTGTACAATGCTATTAGCTGTGAGTAGAAACACTGGCCAATACCCAGTAGGTGGCAGTAAGAAGATCCTTGATTAGTGTAAGTAGATCTCAATTGCCTTTAATTTGAGATGCCTCTGAAAAGTATACTTAAAAACTGCCCATGGTACATTGTAAACAATCAATCCATTCTATCCAATAAAGAATCGACCCAGCAATATTTTTTATATGTAATCCTTTAAACTCAGAATGCTGTGCTGAGTCAACAATTCCACCACAAACCTCCTGACTATTAAAGTCCAGAAACCAAGACTATTTATAATAGCATAATGGCTAGCTTTTCATTTTACCTTATGGAGCAGAACTGTGCTCTGCATTCCTCTACTTACACAGGCACCCTGGGCGGCACCAAAATGCTCTCTTAACTTTAGCTGCCCCGACGCATAAATCAGAGTGGAAAAACAGAACAAAAATGCACTGGGAAAATACCAGTACTAGTACTACTATGGGGAGTGTAAAATTTAAGACAAAGACTACTACTATTGGGAGTTGCTGGTTAGGAAGGAACTCTATGAGTTTTTCTGAATGGGCAGGAGACGGAGAGATGAATAACAGTATAGGCTACAGCTTGGGAATGCAGGATGCCTTTGCTCATTTTGGAGGGGGGGGGGGGAGTGGGGGGGAGTGGGGGGGCCCACAGCAATGCAGATCTGGGGTCTGTTTCTTGGCGGGTTGGCGGAGGGAGGCGGGAGGCGGGGGCTCTACACACATATTCTAACCCCCACCCTATCCCGCAACACCACAGCCCACACCACCCCCAAGGCTCTGGCCCTGGTTTGGACCTGGGGCTGGTGAACAGGGGCAGCATTGTGTGAGGCAGGATCCCTGCACAGCAATCAAACGCAGCTCCCCATACAAAAATTATTCCACACTCTCAGTGTAAGCGCACGGGGCAGGCACGGCACCAACCCATCTCCAGGGTGAGAGAGAGAATAGTAAAAAGTAGTAGAGAGAGAGAGAGACGGGGTTAGGGTTAACTACTGCCCTACTGGGTTCCACATGGGGGCCGCCCCAGACAGGCAGAGCTGCTGAGAAAACAGATTCAAAAGAGAACACTGGGACCGCTATTAAAAGGACGGGAGAGAGAGAGGGAGCAAGGGAAAGAGGGAGAAAGAGAAAATGGGGAGCGCCAACACTGACACTTTGGGCAAGGGAGGCTTGGCTAAACCGCCTATTTATTTGGACGTGCTCTTCCCCCTCGAAAACACATCCCAGTAATCTGACTGTGCAGTGGAATGACTGGCTGATGTTCAGCCTCCTCCAACCGAGCCACATCTGCCAAAAGTCTGTACTTCTATTACATAATACCTCCAATAGCAGTGTTTTGTTTTCTTTCTTTTCTCTAAATGATGAGTCTAAAACGCTTCCTGCCCCTTCATCCTCCATCTTGACACACCATAATATTGACAGACATCCTTCTGAGATGGTTAGACGTCATTGACCTTTGCTAAGCCCTGGCCTGATGTTGATCCTACCAAGCTAAAATCTATACTATCCCCTCACACATGTATACCCTTTTCTCTATCAACAAACCCCTCTCAAGTCCCACACCCCCTCAAACATGTACATACCCTTCTCTCCATCAACAATCTGAAGGGCACCCACCTGGGCGATGAAGCCAATGCCCCTTAAAGGAGGCCTAGGAGACCCCAGTAATTAGACTACATTAGCCCGGTTCCCTGACCAACGCCAAACCAACCAGAGGTGCTGTGTAATGGTACCTAACAGCTAACAAGAGGCAGCCAGGCCTCTGAGCCCCTCCACTGCAGTGCTAATCTGCCAATAGAAATAACTAATGCAGGAGGAGCTCCATAAAAACTTAAAAAAAGAGAGAGAGAGAGAGAGAGAGAGAGAGAGAGATTGGGAGTAACTTGCTGCGAAGGAGAGAACTCCAGATCTCCTTTTCCTCTGCAGCCTTCAGCCCAGATGTTTATGGTCTGCATAAACTATTGAGGTCTTGAGAATGTCCCACACTCGAGTGGGCTGCACCAGCAGCAGCAGTAGGATCAGGAGCAGAGGCAGCCCGGGAGGCTGGGAGCCCAGACTTATCACTCTGTAAATCCTTCCAGCCACAGTCAGCCACACAGAGCAGACCAGACCATAGCAGGGACACCTGGGAAAGAAAGCAATGCAGCTATTCTCCTATGGCACTCAATCAGAGCCACTTCAGGCTATTTCCATGCACTTCAATAAAAACTCCCACTCTTTCATTCTCTCTTTTTCTCTCTCTCCCCCCTTTCTCCTGTCTCTGTGTCTGAGGATACAGTCTCTCCTTGTTGGAGGTTTCACTGTGCTGTGCTTGGTTCGTTCCAGCACATGTGGTATCAAACCGACCTACATGGGTGCAATAAAGCAAACAGTCCGCAGTCCCTCCCTGACAGACTAATTTGAACAAATTCTCAAATTGCGCCCCAAATTGAAAGCACATTGGAGAATGGGAGGCCATCGCGTAGAAAATCTGGATAAGTGACCAACAATGGGGCCAAAATAATGCACAGGCAACCACCCTTATTACTGTTCGCAGCTGGAGACAGAGATTCAGATATGTGCAGAATGCCTTGCTGGCATAAACTTTTATATGTGTATGACTAAGACAAAAGAGACAGGCGTGTGTTTTTACTTTTAGCGTATAGCCGCAGGGAGGGGAAATGTCCCTGCCCTGCTCGGGCCTACTGTGAATAAGCTTAATGACACTGAAGAATGTTAATCAGAGTTTCAATAAACAGACCCCAAAGTAACACACATAATGTACACAGATGTGTATGAAATTATTCCAGCTCGTCGAGGACAGGCTGTCGTCAGGTTGGGAGGAGAGTGGAGAGGCGGAGGACAGGAGAGGGTGAGGCATCAGACGGCCTGTAATCACTAAAAACTTCCAGGGCCTGCTTCTCCCTCTCCTGTGTGTCTGAGTCGGAACCGAGAGCTTAGCCCCGCTCCACCTCTCCTCGTGAGTGAAGCCAGAGGTCTGCGTTCTGGATGGGCTAGCTCCGTGTCTGTGATTGTGTTTGTTTGTGCTGCAGGGGGAAGAGATCGGCTTCAGTTTCATATCTGCGGCCCTGAGGTCAGGGTAAACCCTGGAAAGTCCCCACACTCTTACAACGTCGTGCCTTAACTAACACAGTTCCTCCCACCTCAACGCGAGCTCACCGCCCCGCGTCAATATACGCCCTAATGCTGCTCATTTCTCAAAAGGCCTGCCACTGGTCAGCCTGGCACGGGACGAAGAGAGAGCATTTGTCTCCTGGCTTGGGAAGGAGTCCAAAGCAATTTCAATACCCGAGCCGAGGATTCCGAAGCATCTCTTCTGTTTCCAAAACACACAACAACTAAATCAAAAGAATGGTGGCGGGGGTAGAGCCGCAGTGCAGGACGCCTAAGCCAGGCTAAGTCCCGCGGCAACCATTCCTAATGAAAACTGCTCTGCTGAGAGTAAGAGGGCCCAGCGGCGGTCATTCAAACACATAGAGCCTCCAGTCCATGCTGCATTGTAACACAATGGGGCTGTTATACTCACAGCAGCCATCCCTATTCCCTGGGCCCAGATGCCACGCACAGCACAGAGAAAACTGTTGACACCCACAGAATAATGTTCCCATTACATCACAGCAAGACCCATCACAATTTTTAGGAGAAACTTTCAAATGAGTCAGCCATTAGGGCTCCACCCTGCTCCATGTCATGACGCTTTGCAGCTGCTATTCTTTCTATACAGTACAGTGCAAACAGCAGAGGATAACTGTCATACATAGAGGGTGGGACATCCATGGAAATATTAACTGGTTTACTGAAATAACTGATGTTATGGATGGCCTCCAACATTATGGCTTAGTATGTTTTGTGATGGCCATCCACCAACTCCATTAAGTGCAGTGGATGTCTATAAAACCTGAACTCTATAGCACAGAATGGTACACAGTTCCAGATAATCTCCACGAGATGCCAGATGCTGCCTGTCCTCCTGGTATCTTGCTTATAGATTGCATTTGCATATTGGTGCAGCAAAACCTTGTTTCTTTATAGCCGTGTCTCGCTGCCAAAACGTGTGAGGTCGTAATGTACAAAAGGCCTTCCAATTAATCAGTAAAGCTGCCTCCATTGTATATTACAGATACACTTCCTGTGCTCTGCTGAACACACAGACCTCACTCACTCGCGTGATTCCTGAGGCAATGCACCTGGGCTTCATCTTACTGTGGCCTATGTGGAATAAGGCAATCCTGAGTGGAGGGAGAGCGGGTTACAGTCCAGAGATGATGGTTATCTACAGGGAAAAAACTCTTAAGTCCTCATGGCTGGAATAGCTGTATGTGCCAAGGCCCGCAGGGCGGCCATTTTGGAGAAATGGGGTCCAGTTTTCCAGTAAGGCTGTATCATTGTCTGGCGACTGTAACATGATGACTATGGTGACAAAACACAGTGAGTCATTTAATTTCCCTTGGTTCGGCATACTCTGTTCACATCCAAAAGCACGGGCGATGCCCTGAGAAACAGAGACTGAAATGTCTGTGCTATTTAAGCCTCCTCTACACTATATGAAAAACCAATCCAGGCAAAAGACCAATGTAAAACATTCAAAGTGGGTAAACCACGTTTTCTGGCATTCTCACATGGCCGGGTGAACGAGATTGGACGTATGTCAATGTCAGAATGCAGTACAAACTGGCTAATGGAAGAGACAGAGAACTTCTGTTCTGTTATTGTTTGTTACCACACTGAGAATAAAGATGATTGAGAAACTAGCGTCTTACTATCCATCACTGACATATACTGAAAAAATACATGAACGCAACATGCAACCATTTCAAAGATTTTACGAAGTTACAGTTCATATAAGGAAATCAGTCAATGTAACCTATGGATTTCACATGAATGGGAATACAGATATGCATCTGTAAATACTGTAAATACCTTAAAAAAAATAAGGGGCGTGGATCAGAAAACCAGTCAGTATCACGTGCAGTGCGACACATTGCATAGATTTGATCAGGTTGTTGTGGCCTGTGGAATGTTGTCCCACTCCACTTCAATGGCTGTGCGAAGTTGCTGGATATTGGTGGGAAATGGAACATGCTGTCGTACACGTGTCTGGTGTGTATGCAGGCCATGGAAGAACTGGGACATTTTAAGCTTTCAGGAATTATATACAGGAGGCCGTGCATTATCATGGTAAAACGAGGGGATGGCAGCAGATGAATGGCATGACAATGGGCCTCGTCAGGATCTCGTCACGATATCTCTGTGCGTTCAAATTGCCATCAATACAAAACAATTGTGTTCATTGTCCGTAGCTTATGCCTACCCATACCCCCACCGCAACCATGGGGCACTCTGTTCATATATATATATATATATATATATATACATAACCTTTATTTAACTAGGCAAGTCAGTTAAGAACAAATTCTTATTTACAATGACGGCCTACCCCGGCCAAACCCGCCCGATCACGGCCGGTTGTGAAACAGCCCGGGATTGAACCAGGTCTGTAGTGATGCCTCTAGAACTGAGATGCAGTGCCTTAGACCGCTGAGCCACTCAGGAGAAGACGTTGTTCATAACGACATCAGGAAAACACTCGCCCACACGACGTCTGCGAATGTGAGGCCGATTGGACATACTGCCAAATTCTCTAAAACAAGACAGCTTATGGTAGAGAAATTAACATTAAATTATCTGGCAACAGCTCTGGTGGACATTTTTGCAAAAAGCATGCCAATTGCACGTTCCCTCAAAACTTGCGACATCTCTAGCATCGTGTTGTGTGACAATAGTGCACATTTTAGAGTAACCTGTTGTCCCCAGCAAGAGGTGCACCTGTGTGATGACCATGCTGTTTAATCAATTTATTGATATGCCACACCTGTCAAGTGGATGGATTATCTTGGAAAAGGAAAAATGCTCGCTAACAGGGATGTTAGCAAATTTGTGCACAAAATTTGAGAGAAATAAGTTTTTTGTGCTTATGGAACATTTCTCTGATCTTTTATTTCAGCTCCTGAAACATGGGACCAACACTTCACATGATGTGTTTATATTTTTGTTCAGTATAGATCAATTCAAATGGCTGCCAGAACTTACTTTCCCTGAGGTAATTGAGATGAGAGAGTAGGACTTCAGCGTTGTACATGGTGGTCAGTCGGAGGAAGTCGTCCTTGCTCATCTTACACAGTTCCTTGCCGTCTGTGTTCTGGAACATGGCCGTGTCCATCTCCAGCAGGCCGTACTCCTTGATGGCCCACTCTAGCCACTGGCGGACATGATCCTGAGACCACAGCGACGGATCTGGAGAAATACAAGAAGACAGAGGTAGTGTATACAGCACGGGACAATCTAGTCTTTTCACAGTGATTGAGAATGCATTTCAAGTTTTGGTCTCATAATTATTTCCAAATTATGGCTAATGTATCCATTCGTTATTTTCACTTGTTTATTTAACTAGCTATTCATTCATCCATCTTTCAGTGAATGTATCCGACCCATCCTTTCCCAGATTGTGTAGCCTATGTAATACTTTGATGGAGTGAAATCATACACCTGCATCTATTCTACAGTATATCTGATGTACCATCAATCGCTTCCAAGACCATCAATCGCTTCCATCAATCGCTTTCGTTTCCCAAAGCATTTATCCCTCATAAATAATACTCTGTAATATGTGGATCAATTTGCCAATGTAAAGAGCTCTTTGACTGAACAGACCTCTGTTGCCTGTACTTGTTTAGTCGTACTCCCATGAGTAAACTAAAACATGACTAACAAAAGCATGAAAGAGCCTTCACCCGTGACATAGCTAAATACATCCGGGGCTAATAAAAACATTTCTACAACATCAGAAAATGTATGCCAATTAAGAGCATGTTTATAGGCCCTCCATTTGACTAGGAAGAAAAATTACTAAGAAATAAACCTTTCTCGCAGCCTGGAATGTAGTCATAGTACTTATAGGTCTAGTTATTGAGCAATTAATAACATCGGAAATAAAGAAAAAACAACATGTTATTTTCATTCATTATAAAGAAATACCATGCGGTTTATATTATAGAAGTCATTGTTACCTGCGGGGACGATGACTCTCCTCTCATTGGTGGTCATGTTGGGGGGCGGAGCGTTCTTCTCGTCCATGTAGCTTCCGTAACTCATCTGAGATGTGTCATTGCCCCCCACCAGCTTGTTGCATTTACCCCCCACACTGCAGTCCACTGGGGACTCCCTGCTGCACAGACACACAGTGTCAGTGTCAGAGAGAGACAAGAGATCCTTATATTGGCTCTAAGCAGATGAAAATGGTTTGCAATATAGACCAACCACAGGGCCAATGGAGCAGAACTTGAGCTAGCCCAATGAAATGTAAGTGTCAGGTGAGTTAGTGGTAGATGAACAGCTCACTTTCTGCAGAAGGTGGACAAAAATTATATTTCACTGAGCACAAGCAATTGTTATGATCAACTATCCTTTTGAATCTAGACTAATCTAGGGAACATCAACTCAAATCAGCAGAGTCGAAGACATACTACGACAAGACATAAGAGCTGGAGTCTAGTGAGATGGACTGTGCATACTGCTGAACATACCTGGATCCATTGATGTGGTCATACTCTCTCTTGACGTTCACTCGGACTGGCTGGTTAATCCACTCTTGCTGAGGGGGTAATGGGTTGATTTTGTGGGGCTGGACGTAGTCCTGTGTACCAGATGCAGTCATGTCTGTCTTGGGTAGAGGGGCAGCAGCAGCGTAAGGAGGCTCAAACAAGGACTGGTCTTCACTCACCACTGACAGTGCCTCCTGCAGGCCAGAGGAGGAACAGGTTATAGCGGGGCACCTCTAGAACAACAGAGAGAACCTGTGATCTCACAACTTCAATCTCTCACTTGTTGTAGATCCATTTTGTTTACAGTAATTATGTGCAGTTATGTGTCATATCGCAATCTGGCATCCAAAGGGGTTTGTGTATACAGTGATTGGGCCTATGTAGCAACTACAGCTTCCTGTTGATGTTACCATGACTTCAAACATGACTAAAATCCTGATGACTACTATGCACAGCAAGATCTAGTCTGCGTTTTCCTTCCACAGAGAAGGAACAGCAGATGAAGAATCAACAGGAACAGCAGGGGGGTAAGTTCTACATTGACCCCAGTGCAGTGGCTCCACTGGAACTCTCCTCTGTCTGTGTCCACGTGTTCTGTCTCATGTCTGGTAACTGATACATGGAATACATATCAGATCTATCATTGCCAGAGATGTATATGGGCTAATGGGAATACAATACTTGCTATTCCAATGATCTGACATGCAACAACCTATACACAGAGCCAAAGAGATGTACAGTATTTATGAGACATGCAGGTAAACGGCTATGCCTGTATAGACTGTGGCAGCCTTTTAGCTAAATCCATTTTAAAACCTCTGTTTACTATGAATGAAGGAGCTGGTGAGTTCTGCCTTGCCTCAGCTCTGTCAATGACACATTTTAGTGAAACAAAGCAGCAGCAACAGAGACAAACTGATCTAGAGTCATTACAATTAAGCTGTTTCAAGGATTAGGCTCATGTCTGACACACATCTGATCTGGTAGCCTCTGATGTCACAGATTACACAGATGTCTGTAATCTTGAGGGATTATAGATATTTTAAAAGATAACATCCTAGATCAAGACAAATATGTGCCATTAGCACAGTTCTTACCCCGTCGAAGAACAAAGTACTGTATGTATGCAACAAAACACGTCTGACTGTTCACGAAATAGCAAACATGGATCAAAAAGGCTACAAGGGCTAGATTTCAAAAATCTAATCAAATTGTATTTGTTATATGCGCCGAATACAACAGGTGAAATGCTTACTACAAGCCCTTAACCGGAGCCAATGAGTCCTAACAAGTGAAAAAGTTAAGCAGAGTTTTCCCTGTGGACTGGAGTTGCAGTGATACATACAGTGGCCAGTCTGCTGTTTACAGCCTGTGTACTCATCTCCTGAGAAGTCTAATCTTGGGATGGGGATTTCTATCTACACCGCTAATCAGAATAATACGGCATATTCACATACAGTACAGTACTTTCCAGCAAACTAATGCTTCAATGTACATTCACTAACACTGACTGTATGTGCCTGTAATGTGCCACCGGTTCTAAACTGACCAAGGCGACAGCTTTTAAGGCCATTCATTGGGAGGGCTGGATGGATGATACTTTGTGACAGCATCTGATAATGCCCTCAGAGTTGGACAGACATGCCAGTGATTTCATCAGTCAAACCATCATAGCTGCACACTAGCAGTCTGGTAGCCATATGCCCTATCAGAGAAGTCTATACAGAAGCTAGCCTGGTCTGTGGATGATATGTTGAGAGCAGTGAGGGAATGTCTCAATGTCTCCTGATAAGGGCAGCTCTGCTGTTATGGCTGTTGCACGTTACATTTACACTGACATATCAGCATGTGCCTATCAAGATGACAGGTTTTTTTTAAATAATGTGAGTGTATGCACTTCCAAACAGACAATCTAAAACACCAGTCTGAGTCTATTTGAAATGTGTGTTCTTTATCAATGTGGAACACACACACTGCCAATGGTAAGGGTGCGACAGAGATAAAGTTCATTTATCTACACTCATTGATCTACACTCTTCTCTCCTGAACATCTTGTGCTAACATCCCTTCCCATGTAGACTATTCAAGTAGCCTACAACATAATATTCACTGGGAACAAACAGAAAGGCACTCCAAGCCTTGCATTCTCTAAATGATTTACAGTACTTTTCAATGATTATGTGGTACCATATGATGCCATTATGAACTCAACATAGGTTCATGTTGCTCACAACCCTCATTTATAAACTAACAGGTCTTCCTAAACTCTTCTTGGGAAACTGTGACAGTGGAAGTTGCCACGTGCCTGGGCCACCACAGATGCCTTACAGCCAAACGGCCTGGATCACAAATGCCTCACGATGCGTGCCAGTACCAAGTGCCAGTACCCAGTACACCACTTCCATCCAGACTGCACACGTCTATTGTGTCCTCCACACACACCCATCAGCATGCGATTCAGGAGGCATTCCTGCCCTTTGTTTGAGGAGGAAAGGGAAACCTGTCAGGAAACCAGATTGTGGAGAACAGGAAGCTCTCATGGCTCGATACCCCCCCCCCCCCCTTTTGATGAGTAAAGTCTGAATACAGTTTGTAGCCAATCAAATACACACACAGTGCATGCACAGTCCTGATACATTCATAATAATATATTAATTATTGCTGTTATATTATTGTTATATAGTCATCATTGTTATACATCATCACAATTTATCAGAATATTAACAATCATTTCACAAGGCCTAAATGTTTCTATTTGTGCATGTTTGTGTATTAAACAATCACAAACCATTCGGGTGAAAATGATTTAATATTAATTCAATTTTTCTGTGCAGTCAAAGCTTATACCGTTCCAAAATTTACACCACACCCAGCCGCTACTTCAACCACACAACCCCGCTTCTTTCAACATCCAAAGAAAACACATTGGCAAAACAATACGTTTCCATGGGTATTATAATAGCCCAGTTAGTTAGAAATAAGAGCAGAATAACTATATTTGACAATCGGCTATGTCTACTCAAAGTCAAGACACAATACCGTGGTGCGAAATGCAGTGACCTAACCAACAAACATCTGCATAGCCATGCATCTGGAATTTCAATACATGGAGGACCGTGCTTGAATACCCGTCCCTCAAGACTAAAATATGAGCGCTCCCTATTATGAATGACCTTCTGTGTTCAATTTAAGTATAACTACCCAGGTAAGACTATGAGCCTTTTGTTATTCATGAATTACAAGAAGGAGATGTGCAGTTTTCGCTTCTAAATCACTCCGTGATATTTCCAAATGACATTCTGGCTATTGATATGGCTATTAAAAATGGCAAGTGTTCAACACTCGTTTTACAACCGAAAATATGCGTTAAAAAGCTATGGTTTTACGCATGGATTCTACTTCCTTGTACACCATCAGTAACGTTTTGAACCACGAACTGTGAGAGGATTCCCGGGCACCGTGCCACCACAATTGCGCAGCCACATCTTTGACACACCATACCTTACAAAGAAACGCACGTTCATCTAACCGCACAGCAATATATCGCCTACATATTGCGTAATCCCTAGCCAACACTATTTCAACTGGAGACAAATAATTGTTCTCCATTTTGATATATAATACATACTTTCCACTGAATAAAATTAGCACTTTGTTTAGTTGCAGATGTGCATCTACGCGCTCGTTCCAACATTGAACGCATATATCGAGTCTTAAACGTTTCTTATCCAACCAAAGCTTATTTTCCCTTTCAACGTTTCCTAACGGAAAAGGAAACTTCGGGATAAATAGTAAAAAAAGAAGGACATCTGGTTACCGCTTTCGGAGCAAAAACAAAACGTTCATTGCCCAACATTGTAGGCTACTGCTCACAGACATAGCAACTCATGCTAAAAGGAGGCGCAACTCCGAAAAGCAAAGCTCTCACAAATTCGTACACCCAGTCTTCCACCCTTACCTTAATAGTTCCGTCCATTTTGCGCAATTTTCAGCGAACCCCAACAATATTCCAAACATGACACGCTCCTGAATTAATTCCAGTCCCCGATATGTCGCAGAGAGAAAGAGACAGTTACCGGATGGTTTTTTTCTCTACATTTGGGAAGTGAAGTCACCGCTTTGAGAAGGAAGCTATGTGTGTCACTGCAAGCCCTGCCTTCATTGCAGCTCCAAAAAGCAGGATACTTGTCCCAAAGAGATAAGCAGGGAAAACAATTGCGTGTTTCCTCCGCTGTTAATGTTTTTACTCTGAAATATTTACAGAATGGTTGCCAGCGTTGTGCACATGTTGTTGTAGGCTACATTTGTGTCATTTTTTATACAAACGTCACAGACACTGGCGAATGAGTTTGTTTCAACAATACCATCAATATACATGTATTATGTTAAATTCATTTGCCGATGAAAAAGTAACAATTTAAACTGGTATAGACTGTTATGTGATTCCATAATGTTGAATAATCTCCTCATTGCTTTTAATACAATGCGTCCATTTCCCCCCCTTGATTTTACTTTAGCCTAATTCATCCCCTGCTCTTTTAACATCTTATATTCGCGTTTCCACTGCGAGATGGAGATATAAAATAGAGTTTCACTTTCAAAGCAGACAGATGTTTTCCTCAAGAGTGCTGATGAAATTGACTGTAAATCAAACCAAGAGGAACAAGAACTTGAACTACCTGTGGCAAGGGTTGATGCTCTTTGTTATAGCTTTCCAAGCCTCAGTGACGTTTTCCTGAAACACCATTAATAACATCCAAGCACGCAGCGCCCCAGATCAAGGTCCGCTCTACACGTGTGCGTCTGCTATCCAACACAGTAGGGAATTATGATGGATTGTAGGCTTATATTTCCAAATATTGCAAAGGGGAACCCCCTCTCTAAATATGTTTGGAGTTTAGTTCATGAATAAATGTGTGTGGTTTTCATTAATGTAATGATGAAGTATACCTACTCCCATGATATGTTATTACATTGCTATTACATGTTATTACATTATTATAGGCTTCTATTATTATTATTATTATTGTATTATTAGGTCTAGGCTATAGTTGAACTAATTTCTTCCTTAGGTTCCTGGAGCCATGGACAAACATCTCCTGTCCCCACCCCCAACCATTTTTCCTCTACCTTTGGAAATTGCCCTCATCAATTCAGACACAATTTCAGCTCAGATGCTAGACATGGAGCCAGCTCTGAACGTGACCAGACCAATAGGGCTCTGCCTGAGGGAGCGGCAAGGCCACAGAGCGGCCAAACCGAGCCTGCGCTGCTGCGACTGACAGACGGGCCGGTCTGTCTGCTCTCGACTTGGGGGTCTGTTGCGGGAGAGGCCCCCTCGAGACCACCACATCTGGATCCTGCTTGGGGTCAAGGCTTCTCCTGCCTGAGGCCAGTTCAGCTTCGTGTAATTAAGGGAGACACCTTGTTTAACTATTTAGTGGCCGTAACTTTTTCTAATTCAACATTCCACTGTTTTGGTTTTGTATTGGATTTCGTTAATTTTAGTTCAAAATAAAAGTAGGGCGAATGATGTCATGGTATAATATTCATTATAGATGCTATCCATTTTAATCCAGTTTGCAATAGCAGAGGGCAATAGCATGGCTTAACTTTTAGAAAATAATAGATGTTTATTATTTTAAATAGCCTATTGACTAGTATGCCTAATAGTGAATGTCTGTCATTTTCTGGGCCATATAAGTAGGTCTATTTCCAATATGCCTAACAACCCGTAGAACGCTAACACAATCTTGTGTGATTTGTTGACACCTGGGGTTACTTGAGGAATAATGTGACCAAACTCTGAAATCACCTGCCAATATTGATTGAGTTGGTCATAGAGGCACAGTAAGCGAGGCAAATCACTAAAAAAAACTAAAGACTAAGTAAGAGCTAGGCTATCGCTAATCAAATTACTCTCGCCATTACGCACGAAACATGCAGGTTTATGCAAAGAGAGAAAAGCTATCCCGGGTTCCGCCAAGGCCATAATGAATACTGTGGTAACAAACATTTTCGGAGGCCAATAAGCAGATGCAAGTTGGTTTATATAGCGAACCACATAACATCTGGCTTGACGCTGAAACTTGACAGCCAGACATTTCTTACCACGAGCTGTGGGAAGCCATAGCTCCTCCATTGGATAATACAAGAAGTGGGTGGATACTACTAGTTTCAGTTTTTAAATAGTTGCCCTTTTGCTCATCGTGAATTTACAGCACTTCACCACTTCACTTGCTTACAAGTGCGCAAGAATAGCCTATATAGGCCTAAACATCTCCATAATGTAATCAAATGATCTAAGAGTAAATTATAACGGCGATGATTATGCCGGTATTATTATAGATATTCATCATAATTATTAGTCAAGATTATTAGCATACTGAAAGGCCTTTGTTTATATTGTTCGTGAACAAATATTAATTAAGAAAAGACCAAACAAACGTTAGGCCTACAAAATTCCACTTCTATAAATTAATTTATGTGACAAACCTTTTTGGCCTATTATTTTAACCACTAGGCTTACATAGCCATAGATATGGATCGGCCATTTAAGATTGTTCATTAGACTTCAGAGTTCTGGTAAGCCCCTTCCCTCTCTCGGCAAAAAGAAAAACAAGTAAAATACTCAGGGCAAAAAGCAGAGACTGCAGCATACAAGACCTAACTGTCTGGTCCCTTGCTCGGGGCCATAATTCATTTGAGATTTATTTTTATTGGAGAGCTCGAGCCTCGCCTGGCCTTAACCTAACAAAACAAATGCTAGACCATGGATTCGCTTGAATGAAGCAGCATATTTATTTAAAATTTGCCTTGAGGCGTGCCTGGTTCACATTCTAACCAATATTTTGCACGAAAATGCAAAATAATTAAATGAACGTTTCGATTAAAACGAGGGCAATGCGATATTCATTGACCTGACCTACTTTGTCTGAAATGTGGGTTGCTTAAGGAATCTTAAGCATTCAGTGGTTAACCAAAGAGTACTTCGCACAGGTTCTTGGATTGGTTTCCCAGTCATTGCCCCTTTGTCTTATTTAGGGAGCAAAAAGGGTAATTTCAAAACACATTTTCTCCTCAAACATTCCTTGCTGTTCAAGTCTCCCAAAACAAATCGTGAATTGTTCAGAGGACTCAAGCAATGTGGCCAGTGAAAATTAAGTCTTTCTGCAGAGCGCTACAAACGTTATGACTGTATGAAAAGAGCCCTTATATGCAAAGGGAAATAAGTCGCCAAAACATAACAAGTCACTCTTGGAATATTTTGATTATAAAGATATTATGAATGGCTTGACTAAGCACAATTGTTCATTTTCACAAGCAGACATGCTCCGCCTATAGGCAATTGGTCTTCAACCAATGATCTATGAAAGATATGGCATCACATTTCCAATAGTATTTTAAAACAGCCTGACTCACATAATAGCCTGGCGAAATGTTTATGTGTTATGATGAGCACTCAACAGGCAGAACAATGACAAGGCATATACACTCACACAACACATTCCCATAAAACATGACGTCTGCACGTACCCTGATAGTTTTCCAAAGTCAGATTATGGCATGTCCGGGATTGGGCAGTTTAATGTGGGATTTAAGATTAACAATGGGAATGCATATTTCGTTTCAAACAAATCGTCCCAAGGCCTACACATTGTCCGCTTGCAAGAATTACACGCTGTACCATGTGATTCAATGCACAGAGTTTTAAACCTGAAAACCAGCACTATTTGCTTTGTTTACATTCTTTGAGATTGTGGCGGAGAGAGAACAAAAACTGCATGATGTCAAATATAATAATGTGCTATACCGGTCCCGCAAAGATATTAAATCAAACTTGATGTCCAGATAGATTAACAGAATCACATTATACAGTAGACTACCATACAATGTTTGAATACAGGACTATTCTGCAGAACGGTTATAACATGATAACAACAATGGAATAGAGAGAGGCAATTGTGCCTAGATTTAATTGATAGGATACCTATTCAATATACCTCTCATATTATGCGTAAGGTAGGCATACCGATAGAGATTTAAAAAATGACAACCAGATGCAAATTATTCGCAAAGTATCCTCATGAATATAAAATTAGGGACGACCCAGAACGTCCACCAAAATTACCTGCTCGAAGAGACGATGTTGTCTTACCTTGACATAAGACGAAGTGTCAGGCACGGTCTGAAACATGTTCATAGAACCGAGAGGGCCGAGAGGTGTTCAACAGTGTTCAACGGGCCCTGGGGAGAGTAGAGGAATATTAACACAAAAATAGGGAAAAACTGAAAGAGTGAAATATGTTATAAAATAACAATGCATTAAAATAATTATAACACAAATAAATAGATTCATAAAACATATTCATAATATGCTAATATTGTGCATAACAATACTTATAATAATGTGCATATTGATCATCAATTGTGGTTCAATGCATATGATAATAATTAATTATGTAATAACAGTGTAATGACAAATAAGGCCTATAGTGTGGAGAATAATACATGTTATGTCATGCCAATATGTCACGTCTAAATAGCTATGATAGCTATGTCTGATTGGTGGAAGAATGACTCCGCTTCCTATTGGTAAAAGAGCTACAGTAGGCTTGACGTAACACTGGGATAACAAACTTTCCTGACCACTCGTTCAGTAATGCAATCGACCATTAACAACCTCTCTTCATAATGGACTAGCATCCACACAGCCAGCATTCAAGCATCATTCATCAATTAACTCATACTTCTTCGACTCTTTTGTTAGTTCATTTTTTTAATGTTAAATTAAATATGCAAACTTTTGTGCATTTTCAATGGCTGTGATCTCTTGAAAATATTCCCTTCAGGCTAACAGTCCAGTTTTCTGCACTCTGGGTGTTATCAAATTAGTTTATTTAGATATTTTTTCAATTCGCCCTCAAGTAAAATTCTTTATTTATATAGACTTTAGCCAAGTCTCTAAGCCTCAGACCACATATTGTGGTTTCAATTAAATAAACAATTTGAAAACCTTTTTACGTTCGGAAGCCTTTTGCTATTGTTCATGCTGTTGTGATATCAGGGTAAATTATGGAAACAATTATCAATAACCACCACAGCTAGAGAGCGATCCCAGGACCGCGCACGAGCACCTTGCGGTTTTGTGAATTGCGTTCCATTCCGTGCAACCACTTCCACTGAAATAAGGAATAGGGTCAGATTTGGTTCGTAGGCCCACTGTAAGTTATTGGACACAGACTTGATTCATTCAGACATGTGACCTACCTTGCCGTGTTGTTTCCTTCGTCACATATTTGGTGGCGCAATGATAATCTAACAACCAATCACATATTATCATGCATGATACCACTGTTCATGATAACCAGAACCACTACCATGGTTGACTGACTTTAACTTTCTCGATAGACAACTCATGTGGAGAAAGCAGGGCAGCAGAGCCCCAACCCCAACCCCCATCACGTTTCTCCCTAAAGCTTACCACATATTGAAACACTTTTCGCTTTAATAAGTGCAGTTTACAAAGTCTAGGGTGAAAGGGCAGCTCGAGGACGGTGTCTTTAGCGGTTCCCTCAGTGTGCAATTATCAAGAAGGCTGGCACATGCAGCATTTAACATTCCTAACATCAAGCAAATTACACTGAGACAAACACTGGTCTCCAGAACGAGTGGATAATGAAAACGAACTTTTTATTGTCAGTGCAAAGATTGCGGCCAAAGACTCATTAATTTCGACTCACATCCACTGACAGGAGACATTCACTGTCATTGTGAAAACGGGGAATACCGAAAGGTAAAGTATAAATTGTCACTATAGGCCTAAAATGCATTGTGCAGGGCCCCCAAATCCACAGCGGCATTATGTTAAAAATAATCACATGTTCAAAATACGATGAAAACAAATGGACCACTAAACATCCAGATTTCATGTTATAGCAATCTCTAAACAAATAAATACATGTAAAACACACGGACTGACTAGTGTCTGATCAGATATTTTATAGGCCCACAATCACATATTTTATAGAATGCTTTCACGTTTGGCTGAAATGTTTTGGTTATTGAATATCTGCCTCAGCACCGGCCACTGATACATTATCCAAGAGGCTTATTTATGATCGTGGCAGGATTTATAATTGTAGGGGACCAACAAGTTTCGTATTTTCAGCTCCTGTAGGCAAACTTTAGGCTCGCCTCATAAAGTTTCCCAAATGCATCCAATTTCTAAATGGTAAAAGAGCATAGAATTCCGCATATGTAGCCAATTAGCCGACTCGCGGCTCAGGAGGACTGTTGAATAACTGCAGTGACTTTCCTCTGAGACAGCCCGTGGACTGGAAACCTCTAGTGTTACATTTTAAGCATATTACCTTGTACGAGAGCTTGCTGTTATCCATCATACACGAGAACGAACTGATTTCCCCTAATCTTTGCACTTCTTTCTAACCACAGTTTTCACTCATCAAGCAACCACGAAAGCAAGTTATATTAGGACAAACTAAAACACATTTCGAAAACAAACATGACTTGTAAACGAAAAATAAACCAAATGTAATTTTTTATCAGATGATAGCCTGCAAAACATTTGTTTAATCTAAATGGAAACCAGACTGGCATTGAATCTTGATAAATTAGATAGTTTTATGAAAAGGCAGGCTACATTAATCCAGAATTAGTAACAAAACAGTGGAATTGATTTATGGTCACCAAACACACAGCATACACAGAGGTTTGTGGCTGGTTAGAATAGCCTACGGGTCGCAATCTTACAAATGTAATTTCCTCACTCACCTGTCGTTATGTTGTCAGTCGTCTATTATTTCAGTTTAATTATTCCCCAATTTAAATAATTTGTCCCGTCTATTCAAAGTCGTTACCATGGATGACAGTAAGTTATTTTGAGAAGGTGTATGGAGCGCGGGGTGTATGAATGGGAATGTTACTGTGATGAGAGAGCCGCCAGTCGGCAACCAATGGGAAGTGAGTGAAAAAACTCCCCTTGGGTTTAGTGTGAGAGGGAGCCGGAGTTGCAAGTCAAATGAACCATGAAATAAGGAAAATCGTGTAGGAAATAGAAACAGCACCATAAAAAAGGCAAATAGTCAGAGGTACTTTTAAATTGGAAAAATAATAGGGCCGAATGTCCTTCCGCCGCCCTTTCGGGGGATATTGAAGGCCACCAAGTGTTTTTAGGACAAATAAATAGGCATTTCTACACACCTGTCCACGTAGGCTATGTTTACGTTATGAATACAACAGGACATCGAGTGAACTTTTGTACAAAACTTAAACAAAATGCTTTATCAAAAGAAATATCATGCCAACATTGAAACCACAAATGAGATCTTAATGATATCAACCATATGAAACCTTTCTGTTGTTAAACATAATGTGTTATTTTCAAACACAGAAAGTGATAACATAATGTCTGATGGAATAAGTTATATTTCCCTTTACGTGTTTACAACAGTACAGTCCGATTGAATTAAATGTAAAACCTTTAAAAAATCTAAATTTCTCTTATTTTACTTTGAAATGTCTCCAACAATGGAGATATTCTTGTGATAATTCCCGCATGAATAATTGCAGCCATAGCAGGATCCGCGCTTCGTGGCCTCCTGACAGAGACACGTGTCTCCAGTGAGTTTGTTTTTCCTGTTCAGTTGACCCCACTCAGTTCAGTAACTTCATTTCCTACACAGTGCCCTTATCCTCCACCCAAGAGTCCCTCAAAGGATGTTGGGCAATTCACAGGGAGAAAAGTTGCCCAAGCATAGGATTTTACAGCCTCATTAAGGTCATCATTTAACGCAGGACAACCAAAGTGAAATTGAGAAGCTTTCAGTTATCTACATATGTCTTAGGTATAGGCACTTTGCCTAACCCATGCATCAATACTCTGTATTGGATGCATGTTGTAGCCTAGGCCTATGGGTCAAAGCTGGTAGATTATTGTAGTACCATGGCTGGTGTGCACTGATGTGGTCAAGGTGTTCCTATTAAAAATAGCATCAGTTGCTACATGATTGTGCTTCTACAGAACAATGACCCGAAATTCTAACATCCGTTAACTGACAATGTTCTCAACTTCTCAATACTGTTTCCTTCTGTTCCATGACAGGCTACAGTCATATTCCAGTAGCCTTCTTTTAAGACAATCTGTTGAGCATCTGTTGATTTTGTAACAGATAACTGAAGTGTGGAACCATACAGGTGGGGGGGATCATTAAAAAACAAAGCCCACAAAACATACACATGACTTCAACATTGTAAAGTTGGTGACGCATTCACATCCAAGAGCCTCCTAGCAGGACACCAGGAAAAGAAAACAGTGGACTGACTAGTCTACCTATAGGAATTCCAGTTAAAATGGTGAGGAACTTTGACATTTTGAAATCTGCAATATAAGTCAACCTAATGACAGAAATGGGTAATGGCATTCATGACTGATGCTACTGTTATAGCGGGACAGTTTATAGCTAATATGGTAACTTTATTTTCCTTTTTAGAAGACCAATGGGTACCCTGTGATAGAGTGGATTTTTACATTCCCATCCAGATGTTTTGTGTGAGCTATTTCAATGGTTAAAACATGGGTAAAGGATTTGGCTATTGATAAAGAGGCTATTGATTGAGATAATATCTGGAAGAATATATTTCACTTATCAAAGAACTCAAATCATCAATTTATTTATTTTAAGCTCTGTCATAGGTCGCAATGGACACCACTGGTAAGATTGAATGCAAAACAGGCTCCAAGCTCAAATTGTGACCTATGTTCCCTCAATAGGACACTTGGCACATATAAACATATGATTTGGGATGGTCCTGAGGTTTATGAGTTTTGGAGGAAAAGGTCATCTATTCTTTCTGATATGATTGATAAAATTGTGACCAAAGACAGTACAGTATGAAAATAGGCTAAAACTGCTTCTCCAATAGAAATCCCAGGTCACACTTCTGGTCGACGTAATGGCAAAGTTGGCTAGCTAAGCTCATGCATAGAAACACGTCGTCGGGTGTAATGGTCGTTTCGTGCCTGACTGCGCAAAGGCAGGCCGTCAAATCAAAAGCACTACTTCAATATAAAGTTGTTTTTGACTAAAATCTAAAAGTGTCAGTTTGTCTCTTTCACAAGGTTGGAGTAATAACATGCTCGACTACTTAAGACACTGGCTCGTATCTAGTTTCTGCCTTTAGATAGAGAGAAAATGTACAACTAAGAAATCATTTTTCACTTCTCTCATTGACTTCTCAACCCCAAACCCAGGCTTGGTCTGATTGGTCTGTTTCACAAGCGTTCCCCGAAATCTCGCAACATTGCACCTCTGGGATTAGAAACCCTTGAACAAATTCCTTTGTTACTTTAAAGGACAATTCAAACATTTTCAGCTTCATATTCATCATGTCCAGCACCACCCTAACATCAACATACTGTATGTGAAAATTGTGCGTTTCTATGTTTTGCAGTAAAAAAAAGATAGAAGATAAGTGTTTCCAATGACATCATCAGTGTGATTCATGTGATTTTAACCAGTTACTAGTAGGCATTGCCTACTAATTGTCTACTAATTGGTTGATGATGTCACTGGAAACACTTATCTTCTATCTTTTTTTTACTGTAAAACATAGAAACGTGCCATTTTCACATACACTGAGTATACAAAAACACCTGCTCTTCCATGACATAGACTGACCAGGTGAATCCAGGTGAAAGAGATGATCCCTTATTGATGTCACTTGTTAAATTCACTTCAATCCGTGTAGATGAAAGGGAGGAGACAGGTAAAAGAAGGATTTTTAAGCCTTGAGAATATTGAGACATGGATTGCGTATGTGTGGCATTCAGAAGGTGAATGGGCAAAACAAAACATTTAAGTGCCTTTGAATGGGTATGGTAGTAGGTGCACCGTCTTTTGTCAAGAAATGTAATGCTGCTGTGTTTTTCATACTCAACAGTTTCCCGTGTGTTTCAAGAATTGTCCACCATCCAAATGACAACTAGCCAACTTGATACAACGGTGGGAAGCATTGGAGTCAACATGGGCAAGCTTCCCTGTGGAACGCTTTCGACACCTTGTAGAGTCCATGGCCTGAAGAATTGAGCCTGCAACTCAATATTAGGAAGGTGTTTCTTATGTTTGTTATACTCACTGTATGTTGATGTTAGGGTGGTGCTGGAGATGTAGTTCCAAGTATGTATCTGAATGAGAAACAATGGAAAGTTTGCCTGGCTGGGTTGATTGCTGTCAAAAGACCTGTTGTTCAGTGCTGGTTGCCACCACATGACCTTCATATAAGGAAATGGTTTGTAAACTTTCAGGACGTGGTTATGTTAGAGTTATCCACTGCCCGCGTGCACAAAGCCAAACATACTACTCTGGAAACGTGGAAAGTTTCTGCTTCAGAAATCTCTGAATTCCTTGAGATGGTGCAAGTGTGGGATAAAAATGCTTTATTGATGTTGTTATACTGGTCATAAATCTTACTGTGTGTACATTTTATTTAATTGTAGTGTTGATTTGTTATTTTTTTAAATTAATTTTCTTCTGTGTGTTTTCTATATTAAACTCAGCAAAAAAAGAAACGTCCTCTCACTGTCAATTGAGTTTATTTTCAGCAAACTTAACATGTGTGAATATTTGGATGAACATAAGATTCAAACAACTGAGACATAAACTGAACAAGTTCCACATACATGTGACTAACAGAAATTGAATAATGTGTCCCTGAACAAAGGGGGGGTGGTCGAAATCAAAAGTAACAGTCAGTATCTGGTGTGGCCACCAGCTGCATTAAGTACTGTAGTGCATCTCCTCCTCATGGACTGCACCAGATTTGCCAGTTCTTGCTGTGAGATGTTACCCCACTCTTCCACCAAAGCATCTGCAAGTTCCCGGACATTTCTGGGGGGAATGGCCCTAGCCCTTGCCCTCCGATCCAACAGGTCCCAGACGTGCTCAATGGGATTGAGATCTGGGCTCTTCGCTGGCCATGGCAGAACACTGACATTCCTGTCTTGCAGGAAATCACGCACAGAACGAGCAGTATGGCTGGTGGCTTGTCATGCAGAAGGGTCATGTTAGGGTGAGCCTGCAGGAAGGGTACCACATGAGGGAGGATGATGTCTTCCCTGTAATGCACAGCGTTGAGATTGCCTGCAATGACAACAAGCTCAGTCCGATGATGCTGTGACACACCGCCCCAGACCATGACAGACCCCCCACTTCCAAATCGATGCCACTCCAGAGCACAGGCCTCGGTGTAACGCTCATTCCTTCGACAATAAACACAAATCCGACCATCACCCCTGGTGAGACAAAACCGCTACTCGTCAGTGAAGAGCACCTTTTGCCAATCCTGTCTGATCCAGCGACGGTGGGTTTGGTAGGGACCTGCCTTACAACAGGCCTATAAGCCCTCAGTCCAGCCTTTCTAAAACTATTGCGGACAGTCTGAGCACTGATGAAGGGATTGTGTGTTCCTGGTGTAATTAGAGCAGTTGTTGTTGCCATCCTGTACCTATCCCGCAGGTGTGATGTCCGGATGTACCAATCCTGTGCAGGTCTTGTTACACGTGGTCTGCGAGGACGATCAGCTGTCCGTCCTGTCTTCCTGTAGTGCTGTCTTAGACGTCTCACAGTACGGACATGGCAATTTATTGCCCTGGCCACATCTGCAGTCCTCATGCCTCCTTGCAGCATACCTAAGGCACGTTCATGCAGATGAGCAGGGACCCCGGGCATCTTTCTTATGGTGTTTTTCAGAGTCAGTAGAAAGGCCTCTTTAGTGTTCTAAGTTTTCAGAACTGTAACCTGAATTGCCTACCGTCTGTAAGCTGTTAGTGTCTTAACGACCGTTCCACAGGTGCATGTTCATTGTACAAGCATGTGAAACAGTGTTTACAATGTAAACCCTTTACAATGAAGATCATGAAGTTATTTGGATTTTTACGAATAATCTTTGAAAGACAGGGTCCTGAAATAGGGACGTTTCGTTTTTTGCTGAGTTCATGTGTTGACCGAGGTTGGGGATTGGGTGGGGCCGTAAGGGGTATTTTTGGGGATGGGGTTGTGAAAGAAGGGGGAACATTTGTGTTGTTTTGGATTGATTGCATTGCCTATGTGACACAGTAAAAACAATGGTTCTCAAAAAAGAAGACCTATAGGTATGCTCATCTGATTCTGAATCAGAGAGATGCCATCCAATCTGCTTTCCAATCTAACGTCAGAAAGTAAAAAAAAATATATATAAAAAAACTCACAGGTACCATTGATTAGATTTTCACTTGTAAGCTAGTTTTAGTGTTACAGCTACATGATCTGCATATTTGTAATTGTTACAGTAGCTAGACTTTAGCTTTCTCTTTGTATCTCTTGGCTCTAGCCATTCTCTCTGTCTTGCTCTATATAAAAACATGTATGCATTCCGGTCTGTGCCACATCTCCATTCCACTGGCAGGCCCTCTGACTGGTGTTAACATCATGGGTTGTTCCAAAGTTCCACACCCTCTCCTGGGATTCCACCAAAACAGTTGTATTTCGGACTTTGTGGCAGCAACGTCGTACAGACATCTCTGATTACATCGACTGGAGTAAATTAAGCCCCTTACTGACTCTGAACTGTAATTCGTTATTTATTTAGTTGGAGGAGCTACCAGGAGAGATAATCTGGATATTGAGATAGAAACAGGGCTGCAATGGGAGCTAACTCCTCAGGGGCAGAGAAAATTGGAGCGTGGCACCAGGCACAGCAAGGCAGGGCGGAATTTGACATCTTTTCACGCTAGCCCCCGTCAAGCCCAGATGCAGTGTAGTTAAACCCAAAGACCCAAACTTTAAAACCGTGACTTCTGGGGAGTTCTGGTCCTAGGAGGGGGGTAAGGAGGGAGTGGGTAGAGGGGGGGCTATAGACTATGAGTAGAGAAGACTATAATGCCTATATAAGTCTCACCAATCCTCTTTTCATAAAGGACTGTTGCAGATGAATGTGTAGAAGAACAATGCTCCAGATTCATGGTATGCAATATAAATTCATAGACGATGAGAGGAAAATGCCCCCATCAATCCCACCCTGTGTAATCAGAGACACACTCGCGTGTGTCATAATAATTTGCGGAGGGAAGTATTAAATTAAAGCGCTGCAGTCCTTTCATGAGGCAAACATTTCTGAAGGTAATGGCATCCCTGATGTGTTGCCACTCATCACGCTCTGAGAGTATCAATAATACACCCTCTTTGACCTCATGGAGAAATGAGAAGTCCTTTATATGAAGGCCACGCTGGCTGCTGCCCAGAGGGTTATCTTTCAGACAGCAAATACAAGCTCTCATTATACACAATATGTTCTGGTATGCTTTTCATGAAAATCACTGAAAGTGTGCGTGTGTTGATTACATGCCTTACCATTGTCTCACCACACCTTAAACGTGTATCCCACTTGTAATCAAATAGTACTTACCCTGTGTGTTTACGTTTCTCTGTGTGAGTACAAAAGTGTAAAGAAGGCTGCCATTATTCCTTACTGCACATGGGAACCAAGGTGCTGTTCACTTTACACAAATACTCAAAATAGTAAAACACAAGGGGATTCATCCTTGTACAAACTACATGGGGATGGAATAAAGCCTTCAAAAATGCCTATACTCCATGAAAAAAAAGGAGGGAGCGAGCAGTAGAGAGTAATGCCATTTAGAAAGCCTAAATCATCCCTGGACTATAAATCTACTGACCGCTCATCATTCAACAGCATTTAAAAAGCCCTTAAAGAAAAACACAGAATGAAATGAATATGCTGTCACCTCTAATTTTGATCTAGCTGCTTTGCTCCATAAGACTTGTGTTGTTCCCTGGAAGGCGGCTGAAGGCAGTAGGGCTCTCAGGTTTACCGTGCCATACATTCTCAGGCATTTACTTTGAGGCCCCTGTCCCCCCCAGACATGTCTGACAGCCTGAACTCTCTCGATGTGGGCTGTTCACCAGACTACAAAAATCATTCATCTGTGCCTTCAGACAGTCAAATCTGGATCTAATAAAGGAACCCACTATTGATCCCCTTCCTTTAGGAGTCATTCAACCTCAGACCACTAGAGGGCTCTCTGGTCCAAGCTAGAGCAACTTACCTAGCTAGCTCTGTGTCTTAAACATCTTACAAGGCATGTTGATGAGAAGAAGCATGTCCTAAGACATGCATTTATATATTTGAACAATATGTTTAGTTCCATTGGCAGATCTTCAGGAGACTTGATAATACATTACTATATCCTTAGCTACTAAGCCTATATCCTTTCACTTATTATACCCCATCTCTCTCTCTCTCTCTCTCTCTCTCTCTCTCTTTCTCTCTCTCAAAAAAAAAGTGTGAACGGGTAAACAGACGGTGCAGTTTACTGATGCCAAGCATTGTTTTTCCAAAACGCTGAGTGAAATGAAAATCAGCCGCAACAACAACACACATCCTTCCAGAGGACAGGGCTCAAAAACTTCAAAGAGGAGAGAGCGAGAAATACACATTTTATCTAGATTTTCTCATTGCCTTAGAGCACACAAAAACTATACCTCCCTCAGCCAAAACATCAGCACCACAGGTAACTTCCACAAAGCTGTGAACGATCTGAGAGATAAGACAAATACATCACATAGGGAGAGACAGACCTAGAGTCCCTTCAGCAAGATGGTCCTAGGGCTCTGATCACAAACACAAACATACCTCACAGAGCCCCAGGACAGCAACAGAATTAGACCCAACCAAATCATGAGAAAACAAAAATATAGTTATTTGACACACTGGAAAGAACCAACCAAAGAACAAAGCAAACTGGAATGCTATATGGCCCTAAACAGAGAATATTTCAGTCTTCTGTAATGTATATAAAGTGTAATATTGGGATGTAAACTCAAAGTTGACCCTGATTTAGCCCACTTCAGTAAAAGGTTCAACCAAAAAACAGAGCAAACTGGAATGATATTTGATCCTAAACAGAGAGTACACAGTGGCAGAATACCTGATAACTGTGACCCAAAATTAAGGAAAGCTTTGACTATGTACAGACTCAGTGAGTATAGCCTTGCTATTGAGAGAGGCCGCCGTGGGCAGGCCAGACTCTCAAGAGAAGAAAGGCTATGTGCCCACTGTCCACAAAATAATGTGGAAACCGAGCTACAATTCCTAACCTCCTGCCAAATGTATGACCATATTAGAGACACATATTTCCCTCAAATTACACAGACCCACAAAGAATTTAAAAATTCATCAACTGCCATATCCATTAGGCGAAGTACCACAGTGTGCCATCACAGCAGCAAGAATTGTGACCTGTTACCACAAGAAAAGGGCAACCATTGAAGAACAAACACCATTGTAAATAAAACTCATATTTATGTTGATTTGTTTTCCCTTTTGTACTTCAACTATTTGCACATTGTTAGAACACTGTACATAGCCATACTATAAGATTTGAATTGTCTATTGCTTTGATACTTTTAAGTGTGTTGTTTACTGTTTATTTCACTTTTGTTTATTATCTATTTCACTTGCTTTGGCAATGTAAACATGTGTTTCCAATGGCAATACATCGCTTTGAATTGAATTGAGAGTGAGAGAGAGAGGTTGTGTTTGTGTGCAATTATAAGGGCAGTGCCCCAAACGCCTGGGCAAAACCACTGCATTCCTGCATGCCTCTTAAAGAGACAGTGTCACTGTCATCATATGTATATCTGTTGAATAAAGTTTTAACATATTGTGCTGTTCTCTGGGTCTGACTGCAGGATACGTTGAAGCCAGTAGGTGGCCATACTAGTTATTATAATGTGCTTTGTGTACGTAAAGACAATGTATTCAACACAGTGCTTGATTACATATCCACTTCAGTCATTTGGTGTAAATTGTTTTGGGGAAAGATAAATAGAGTCCAATTCAGAACATGCCTGAATCAAAGTTCTCAGCTTGAGCAGGTCTTGTGAAAAAAACGTTTATTCAAATGTAATCTGCCACTTCAAACCGTATAGCACTTCTTCACTTTACCATGCTACTGAGAGGACTGGCTTGGAAATGGCTGTAGTATGGTGTTCCACTGATAGAGGGCACAGTTGAGCTTAGGAACAGACTGAGAACCTCATGTAAGTCTATTCACGATTATTAGTAAGCTAGTAACCAGAGGACCATTAAAAGGAATACAGAAATTGACTGCAATGAATTGGAACAAACATCAAACTTGTTCAACACGCACTAACTTCCAAAACATTTAGACGTTGAATAATTTAGGCAAACTGACAACTTGGCCAGGTCGCAGTTGCAAATGAGAACTTGTTCTCAACTAGCCTACCTGGTTAAATAAAGGTGAAATAAATAAGATTTACAGCAGAGAAGAATCCAATTTTACTGGATTTGTTCAGATACCAATAGGAAAGACATTGGGTTAGAGTTGAGTACCAAACATGTCCAGAGTTCAGAGTTTGGTCACAGGTGTTCTTGACAGTCAGTGTTATGACATACTGTTGGGAAATGGAGAACTGAATATACAGTGCCTAGCGAAAGTATTCGGCCCCCTTGAACTTTGCGACCTTTTGCCACATTTCAGGCTTCAAACATAAAGATATAAAACTGTATTTTTTTGTGAAGAATCAACAACAAGTGGGACACAATCATGAAGTGGAACGACATTTATTGGATATTTCAAACTTTTTTAACAAATCAAAAACTGAAAAATTGGGCGTGCAAAATTATTCAGCCCCCTTAAGTTAATACTTTGTAGTGCCACCTTGCACATCGAGAGACTGACATTTTTTCCCATTCCTCCTTGCAAAACAGCTCGAGCTCAGTGAGGTTGGATGGAGAGCATTTGTGAACAGCAGTTTTCAGTTCTTTCCACAGATTCTCGATTGGATTCAGGTCTGGACTTTGACTTGGCCATTCTAACACCTGGATATGTTTATTTTTTAACTATTCCATTGTAGATTTTGCTTTATGTTTTGGATCATTGTCTTGTTGGAAGTAAAATCTCCATCCCAGTCTCAGGTCTTTTGCAGACATTCTTCCAGAATGGTCCTGTATTTGGCTCCATCCATCTTCCCATCAATTTTAACCATCTTCCCTGTCCCTGCTGAAGAAAAGCAGGCCCAAACCATGATGCTGCCACCACCATGTTTGACAGTGGGGATGGTGTGTTCAGCTGTGTTGCTTTTACGCCAAACATAACGTTTTGCATTGTTGCCAAAAAGTTACATTTTGGTTTCATCTGACCAGAGCACCTTCTTCCACATGTTTGGTGTGTCTCCCAGGTGGCTTGTGGCAAACTTTAAACGACACTTTTTATGGATATCTTTAAGAAATGGCTTTCTTCTTGCCACTCTTCCATAAAGGCCAGATTTGTGCAATATACGACTGATTGTTGTCCTATGGACAGAGTCTCCCACCTCAGTTGTAGATCTCTGCAGTTCATCCAGAGTGATCATGGGCCTCTTGGCTGCATCTCTGATCAGTCTTCTCCTTGTAAGAGCTGAAAGTTTAGAGGGACGGCCAGGTCTTGGTAGATTTGCAGTGGTCTGATACTCCTTCCATTTCAATATTATCGCTTGCACAGTGCTCCTTGGGATGTTTAAAGCTTGGGAAATCTTTTTGTATCCAAATCCGGCTTTAAACTTCTTCACAACAGTATCTCGGACCTGCCTGGTGTGTTCCTTGTTCTTCATGATGCTCTCTGCGCTTTTAACGGACCTCTGAGACTATCACAGTGCAGGTGCATTTATACGGAGACTTGATTACACACAGGTGGATTGTATTTATCATCATTAGTCCTTTAGGTCAACATTGGATCATTCAGAGATCCTCACTGAACTTCTGGAGAGAGTTTGCTGCACTGAAAATAAAGGGGCTGAATAATTTTGCACGCCCAATTTTTCAGTTTTTGATTTGTTAAAAAAGGTGAAATATCCAATAAATGTTGTTCCACTTCATGATTGTGTCCCACTTGTTGTTGATTCTTCACAAAAAAATACAGTTTTATATCTTTATGTTTGAAGCCTGAAATGTGGCAAAAGGTCGCAAAGTTCAAGGGGGCCGAATACTTTCGCAAGGCACTGTACATGCAGTTGCGAATTTAGCATTTAGAAGACAAGGCACGACTCGACAAGGCAATTACCTACAATATAGTAACTACCAAAACAATGGAAACACTTGAGTAAATGAGGGATACAAAGTATATTGAAAGCAGGTACTCCCACAAAGGTGTGGTTCTGGAGTTAATTAGGCAATTAACATCCATTCAAATCCAATTTTATTTGTCACATGCGCCGAATACAACAGGTGTTCAAAAAATATGACCAATGGAAATGTTTCTTTTCTGAATACAATTATTTTGGGGGGATTAATTGTCTTTGTTTTGCTGCAGTGTATATCCAGCAGAGCATGTGGGGATGAGTGCATGCCTTGTGGTGCCTCAATAAATGAGTAACAAGAAGACAAATTAAATCAAATCAAATTGTATTTGTCACATGCGCCGAATTCAACAGGTATAGATAGGCCTTACCATGAAATGCTTACTTACAAGACCTTAACCAACAATGCAGTTCAAGAAATGGAGTTAGGAAAATATTTACTAAATAAACTAAAGTAAAAAATGAAATCAAAGTAACACAATAAAATAACAAGGCTATGGACAGGGGTACCAGCACCGAGTCAATGTGCGGGGTTTAGATTAGGCGAGGTAATTGGTACATGTAGGTAGGGGTAAAGTGACTATGCATAGATAATACACAGCGAGTAGCAGCAGTGTAAAAACAAAGGAGATGAGGGGGAGGGGGAGGGGGGTCAACGTAAATAGTCTAGGTGGCCACTTGATGAATTGTTCAGCAGTCTTATGGCTTGGGGGTCGAAAATGTTAAGGATCCTTTTGGACCTAGACTTGGCGCTACATTACCCCTTGCTGTGCGGTAGCAGAGAGAAAAGTCTGACTTGGGTAACTGGAGTCATTGACAATTTTTAGGGCCTTCCTCTGACACTGCTTGGTAAAAAGGTGCTGGATGGCAGGAAGCTTGGCCCCAGTGATGTACTGGGCTGTACGCACTACCCTCTGTAGCGCCTTACGGTCGGATGCCGAGCAATACCAGTTGGTGATGCAACCGGTCAGGATGCTCTCGATGGTACAGCTGGATAAATTTTTGAACATCTGGGGACCCATGCCTAATCTTTACAGTCTCCTGAGGGGGAAAAGGCATTGTCGTGCCCACTTCACAACTTTCTTGGTATGTTTGGTCCATGGTAGTTTGTTGGTTATATGGACTCCAAAGAACTTGAAACTCTCCACCGCTCCACTACAGCCCTGTCAATGTGAATGGGGGTGTGTTTGGCACTCCTTTTCCTGTAGTCCACAATCATCTCCTTTGTCTTGCTCACGTTGAGGGAGAGGTTGTTGTCCTGGCACCACACTGCCAGGTCTCTGACCTCCTCCCTATAGGCGGTCTCATCGTTGTCGGTGATCAGGCCTACCACCATTGTGTTGTCAGCAAACTTAATGATGGTGTTGGAGTCGTGCTTGGCCACGCAGTCGTGGGTGAACAGGGAGTACAGAAGGGGACTAAGCACGCACCCCTAAGGGGCCCCCATGTTGAAGATCAGCGTGGCAGGTGTGTTGTTGCCTACCCCTTACCACGTGGGGGTGGCCCATCAGGAATTCCAGGATCCAGTTGCAGAGGGAGGTGTTTAGTCCTAGGGTCCTTAGCTTAATGATAATCTTTGTGGGCACTATGGTGTTGAACGCTGAGCTCTAGTCAATGAACAGAATTCTCACATAGGTGTTCCTTTTGTCCAGGTGGGAAAGGGCAGTGTGGAGTGCGATTGAGATGGTCCGTGCATGCGCCGAGTACAAATCCTGGTAATCCATCTGGCCCCGCGCCCTTGTGAATGTTGACCTATTTAAAGACCTTGCTCACATCGGCTATGGAGAGCGTGATCACACAGTCGTCCAGAACAGCTAATGCTCTCGTGCGTGATTCAGTGTTGCTTGCTTCAAAGCCAGCATAAAAGGCATTTAGCCTGTCTTGTAGGCTCACGTCAATGGGCAGCTAGTGGCTGAGTTTCCCTTTGTAGTCCTTAATAGTTTGCAAGCCCTGCCACATCCAACGAGTGTCATAGCCGCTTTGCCTGTTTGATGGTTCATCGGAGGGTATAGCAGGATTTCTTATAAGCATCCGGATCAGTGTCCCGCTCCTTGAAAGCGGTAGCTCTAGCCTTTAGCTCGATGCAGATGTTACCTGTAATCCACAGCTTCTGGTTGGGATATGTACATATGGTCAGGAAGACGTCGTCGATGCACATATTGATGAAGCCGGTGACTGTGGCGGTATACTCCTCAATGCCAAATTCTAGTTTGGGCTAGCAAAACAGTCCTGTAGCATCCGCGTCATCTGACCACATCCGTACTGAGCGAGGTTTTGAGGTACTGATTTAGGCTTTGCCTGTAAGCAGGAGTCAGGAGGATAGAATTATGGTCAGATTTGGAGGGTGAGGGAGAGCTTTGTATGCGTCTCTGTGCGTGGAGTAAAGGTGGCCTAGTTTTTTTCCTTCTAGTTGCACATGTGACATGCTGGTTGAAGTTAGGTAAAACCAAATTAAGTTTGCCTGCATTAAAAGTCCCTGGCGATTAGGAGCACAGATTCTGGATGAGCATTTTCTTGTTTGCTGATGGCCTTATACATCTAGTTGAGTGCAGTCTTTGTGCCAGCATCGGTTTGTGGTGGTAAATAGACGGCTAAGAATAATATAGAAGAAAACTCTCTTGGTAGATAGTGTGGTCTACAGCTCATGAAGTACTCTACCTCAGGTGAGCAATACCTTGAGACTTCTTTAATATTCGGCATCGCTCACCAGCTGTTATTGACAAACACCCCCACCCCTCATCTTGCTGGACATAGCTGTTCTGTCCTGCTGATGCACGGAAAACCTAGCCAACTGCATATTATCTGTGTCATCGTACAGTCACGACTCAGTGAAACATAAGAAATTACAGTCAATTTGGTAGGATAGTCTCGAACGGAGCTAATCCAGTTTATTCTCCAGCTATTGCATGTTGGCCAATATAACGGATGGTAGAGGCGGACAAATTCTAACAAGGCGCCCTGATCTTCGCCCGCCGTTTTTTCTTCACGCAAATGAAGGGGATTTGGGCCTGGTCTCAAAAAAGTATATCCATTGCGTTAAAGAAAAAATGTAAGAAAAAATCTTCGTCCAGTTGCAGGTGAATAATCGCTGCTTAAAAAAATAATATGATTTCACCTTTATTTAACCAGGTAGGCCATTTGAGAACAAGTTCTCATTTACAACTGTGACCTGGCCAAGATAAATCAAAGCAGTGCGACAAAAACAACACAGAGTTACACATGGGATAAGCAAACGTACAGTCAATAACACAATATAAAATCTATATACAGTGTGTGCAAATGTAGTAAGATTAGGGAGGTAAGGCAATAAATCGGCCATAGTGGCGAAATAATTAAAATTTAGAAATTAAACACTGGAGTGATAGATGTGCAAGTATAGAATACTGGGGTGCAAAAGAGCAAAAATAAATAACAATATGAGGATGAGGTAGTTTGGTGGGCTATTTACAGATGGGCTGTGTACAGGTGCAGTAAGCTGCTCTGACAGCTAATGCTTAAAGTTAGTGAGGGAGATATAAGTCTCCAGCTTCAGTGATTTTTGCAATTAGTTTCAGTCATTGGCAACAGAGAACTGGAAGGAAAGGCGGCCAAAGGAGGAGTTGGCTTTGGGTATGACCAGTGAAATATACCTGCTGGAGCGCGTGCTACGGGTGGGTGTTGCTATGGTGACCAGTGAGCTGAGATAAGGCGGTGCTTTACCTAGCAAAGACTTATAGATGACCTGGACCCAGTGGGTTTGGCTACAAATATGAAGCAAGGGCCAGCGAACGACAGCATACAGGTCGCAGTGGTGGGTAGCATATGGGGCTTTGGTGACAAAACGGATGGCACCGTGATAGACTACATCCAATTTGCTGAGTAGAGTGTTGGAGGCTATTTTGTCAATTACATCACCGAAGTCAAGGATCAGTAGGACAGTCAGTTTTATGAGGGTATGTTTTCCAGCATGAGTGAAGGATGCTTTATTGCGAAATAAGAAGCTGATTCTAGATTCAATTTTGGATTGGAGATGCTTAATGTGAGTCTGGAAGGAGAGTTTACAGTCTAATCAGACACCTAGGTATTTGTAGGTGTCCACATATTCTAAGTCAGAACCGTCTAGAGTAGTGATGCTAGTCGGGCAGACGGTGCGGGCAGCGTTCGTTTGAAGAGCATGCATTTCATTTTACTAGCATTTAAGAGCAGTTGGAGGCCACGGAAGGAGTGTTGTATGGCATTGAAGCTCGTCTGGAGTTTAGTTAACACAATGTCCAAAGAAGGGCCAGAAGTATACAGAATGGTGTTGTCTGCGTAGAGGTGGATCAGAGAATCACCAGCAGCAAGAGCGACATCATTGATATATACAGAGAAAAGGATCGGCCAGAGATTTTAACCCTGTGGCACACCCATAGAGACTGCCAGAGGTCCGGATAACAGGCCCTCCAATTTGACACACTGAACTCTATCTGAGAAGTAGTTGGTGAACGAGACGAGGCAGTCATTTGAGAAACCAAGGCTGTTGAGTCTGCCGATAAGAATGTGGTGATTGACAGAGTCGAACGACTTAGCAAGGTCGATGGAGAAGGCTGCACAGTACGGTCTTTTATCGATGGCGGTTTTGATATCGTTTAGGACCTTGAGCGTGGCTGAGGTGCACCCATGACCAGCTCGGAAACCAGATTGCATAGCGGAGAAGGTACGGTGGGATTCGAAATGGTCGGTGATCTGTTTGTTAACTTGGCTTTCGAAGACTTTAGAAAGGCAGGGCAGGATGGGTATAGGTCAATAACAGTTTGGGTGTCTCCCCCTTTGAAGATGGGGATGACCGCGGAAGCTTTCCAATCTTTAGGGATCTCAGACGATACGAAAGAGAGGTTGAACAGACTAGTAATAGGGGTTGCAACAATTGCGGCAGATAATTTTTAGAAAGAGAGGGTCCAGATTGTTAGCCCAGCTAATTTATAGTGGCCCATATTTTCAGCTCTTTCAGAACATCAGCTATCTGGATTTGGGTGAAGGAGAAGGGCGGGGGCTTGGGTAAGATGCTGTGGGGGGTGCAGAGCTGTTGGCAGGGGTAGGGGTAGCAAGGTGGAAAGCATGGCCAGCTGTAGAAAAATGCTTTTTGAAATTCTCGAATATCGTGGATTTATCGGTGGTGACAGTGTTTCCTAGCCTCAGTGCAGTGGGCAGCTGGGAGGAGGTTCTCTTATTCTCCATGGACTTTAGTGTCCAAAAATGTTTTGGAATTTGTGGTACAGGATGCAAATTTCTGTTTGAAAAAGCTAGCCTTTGCTTTCCTAACTGACTGTGTATATTGGTTCCTAAGTTCCCTGAAAAGTTGTATATCGTTGTCACACTTTGACCATTATTTGCGTTGTTTGTTTCTATGTTTTGTTTGGTCAGGGTGTGACATGAGCGGGCATTCTGTTGCATGTCTAGTTAGTCTGTTTCTATGTGTTTTGGCCTGATATGGTTCTCAATCAGTGGCAGGTGTTTGTCGTAGTCTCTGATTGGGAACCATATTTAGGTAGCCTGTTTTGTATTGTGGTTTGTGGGTTATTGTCTATGTTATGTTGCATGTTAGCATAGTGTTTCATTAGCAGTCACGTTCGTCTTATTATTTTGTATAGTTTGTCCAGTGTACTTCGTGTTTTTTGTCAATCATTAAATCATGCATTCACACCACGCTGCGCTTTGTTCTCCCCTTTACGACGATCGTAACAGAATAACCCACCAACAATGGACCAAGCAGCGTGGTAACGGCCAGCAGCAGCAGCAGCAAAGGACGCAGGACTCATGGACTTGGGAGGAGATTCTGGACGGCGAAGGACCCTGGGCACAGCCAGGGGAATATCGCCGCCCCAAAGCAGAGCTGGAGGCAGCGAAAGCAGAGAGGCGCCGGTATGAGGAGGCAGCACGGCAGCGTGGCTGAAAGCCCGAGAGGTAGCCCCAAACATTTATTGGGGGGAGGCACACAGGGAGTGTGGCGAAGCCAGGTAGGAGAACTGCGCCAACTTCCCGTGCTTACCGGAGAGAGAGAGGAACCGGGCAGGCACCGTGTTATGCGGTGGAGCGCACTGTGTCTCCGGTGCGTGTGCATAGCCTGGTTCGGTACATTCCAGCTTCTCGTATCGGCCGGGCTAGAGTGGGCATCGAGCCAGGTGCCATGAAGCCGGCTCTACGCATCTGGTCTCCAGTGCGTCTCCTCGGGCTTGCATACATGGCACCAGCCTTACGCATGGTGCCCCCGGTTCGCCAGCACAGCCCGGTGCGGACTATTCCACCTCGCCGCACTGGCCTGGCTACGGGGAGCATTCAACCAGGTAAGGTTGGGCAGGGTCAGTGCTCAAGATCTCCAGTGCGCCTTCACGGTCCGGTCTATCAGGTGCCACCCCCCCACACCAGGCTGTCTCTCCGTCTCGTCCCTACAGGTGCTCCCGCCTGTCCAGCGCCACCAGAGTCTCCCGTCTGTCCTGAGCCGCCAGAGTCTCCCATCTGTCCTGAGCCGCCAGAGCCGTCAGCCAGCCAGGAGCCGCCAGCCAGCCAGGAGCCGCCAGCCAGCCAGGAGCCGCCAGCCAGGAGCCGCCAGAGCCGCCAGCCAGCCAGGAGCCGGAAGCCAGCCAGGAGCCGCCAGAGCCGCCAGCCAGGAACCGCCAGCCAGCCAGGAGCCGCCAGCCAGCCAGGAGCCGCCAGAGCCGTCAGCCAGCCAGGAGCCACCAGAGCCGTCAGCCAGCCAGTAGCCGCCAGAGCCGTCAGCCAGCCAGGAGCCGCCCCTTAGTCCGGAGCGGCCCCTCAGTCCGGAACTGCCCCTCAGTCCGGAGCTGCCCCTCAGTCCGGAGCTGCCCCTCAGTCCGGAGCTGCCCCTCAGTCCGGAGCTGCCCCTCAGTCCGGAGCTGCCCCTCAGTCTGGAGCTGCCCCTCAGTCCAGAGGCACTACTCAGTCCAGTCAGTGGGGCCTTTAATTAGGGACTTCGACCCAAGGTCGGAGGCGAGGTTCGCCACTCTAAAGAGGCCCTTGAAGAGGGAAATGACTATGGTGGAGTGGGGTCCACGTCCCGCGCCAGAGCCGCAACCGCGGCCAGATGCCCACCCAGACCCTCCCCTATAGGTTTAGGTTTTGCGGCAGGAGTCCGCACCTTAGGGGAGGGGTACTGTCACATTCTGACCATTATTTGCGTTGTTTGTTTCTATGTTTTGTTTGGTCAGGGTGTGATATGAGTGGGCATTCTATGTTGCATGTCTAGTTAGTCTGTTTCTATGTGTTTTGGCCTGATATGGTTCTCAATCAGTGGCAGGTGTTTGTCGTTGTCTCTGATTGGGAACCATATTTAGGTAGCCTGTTTTGTATTGTGGTTCGTGGGTTATTGTCTATGTTATGTTGCATGTTAGCACTGTGTGTCATTAGCAGTCACGTTCGTCTTATTATTTTGTATACAGTGCCTAGCGAAAGTATTCGGCCCCCTTGAACTTTGCGACCTTTTGCCACATTTCAGGCTTCAAACATAAAGATATAAAACTGTATTTTTTTGTGAAGAATCAACAACAAGTGGGACACAATCATGAAGTGGAACGACATTTATTGGATATTTCAAACTTTTTTAACAAATCAAAAACTGAAAAATTGGGCGTGCAAAATTATTCAGCCCCTTTACTTTCAGTGCAGCAAACTCTCTCCAGAAGTTCAGTGAGGATCTCTGAATGATCCAATGTTGACCTAAATGACTAATGATGATAAATACAATCCACCTGTGTGTAATCAAGTCTCCGTATAAATGCACCTGCACTGTGATAGTCTCAGAGGTCCGTTAAAAGCGCAGGGAGCATCATGAAGAACAAGGAACACACCAGGCAGGTCCGAGATACTGTTGTGAAGAAGTTTAAAGCCGGATTTGGATACAAAAAGATTTCCCAAGCTTTAAACATCCCAAGGAGCACTGTGCAAGCAATAATATTGAAATGGAAGGAGTATCAGACCACTGCAAATCTACCAAGACCTGGCCGTCCCTCTAAACTTTCAGCTCATACAAGGAGAAGACTGATCAGAGATGCAGCCAAGAGGCCCATGATCACTCTGGATGAACTGCAGAGATCTACAGCTGAGGTGGGAGACTCTGTCCATAGGACAACAATCAGTCGTATATTGCACAAATCTGGCCTTTATGGAAGAGTGGCAAGAAGAAAGCCATTTCTTAAAGATATCCATAAAAAGTGTTGTTTAAAGTTTGCCACAAGCCACCTGGGAGACACACCAAACATGTGGAAGAAGGTGCTCTGGTCAGATGAAACCAAAATTGAACTTTTTGGCAACAATGCAAAACGTTATGTTTGGCGTAAAAGCAACACAGCTGAACACACCATCCCCACTGTCAAACATGGTGGTGGCAGCATCATGGTTTGGGCCTGCTTTTCTTCAGCAGGGACAGGGAAGATGGTTAAAATTGATGGGAAGATGGATGGAGCCAAATACAGGACCATTCTGGAAGAAAACCTGATGGAGTCTGCAAAAGACCTGAGACTGGGACGGAGATTTGTCTTCCAACAAGACAATGATCCAAAACATAAAGCAAAATCTACAAAGGAATGGTTAAAAATAAACATATCCAGGTGTTAGAATGGCCAAGTCAAAGTCCAGACCTGAATCCAATCGAGAATCTGTGGAAAGAACTGAAAACTGCTGTTCACAAATGCTCTCCATCCAACCTCACTGAGCTCGAGCTGTTTTGCAAGGAGGAATGGGAAAAAATGTCAGTCTCTCGAAGTGCAAAACTGATAGAGACATACCCCAAGCGACTTACAGCTGTAATCACAGCAAAAGGTGGCGCTGCAAAGTATTAACTTAAGGGGGCTGAATAATTTTGCACGCCCAATTTTCAGTTTTTTATTTGTTAAAAAAGTTTGAAATATCCAATAAATGTCGTTCCACTTCATGATTGTGTCCCACTTGTTGTTGATTCTTCACAAAAAAATACAGTTTTATATCTTTATGTTTGAAGCCTGAAATGTGGCAAAAGGTTGCAAAGTTCAAGGGGGCCGAATACGTTCAGTGTACTTCGTGTTTTTCGTCAATCATTAAATCATGTATTCACACCACGCTGCGCTTTGTTCTCCCCTTTACGACGATCGTGACAATCGTGGGGGCTATTTAATGCTAATGCAGTATGCCACAGGATGTTTTTGTGCTGGTCAAGGGCAGTCAAGTCTGGAGTGAACCAAGGGTTATATCTGTTCTTAGTTCTGTTCTGATATTCGGTCATAAGAGACGGTACTAGGAACATTATGTACAAAATAAGTTACAAACTTACAAAAACACACAAATAGCACAGTTGGTTAGGAGCCCGAAAAACAGCAGCCATCCCCCCGGCACCATTATTGTCACGCCCTGACCTTAGAGCTTTTTATGTCTCTATTTTGGTTTGATCAGGGTGTGATTTGGATGGGCATTCTATGTTCTTTTTTCTATGTTTTTGTATTTCTTTGTTTCTGTCTATCGTTGTCTCTGATTGGGAACCATACTTAGGTAGCTTTTTCCCACATGGGTTTTGTGGGTAGTTAATTTCTGTTTAGTGTTTGCACCTTACAGAAAGAACTGTTTCGGTTATTCTCTTTGTTATAGTGTTCAGTTTTAATAAAGAAAGCATGAACGCTTACAACGCTGCACTTTGGTCCGATGATTCCTTATCCGACGACGACGAATACCGTGACAATTATCCATTGGGCAGGCAATTATTTTGGCTACCATGGCTATACCCCCATAGGATGACAATACCCCCATCAACATGGAAAGAATGGTCACTGAACGGTTTGATGAGCATGAAAACGATGCCGTGGCCGTCTCAGTCACCAGATCTCAACCCAAATTAACAATTATGGGAGATTCTGGAGTGGCGCCTAAGACAGCATTTTCCACCACCAAAACACCAAATTATTGAATTTCTTGTGGAAGAATGGTGTCGCATCCCTCCGAAAGAGTTCCAGACACTTGTAGAATCTATACCAAGGTGCATTGAAGCTTTTTTGGCTTGTGGTGGCCCAAAGCCCTATTAAGACACTTTCTGTTGGTGTTTCCTTTATTTTGGCAGTAATCTGTATGTTCACAAACACAAAACAGTAAACATATAGAATAAAGTGGTTTGCTGACAGTAACTGGTGGGCCCCCCTGGCCCGCACAGACGGTCCTGGTGGTAAGGGGAATGATGAGAGGCCTATATTAAACACAGAACAACCACAATGCCAGGACAACAACCTCTCCTTCAAGGTGATCAAGACAAAGGAGATGATCGTGGACTACAGGAAAAGGAGGGCCGAGCACACTCCAATTCTCATCGACAGGGCTGTAGTGGCGAAGGTTGAGAGCTTCAAGTTCATTGGTGTTCACATCACCATCAAACTATCATGGTCCAAACACACCAAGACAGTCATGAAGAGGGCATGACAACGCTTATTCCCCTCAGGAGACTGAAAAGATTTGTCATGGGTGCTCAGATCCTTAAAAAGTTCTACAGCTGCACCATCGAGAGTATCGTGACTGGTTGCATCACCGCCTGGTATTGCAACTGCTCGGCCTCTGACCGCAATGCGCTACAGAGGGTAAAACGTACGGTCCAGTACATCACTGGGGCCAAGCTTCATGCCATCCAGGACCTCTATACCAGGCAGTATCAAAGGAAGGCCCAAAAAAATTGCCAAAGACTCCAGCCACCCATTTTTTTTACTTTAGTTTATTTAGTAAATAACTCTTATTTTTCTTAACTGCATTGTTGGTTAAGGGCTTGTAAGTAAGCACTTCACGATAAGGTTTACACCTGTTGTATTCAGCACGTGACAAATAACATTTGATTTGTCACCTAAAACCTTCACAAACTTTTACAGACGCACAATTGAGAGCATCCTGCCGCCCACAACTGCAGGGCCCTCCAGAGGGTGGTGCAGTCTGCACAACACATCACAATGGGCAAACTACCTGCCATCCATGACACCTAAAGCACCCGATGCCACAGGAAGGCCAAAAAGATAATCAAGGACAACAACCACCTGAGGCACTGCCTGTTCACCACGCTTCCATCCAGAAGGCGAGGTCAGTACCGGTGCATCAAAGCTGGGACCGAGAGACTGAAAAATAGCTTCTATCTCAAGGCCATCAGACTGTCAAACAGCCATCACCAACACAGAGAGGCTGCTGCCTACATACAGACTTGAAATCATTGCACACTTTAATATATGGATCACTAGTGACTTTAATAATGCCACTTTAATAATGTTTACATATCTGGCATTACTCATCTGATATGTATATACTGTATTTTGTACCATCTATTGCATCTTGCCTATGCCACTGTCATTGCTCATCCATATATTTATATATTATTATTCCATTCCTTTACTTAGATTGTGTGTATTAGGTAGTTGTTGTGGAATTATTAGATTACTTGTTAGATATTGCTGCACTGTCGGAACTAGAAGCACAAGCATTTCTCTACACTCGCAACACCATCTGCTAACCATGTGTATGTGACCAATAACATATGATTTGATTTGAACCCTCTGAGTCTTCACAATCAGCAACAGGGCAGGAGAGAGAGAGAGAGTAATGGTCTATGCCTAAACCACACAAAAACAATACTAGACACTATGGAAGAACGTTTTTACTATCTCATCCTGGAATATACAAGGTCTGAGGTCATCTGCCTTTGGTTGCCCTCTAGGTTACAGAGAGCTTGTAGTTCCATCCACCGGGTGTTACACAGGGAGTATGATAATTTGGTAAAGATCAGACTTAACCCACTCCATTAAATTAATCAAAATAGGAACATTTTACGTTTGGTTATGAATTAAAAAGGAAACAATCTCAACAGAGAAATGTTTAATTCACTGTGCTACCTACATCCTTCCACTAGAATCCCCATACTTTAATGAAGAAAGCTTCTCCATCCTAGACGGGGAGTTCAACCTTTTCCAGGCATGGTGACATGTACTTGCCCGTGGTGACCTAAACGCCAGAACTGGACAAGAGCCTGACACCCTCAGCACACAAGGGGACAAGCACGCACCTGGAGGTGACAGCATCCCCTCCCAAATATGCCTCCCATGACACAACTACAACAAAACAAGCAACAAAAAATGGGTCACAGCTCTTGCATCTCTGTCAGTACATAGTCAATGGTAGGCTTCGAGGGGACTCTTACGGTCAGTACATCTACGGTTCATCCCGTGGCAGTACTACTGTAGATTACGTTACCACTGACCTCAACCCAGAGTCTCTCAGAGCGTTCACAGTCAGCCCACTGACACCCCTATCAGATACAGCAAATCACTGTCTACTTGAACAGACCAATACTCCACCATGATGTATCGAAGCCAAACAAACTGTATGTTATTAAAACATGGGTAGAGTAGACAACCTACCAAAAAACAATTGGCCAACAAATCCAATCGATCCTAGACATCTTCCTAGACAAAATATTTCCCTGCAATATTGAAGGTGTAAATTTATCAGTAGGAAACCAGAACAGTATATTTTACCTATCAGCTAAGATTCAAATTAAAAATATTATAGCAGAAAACCAAACAAAACTAACAATGAGAAATGGTTTGATAAAGAATGCAAAAACCTAAGAAAGAAATTCGGAAAACTATTCAACCAGAAACACAGAGACCCAGAAAACCAGAACCTACACCTACACTATGGGGAAACACTAAAACAGTACAAAAATACACTAAGAAAAAAGAAGGAACAGCATGTCAGAAAACAGCTCAATGTGATTGAAGAATCCATAGAATCAAATCACTTCTGGGAAAATTGGAACACACTAAACAAACACCACAAAGAGCTATCTATCCAAAATGGAGATGTATGGATATTTTACCTTTATTTAACTAGGCAAGTCAGTTAAGAACAAATTCTTATTTTCAATGACGGCCTAGAATGGGTTAACTGCCTTTTCAGGGGCAGAACGACCCTATCGGGGATATGAAGTGGCAACGTTCCGGTTACTAGTCCAACGCTCTAACCACTAGGCTATCCTGCCGCCCCATGTATGATGTATGGATAAACCTCTTCTCCAACCTTTTCAGCCATATAACAAAGAACAAAAAGAAAACACATATACTGTACATGATCATTTGCAAAAATTAAAATCAGCTATTAAAGAATACCAGAACCCACTGGATTCTCCAGTTACATTGGATGAGCTACTGGACAAAATACAAATATTCCAACCCAAAAGGGCCTGTGGTTTGATGGTATACTAAACGAAATTATAAAATATTCCGACCAGAAATTCAAATGGATTATTCTTAAACTCTTCAACATTATCCTCAGCTCTGGCATCTTCCCTAATATTTGGAACCAAGGTCTGATCATCCTAATTCACAAAAGTAGAGAAAAAGTCAACGCCAATCATTTCTGTGGAATCTGGATCAACAGTAACCTCGCGAAAAATGCTCTGCACTATCATCAACAGCAGACTCAAACTTCAAACTGCCCTGGTAACTTCCACAAGGGGTAACTTCCACTTGTACCAAAATATTGTATGATATACCAGGTATACACCCTGCCCACCCTAATTGACAAACACACTGTCGTCACGACTTCCACCGAAGGTGCGGCGCTCGGCGGTCGTAGTCACCGGTCTACTACCTGCCACCGTCTTGATTGTTTTCACCTGTATCTTATTTGTTGTTAATTAGGAGCTATTTAAACTCCCAGGTCCCGCCTGCTTTTGTGCGGGCTTATCCTTTATGCCAGTGGTGTATTATTGTTTTGCGCTTACGTGTTTGCTGTCGGTTATCTTCCCTGGTTCGGGGACTTATCGTTTTTTTTGTCATTTTGCCTGGTTGTTGGCTGGACCCAGCTGAATAAAACATATTCATTGGAAGCACTGCTCTCTGCACCTGACTCCACACCCACCACTCCTAGGGATCCGTGACACACACAAAACAAAACAAAAGCAAAGTCTTCACATGCTTTGCTGATTCCAAAAAAAGCGTTTGACTCAATTTGGCATCGGGGTCTGCTATACAAATTGATGTAAGTGGTGTTGGTGAAAAAAACATATGATATTATATAACCAATGTACAAAAACAACACATGTGCAGTTAAAATTGTCAATAAACACACAAAATTCTTTCCTCAGAGCTGTAGGGTGAGACAGGGATGCAGCTTGTGCCCCACCCTCTTCAACATATTCAGTATATTAATGAATTGGCAAGGGCATGGGACAGTCTGCAGCACCACACCTCACCATACTAGACTCTGAAGTCAAATGTTTACTGTTTGCAGATGATCTGGTAATTCTATGGGCGCCAGGTAGCCTAATGTTAAGAGCATTGGGACAGTAACCGAAACGTCTCTGGATCTAAATTCACGAGCTGGCAAGGCGGAATTTGTTTTTGGCTATTCTGCCCTTGAGCAAGACAGTTATCCTCCAACAACTGCTCCCCGGGGGCCAATGATGTCGATTAAGGCAGCCCCCCACACCTCTCTGATTCATAAATGCGGAAGACACATTTCGGTTGAATGCATTCAGTTTCCCTTTCTGTCCCCAACCAAGGAGGGCCTACAGCAGCTCACAGATTCTGCCAGACTTGGACCCTGATGATTAATCTCAGTGCGACAAAAGTAATGTTGGTCCAAAAAAGTTCTGTTGGAAGGACAACAACTACATTTTTTTAACAAGACACTACTGCCCTAGAGCACACAAAGAACTGTACCTACATTGGCCTAAACATCAACAGCACTGGTAACTTCCACAAGGGGTAACTTCCACAAGGCTGTGCACGATCTGAGAGACAAGGCAAGAAGGACTTTCTATGCCATTAAAAATAACATAAAACTCGACATCCCAATTATGATCTGGCAAAAAATACTTAAATCAGTTCTAAAACCCATTGCTCTCTATGGTTATGAGATCTGGGGTCCAATCACCAACAAAGAAATCACAAAATGGGACAAACACCCAATTGAGACCGCATGAAAAATTCTGCAAAAACATTATTGTACAACGTAAAACCCCAAACAATGCATGCAAAGCAGAATTAGGATGGTACCAACTAATTAACAAATCCAGAAAAGCAATGCACACACATTCCACCACAAATCAAATGTATTTATATAGCCCTTCGTACATCAGCTGATATCTCAAAGTGCTGTACAGAAACCCAGCCTAAAACTCCAAACAGCAAGCAATGCAGGTGTAAAAGCACGGTGGCTAGGAAAAACTCCCTAGAAAGGCCAAAACCTAGGAAGAAACCTAGAGACGAACCAGGCTATGTGGGGTGGCCAGTCCTCTTCTGGCTGTGCCGGGTGGAGATTATAACAGAACATGGCCAAGATGTTCAAATGTTCAGAAATGACCAGCATGGTCCAATAATAATGAGGCAGAACAGTTGAAACTGGAGCAGCAGCACGGCCAGGTGGACTGGGGGCAGCAAGGAGTCATCATGTCAGGTAGTCCTGAGGCATGGTCCTTGGGCTCAGGTCCTCCGAGAGAGAGAAAGAAAGAGAGAATTAGAGAGAGCACACTTAAATTCACACAGGACACCGAATTGGACAGGAGAAGTACTCCAGATATAACAAACTGACCCTAGCCCCCCGACACAAACTACTGCAGCATAAATACTAGAGGCTGAGACAGGAGGGGTCAGGAGACACTGTGGCCCCATCCGAGGACACCCCGGACAGGGCCAAACAGGAAGGATATAACCCCACCCACTTTGCCAAAGCACAGCCCCCACACCACTAGAGGGATATCTTCAACCACCAACTTACCATCCTGAGACAAGGCTGAGTATAGCCCACAAAGATCTCCGCCACGGCACAACCCAAGGGGGGGGGCAACCCAGACAGGATGATCACATCAGTGACTCAACCCACTCAGGTGACGCACCCCTCCCAGGGACGGTATGAGAGAGCCCCAGTAAGCCAGTGACTCAGCCCCTGTAATAGGGTTAGAGGCAGAGAATCCCAGTGGAAAGAGGGGAACCGGCCAGGCAGAGAAAGCCCTCACCTACAGAGGTGAACCTAGAAAAGAATCCCATCAGCCAGCTTATTCTGGGGCTCTGTTCACAAACACAAACAGACCTCACAGAGCCCCAGGACAGCAACACAATTAGACCTAACAAAATTATGAGAAAACAAAAAGATCACTATTTGACACACTGGAAAGAACCAACCAAAAAACTGAGCAAACTGGAATGCTATCTGGCCCTGAACAGAGAGTACACAGTAGCAGAATACCTAACCACTGTGATTGACCCAAAATTATGAAAATCCTTGTTTATATACAGACTCAGTGAGCATAACCTTGCTATTGAGTGAGGCCGCAGTAGGCAGATGTGGCTCTCAAAAGCAGAAAGGCTAAGTGCCCATTGCCCACAAAATGAGGTGGAAACTGAGCTGAACTTCCATACTTTGGGGCAGCAGGGTAGCCTAGTGGTTAGAGCATTGGACTAGTAACACAGCAGCAAGATTTGTGACCCTTTGGCATGAAAACATAACTACCAGTGGAGCACAAACAACACTGTAAATACAACCAATATGAATCTGTTTACTTATCTTCCCTCACTTTTAATACCACAACTGTCACGACTTCCTGCTCGGCGGTCGTCGTCACCGGTCTACTAGCTACCACCGATCCCTTTTTCCTTTTCTGTTGGTTATGTCTGTATTGATTTCACCTGTTCCTTGTTTGAGATTTGTTTTAGGGCTATTTAAGTCGGGTTAGGCCCGCCTGCTTTTGTGCGGGCTTGTTTTCTGTTTGTCTGTGGATGGTTGCGTGTAGTATGTTCTCTGACCTTTTTGGTGTCCTGTTTTGGGTCGGTCATATTTTTTTGTGTTGGTGTTGATCACTTACCCGTTCACCAAAATAAAGTTGGTTTTCTATGAATCCTCTGCTCTCTGCTCCTGACTCCGCACCCACCACTCCTAGCTGTGTGACAACAACTATTTGCAAGATGTCAAAACACTGTACATAGCTGATAATATAACATTTGAAATGTCGTTATCCTTTTGAAACCTTTATGAATGCAATACTGTACATTTGTTTAATGTTGTTTTGTGTTTCTTCTCACTTTTATTTATTGTTTATTTCACTTCCTTTGGCAATGTAAACATGTTTCCCATGCCAATAAAGCATCTTTGAACTGAATTAAGAGAAAGAGAGACAAAGAGAGAGAGAGAGAGGGGGGGGGGGGGGCTAAGCAAAGAGAGGGGTGGAGGGAGAGAGAATGTGAGGGGAGGTAGGGAAGGATGGAAAGAAGAATGGGGGAAGACAGAGAGCATCCCGTTTCCTCACAGAGAGAATCATGGCACAGGATGTACTATACATCCTTAAAACATCAACTCTGGGCTAAAAATATCTCCTGCGCTGCACAGTAAGGGGGCGGGGTGGAAATGGGGTGGGGGTTAGGGGGGCATGGGAAGGGGAGCCAAGTGGGATAGTCAGGAGGAAAGCTAGTGAGAAACACTTCTCCAGAGGACGGTTATGTTGGGATAAGACTGAGTGTGAGTGAAAAGGGGCGAGATGGAGAGGGGAGGGGGGGGGGGGTATTATTTAAGCAGTTGTAATCTAACCCCCTGGCTGTATCTATCTACCTCCACAGAACAGAACGAGGACTCAAATGAACTATCCTGTCATTAATTATAGGCTCTGGCTCTATAAACACTTCTCTCAGCCCGACCTGGTGGAGGGAGGGAGGGAGCGGAGGGAAGGGAAGGGAAGAGGGAACCATGGGTTAGGGGCTTCTGCTGTTCTCAGGGTGAGCATTAGCAGGCCTCCATCGTTGTAGCAGCTGGAGTACCTATAGTATTATGGGGGGTTGTAGAGCTAAGTTTACATCCCTTCAGATATGTTAATGAAACCAAGGCCTGGTAAGAATAAGGGAGCGTATGAGTGAGGGGTGGCAGGAGTGATGTCTTTCCCAGGGCAGACTGGAAGAAAGCATAGGCTCTGGACTGGACACTACCCAGACCCTGGTGAAAATCACTCACTGACAAGCATCAACATCTTCCCTCTCATCGCCCTGCCGTTGATAAGCCTCGCTGCACCTTCACAGATCACAGCATAGATGAGCTGAGTGAGCCTGGCAGATCTACTTGTGTCACTTATGTTGCTATCAGAGCTAACACAACGGGACTAGGATGGAGTTACTGATTGTCCAAAACACACCAAAGAGAGGGTCACAAGGGAGGCTGTTTTACACTGTCATCTCCCTCTTTACAAAGCAGGCAAGCCACTCCAGCTGACCCCTGTCACGACTTCTGCCGAAGTCGTTGCCTCTCCTTGTTCGGGCGGTGCTCGGCGGTCGACGTCACCGGTCTTCTAGCCATCATTGATCCATTTTTCATTTTCCATTGGTTTTTGTCTTGTCTTCCCACACACCTGTTTTCAATCCCATTCATTACCTGTTGTGTATTTAACCCTCTGTTTCCCCTCATGTCTTTGTCAGAGATTGTTTTATTGTCAGTGTAGTTTTATGTTGTATAGGTGCGTGACGGGTCCTCGTACCCATGTTTGTTTAAGTCTGTAAATGTTTTTGTTATGGAGCATGTTACGTGGACATTTATTAAAAGACTCCATTTACACTCCATTTTGACTCTCCTGCGCCTGACCTCCCTGTCACCTATACACACGACATTGTCAACCCCTCTCTCTCCAGCTTCACGTTGTGCTGCTCTCTTACCCTCTTCTCTCTTCACCAGCTTTCTCTCACGTCTCTAATGACAGTATGTGTTTCACAAGCATTCAGAAAACCCCTCTTCTAATTACATGGCAAGCATCTCGTTCTAGGCAGCTAATGAAGAGGAATAGTTAGTGCCGGTGCTGGGACCGGGGCCCAGGCTGGGACTGGACAGAGGAGAGGAGGGGGCTGCGTGGGTGTTCGTTTTGGAGCTCTGCCAGCAGCTTATCAAGGGCACGCTGGACTCAGCATCTTGTTCTTCCTCCTCTTTACTCCTTTCCCCCTCTCTCCCCTTCTTTCATCTTTATTTTCTGCTTCTTGAGCTAAAACTAAGTTTAAGGCAGTCAGTTAACTCTGAAATGTTTTACCACACTGTTGTATTTCAGAAGAGACCTATGGAGGGGATGATTTCAATACCTGTGTTGCAACTTGAGGTTAGTTGGTACATTTGCTGATCTTGAATTAAAAGGCTGAGAACAAACATTCCATTGGGTCAAAATCAAACTCTGTATACGTGCCACAACTTCCAAAAATGCATTTGCATTGCTCTTCTACCAAAGTTTAAGGGGCATTAAAAAGACTTTTACTTTCTGTCCCCTTTACTCAAGAGGTGAAATGGGATGCATTTGTTTTAATAGTACTGTGACAGTGTCATGACCCTGTAGATATTTCAAGACAACAACTTGTGAGCTGAGAATAGCAACAGTCAAATGCATTGAACTCAGCCCCTGACTAAGGGGTGAGAGAGAGAGGGAGGGAGGGGGTTCAGCATGTGATTCTGTGGAACCAGGTCTGTCAAGGCAATGCTTAAACAGAAGATCCCTGTCCTGGGCCATCCCTCATGAAACACTCCAGAAACATGAACCATCTGGAGCGATTGCACGCTCCCAAACCATCAAATACTGAGGATGTTAGTCTGATTTAGTAGGCCTATTTAGGCCTGTTTAGACAACTTGCCAAAGGGATTGGTGCCTTAATTAAAGATAATATATCTCCCAAGACCTCTGCTTCACAGTCAGACTGCAACAAACTCACAGTTCTTTGGGTCGGAGTGAGACCTACAGTGCCTTGCGAAAGTATTCGGCCCCCTTGAACTTTGCGACCTTTTGCCACATTTCAGGCTTCAAACATAAAGATAGAAAAGTTTATTTTTTTGTGAAGAATCAACAACAAGTGGGACACAATCATGAAGTGGAACGACATTTATTGGATATTTCAAACTTTTTTAACAAATAAAAAACTGAAAAATTGGGCGTGCAAAATTATTCAGCCCCCTTAAGTTAATACTTTGTAGCGCCACCTTTTGCTGCGATTACAGCTGTAAGTCGCTTGGGGTATGTCTATCAGTTTTGCACATCGAGAGACTGACATTTTTTCCCATTCCTCCTTGCAAAACAGCTCGAGCTCAGTGAGGTTGGATGGAGAGCATTTGTGAACAGCAGATTTCAATTCTTTCCACAGATTCTCGATTGGATTCAGGTCTGGACTTTGACTTGGCCATTCTAACACCTGGATATGTTTATTTTTGAACCATTCCATTGTAGATTTTGCTTTATGTTTTGGATCATTGTCTTGTTGGAAGACAAATCTCCGTCCCAGTCTCAGGTCTTTTGCAGACTCCATCAGGTTTTCTTCCAGAATGGTCCTGTATTTGGCTCCATCCATCTTCCCATCAATTTTAACCATCTTCCCTGTCCCTGCTGAAGAAAAGCAGGCCCAAACCATGATGCTGCCACCACCATGTTTGACAGTGGGGATGGTGTGTTCAGCTGTGTTGCTTTTACGCCAAACATAACGTTTTGCATTGTTGCCAAAAAGTTAAATTTTGGTTTCATCTGACCAGAGCACCTTCTTCCACATGTTTGGTGTGTCTCCCAGGTGGCTTGTGGCAAACTTTAAACAACACTTTTTATGGATATCTTTAAGAAATGGCTTTCTTCTTGCCACTCTTCCATAAAGGCCAGATTTGTGCAATATACGACTGATTGTTGTCCTATGGACAGAGTCTCCCACCTCAGCTGTAGATCTCTGCAGTTCATCCAGAGTGATCATGGGCCTCTTGGCTGCATCTCTGATCAGTCTTCTCCTTGTATGAGCTGAAAGTTTAGAGGGACGGCCAGGTCTTGGTAGATTTGCAGTGGTCTGATACTCCTTCCATTTCAATATTAGCGCTTGCACAGTGCTCCTTGGGATGTTTAAAGCTTGGGAAATCTTTTTGTATCCAAATCCGACTTTAAACTTCTTCACAACAGTATCTCGGACCTGCCTGGTGTGTTCCTTGTTCTTCATGATGCTCTCTGCGCTTTTAACGGACCTCTGAGACTATCACAGTGCAGGTGCATTTATACGGAGACTTGATTACACACAGGTGGATTGTATTTATCATCATTAGTAATTTAGGTCAACATTGGATAATTCAGAGATCCTCACTGAACTTCTGGAGAGAGTTTGCTGCACTGAAAGTAAAGGGGCTGAATAATTTTGCACGCCCAATTTTTCAGTTTTTGATTTGTTAAAAAAGTTTGAAATATCCAATAAATGTCGTTCCACTTCATGATTGTGTCCCACTTGTTGTTGATTCTTCACAAAAAAATACAGTTTTATATCTTTATGTTTGAAGCCTGAAATGTGGCAAAAGGTCGCAAAGTTCAAGGGGGCCGAATACTTTCGCAAGTCACTGTATCTAACCACTGCCGCTTCTGTATAAACACACTCAAACCAATACAGAGAGCCTTTCTATGACTTGAGTATTCATTGAGTTTAGTACTCCAGTGTTTCACACTTTCTTTTTCCCAATGTCAGTATAGCTTCTTAGCCTTTTCAACGACCTAAAACTCTACCACAGTGATCGCACATGGATAATGTAATACAATATGACATCCTCACTTCAGTAATTTGAATTGGGGATTTAATAAAAAAAAATATCTCGGCAAGGAATAAAACAAGTCTTGAGCTAAAAGATCAGGTCTCTACCTCTCAAAGCACCACATCTCGGAAACAGAAACACACAGGGACCAAAATAGACGTTCTCCTCATAAAGAGCTTCTTCTTTGTAGTCGGCGTAGCAACATCTGCGGGCCAGTTTCTTCAGGGGGGGAAAGGAAAGGATTCGGGCATCATATCAAAGAGAGTGGCCATCTCCTGTGTGAGGGGAGTGGGAGGAGAACTCCCCATTCTCACTCTCCTTAGAAAGGGATGAACGCAGCCCAACCTAAAGCAATCAGAACACTGCTAATAAAAGACCATTAATATCACCTGTCAGTGCTATCTTTAGAAGATCCAAAAATGAGAAAGTGAGACAAAGGCTTCATGGTCTGCACCCACTCAACACACCACATGACACCGTTGGGGAGAGGGGGAGGGTGTTGATTAAAACAATATTGGGAATTGGGATGACAGACGCATATTGTCAATGAGAGATGAGAACAGGACTGACTGAGAGATCTTCTTAATGATATTCTGAATGATTTCTGATGTTCTTCTGGCTTATCTGATCCATGGGAAGGAACCCTGGGAAGTACTGCTCTTACTTTTTACCTCAGTTTAAACACAATAGTTCACCCCAAAATCGAAAGCGTGCCAACTATACCATCCCAACCCTATGTCAATTCATTGAGGACTGAGACCTGCAGAACTCTCCTGATGCCTAAAGTAAAACATTGTGAAATAAATAACAAGAGTACATACAGTGCCTTTGGAAAGTATTCAGACCTCTTGACCTTTTCCACATTTTGTTACGTTACAGCCTTATTCTAAAATTGATTAAATAAAACAATTTCCTCATCAATCTACACACAATAACCCATATTGACAAAGCAACAACAGGTTTTCAGACATTTTTGCACATGTATCACAAATAAAAAACAGAAAAACCTTATTTATATAAGTATTCAGACCCTTTGCTATGAGACTCGAAAATTGAGCTCAGGTACATCCTGTTTCCATTGATCATCCTTGAGATGTTTCTATACCTTGATTGGAGTCCACCTGTGCTAAATTCAATTGATTGGACATGATTTGGAAAGGCACACACCTGTCTATATAAGGTCCCACAGTTGACAGTGCATGTCAGAGCAAAAACCAAGCCATGAGGTAGCGGGAATTGTCTATAGAGTTCTGAGACAGGATTATGTCAAGGCACAGATCTGGGGAAGGGTACCAAAACATTTCTGCAGCATTGAAGATCCCCAAGAACACAGTGGCCTCCATCATCTCTAGCGAGACCTGAAAATAGCTGAGGAGCAATGCTCCCAATCCAACCGTACAGAGCTTGAGAGGATCTGCAGAGAAGAATGGGAGAATCTCCCCAAATACAGTTGTGCCAAGCTTGTAGCGTCATACACAAGAAGACTTAAGGCTGTAATCACCGCCAAATGTGCTTCAAGAAAGTACTGAGTAAAGGGTCTGAATAATTATGTAAATGTCAAATTGTATTTATTTAAAAAATGTATTGCAAACATTTTGACAAAACTGTTTTTGCTTTGCCAGTAGGAATAATTCTGTGTAGATTGACGAGGTGAAAACTATTTAATAAATTTTAGAATAAGGCTGTATCCTAACGTAATGTGAAAAAAGTCAAGGGGTTTGAGTACTTTCCGAATGCACTGTATATTTGTAGTTTCACGAAGACAAAAATCAGGAGGGAAACTGTGAATGTCAAGTAACACCATGACTTTGGTGAAAGTACATTTAGCAATAAAAAAGTTCCCACTGAATGATGGGGTTTACTGGTGACGATGGCAGGGTGTTCACTATCTGTTTAATGTAAAGCATGACTGCAGTTGAGCCAAAGAGAGAAGGAAAGACAGAGAGAGTGGCTGAGCGGAAAAAGGTGGCACAATAATGGGGAGGTGAAAGGCATGAGGCCAAGTGATGAGAGCTGCTTCATGTGGAGCAGAAGTGTATCGGGGCCTCCCCTTTGAACTCCCAACGTCGATAATTGAAACAGCATTGAGAGGGCATCAGAAGAGATCTGGATCGCATTCCTCCCCCTTTATTAAATTTAGCTCATCAGAGGGGCGAGCCTGATTTCCTCTCTCCGCATGGCAATAACTCATCCCCTCCCCTTTTGCCCCCGACGTGTTGCCCATGTGTGCCCTAAGGGGGCCAAGGGAGAAAAGGGGGGGCCTGGGGTGAGAGGCCCGCGTCAGGGCTTCAAACAGGGAGCTGAGAAAGTACAGGCCGCCCACCCCAGCCCAGCTTGCCACTGGGCTCCTTGTCTACAGCACTTTTTCCACGCCTCTCACCTTGGACTTGAAAGCACCCCCAAGATATTTCTTTAAAGTGGCAGCCACTGCCAGGGGCTTGGACCGTGCACTTTCTAATTCAAACAAATGTTGTACCAGGGTCAAGAGAACCAGGGTCAGGAGAACAATGGTGTTTCAGATGAGTCGCAAGTGTTGAGCTGATAAAACCCTGATTTTCCCTCCTCACCATGATGTTTTCCAGTAGAATGTTTTTTTTACAGATAGACAAATACATATAGTACAGTTAATAACCAAATGAATAGATACATCTCCTATTGTTACCTGTGTATAACAGCACCCTATCAGACACAGAGGGCTTGTAGATTTTACAGAGCGTGGAATCACCTCTTCTCATTTCGCAGACGAGTGGCTGAGGTTTCCGTCAGGGCTCTAATCAGCGTCACACATGCATGGCCTGGGAGGGGGATGAACGGCGCTGAGGCACCAGCCACTAGAGAGCTCTGGAGGGGCAAATAGATGACAAATATTAAAGGGTATCCTTTAGTGACCCGGAGGCAGCCATGAGCCACAACGACATGTGCTGTTTGCGACACCTTGGTGGTGACACACTGTTGATGAGCACATGCTTCCTGACACCAGGCAGGACAGAAAAAGCTCTTGGCCTGTATGTTCTAACAACTGACTGACCACTCCCTTGGTCTCACCCTGGCTTGACTCTTCCCCGATGTGATTCTGTGTGGCCTGTGTGCACATAACTGGTGGCTTATTCCAGGCCACACAGGAAGCCTATCCATTGTCACTCTTATTAGCTCAGTTGGCTTCCCTTTAACTCTTGCTTTGGTATGTTCCTGTCTCCTCATCCTACTTATGACAACCTAAACTGGAAATAAAAATGAATTTCATAATTACAAGTTCCAACTACACGTGCAAAACCAACCGAGCTGATCAAATCATTGGCTTGATAGTAAGAATACAAGTTGACTTGTAAAGTCCACGATTGACAAACCTGTATAGGGTTGATAATGAAAACCCAGATGGATCACGAAACAATTATACGTTTTTCTATTTGGACAACAGCAGTTCGGTTACTTAGCGAATGTATGGAAAACCCCACATTTATTTTGAGTGGGTCTCGGTAGGATTCGAGGGTGGGACTTAAATCCGGCAAGTGCATTGTCCTTCCTCCTTGGACTCACGGCAAGCCCAGGTACAGCATCAGTGCATTGTCTATCGCTGAACTGTCACAGCCAAGTAGCGTGCAGAGCGCACCACTCAACCAGCCTGCAAGAAGTTTCACTCACAACACACGGTAAGGTTATATACTCTTACCAATTTTACAAATCCAGTAGATATATGTTGGTAGAAAATAATACTGTTTACATATAAATAGGTGAAAAAAATCGGAATTTGATGTGTCGTGTTGTAAAGCTCGCTTTGAAGTGCTGTTGCGCTTCCCGTGAGGAATGCTGTTGGAGCGTGCATGAACAGTACAATCTGTTGCATTTTGAATGAAACGGAGAAGTCCTTGTTTTTCTTTATTCAAACGTACATTAAAATAGTTACAAGAAAAATATTACAGCTTAATAATATTTTTGGTATATGTGCATTCATATGCAATAGCATTATCACGTGCGTATCTGTTTGGATTCTCTGCTGTACCATTGGCCACTGACTCAGTCATTTGGAAAACATGTTTATATTTCCAAACACAGTCGTAAAGCCAAATTATATTTATTTTTAATATTAAGACAATTGTTTTTTCGAAAATATATTTACTAAAATGTAGTACCTCACAATGAACTGCGAAGTATTTGTGTCCTAATGTAATTTTGTGATCGACAGATAACCTATTTTTCTCTTAGTAGTCAATTACACTAGTTATCACTTGAAAGTTACAAAGTCTTTGTTATGTGTGCTAAATGAGGTCTACATGCTAGGCTACTTGTCCCTGCCCACGTAGTCAGTCAGCTCCCCTGGAAAAGCTCTCCTCTCAGCTGGGTTTCTGCTCCCCCTGTCTGTGGATGTTGCTGTTAGTAAACACTTGATAAAGAGATTCCCAAAATGAGTGGGAGGGAAGCAAGGAGAGTGGGAGGGAGGGGGAGAGAGAGAGGATAAGGAGGGGTGGAACATCAGGCAAATTGAACCTTTATTTAACTAGGCAAGTCAGTTAAGTGATCACCTATCAACACTGGAGACAGTGTGACTAAACATGTTCAATTCTGAATATTGAAAAAATCTGCCTAATATAAATGTCCAAATATGGAGAGACAATAGCAACTGAATTCATTATAATTTTGACTGGAATGTTGTAGGCTAGAATTTAGTATCTGTTATTGCATTGTCCGTGCAAATTTTAAATTTGGGAGGGGGGAGTTCTTGTTCATTAACGATCCTATATTTCTAAAACCTTTTCCATCAAGTGATTGTCATTTAAAGGCAACATTGCAAAAAGGAAGAATTCTGACAATGTTGTTTGGGATGTCTGCATCAGTTGTTACACAGGGTAGTGTGGGGTGGTGCCACTCTATGTTGACCTGTGGTGGCAGGTTATTGTAGTCACACACAAACACAGTGTAAACAGCGCGTGATTGATAGGGGCCCCACCCGTCTGTTTGTATGCTGATCCCTTCCACAGGCCTGCTGCTCCATCCAAACCCCAGGATGAGTTACTACATGGATCCAGTTTCCTCCTACCCGACCCTTCACCCCTGTGACCGTCTGGGGGCGATGGTAAGACCCCAACCACCATAAATCACACTGCTGTTACAGCCTGTGGATGGGCTAGCTACCTACCACACGCCACAGTGTAGGCAGAGTGTGTTAGCACAGTACCTCTGGATTCCATCAACCTAGCTACCGCAATACGGACTGTCCATGTCAACTTAGTGCAACACTGGGGTGTTGTTAGATTTACTATAAAAAATGGACACAATTTGTTGTTAAAAAAAATCCACAATCAGTTCTTCATTCTAGACCACTATGGACCACATTGTCTTCGGAGGCTGAGGTGAAATAAAAAATAGACTATAGTTTCAATCACCTCCTGGATTGCACAACCTTCTCTACAAAACAATTATTACCTCCTAACCATGTCGGCAGTAAATATCTGTGTGGGGCCTAACCATCACTGAGTCTATTTAGAGCCATGCAGAGCAGCCCCACAGAACGACACAACACTTTACCAAGTAATGCCATCTTGATGTGCTATAGAGCAGGCTGTTTTTAACACCATCCAAATGAAAGGACCATATGAATACAGCCTGTCAGATCACAGGAATCAGGGACATTGGGATTCCTGTCATTTGGGCTCTGAAAGGTGAAGGTTGACAAGCGTTGGCAGAAATGTTGCCATTTGTATGCAGAATGCAGCCCCGTTAGACAAAGAGGACGAGGTCACATGCAAATATCAACCCAACCTGGCTCTGGTACAAAACATGGAGGGATAAAGCTCCCTCGCCTCTAATTGGCTCAGGTGGTTCTGTTTGCCTTTGAAATTGAGATTACTGTACCCGAGGCCAGACGTGCTTGAAAGATGAACCTGGGTTGCCACTGCTTTTCCTACGAATTGACATGTATTAGTAGAGAAAAGGCCTCTGATTCCCCTGCCCTCTTCCTTGGTAATTTTCCATGTTATTCTGGATGCAAAGAGGGTGTTTATGTGAAGGAAATGGCAGAGGTTTCCATGTTTTGTGACCATGTCCTGTAACAAGACAGTTAACCCACTGTTCCTAGTCCGTCATTGAAAATAAGAATTTGTTCTTAACTGACATGCCTAGCTAAATAAAGGTTTTTAAAAAAGGAATAACTGTGGGAGATGCTGTAGTTGAATTGCCCCTGACTCTCCTAATTTTATAAATCAGATGTGTGACCTCAAAGGATCATCCACAAAAGGAATGGAAAACTCCAAGCAACCTACTTTTGCTGGACCTCCAATATCACTTTACAGCAGTGGAGGCTGCTGAGGGGAGGACTGCTCATAATAATGGCTACAACAGAGCAAATGGAATGGCATCAAACAAATGGAAACAGTGTGTTCAATGTATTTCATAGCATTCCACTTATTCCGCTCCAGCTGTTACCACGAGCCCATCCTCCCCAATTAAGGTGCCCCAACCTCCTCTGCTTTACAGTGCCGATACGACTGCCCCACTTCCGCTGGCTATCACTCCCCTCTCCCTACCAGACTGAACTGATACTGCCGTCATCGGCCCACGTACCCCCTAGAGACTTCCCTAGATTAGGCTCCCTAGTCCCCTCTCACTCACTATTAGCTGGCTGTAAAGCTGACAGCCTACTGATAAACCCAGCATCGCTTTAACAAGAGTCCTTATCAGATGGGCAGTCAGTCAGGTACCCTGATCTGAGGTCTCTGCTCCTAACCAGGCCTGTAGTGAAGACCGACCAGACAGTAGTCAGTTAAGTGGTGAGGTGACAGGAGCCACCACTATTGTCCCTATGGTGAGGTGATAGATGGAAACTGATACTGGAGAGGTTCCTATGCTTCTTGCTACTGGTCATCACATCCCTGCCAGGTATGCATCAAATGTCACTTTCAGAGTGTGAACACCCATATCTTGAAGTACTGCATCAGAACTGCATCCTGATCCATTAGCTTGCTTAGTGTGATTTTGAGTCGATGGACGTTTTTCTCAGAATAGTCCTGACCGTTATCTACTCACCTGATATATTGTGTATCCACATACATACAGTATCTGGTCCTCCCCCCAACTACTCATTCACTTTGGACCTCCCCTCAGTCCAATCTCACATGTGATCAACAGGATGAAACAAAGATAAACCTATTGAATCAAATTTAGCCTTCATTGTGTCTGGGAAGCATGAAACAAAACTAGCCAGCTCCACTCCAAAATAGTATTTTTTAAACTCTAGTTTGGTCTCTTCTTTCCTTACAATCAAGCTCGTTGACGTTCTCGCAGTAAGTCAGTAAACTGTTGTATCACATTATGTACAGCAAGTTAACACTGTTTGAAAGTAAACAAGATGTGAGGTTGAGATACGGTATACTGCATCTGTGCCTTGCTGTTGCTGTAGGAACCAGGTTAGGGCTGGGCCATACATCGCCTTTTAAGGTATACTGGTAAGGATTTTTATAATACCATCTAAAAAGGTGATTTAGTACACTGCTTCATAAATGAAAAATTCTAAGAATTTGAGTACTTCAATGTCAGTTTTGTCCTAGTTTGGCTGAGTATAAAACAATTGGAATGGAGAAAGCCCATTAAAACAACTTATAATTCATGTGTTGCCATCCTCGGATTATGCACTACTCATAAAACAACATATTATTCAGAAACATAAAATACCACCAAATACCTCCGTATCATCTAAAATAAGAAGCATATTGTGATATTATACTTTGGCAATATCGCCCAGCCCTAGATCATGTCCAGGCCCAGTGAGTTAACTCCCTGCTGTGTGTTGCCTTTACAGAGGCAGAGTGGAGGGGTGGCTATGGGACCACTGACCCAGCTCCCTGGTATGGTGGTTCACCCCCAGCAGCAGCAGCACTACCCCCCATCCAGACCCCTCTACCCCCAGGATGTCACCCTGCAGGAGGTCCCCAATGGACACGACCTCGCACCCACAGGTAGGAGCCAAAGTAAGCCTCTGACTAAAACCAAATCCTACAGAACACAGTTTTTTTGCCTGTTTTCTCACGTCACTGCACTTAAAACAGTAAATTAACCAAGCAAAGTAAAATATGCCTTTTAAATTTCACAAAGGAACACATGTATTGCCTCATAAAGGGAAACTAGATTGGGGTAAAAACGGAAATGAGATTGGGGGTGAAATATATTGTTCATTGTGAATTGTGTGTTCACTGGAAACAAAGGACTTTATGTGGAGGGGCGTGGTAAATGAACTGTGACTCACACACAAGCACCCACCTCCCCATCCCCACATCTTACATGGACACATACACACATGCACCAGTCCAGGCAGTCTGTCTTGCTCCAGAGTGCTGCATGCACAGTGACCGGCTGAGTGGCCCGGGGCCCCCTGTGGGTCTCCTCCTCCCTGGGGACCATGGTGACGTTGACCCCAGGGCCTTTACCAAGATGCCTCCTCCTCTCCTCCTCTGGGGACCGCCACATGCCCCGCATTTTTCTTCCTGCACTCTTTTTTTCCTACCGATTATTTTAAACTGGAACATTCCTCCCAGTGCGTTGTCTCTGTTTGACTCTGGCCTCCCTCGTTCTTAAGAGTGATTTATTCAGGGGACTGGGACACACGCCCAGGGGAAGGGGGTGTTGCTTAGGCCGGGCGCCATCTTTCTTCCATCTCCACCCAGACTGGATGCAGGGGCACAGGAGGCAGGAGGGCCAAAGGGCGGCCATATTTTTCCCAAGCCTCTGGTTCCCCTCGGGGGGATTGGGTCAGGGCTGGATCTGATGGGATTTGCTGATGTTTGTTGCTGGAGACACACTCCTTTGGAGCCTCCAGTGCTTCCAGCGCTAAACTGTTGACATAAACATTATCAAGTGGAAAAAAACAACCTCCAGTTGACCTCCTCTCCATCATGATGGTGATCATGCAAACCAATGCCGTTACATTCGTCCGCGCAATGCAACCACCTGTAGACGAAATTAGAGTTATTTAGTGACCCCAGTCAGTGTCATTTGCATGTTGTTGTGTAGCCTCCCAGTATATGGAGCTGAAATCTCAAAATCAGGTCAGTAACCCTTGACACACTCCACTGCCTGAAACCATTGATCTGACCCATATGTTTCTCAAATTAAAATATTTTGACTTCTTAACGATAGTCGTTTGAGGTCATCTCAATAACCTACTGAAAAAATCAACTAGTAAGTATAATGAAGAAGTCTTCTTTGGCTGACTGTGCCACCAGTAGACGTGCTCTTTCTTTCCTGAAGCCACACTTTACCATGTGTGTAAGCTTGGCCTGCTTATGAGGCCACTCCTGCACCTTGCTTAGCTTTGAAAACATTTGTGTGTGCTTCCCTTTCATATTTTACAGCCCAAGTCACAGCGCACGATTAATCAATGCCATATTTCTGCTAATGAACATGCATTACATGTTTCCTTTCATGGAACCAATGCAATTAAACACAGATACCACCTCAACTGCTGTTGAGTCAGGCTAACATTATGGAAAATTATTGTCTGTGTGTCAGTATCCACCTAGAATGTCCAATACAGTATACAAATTATGAAGAACATCTTTCTGTTTCACTATGTGTATGGCCAATACAAACTGCCCTGGTTCCCTTTCACATAGATGACAGCTACATAATATCAGCACATGTGCACTGAGTACTGGGGCCAGTAATGAAAATGTTCTCTACTTTTAATTGAGGAGCACAACTCAAAGTTTGAAAGACTGACTTCCTCATTCAGTACTGTAACACCCTTTTAGTTTACATGAGATGACTTTCTTGGACTTTGGATTTATAGCGTGCTGTTACAGTAACTGTGAGAGAGAGCTGAGAGCAGATGTGGTGAAGGGATGTTGTATGTTGAAGGGCCTTTGCATGGTTGGCCCTGAGCCCACTGTCACACACAGCTTCCTGACATCCGCCATGCCATAGTACTGTTTACAATACACCCGCACTCTCCTCTCTTTTCCACCCGTCTCCTTTCCACTCTATGCTCCGCTCTTCTCCACTTCCAGAAACCTGGCCACTCTCACACCACTGGGTCTGATCTTAAACGCCCACTTAGATCCATGGTGTGTGTGCTGCACAGTCTCACTGAAACACAGAAATGCACACACAAACAAACACACACACACACACTTTACTTCCGGTAGTCGCTCACACCACACATATCCATTCATTAAATTCACACCAGTTTTCTGGCATGTATTGTATTACTGTATCCTCCCATTCAGTAAAAAGCCCACTTCCACTCCCAGGCACCTATGATCTCACTGTACATTTAAACATGCACTCACATTTAGAACACACAGCTGTGATATGGAACCCAGGGACCATTGGCCTAGGTTTTAATTTATGTGATTTAACAGCTGGATAGTAGGGAGGATAGAGGGGGGGATTCACAGGGCCAGGGCTGGGGGTGGTGGGAGGGAGGAGGAGAGTAAATGAGGGGAGGGGGTAGAGATTGTGTGGGGGGGGGGTCGCCTCTGATGAGGGGCACGTATTTTCTACGAGTAAACAGGCAGCCTGCGGGGGTCTGGAGGTTATGGGAAAGGAGGAAACAGCGATGCTAATCAGGCCGGCACACACTTCCCCCGACAATAAAACAAAATGAGGGGAGAATGGAAAAAAGAGAGACAACTCTGGAGCAGAGGGTCACAGCGCAGCCCCACTTCACTAGGCTATGTTTTTTGCGAGTGGTTGTAGTAGTGACATTGGCTTTATTTGTCGTGATAGCTGATAATACCATCAGGCATACTTCAAAATTGTTCTCTAGAGAGCCTCTGTATGTAGTGGCAATGACTAGTCCTGGGAAAGGTAAGTGGGGTCAGTTCCTCTACAGTGACTAACCAGTGACTACATATACAGAACATTCAGTCTTCAAGGACATATAGTACAATCACTGGGAGCGGTGATGCAACTAATGCCAACTCATTGGAAAGGTGGAAAATGTGGGTAAAGATCACTATTGTAAAAATGCCATTGTGTGGCTTAGTAATACATACTGTCATTACACCCTTATGAGTGTGTCAGGACTGAACAATGCATCAGTGTCGATAACAGGTAATAACTATGTCATTGTTATAATCATAATGGTATCATAATCATATCACATTTGGAATAGAGTGAGCTTTTATAGTCAACCAATCAATCCAGCTAATGATTTTAACACAATAATGTAATGAAGACGCGCTTCTAATAAACAGGCTGTAGTGTAGCTGAGGAGATGAGGGGCTTTCCTTTAGCTGCAGGGGATGGTGGAGCTTTATCAGTGAGCTCTCTAACTGTGAGAGAGAAGGAGGAAGGCCTGAGGGGGATTGAATTATCTGCACAATGGAGGGCACGTGTTGGCGCTAATGGAGAAAGAGATGTTCTTTTTATCGAAGCTAATTGTTCAGAAAGAGCTGAACTTATGTTCAGGCAGGCCCAGAACCACCCACACACATACTCACTCAAACATACATACATGCGGTCACTCACCACGCACTCACTCACGCACGCACGCACAGATGCACACAAATACACAGCCTGTGGTTCTGTCCCTACTGGACGCCTGTGATCTCAGCAGGACTCCATCCAGCCTGTCGCATCCCCAGAAGGCTAAGGGACAAGGGACAACAAGGATCCCACTGTGTGTGTGTGTGTGTGTGTGTGTGTGTGTGTGTGTGTGTGTATGAATGACTGGTCAATAACTCGCTAAGTGGTACCTAAGAACAGGGACGCCAATCCAGTCATACCATACCGATTGGCTGGTGGTAACAAAATAGTATTTTTCATTTCAGTACGCTTCTCCACTACCTCCAAACCCTAGTGTCTGGGTTTCATATTGTAACAAAAAGATAAACATGTCAACGTGTTGCATTTTAAGGCACATAAAGAAACAACAGCTCACCAACAATTCCCCAGCCTAGCCATTGTTTCTAAGCAAAGCATACTGTAATACATCCTTGTAAATCGAATCATATCTAAAACCAGGGGAAGGCATGTCATCATGATGTAATCAAGGAATGACACCCAAAACTTAAAGAGAGGGACCGATGTCAAAAGAAGGTGAGCTTCAATCCCCAGGATATAGTATAGGTCATAGGTTAAACTTTCAGCTAGCTAGCATTCAGTTAACCCCTGGTAGCACCAACAGGTCCTTTCAGCTAGCTAGCCCTCATTTAAACCCTGGTAGCAGCAGCAGGTCCTTTCATCTAGCTAGCTGTCAGTTAACCCCTTGTAGCAGCAGCAGATCCTTTCAGCTAGCTAGCTGTCAGTTAACCTCTGGTAGCAGCAGCAGGTCCTTTCAGCCAGCTAGCTGTCAGTTAACCCTTTGTAGCAGCAGCAGGTCCTTTCATCTAGCTAGCTGTCAGTTAACCCCTTGTAGCAGCAGCAGCAGATCCTTTCAGCTAGCTAGCTGTCAGTTAACCTCTGGTAGCAGCAGCAGGTCCTTTCAGCCAGCTAGCTGTCAGTTAACCCTTTGTAGCAGCAGCAGGTCCTTTCATCTAGCTAGCTGTCAGTTAACCCCTTGTAGCAGCAGCAGCAGATCCTTTCAGCTAGCTAGCTGTCAGTTAACCTCTGGTAGCAGCAGCAGGTCCTTTCAGCCAGCTAGCTGTCAGTTAACCCCTTGTAGCAGCAGCAGCAGATCCTTTCAGCTAGCTAGCTGTCAGTTAACCTCTGGTAGCAGCAGCAGGTCCTTTCAGCCAGCTAGCTGTCAGTTAACCTCTTTGTAGCAGCAGCAGGTCCTTTCATCTAGCTAGCTGTCAGTTAACCCCTTGTAGCAGCAGCAGATCCTTTCAGCTAGCTAGCTGTCAGTTAACCTCTGGTAGCAGCAGCAGGTCCTTTCAGCCAGCTAGCTGTCAGTTAACCCCTTGTAGCAGCAGCAGGTCCTTTCAGCTAGCTAGCTGTCAGTTAACCTCTGGTAGCAGCAGCAGGTGCACCAGTTACATGTCTGGATTAAAGAGAGGCAGTCAGCCATCACAGATGTGCCCGAGGAGCAGCTTTGCTTTAGCTATGGGTGATAAAATGCAATGCCATTGCGTGAACCCCTAACTGTCAAAACCATGGCAACAGCATTTGCCAGGTGAAGAAGCGAGACATTGAAACCCAAGTGCACATGTTGCCTTATTTGTGGGACATGACAGTGGTGCTGCTCAGTCTCATTGGGAGGACTGTCACTTAAACTTAAAATGACATAGATAGACATTTTCATTCCCATAACCATTCTTCCCGTAACTGTACAATGTATAAATTACAGTACAATGACCAGTGACTAACTTGACGTGGTAGTGTCCAGGAAACTGTTTGTGTGGTTAACAACAGCAGCCCCAGTTCTTACAGATGTAGTATCTTAATGTGAGACAGTTTGCTATAGCAGAAAAATAATTCTGCAGCAACAGGAAATGTGAATTATTATGTGGATTATAATTAATGGACAAGTCTGAAATTACAAACTTCAGAAGCCTTTTTAAACCTCAAATACAGTGCACATTTTACATGTCCTGCATTGCAATCCTGCAAATTAAGATCCTACATCTGTAACTGGCTTTTGTAATAAATAAATCAACTTTAATATTTCCTCTCAGAGTTTCTCTTTGAACCATTGGTTTTAGTAAAGGGAGACCCAGCTCTTATTCCCTCTGTTGTAACGCTCATGGAAATTAGTTTAGCCTGTCAGAAATATAATACTGAATGAAAACCGGAGTGTATTAACCAAGTGGAAATGGGTACATCCCCTCTAAATTTTTGTCTGCCTGTGCTTATATGTGTCTGTGGAGCTCTCAAAACATTAAACAAAAGTTTATATTCAACTTGACCTATTTCTAGAACTTAGTAAGTTTCAAACTAAGATATTAAGTACATAGATAGATTAATACCTACTTTAAATGTTCACCATTAACACATGGATGTTTCTTATAAGGGAGCGAGAGGGGGCATAATGAAAAGTGGCCTTGAAAAGGCCACTCAGCTAGCTCCGGTCCAGATATTAGTCAGCAACACTATTAGTCTTAATGGCTGCCCTCAGGCACAAAGGACATGGGCTGTCCTTTTAAGAGTAGATACAAGGAGCTCATTAAGCCAAAACAAAGAGGGCAGTGAGAGGGAGAGAGTGACTGACTGACTGACTGAAATTAAGTAAGCGTACCTTTAAACCACCCCTCCCCTCATACCCACCCCCTTGACAGGCCCTTGTGAGGAGCAGTGAGACCGCAGAGGCCACACAACATCTCTGCCTGGCATTTCCACTATGGCTCATATCCAGGTTTGCTAATGGAGATGGTGAAAGATCTCTATTTAAAAATCCATACATGATCAATACCACTGGCTTCCCTACCTCCCAATCCCATTTGGAGATATAGCTACGTATATGCAGAATCATATTGCCTTGCAAATTAGGATGGACCATATTGACTTATCTAGCTATGTTATTTTGTCTATGCAGATCTGTGTAGATTGGATGCTGATACATTGGCTAAATCCTATGTCACTATATTGTTTGTTTGAGGCATTAATTCTACAGCTATTGTACTTTATCTGTCTACTTCTACCAGTAATATTGTCTTGGACAGACCCTCCTACTGTTGTCAACATAACTAGGTTCCACTAAAGAAGCAGGGCAACCTGCATGTAAACAAATTGCAATGACAATCTGTTGCCATGGCAGGTAATTTCCTTGTGGTCGTCATTGTTTCAAGTGGAGCACCAGTACTCTTTCTCTCTCGCTCAGATATTCAGTCATTCTCCTACAAGAGGCATAACTAAATCTTGATTCAATATCCAAAATGACACGTTGATTGCCCCTCATCAGAGTAGCCTAAAAAACAGACTCAAGTATAAAAAGGATTTCATAGATTAAACAGTAACACTTACAAACCAGATTAGCAGTGATGGCCATGATGACAGGGGCCCCAATTTTATTTGTGTCGATAAAAGAGACGATTGATCCAGTTATTTTGAACTCTCTGTGTCTACTGGGTGATTTTTGGATGTGTTTCAAGTTTCAGCAGCATCAAATCCTGTGCATTCTTCCAAAACGTCATCCCTTTTCTAAAGCCTGAGAGGTAGTTCTGTAAATAGGCATCCTTGTTTTTTATTGATCAGTACAAGGTGAACAGGAAATAATCTGAGGTGTTTATGAGGGCCGGTTGCATGTTATGAGGACGCTTGGACCCTTGGAATTGGACACAGACGGACCCCTTAGCCTGGGATGCTTTGTATACTGCTCTGTATGCTGGTCTATCAGATGTTTAACAATTCTCCCACGCCTTTCTTTTACCTTGTGCTTAAGGGTGACAATGAGAATGTTTCATAAACAATGCGAATTGTATAGGGTTATTGACTCACTGTATTAGGTCTCTATCTGCATAATTATGTCATTTGTAACATTTTAATTGAAGACCTTCCTATAATGTTTCATAAAAATTGCGTTATGGGGATTATAGAACATGGATGAACTTCTGTAGGTCTATTGTTGTGCATAAAAACTCTAAACATAACTAATCTCTAAATACAAGAAGTAGCCTAACAAATCAGATGTCCAAAATAGCCTACTGTCAGCCATTGAATTTGACTAATTTGCGGAAACATGTGGATCATTGTTTCTCACAGAAAGACAGTGGACTAGAACGTAATTGAATTGTGAATCACTGGTGGAGTTCCTTTTGCATCGCCTGGTGCTCCGGTTGAGTGTAGATGTCACTTAGGGACCAATGGAATGTTCTAAAATGAGAACTCTCCTCACCCGGGGAACCGGGCCATGCAAAACGAACTTGAGCACGGGCTATCGAAACGCCGCCCCTTCAGATGTCAAATCGTACATTTAGGCTCCACAGAGGGAACAATCTTTTCCGTGTTTCTCAGTCAGAACGACAGAAACGCCCTGACGGAGATAGAGGGAGGGAGGGAAGGAGAGAGAGAGAGAGACGGAGAAAGCCATTGAATTGAGAGAGAGAGAGAGTAGCGGAGAGAGAAGTTTGTAGCCTACTGGAGAAATGTTGGTGGAGATAAATTGAAGCGGGAGGATAAGAAAAAACGCAATATTGTTTTTGAGTAAATCATAACTTTATTTATGAACTATTGTGTTAGAGAGACACAAATAGAGCATCCCGTTATCTAACAAATTGATCTGATGATCATGACGGCAGCTGTCGATATGAAACCGACGTTAACCATCATAAAGTCTGAAAGAATGGACGGTGAGTAAATCAACTTTTGAACTTTGACATAATATAACATTGTCATTACAGTAGCCGCTAACTGGCCGGGAAAATGCTCCGTATGTTTCATATTTTTCCCGGCCAGTTAGCGGCTTGCATGTCAAACTTTTGTAAGCCAAAATGCCGTCCTAAGTAGTGCAACATGTATCAGTGGAGGTGATAAGTATTTCCCTATGATAAAGCCATCATGTAGCCTAACGGGACATAATGTCAATAATCGTTGTGTATGCCTGAACAAGACAACATGTTTCGATAAATGTTTGTGGTTCCAGACAGTTGTGTTGGATAAAATAATGGACAAGGGAAAATGCATGTTTTACATTACTCTTATGCAATTTAGGTTACAGTACATTATGCTTGGTTCATAACCTACTCCTAACCTACAAAATTAATGATATCCCCCGTTTACATAGTTGTATTTCTTAATCTTTTATCTCATGTTCAGTAAACATGATGCAGGGACTATTCTGTCTATACCGGTCTAAAGCTCTGTATCACAAGGCTAGACTGTAGGCTGCTGCTGAACCCTGCACTAGACTGACAATCATATTTCAGAGGATGAACAGTTCATTTATGAGGAGACATGATTTAACTATTTTACCTGTATGAACACTTACTTCAGCTATGGTAAATAACATAAAACTAAAGCAATCAGTGTGACATTGTGCATAAGCGTGTTAAAAATATATATTTTAATTTGACAGTTGACACATTTCCTCATTCATAAAAAGTTTGTTCATTTGAACACATGATTATTTATGGAGGTTTACAGTAGCCTTGTGCCTGTTGTGTATGCCTTTGGTATAATAGTAAAAATAAAAAAATCTGTCCAAATGATTTCCCTCTAGAGAGTAAGCCTTCTCTTTCATCCTGAGATCATGCCTCTCCGGGCACCTACTATCACAGTCCCATCTCCTCTCCCAATCACAGCCCATCTAACGGCCTCTCCCAGTCTCCCTCCCTGGCCACCCAGAGTTGCCCCAGCCCCAGCACAGGGAGGGGGGGGTGTGTGTGTCATATCAGGCATGCTGCTCTGTCTGCATGGGAGACCACGCCCAGTCATCAGTATTCCCCCTCTCCTTTCCCCCTCTCATCTCCTTGTGCTGAGTGGTTTAGCTGGCGTCTCCAGAGAGAACCAGAGGCAGACGGTGGTGATGAGTGTGCAGGCCTAAGGGCTGGATATCCTGCCTGCTGCCCGTAAGGCCAGGTTGCACTAGGCTGTGGCATGGAGACAAGCCCACACAACAGTGTTTGTGTCTGTATTTAGATCCTTGTGGTTTAATTCCCCTCAAAGTGACTCTGTTCTTTTACACAGAGAATCAGGCTGATTTCACTCTTTCTTCCTTCATTGATAGGTCTGACTGGGCTTTAGTAGCTAACATCAGGCTAATAATCAGACCAGTTTTTAGCTTCAGAAGTGTGCCAGCTGTTAAGGTGGCAAAGGCTTGAGACGTCATGGAAACATAATACATACACTACACCGTAACCCGATACGCTGAAAAAAAGGAAGAACGTGTAATGACTCCTTGAGGTGAAGCACTGGTGATGTGTTCACCACTTTAATTCAGATTACACCTGCAGAAGGTGCGCGCACACACAGAAACAAACACACACAGGAATGGTAACACACTCATATAAAAAAGTTGCTGACAGCTGCAGTGGGGTTGCCAAAACATACTGCTATCTTGCAAAGCCATTTCGCAATGCTAGCTCCCTCTTCCTCTGCCGACCATGTGTGCTGGGGTCAGGCTGTAGCTGCCAAGACTCTACATCAGACATACACATTCCGTCTACTCCTTCCCAGTTTCCATGTAGCTAGCTTCTCTCACTGCAAATAGGACAGTAGACCAATGGCCCACTGATGAACTGAACCCTTCCTGCTCCTTCTGATCCAAAGAGGAAATTGCAATGTTCCTCGTGGTTGGTTTATACTAGAACAGCCCTTTGTCTGTGAATGGTGGAAATGGTTAAGTGAGCTATAGAGTGATGACACTTAGGCAGAGGATTTGGTTAGTAACATTTACACTAAGATACAGGTATAACTTTTTTTCTGTCTCTTTTTCTCTCTATGCGTGCACACACACACACACACACGCACACAGCAAGACAATAGGATTAAGTGGTTGGAGTACATCTCATTGTCTTGTTTATTTTTCTATCCTTGTGAAGGTGCAGTGAGTGTCAGTTTACTGAAGCTTTTTTTTCACTCTATCCCACTGAGGTAATTATTTTTAAGTGCCTACAGGCTGTGGTGGAGGTTAGGGGTGATCCAAAACAAAGCTGTTTATATTCCACAAAGCAGGTTCCTGAGTTACAGTAGTGGTACTGACATAGTAGATCCTTCATTCCTACACACAAGTCAGATTCTTTGGGATTCCAAAAAGTAGTGCCAATGATATATTGGGAAATACAAGTGAAAGTTTTCCACATGCAAGTGAACACTTGGCAATAAAGTGCTGCTATATTGAATTAGATGTGTACTGTAAGCTCAGTATAACGTAGAGCATGGTGCAGTAGCTGATTACCCCATGTATCAAGTAGCCATAACAAAACTAGAAAGCTATGGAGTGGAGCTGCCAAGGCTTAGATAAGTCCAATTTCTTCTCAAGATGGAGGGTGTCGGATTGCAAAATAACAGCCTCTTTTTCTGATTTCAAAAAGAATGTAGCTTCTGGCTTCTTTACAGTACTGTATATACACTACTCCTACCATCCTGTATAAGAACATGTGCTGTCCTGTACTGACTGAGTCCTCCCTGCATGGTCTAAGATCCCGCTCTCTCTGTTCGTCAGGTCTGCAGGTCAGGGTTAATTGACTGAGAGGAATGTGTGCGGCAGGCAGGACTGCTCGGTCGCAGTCTCCCTTTTATCTGATTAAGGCGCTGCTTGTCTTCACTGGCACGCTGCACTACCGGGCCGGGCGGCTGCACTCAGAACCCCTTATGCCACCACGCACCCTAGCCACACACAGCCAGCCAGGGCCCTCAATGGGCCAGGAGCCAGAGGCGCGACCCATCTCTCCCCGGGTGGGTGCCTGTTGGCATGGTGAGGTGTGTTTTCCTCCTGGGCATGGTGGCTTGAATAAGCGTGTGTCGGCTGAAGGCTGGTTTGACGGTGTCAGCGCTCCTTCAGTAGTGGGGTATAAAATGCTAAATGTGCCCGTGTTTGATCCCGCCTGGCCACTTGGCAGCTGTGCAAACAGTGGTGGGACGATTCAGCCTCCTCTGATGTGGGCTGCTGCTTCTGGACCCAACAGAACAAACACATTTGCTCAGGTCCATTTCACTTTGCTGAGTCAAATAATGGCCAACCAGGATGTTAGATCAAGAGCACTTTTCGGTGCCTGGTATTTGGTGCTGTTCCCATAGTATTTAGACAGTGTTTACCTAAACAATGTCTCCATGATGCCAGGCTGCCATTGTGCCCAGTGCGCATTGGATGCCCAGTCTCCTGAATGGGCCACAGTCTAATTTTATGCAGAGCAGACGTTGGTAGAATGGTTGTCTATGAAGAGAAGTACTTTACTACTGGCCACAATGACCCAGTGTCTCTGCTGTGAATGGGCTGTGATGTCACCCTATAATATAATTAAATGGGTATCTCCTCCTCCCTCCTCATCCTTCGTTCATTCATCTCTTTGACCGTGGTCTCCCCCTGTTAATCTGTGAAATGTTATCATGAATGGGCAATATTGGGATGACTGCATGCATTAATTTAGCCTTTTAGAGTTTAGTCATATAAAATAGGTGTGCTACCTTGTGGATACATCAGTGTACTAAATAGTAAGCATATGTGGAGAGAGAGGGAGCAAGAAAGGCATTTGAAGGTGTGACATACTGTAAGATGTGCTGAAGCATAGGTATGTGTGGAATCAAGATGAAAAATGTAATTTGGTTGTATAACGGTATGTGAACTTCTTGAAAGATAATTTATTTTGACCGTGTCAGAAACATCAGAGAAGATTAATCTCTTGGAGTGTAGCCTTCACCAATTAGCCTTCTCGAGACTGCAACCAAAACAAAGAAACAGCACGTTCCTGAGTTTTACATCCTCCCTCCTCTCATTCCTCTTCTCCTCCTCTCCCCCTCTCCCTCCTCTTTTCCATCCTCTCTGTGGGCCACATGAGCATCTCTCAGTCTAACGTCACCTCAGGCCTTGATGTGGCGTCGGCGTCTCTCATTCCAGGAGTCTGTCAGTCTCTGCTAATCACTGAGTCACAGCACCAGCCACACCACCGCATGCCACTGGCTGCCTCCTGCCGCCACAGGCCCTTCCTTTCCCCATTACTCCACATTACTGGATTGACTGGGAGAGCTGACTGGGAACTGACTAGTGGTGGTCCACGCTGCCTCACCAAACCATGGCCAACCACCTCCCACGCATCCCACCATTCCCTGTGCGTGGCACTACATGTATTTCTGTCCCCATATTGCTGTTTTACAGTTCCTCATCAGGAGGTTGTTTGCCCAGAGTAAGAATACTTTGCCTGGTATACACATCAATCTGGTGTCCTCCGAGGCCAGCCCGGTCTTTTGTTTACGGCCATCGGCCCAGATTTTCCTCTTTCCTTTTTGTATGCATTTTCTGTTTTCTGCAGACCACCTGTTTTTGGAGTCAGCATGAGTGCTGCTTTTGTAATCAGGCTAGTAGTGAACGTCCCATGAGCCACAGCTTGCGCTTTAATGTATGTCAACCCTACTATATCAGAGGGGTATTGACAAGCAGGGGTATCTACTTAGCAGGGAACAATAAGTAAAGCTGTGGTGGGAGAGGAGAGTTCTATGATGTAGGTGAGGCTCTGTGGCACTCTCATGTCGAGTTTGTCCTCAGTGACACAGGCACAGTCAAATCGGAGGCGCATGTGCCCTTACCTTGCTCTGCTCTGGACCCCAAGGAGGGGAGGTTGGGGCCAGGGCTGTGGTTGGTTGAGAGTTGGGTGTTTGGAACAGCTGGATGCCTTAGCTTGGCCTGGCTCCTTCTCTCTCTTTCTTCATATCTGCATATTTGGGATGGAGTGAGTGGCCTGGCCTGGCAATCTCCAGACTGAGTGTTGCTAACGACAATTAATGTGGGCGTCTGGAGGAGGCCCAAGGGTCCGTCCTAATGAGAACTTGACAGCGTTCACTTCCATCACTACAGAGCTGCTGGGACACAGTCCACTGGCAGTTTCTCATAAAACCACATGAAGAGGTCTCTCTACGTGCTCCTATCCTCAGCCCTCAGAGCTCAGACTCCAGTATGTTTTTTTGGGGAACTTCTTAGGAAGAAATGACAAATAGTGAGTAAATGATGACATTTATTTAGATAGACTGATTGCTTGCATTATGTTTACTCACGTCAAGAGGAACACAATGTTAAGTTCAGTCATTCTTTGACGGTGTGAGTCACATCTACTCAATGTTTTGGATGAGTCTGTGTGTGTGTGAGTGTTTGCACGCTCGTGTGCATGTGTCCCATGAGTTGCTGTTGTCCATCTGTTACACATCATTTGATCAGCACACACACAGCTATTTCATTTTGTCTGAAGTGTTGCATTGCGTCAAAAAAACACCTACATTGAGATAGAGGTGAAAAGTAAGTAGATTGTTTGATATGTTTTACAAATACTCAAACATCAATTTCAACTCTAAAACATCACTGTTCCATCGAAAATAGAGATGAATTCATGTATTTGAACTCCAACCGTTTTCTAAGGGGCCACAGTCATTCTCTGACTCATTAGAGGCACACAAGAAAGCTGTGGGAAGCACATTAGTGATTGTTAAACACAAGAGGAATGTATGGCACGCAACATGAAAACAATGTGGTCTGGAGGGAATGTATTTATCCACTGTCCATCTGTCGCCCATGCTCTAGAATGAGCAGAGCACATTGAGCTCTATGATGTAGAACTGTATCCATATAGTGTTTGTGTGCGTAGAGTGTCACAAACAGAACTGTGGAATGAATTAATATTCTGTTAATATGATGGCTTCCCTCTACTTTCAGGCGGTAACGCTTCCCGCCACATTTCAGAACAGTGTCAGGAAACTGTACTCACGGAATGTTGCAGTTTGGGCTGAAAACGGGACAGGCATGGTGGGTTTGTTAGAAGAATGCAAGCGAGCAAGTAAACTGTTTGTCAGATATGTCGTGTGTTTGATTTAATGCCTAAACAGTTCCCTCAGAGCATCCCCTGTGTGTTTACAACTGGGCTGGGGCCAGGGAAAGCTGCTACATGCCGCTAAGCTCACACCACCTGCTCTGCTCTCTGGCATGGTAGTCTAACAGCTAGCCAGAGCCCTGCTAACTCACAAAGAACACGGAGTAGCCTTTTCCTGCTTTTTCCCCATGTTTTTTTGTCTTGAGTAGATTGAAGTGTTCTGAAATTTGCTGTAGGCGTTTTTCATAGGGAGCTGGGGCATTGCAAAATGTGTATGTATTTTTGCAGAGTGAGACATTTTGCAACCCAGTCGTCATTTCTACTTTGAAGACGTATAAAACCATCTGCTCTGTCTATGTGATTGAAGTATTGAGTGTATGATCGTGAGTAGCAAGACATGTAGGCGGCTGGCATGGATGGTGAGCATGGATGGTGGGCATGGATGGTGAGCATGGATGGTGAGCATGGATGGTGAGCATGAGCCATTAGTAAGAGCTTTGTCTCTGTTTTTCCCCCTCTGCAGTAAGCAGGGAATTTCCACCAGCTTTCAAGAGAAAAACTCAGCATCCACCAGGCATAGCCTTGGATCAATTGAAAAAGGCAACTAATATCATCACACATGAACTGAGACTGGTAAACAATATGGATGAGTTAATGTACTTACCACACATCAGAAGCTAGAATTTCAAACATAGAGAACAGAGAGAAATAGAGAAGAGAAGCTGTGGGGGCATTAGTCTATGTTAGCCTCAGACCCTGGAGAGCTGTGTGTTTTGTATTGTAAAGAGAGAGAGGCATACTGTAGTTATAGGTCTGGTCAACAGTAGTAGTAGTTACAGGTCTGGTCAACAGTAGTAGTAGTAGTTACAGGTCTGGTCAACAGTAGTAGTAGTTACAGGTCTGGTCAACAGTAGTAGTAGTTACAGGTCTGGTCAACAGTAGTAGTAGTTACAGGTCTGGTCAACAGTAGTAGTAGTTACAGGTCTGGTCAACAGTAGTAGTAGTTACAGGTCTGGTCAACAGTAGTAGTAGTTACAGGTCTGGTCAACAGTAGTAGTAGTTACAGGTCTGGTCAACAGTAGTAGTAGTTACAGGTCTGGTCAACAGTCGTAGTAGTTACAGGTCTGGTCAACAGTAGTAGTAGTTACAGGTCTGGTCAACAGTAGTAGTAGTTACAGGTCTGGTCAACAGTAGTAGTAGTTACAGGTCTGGTCAACAGTAGTAGTAGTAGTTACAGGTCTGGTCAACAGTAGTAGTAGTAGTTACAGGTCTGGTCAACAGTAGTAGTAGTTACAGGTCTGGTCAACAGTAGTAGGTGTAGTTACAGGTCTGGTCAACAGTAGTAGGTGTAGTTACAGGTCTGGTCAACAGTAGTAGGTGTAGTTACAGGTCTGGTCAACAGTAGTAGTAGTTACAGGTCTGGTCAACAGTAGTAGTTATAGGTCTGGTCAACAGTAGTAGTAGTAGTTACAGGTCTGGTCAACAGTAGTAGTAGTTACAGGTCTGGTCAACAGTAGTAGTAGTTACAGGTCTGGTCAACAGTAGTAGTAGTTACAGGTCTGGTCAACAGTAGTAGTAGTTACAGGTCTGGTCAACAGTAGTAGTTACAGGTCTGGTCAACAGTAGTAGTAGTAGTTACAGGTCTGGTCAACAGTAGTATTAGTAGTTATAGGTCTGGTCAACAGTAGTAGTAGTAGTTACAGGTCTGGTCAACAGTAGTAGTAGTAGTAGTAGTTATAGGTCTGGTCAACAGTAGTAGTAGTAGTAGTTATAGGTCTGGTCAACAGTAGTAGTAGTAGTTACAGGTCTGGTCAACAGTAGTAGTAGTTACAGGTCTGGTCAACAGTAGAAGGTGTAGTTACAGGTCTGGTCAACAGTAGTAGTAGTTACAGGTCTGGTCAACAGTAGTAGTAGTTACAGGTCTGGTCAACAGTAGTAGTTACAGGTCTGGTCAACAGTAGTAGTAGTAGTTATAGGTCTGGTCAACAGTAGTAGTAGTTACAGGTCTGGTCAACAGTAGTAGTAGTTACAGGTCTGGTCAACAGTAGTAGTTACAGGTCTGGTCAACAGTAGTAGTAGTAGTTACAGGTCTGGTCAACAGTAGTAGTAGTAGTTATAGGTCTGGTCAACAGTAGTAGTAGTAGTTACAGGTCTGGTCAACAGTAGTAGTAGTAGTTACAGGTCTGGTCAACAGTAGTAGTAGTAGTAGTAGTAGTTATAGGTCTGGTCAACAGTAGTAGTAGTAGTTACAGGTCTGGTCAACAGTAGTAGTAGTAGTTATAGGTCTGGTCAACAGTAGTAGTAGTAGTTACAGGTCTGGTCAACAGTAGTAGTAGTAGTTACAGGTCTGGTCAACAGTAGTAGTAGTAGTTACAGGTCTGGTCAACAGTATTAGTAGTTACAGGTCTGGTCAACAGTAGTAGTAGTAGTTATAGGTCTGGTCAACAGTAGTAGTAGTAGTTACAGGTCTGGTCAACAGTAGTAGTAGTAGTTACAGGTCTGGTCAACAGTAGTAGTAGTAGTTATAGGTCTGGTCAACAGTAGTAGTAGTAGTTACAGGTCTGGTCAACAGTAGTAGTAGTTACAGGTCTGGTCAACAGTAGTAGTAGTTACAGGTCTGGTCAACAGTAGTAGTAGTAGTAGTAGTTATAGGTCTGGTCAACAGTAGTAGTAGTAGTTACAGGTCTGGTCAACAGTAGTAGTAGTAGTTATAGGTCTGGTCAACAGTAGTAGTAGTAGTTACAGGTCTGGTCAACAGTAGTAGTAGTAGTTACAGGTCTGGTCAACAGTAGTAGTAGTTACAGGTCTGGTCAACAGTATTAGTAGTTACAGGTCTGGTCAACAGTAGTAGTAGTAGTTACAGGTCTGGTCAACAGTAGTAGTAGTAGTTATAGGTCTGGTCAACAGTAGTAGTAGTAGTTACAGGTCTGGTCAACAGTAGTAGTTACAGGTCTGGTCAACAGTAGTAGTTACAGGTCTGGTCAACAGTAGTAGTAGTAGTTACAGGTCTGGTCAACAGTAGTAGTAGTAGTTACAGGTCTGGTCAACAGTAGTAGTAGTAGTTACAGGTCTGGTCAACAGTAGTAGTAGTTGTTACAGGTCTGGTCAACAGTAGTAGTAGTTACAGGTCTGGTCAACAGTAGTAGTAGTAGTAGTTACAGGTCTGGTCAACAGTAGTAGTAGTAGTTACAGGTCTGGACAACAGTAGTAGTAGTAGTAATTACAGGTCTGGTCAACAGTAGTAGTAGTAGTTACAGGTCTGGTCAACAGTAGTAGTAGTTGTTACAGGTCTGGTCAACAGTAGTAGTAGTTACAGGTCTGTCCAACAGTAGTAGTAGTTACAGGTCTGGTCAACAGTGGTAGTAGTAGTTACAGGTCTGGTCAACAGTAGTAGTAGTAGTTACAGGTCTGGTCAACAGTAGTAGTAGTAGTAGTTACAGGTCTGGTCAACAGTAGTAGTAGTTATAGGTCTGGTTCAACAGTAGTAGTAGTAGTTACAGGTCTGGTCAACAGTAGTAGTAGTTACAGGTCTGGTCAACAGTAGTAGTAGTTACAGGTCTGGTCAACAGTAGTAGTAGTTACAGGTCTGGTCAACAGTAGTAGTAGTAGTTACAGGTCTGGTCAACAGTAGTAGTAGTTGTTACAGGTCTGGTCAACAGTAGTAGTAGTTACAGGTCTGGTCAACAGTAGTAGTAGTAGTAGTTACAGGTCTGGTCAACAGTAGTAGTAGTAGTTACAGGTCTGGACAACAGTAGTAGTAGTAGTTACAGGTCTGGTTAACAGTAGTAGTAGTAGTTACAGGTCTGGTCAACAGTAGTAGTAGTAATTACAGGTCTGGTCAACAGTAGTAGTAGTAGTTACAGGTCTGGTCAACAGTAGTAGTAGTTGTTACAGGTCTGGTCAACAGTAGTAGTAGTAGTTACAGGTCTGGTCAACAGTAGTAGTAGTAGTAGTTACAGGTCTGGTCAACAGTAGTAGTAGTAGTAGTTACAGGTCTGGTCAACAGTAGTAGTAGTAGTTACAGGTCTGGTCAACAGTAGTAGTAGTAGTTACAGGTCTGGTCAACAGTAGTAGTAGTTGTTACAGGTCTGGTCAACAGTAGTAGTAGTTGTTACAGGTCTGGTCAACAGTAGTAGTAGTTACAAGTCTGGTCAACAGTAGTAGTAGTAGTTACAGGTCTGGACAACAGTAGTAGTAGTAGTAATTACAGGTCTGGTCAACAGTAGTAGTAGTAGTTACAGGTCTGGTCAACAGTTGTAGTAGTTGTTACAGGTCTGGTCAACAGTAGTAGTAGTTACAGGTCTGGTCAACAGTAGTAGTAGTTACAGGTCTGGTCAACAGTGGTAGTAGTAGTTACAGGTCTGGTCAACAGTAGTAGTAGTAGTTACAGGTCTGGTCAACAGTAGTAGTAGTAGTAGTTTTTACAGGTCTGGTCAACAGTAGTAGTAGTAGTTATAGGTCTGGTTCAACAGTAGTAGTAGTAGTTACAGGTCTGGTCAACAGTAGTAGTAGTTACAGGTCTGGTCAACAGTAGTAGTAGTTACAGGTCTGGTCAACAGTAGTAGTAGTTACAGGTCTGGTCAACAGTAGTAGTAGTTACAGGTCTGGTCAACAGTAGTAGTAGTAGTTACAGGTCTGGTCAACAGTAGTAGTAGTTGTTACAGGTCTGGTCAACAGTAGTAGTAGTTACAGGTCTGGTCAACAGTAGTAGTAGTAGTAGTTACAGGTCTGGTCAACAGTAGTAGTAGTAGTAGTTACAGGTCTGGTCAACAGTAGTAGTAGTAGTTACAGGTCTGGACAACAGTAGTAGTAGTAGTTACAGGTCTGGTTAACAGTAGTAGTAGTAGTTACAGGTCTGGTCAACAGTAGTAGTAGTAATTACAGGTCTGGTCAACAGTAGTAGTAGTAGTTACAGGTCTGGTCAACAGTAGTAGTAGTTGTTACAGGTCTGGTCAACAGTAGTAGTAGTAGTTACAGGTCTGGTCAACAGTAGTAGTAGTAGTAGTTACAGGTCTGGTCAACAGTAGTAGTAGTAGTTATAGGTCTGGTCAACAGTAGTAGTAGTAGTAGTTACAGGTCTGGTCAACAGTAGTAGTAGTAGTTACAGGTCTGGTCAACAGTAGTAGTAGTAGTTACAGGTCTGGTCAACAGTAGTAGTAGTAGTTACAGGTCTGGTCAACAGTAGTAGTAGTAGTTACAGGTCTGGTCAACAGTAGTAGTAGTAATTACAGGTCTGGTCAACAGTAGTAGTAGTAATTACAGGTCTGGTCAACAGTAGTAGTAGTAGTTACAGGTCTGGTCAACAGTAGTAGTAGTAGTTACAGGTCTGGTCAACAGTAGTAGTAGTAGTTACAGGTCTGGTCAACAGTAGTAGTAGTAGTTACAGGTCTGGTCAACAGTAGTAGTAGTAGTTACAGGTCTGGTCAACAGTAGTAGTAGTAGTTACAGGTCTGGTCAACAGTAGTAGTAGTAGTTACAGGTCTGGTCAACAGTAGTAGTAGTAGTAGTTACAGGTCTGGTCAACAGTAGTAGTAGTAGTAGTTACAGGTCTGGTCAACAGTAGTAGTAGTAGTAGTTACAGGTCTGGTCAACAGTAGTAGTAGTAGTAGTAGTAGTAGTTATAGGTCTGGTCAACAGTAGTAGTAGTAGTTATAGGTCTGGTCAACAGTAGTAGTAGTAGTTATAGGTCTGGTCAACAGTAGTAGTAGTAGTTATAGGTCTGGTCAACAGTAGTAGTAGTAGTTACAGGCCTGGTCAACAGTAGTAGTAGTAGTTACAGGCCTGGAGGCTGAGCACCACAGGCTTGTGAAGGGAGTGGGCAGACAGCAGTGGAGACCTAAGAATAGCTGCAGTGTTCCAACAGGGAGGGATGGATGGATGGTGAGAGAGCCCCAGCCTGTGACCTGGGCTGGCCCTGGCCCATGGTCGGTCCTGCTGTAACGCAACTACTCTGCCTGCCCGGCAGCTTCCTCTAGCGAGTGCCGAGTCGCCTCTTCTATTACTGTCTCTGGCCTTCACATGGGAATCCAAATAGCGGTAGAACAAGCGGTCCTCTCAGGACATAGACTGCCCTCTGAACCCCCACCCCCCAACTTCATTCCCCTGCTGAATGGTCTCTCTTTATGTCAGCAGGGTTTATGACCCTTCGCTCCCAGACTGGGACTGATAGGAATCCCCATCAAAGCTCTCTCAGATAGCGGTGTCACCTCTGGACATGGGGTCCCTGAGTGAGTAGGACCCCCTGGTGGTACCCACCACGCTGCCTAATAACCTATATTAGTCGTGGAGGGATATTTTCCATAAAGGGGTTAACCGGGGTTGGCCCTGAAATGACCGACCCGCTCAACCCACAACTAACCTCTCTCTTTCTTTCGGTGAAGTGACACCTTAGCCTCAGGAAGTGGATCCTCTTGCATACTTAAATACAGCCTTACAGTGCTGCAGAGAGCGAGAAAGAGAGGTGTATTGTCAGCCACGGATGTTAATCTCACAACGGACTGAAATAAATCAGCCCTTTATGGCTTTAAAAGCATTTCACTGCTGAAATATTTGACAGTCCACTGAATAGCCCCATAGACATTCTACCCACTTTGATCGCACACCCACTGTCTTTCTCACACACACACACACAGTGACAGACCTAAATGGACACGCACACATTCGTACACATTCAGTCTAGGACTATTTATAGCCACATGATAGCACAGTGTCTCTTTCTCCCATTGTGTGGGTGGAAGTTGCCTGCTCCATGCATATCGAGGCAGCGTCGTAGCAGGGGATTTAGGAATGAACGCAGCAGTCTCAGCCAGAGACAGCGTCATAGCAGGGGGTTTATGAATGAACGCAGCAGTCTCAGCCAGAGACCGCATCGTAGCAGGGTGTTTATGAATGAACGCAGCAGTCTCAGCCAGAGACAGCATTGTAGCAGGGCGTTTATGAATGAACGCAGCAGTCTCAGCCAGAGATGGCATCGTAGCAGGGTGTTTATGAATGAACGCAGCAGTCTCAGCCAGAGACAGCATCGTAGCAGGGGGTTTATGAATGAACGCAGCAGTCTCAGCCAGAGACAGCGTCGTAGCAGGGGGTTTATGAATGAACGCAGCAGTCTCAGCCAGAGACAGCGTCATAGCAAGGGGTTTATGAATGAACGCAGCAGTCTCAGCCAGAGACAGCGTCATAGCAGGGGGTTTATGAATGAACGCAGCAGTCTCAGCCAGAGACAGCGTCATAGCAGGGGTTTATGAATGAGCACAGCAGTCTCAGCCAGAGGCAGGGAGGAGAGGCAGGGAGGAGAGGCAGGGAGGAGAGGCAGGGAGGAGAGGCAGGGAGGAGAGGCACCGTTCCAGACACTGAGAGTGTGTGAGAGCAGAGGGAGCACTTTGAGGCCTGTGATCAACTCACATTACTGCTCAATGACTCATCCTTCCAGTCTCCCTGCACTCCCCTCACCCACCCTACCCCATCCGCCTTGGTCTGCCGCACCCCAGCCCCACCACGGTTCCTTAGGGCCATGGCCCTGGCCACAAAATCCCAATTTCACGCCCTCGCTCCGGCGCACAGGCGAAGAAGGCTGCTAATTTGGTTCACGTGTGCCCCCCCTCCTCCTCCTGTTCCCCACTGCTAACAGACCTGGGGGCCAGAGGTGTGGACTGGAACCTTTTGTCTGCAGGGAAGGTTAAGTGGGGGAAGGGCGATGGTTATTCCGGCACGCACAGCATCCATTCAGTAGGTGTCTCTCGGGACAGATATCATAGTGGCACTCCGCACACCAACCACTCACTGACATTACTCACAGGATGACACCAGAGCAGTGGCTGTCAATATATTTTACAGTATATCTACAGCACATCACTCTCCCAATGTCTGTCAATGATTATATAGTCCCATTTTACATACCACTTCTAATTCAAATTGGAATGATCCGTATGTTCTCTTAATTGGCAGGCAATAAAACAATTTACCACAAGCCACATGCAGGCACGGTCCTTCCTTTCTCCACTCTGTAATCTAAGTTGTGGGTGTCATAGATCACCAATCTTACCCTCCTTCTGTCATAATCACACCCCATATTAAACCAAATCACACTGTCAGGCCACTAAATGGAAGGGTCTTATCCTATGATAGACTACCACTGTGTTAGAGGTGGCTGGCGGATGCTTATTAAAGTGACCTGCTCTGCCCAGCCTGCCATAATGGGACTCCCAGGCATTGAAACCATATCAGGAAATCATCTTTTAGCAGAGACTCTAGACCCAAGCCAGCCTCCCCAGTTAATGGATGGACAGTACATTAGCTATCTTACAGAGAACTGCATAGGCTGTTTAGAGAGGGAGTGAGCACCATTCTCAGTATACTGTATGAAATATAATCATTTGTAACGTGTTAAACATAATCATATTCAGTTCAGACTATAGGAGCTTCATGCACCAGGAAATATCATGTTGAAGTTAAAACATGAATGTTATGCAGTACAGACACACGCACATTGGTTAAGTACAGACACACGCACATTGGTTAAGTACAGACACACGCACATTGGTTAAGTACAGACACACGCACATTGGTTAAGTACAGACACACGCACATTGGTTAAGTACAGACACACGCACATTGGTTAAGTACAGACACACGCACATTGGTTAAGTCACAACTAGGACACCTGTCTTTTCTAGGTTTTTAAAACCGCCTGTTTCAGCTGGTGGACATCTGAATGATTTGAAGCCCCACCTGCTTTGAGTTGGTTTGAAAGTGCAGACAAATTCCGCTCGATCCATCTAAAATAAAATGCAACATTCCCTCAGTCTTTGCCTTAGACTGTGCCTGGGCTTTGATAACTTTCTGACTCTGAGCATGCTCCATCTCATCTCATCTCAGACTGCGACCGCTCTCCGCTAGTGCTATCTAACACTACATAGTTACTCAACAACCAGCCGCCTTGGTGAAGACGGTCAAGATGACCGTGCAGTCAGGGACATGGTGTACGCTATACAGTCAGGTCTCGTTTTATTTTCATTTCAGAATGCTTTCAGAATCGGAGCCTGTTTTGCTGTGTGATGTCGAGGGCCTTCTCTGACAAACGCCTCTTCAGTCTTTTGCAATATGATACTAAAATAGCTTGATACTGTAGAAACGTGTAACCTAGCCAACAGAGTGGATACTCTAATATGCAGTATAATCAGGTCTTCCAAATGGAGAGAGAGGGAGCATGGAGGCCTAATCCAATCACACACCGGCAGTGTTACGGTTCGCCTCCATTTGGGCACTCTGCATAATGTGGCCTGTCAGCTTCCAGCAGTTAGACAGAGAGAGAGCCTTGGGTTCCAGTCAGGCAGTGTTGGGTTACAGTGCACAGCCCAAAGAGGAGAGAGATGGCTGTTGGGCATTCCATACGAAGTCGGGAACATTGACGAGCATTGAAAACACGCATGAACTGCACATCGCCAAGGCCTCCCCTTCGCTGGGCTGGCAGATCAAACCAGGGCAGAGATGCCAGAACATCTGTGGCGTTGAGAGACAGCAGAGTGGTGACAAAACATTTCCAATCTCCCTCCGGGCCTGCTTGTGATCTGGTAGTTTACCTCACACGGCGAGGGGTGATAGAGACAGAGTGACATACAGCCGTGGTAATCATTTATGCCTTTCTTTGTTATGAAATGTGATGTGGGGATTTCTATATTTATTCACAGTAGATTGTCTGTCTCTCTGTCTGTCTCTCTGTCTGTTTGTCTCTCTCTCTCTCTCTCTCTCTCTCTCTCTTTTCATGTCTTTGTTTTTTCAGACTGTTGCCGTCTGGTTCCAAGTAGAGTTTTAGCACTCTAGTCTAGCTCTCCTGCCCTGGGGGCTTTCCCTCTCCCCCTCCCTCCATCCACCCCTCTGTAATCTGGTAGAGTTGAATTAGATCAGTGCGAGTCATCAGGCACTGTTTAAAGCCATCAAAGAGTGCTCTGTCTCCTGCTGTGGGCCCACTGGCTGTGAGGGAAGAACAGTGAGACTGTGTGTCTGGGACCCCAGAGACACCCCTCACCCTCCATACACCCCCTCGACCCCCTCTAGCCTGGCAGGGCTCAGGGTGACATCATCACCTCGTCCCTAACCCCTGACCCTTGTCGTTTGACCACCGTGGTGTCGGGGTGATAGTAAACCCTCTGTGTGTCAAGGGAGGACATAGTTAGGAGGTCACAGTGGCCACTGATAGGTATTAACCCCACCTTGTGAGTCCCACCCAGGGTGTGACCAGGTCAGTGAGAATGGCCTCTGAAAGCCTCTTAAAGCCCTTCTACCTTGTCCATGTGTGAGTCATTCATGTATTATATTGCCAAACAAACCACCCTTCCCTTTGAGGCACTGTGACAACAAGGAGAGTGGAAGCTGGAGCATGTGTTGTTTGTGTACACACGTATCTGACCAATGTGTTTGCGGCAGCTACCTTATAATATAATTGATTCTCTCCCAAGTTGATACTGTCTGTCTGGACAGTGTGTGTGTGTGGCCCTTTGCTCTGTCTCTGACTGCTAGTCTCCCTCTCCTGTGTGACTGACAGATCTGGAGTGTGGAGACGTGCCCCTGCTCACTCCAGGGAGTAAAGAGATGATGTCGCAGGCTCTGAAGGACACGTTCAGCGGCTTCACAAAGGAACAGCAACGACTGGCTATTCCCAAAGGTAAGGCACTTAAACAAGGGATTACTTTCTCTTTTTGTGTCTTTCTCTCTATTTCTCTTTCTCTCCCTCTGTTTCTTGTTCTACCTCTCACTTTACATGTATATTTTTAGATTAACCACTGTGACATGTTTCCATATACACACTCAAAACCTAAACCCCTCCTCTCAGTATGACTAAAGATAGCTTAGTGGTGACATTATATTCAAAATGACAGATTGAGTGTACTGGTTGTCAGACAGACTGTAGGAATCAGAGAAAGCCAGGGTAGAGAGACAGACAAAAATGATTCATTATGGTTCCTCGATTGAGGCATACCACAGAGCTCATCATTTTGGTATTAGCAGGTCTATATTGGGATTCCCCAGTCCAGCCCTCCCAGGCAGTCTGCAAGTAGCTGGGGTTTCACTGACAGTCTATTGTTGCTGTCACCACGTATCTGCACCACTTCTCCTCTTACCTCTAATAGCAACAACAGGTCTAAAATCATGACCCACTGAAACTGCTAATGAAAATGAATGTGCTCGTGAAATGGCTCTGTGGCCTGATAATACCTCATCTCTAGTTCAGGGGAGTGTAGATTAAACCAGAGGAGTGGAGTGTAGGTATTTTGTGACCATGTATATGACTGTGACCTCGGGTAGCACTTCAGTGACATGTCCCTCCCTCTCCCCCCATGTCCCTCTCAGACCCCAGGCAGTGGACAGAGAGCCACGTGGGAGAGTGGCTGACGTGGACGGTGAATGAGTTCAGCCTGAAGAGTGTGGACTTCCACAAGTTTTGTATGAACGGGGCCAGTCTGTGTGCTTTGGGGAAGGAACGCTTCCTGGATCTAGCGCCTGACTTTGTGGGCGACATTCTCTGGGAACATCTAGAGATGCTTCAGAAAGGTAGGCCCAGGCTGTAGCATGATTGTACTACAGTACCCATAATGCTCCGTACAACATATCAATCAGCGTTGGGCTCAATTCGAATTGTAGTAATTTAATATTCAGAAATGTCAAAACTTTTTAAATAAATACTTTTCAATTTATTGAGAAGTAATTTAAAAAATAAATGCCTTTGATATATTATTAAATTGTGATTTCTCTTTACTTCCTGAATTGACTACCTTCAATGAAAAATTGAACCCAACCCTGGTATCAATCACAAGCCTCAGAAATGCTTACTGTTCCTGTCACATTAGCTGTAGTGTGTATTGAAGCACAGCGTTGTCTATCTTTGTGCAAAACAATTTCAAGTGTTAGCGCTGTTAGCGTTTACATGGAAATCTGAGACGAAGAGGAAGACCTCCCTTTCCTCCTGGTCCTCCTGATATTTAATCAGCTAGGCCCAACCATACTGGATGCAGTGTGTTTATGGCTATTATACGATACATGAAATCAATGACGGGGTCAGTGACAGTTGATATCTATTTTTCATGAAGAAGACACAAAGCATTTCCCTGTCAACGGCCTGACCTCTACCTTCCAGGAGTCCCACTATACCTCAGACTACTTTGTCAGTAAGTATCACTGAGGGGACTACATCCTATGTACTGTAAATAAACTGGCTCTAATGCATCCAATGGTCTGTTAATCCCTCTCTATCTTTCTCTCCTCCTCCCTTTCTCTCTCCCCCGCCCTCTCTCTCTCCTCATCCGCCTCCTACTCCTGTATTTCTCCAGGCTATGGCGTTGAACATGCCCAGTGCGTTCCTCCCTCTGAATACTCCGAGCCGGGCTTCATCACAGAGTCCTACCAGACCCTTCACCCAATCAGCTCAGAGGACCTGCTGTCACTCAAGTACGAAAGTGAATACCCCAACGTCATCCTCCGGGATATGCCCCTCAACCCACTTCAGGGGGACTACTTCTCCGTCAAACAGGAGGTGGTCTCCCCCGACAACATGTGTGTGGGCCGCATCAGCAGAGGTGAGGGGTTACACACAAGATAGTGAAGGAAATGGTTGGAAATCAAGGTTTAGTGTAGTGTGGCTGTGACAGCTGCTCTATTGTAAGTGCCCTATCTCAAAGAGGAACAAGTTAACTTGGGTAACTTGGGACCAATACTTGAGTAGGCCTTTAGTCCATGTCTCAGTTCTGCATATGACTGAGACTCTGATTCAATCCATACAGTATGATTCTATGATAGATATGATTTGTGCGAGTTGAGGTCTAGCTAATTGTGTTGGGTTCGTGAACATCACTGTGTGCGTGTGATTTTGCTGATGTTCTCCAGTCTTGCCCTGCCACTTCACTGCATGTACCAGGATAGTAGAAAGGAGGCCCTATAGCTGGCTTGTGGATCAAGCAAACTCACCTCGAGGAGAAAATAAATAAATTGTTTGTGTCAAGAGTGAGAAGTGAATAAAGCCACACGGTTCATTAGAGCTGTCTGTCCCTATAGCTTTCATGTAAAACAGCTCAAGGGAGGTAACCTTAAAAAACAACCACATTTTTTTTCTCTCTCAACTTTCTCATCTCTGTTTCTCACATCTCAACCTTGAGGTTGTTCTCAGCAAGCAAGGACAGAGAGTGACAGAGTGTCAGAGAGCGTGGGTTTTCTTTCTCATGAACCGCTCTGTTTACTTTATCACATGCACATCTGGTTGCTTTCCCACTGATCGTTTGGAGAAGAATTAACAGTGTGGTTTACATTGATACCAATAAAGCTGGGATTTTCTTCTCAAATCCCCCAGCTGAACAAATGAATAGGGGGTATCAGGGATTTTACTGTACACAGGACCAATTCAGTGGACTGACTGGGCATTCGCCTGCAAGGTATGTCCAGGCCTCGTACATAATAAATCCCAGGGTTTTTGGCAGCGCATTTTGCTTTCTCAATGTGGGAAAGTATTTGTGGCACCACCGAAAACCACACGTGGCTTCAATTTGTGCAATTGAAGATTTCAGCATCAATCGAGGCACTGGATTATCTTTCATTCTTTAATAGCTCTCAGTTGAAATGCTCCTCTTATCTTTGCCGAGGCCAGAAATAGCAATTCAATTTGTATTGATCTTCTTCCAATTAGACAAAATCAAATGCCAGTTGCGTATGCTAAACTGAGGTGTGAAATGAAGGGGCCAAGACCATACATTGCGTTATACAGAACAAAGAAGCTCAGTGAGAGTGTAATTTACTGCCAATGTCTAATGTGTATTCCTGCTATAAATATTGTCCTCTGTCAAATCGTAATGTCCCTGCTCAAAACTATTTACTTTCAGACAATTATATTATCATTCCCTCTCACACTATGAGACAATACAACTAACAGCTTCTGCTCTCCCCCTCTCCCCCTCTCAGGTAAGCTGGGAGGCCAGGACTCGTTTGAGAGCATTGAGAGCTTTGAAAGCTGTGACCGTCTGACCCAGTCCTGGAGCAGCCAGTCTTCTTTCAACAGTCTTCAGCGCGTCCCATCCTACGACAACTTTGACTCCGAGGACTACCCCAACGCCCTACACGGACACAAGCCCAAGGGAACCTTCAAGGACTACGTCAGGGAGCGCTCAGACCTCAGCAAGGACAAACCTGTTATCCCCGCCGCAGCACTCGCAGGATACACAGGTCAGACGAAATTAATAAATAAATGATGTCATCAATAAATCCATCAATCAAATGTACGTCAGCAGATGTCACAAAGTGCTTATGCCAGAAACCCAGCTTAAAACCCCAAACAACAAGCAATGCAAATGTAGAATAGAAGCACAGTGGCTAGGAAAAACTCTCTAGAAAGGCAGAAATCTAGAAAGAAACCTAGAGAGGAACCTGGCTCTGAGGGGTAGCCAGTCCTCTTCTAGCTGTGCCGGGTTGAGATTATAAGAGTACATGGCCATTGAGGCCAGATTGTTCTTCAAGATGATCAAATGTTTATAGACGACCAGCAGGATCAAATAATAATCACAGGGGTTGTAGAGGGTGCAAAAGGTCAGCACATCACGAGTAAATGTCAGTTGGCTTTTCATAGCCATAGCATTCAGAGGTCAAGACAGCAGGTGCAGTAGAGCGCGAGATAGAGGGAGAGTCGAAAACAACATGTCCGCGACAAGGTAGCACGTCCACTGAACAGACTATTGCAGCATAGATACTGGGGGCTGAGATGGGGGGGTTTGGGGGACACTGTGGCCCTGGCCGACGATACCCTCAGATAGGGCCAACCAGGCAGGATATACCTCCACCCACTTTGCCAAAGCAACAGACAACCAACATACTACCCTGAGACAAGGCCGAGTATAGCCCACGAAGATCTCCTGCACCGCACAAGCCCGTGGGGGAGCAAGACCAGAAGATCACGTCAGTGACACAACCCACTCAAGTCGAGTAGAGCAAAAAAAGCCTGGCACGATGTGACGCACATATCTTAGGGACGGCATGGCGTAGCACTAGTAAGCTAGTGGCTCAGCCCCCATAATAGGGTTAGAGGCAGAGAATCCCAGTGGAGAGAGGGGAGCCGGCCAGGCAGAGACAGCAAGGGTGGTTCGTCATTCCAGTGCCTTGCCGTTCACCTTCGCACCCCTGGGCCAGACTACACTCAATCATAGGACCTACTGAAGAGATGACTCTTCAGTAAAGACTTAAAGGTTGAGACCGTGTCTGCGTTTGATTTTTGCAATGTTACGAAGATGGGGAAAAACCTCCCTTTGAAATATTCTTTATTATGTTCCTCAAACGAGAGAGCATGGTCCAGAGTAACGCCGAGGTCCTTCACAGCTTTATTTGAGACGACTGTACAATCATCAATATTAATTGTCAGATCAAACAGCAGATATCTTTGTTTCTTGGGATCTCGATCTAGCATCTCTGTTTTGTCCAAGTTTAAAAGTAAAACATTTGCTGACACACAGGTTTCCAGGGTAGGCCATTTTTCGGCTTCACCATGTTTCATCGAAATGTACAGCTGTGTGTCGTCGTCATAGCAGTGAAAGTTAACATTGTGTTTCTGAATGACATCACCAAGAGGCAGAATATATAGTGAAAACAAGTGGTCCTAAAACGGAACCTTGAGGAACACCAAAACTTGCAATTGATTTGTCAGAGGACAAATCATCCACAGAGATTAATTGATATCTTTCTGACAGATAAGATCTAAACCAAGGAATCTTTTCCGTGTAGACCAATTAGCGTTTCCAATCTCTCCAAAAGAATATGTTGATCGATGGTGTCAAAAGCAGGTCTAGGAGCACAAGGACAGATGCAGAGCCTCGGTCTGATGCCATTTAAAGGTAATTTACCACCTTCACGAGTGTAGTCTCCGTGTTTTGATGGGGTCTACAGCTAGAGTGTAGCGTTTTGTATACATGAAGACAGCTTTTAAATTTTTTGGGGGAGGGGAATGGGCGATTCAATTTAGTCCAATCATTTTTTACATTTCCTGGGTCAAGGCTTGGCTTTTTCAAGAGAGGCTTCATTACTGCCTTGGTTAGTGAGTTTGGTACACATCTGGAGGACAGGGAGACGTTTATTATGTTCAACATAGGAGGGCCAAGCACAGGAAGTATCTCTTTCAGTAGTCTAGTTGGAATAGGGTCCAGTATGCAGCTGGAAGGTTTAGAGGCCATGACTATTTGTGTGAATGTGTCAACAGATTTGGCTTTAAAAAACTTGAGTTTATCCAGTGATCCTATGTCCTGGCAGTTCTGTGCAGATTCAGGACAACTGAGCTTTGGAGAAATACACAGATTCAAAGAGGAGTCCCGAATTTTCTTTCTAATGATAAATATATTTTTGTCGAAGAAGTTCATGAATTCATCACTGCTGAAGTAAAGGAGAAGCAATCCTCTCTTTGGGAATGCTGCTTTTTAATTAGCTTTGCAACAGTATAAAAAGTACATTTTGGATTGTTCTTACACTCCTCAATTAGGTTGGAAAAATAGGCTGGTCGAGCAGCAGTGAGGGCACTTCGATATTGCACGGTACTGTCTCTTCATGCTAGACGCAAGACTTACAGTTTGGTGGAGCACCATTTCCATTCTAATTTTCTGGAAGCTTGTTAAGGGCTTGGGTATTTTATATATACCAGGGAGCTAATTTCTTTTGACAAATGTTTTTAGGGGTGAGACTGCATCTAGGGTGTAGTGCAAGGTCAAATTTAGATCCTCAGTTAGGTGGTTAACTGATTTTTGTACACCAACGTCCTTGGGTAGGTGGAGGGAGTCTGTAAGGACATCTATGAATTTTTGGGTTGTACGAGAATTTATAGCGCAGATTTTGACAATCCTTGGTTGGGGTTTGAGCAGATTATTGGTTGCCATTGCAAACTTAATAAAATGGTGGTATGATAGTCACGGATTATAAGAAAAAACATTTAGATCCACAATATTTATTCCACGGGACAAAACTAGATCCAGGTTATGACTGTTGCAATGCGTAGGTCCGGAGAGATGTTGGACAAAACCCACTGAGTCGATGATGGCTCTGAAAGAATTTTGGAGTGGGTTTGTGAACTTTTTCATGTGAATGTTGAAATCACCAAAAAATGTAATATTATCTGTCATGACTACAAGGTCCGATAGGAATTCAGGGAACTCGGAGAGAAAAGCTGTGTACGGCCCAGGAGGTCTGTAAAAGGTAGCTATAAAAAGTGATTGAGTAGGCTGCATAGATTTCATAACTAGACGCTCAAAAAAATGAAAACACTATTTGATTTATTTTTTGTTGAAATTTGCTGTTGTAAATGTTAGCAACACCTCCGTCTTTGCGCAATGCGCTGTGGATATGGTCACTAGTGTAACCAGGAGGAGGGGCCTCATTTAACAAAGTTAATTCATCAGGCTTGAGCCATGTTTCAGTCAGGCCAATCACATCAAGGTTATGATCAGTGATTAGTTAATTGACTATGACTGCTTTGGAAGTGAGGGATCTAACATTAAGTAGCCCTATTTTAAGATGTGAGATATCACATCTCATTCAATAATGACAGGCATGGAGGAGTTCTTTATTTCAGTGAGATTGCTAAGGCAAACGCCGCCATGTTTAGTTTTGCCAAACCTAGATCGAGGCACAGAGATGGTCTCAGTGGGGATTGCTGAGTTAACTACACTGACTGTGCAAGTGGCAGACTCCCCTAAGCTGTCAGGCTGGGTAGCAGCCTGCTGCCTGGCCTGCACCCTATCTCATTGTGAAGCTAGAGGAGTTAGAGCCCTCTCTCTATATTGATAGATAAGATGACTAAATGCAGGTTACAGTTTGAAAAATGTGCGATCAACTACAATAGGCATGGCCAAACGTTCAAACGTTCAAACGTTCTTACTTCTTACAGGCGTTTTTATGCCACCCAACTGGGCCCTATGTTACATGTTTGCCAGGCAGTTGCAGCAGTTGTACATATTGTAGGTGTACCTCAATGTAACTGGGTCTCCGTAACTGGCAGCACAGCTTCTGGCTGAGAGCGTTTTATATACACTCTTCTATATCAGCCTCTGTGGCACTGCAGGCCCAGAGTCATGCACTTACAGGAAACACTTGCTCCCAGACTCTTCTCTTTCTTCTCTCCATCTCGCGTTGTCTTGCACTTCTGACTTTTTCATCTGCACCGGTTTATCTGTGGCCGCATCTCAACCTATTTTCCAGGTCGTCTTGGCAACCCGGGTGCAAACACAAAACGATACCTGCCCTGTGCACTTAACACTTGAGTAGATTTATCTGTTCATCTGTTATAGCTCCTTTCTGCCTACCTGATGAAAAAACGACTCTTTCTTCTATTTAAACAGAAAGAAACACATTTTAGAAGTGAAAAAAAAATATCCAAGGTCTGGCACATTTCTATTTTAGTATTCCTTTTATGAGGTTTTCAGTTCATTGCTACATAAATCCCTATTCACCATTTGACATTTTGGAACCTATACAGAAAAACCACATGATTTCACATGTGGAAAATCACATGATTTCTCGTGAAATAATTTGAAAACGTGTTTTTGGAATACTTCACGTGTGAACACGTGAAATCCATGTGGTCTTTCCGTAAGGGAGGGGAATTCTCCATGTTTCAAAGTAGAGCACATATACCACATATATACAGTGCATTCAGAAATTATTCAGACCCCTTGACCTTTTCCACATTTTGTTACATTAGAGCCTTATTCTAAAATGGATAAAATGTTTTTTCCCCCCTCATGAATCTACACACAAATGTCCCATAATGACAAAGCGAAAATAGGTTTTTAGAAATGTTTGCGCATTTATTACAAATTGTATTTTTGCAACTTGATTGGAGTCCACCTGTGGTAAATTCAATTCGATTGGACATTATTTGGAAAGGCACACACACCTGTCTATGTAAGGTCCCACAATTGACAGTGCATGTCAAAGCAAAAACCAAACCATGAGGTCGAAGGAAATTGTCCGTAGAGAGCCGAGACAGGATTGTGTCGAGGCACAGATCTGGGGAAGGGTACCAAAACATTTCTGCAGCATTGAAGGTCCCCAAGAACACAGTGACCTCCATCATTCTTAAATGGAAGACATTTGGAACCACCAAGACTTCCTAGAGCTGTCCGCCCCGGCCAACCTGAGCAATTAGGGGAGAATGGCCTTGCTTAGGGAGGTAACCAAGAAGCCGATGATCACTCTAACAGAGCTCCAGTGTTCCTCTGTGGAGATGGGAGAACCTTCCAGAAGGACAACCATCTCTGCAGCACTGCACCAATCAGGCCTTTATAATAGAATGGCCAGACAGAAGCCACAACTCAGTAAAAGGCACATGACAGCCTGCTTGGTGTTTGCCAAAAGGCACATAAAGGACTCTCAGACCATGAGAAACAAGATTCTCTGATCTGATGAAACCAAGATTGAACTCTTTGGCCTGAATGCCAAGGGTCACGTCTGGAGGAAACCTGGCACCATCCCAATGGTGAAGCATGGTGGTGCCAGCATCATGCTGTGGGGATGTTTTTCAGCGGCAGGGACTGGGAGACTAGTCAGGACTGAGGAAAAGAGCAAAGTACAGAGAGATCCTTGATGAAATCCTGCTCCAGAGCGCTCTGGACTTCAGACTGGGGCAAAGGTTCCCCTTTCAACAGGACAATGACGCTAAGCACACAGCCAAGACAACACAGGAGTGGCTTCAGGACAAGTCTCTGAATGTCCTTGAGTGGCCCAGACAGAGCCCGGACTTGAACCCAATCAAACTTCTCTGGAAAGACCTGAAAATAGCTGTGCTGCAACACTCCCCATCCAACCTGACAGCGCTTGAGAGGATCTGCAGAGAAGAATGGGAGAAACTCCCCAAATACAGGTGTGCCAAGTTTGTAGCGTAACACCCAAGAAGAATCGAGTCTGTAATCGCTGCCAAAGGTGCTTCAACAAAATACTGAGTAAAGGGTCTGAATTCTTATGTAAATGTCACATTTCAGTTTTTTTTTTGTAATACATTTGCAAAAAAATCTAAAAACCTGTTTTTGCTTGGTGGTATTGTGTGTAGATTGATGAGGAAAAACAACGATTTCATCCATTTTAGAATAAGGCTGTAACGTAACAAAATGTGGAAGAAGTCTAGGGGTCTGAATACTTTCCTAATGCACTGTACATCTATGGAGACTGAGAAGCAATTTAAGGGGAAACAGTCTCTCAATAACTTTAATGCACTAGAAAGACTAGTCCTTTGGGGACTTTCTCCCCTCTGTGTTAAATTGCAGTCACAAGTTCGTTAGTAGGGAAGAAGGGAAATGCCAGAACACACACGTCACTTACTTCAGATTGCATAAGGCATTGCCCACAATTGGCATCTCAAGGTCATTTTTGATCTGCAAGGTTGTCTGTACTAATCAATTATGTAAATTACCTAATTTATGCATTCATCTTTTGATGATAAGATAAAGTGAAAGATAGATATAAACAATTGGCATGCCCTCATTGAAGCCTTTGACATTAATAATATAATGCCAGTTTGTGGTAAAGATGTAGAATCTTAATTTGATCCACCCTGTTGAAGGAGAACTTTCCTGCAATGGTTTTAAAAGGCTTCTGAAGTTTGCAATTTCCACTTAGAAATTTCAGACTTGGTTTTCCCTAATGAAAAATGTATCATCCCCTACAAAAATGTCCATTAATTATAATCCACATAATAATTCACATTTCCTGTTGCTGCAGGATTATTTTCCTGCTGTAGTAAACTGACTCAAATTAAGATCCTACATCTGTAGGTTATTTGCTGCATGTCATCATTCATACATTTAATTCACAAAGTAATTCACTTCCCTATGTGTACAATGATGTAGCATTAGATACAAAGCTACCGTAGACTCATGTTCAGAGGCTAATGCATGTTCATATATTTTCATTGGAGTCAGAATACTTTCTCAGAGCTTTTAGTCATGCAGAACTAAAGAGAAGAAAATAAACACAAGACTTCAATATGCTTATGTCTAGCTGGCAACAACCATTTTTATTAACGGTTAGCACCCTGTATCCAGTCCTGCAGCCAAGAGAAAGATCACCCCCATTAGGCCCCCAAGCAACACATGCATTTTCTTACTATGTGATAATAGAGAGAATCTGCCCCTAAAAAAGAGTAAGACGTATGTACAGTAGTATCTCAAATAGCTGTTGATGAAAACGTGTTTTGGCTTCCTGTCCCAGTAGCTGGGCACTGACAGGCACACACACGGTTCTCTGTCTCACACAGTGATGAGTTGGTGTGATAAAGAAGGTGTGAGATAAGTGAGGCTCAGTCAGTCGTCAACTCAGGGGTTGACTGTGTTTCTCATCACCAATCACACTTCTGTCAGCTCTTGGGATAGTCAGCCACAGTGCCTTGGACAATTACAGCCTACTCCTCCTATCTATCTCTCTCTCTCTCTCTCTCTCTCAATTCAATTCAAAGGGCTTTATTGGCATGGGAAACGTGTTAACATTGCCAAAGCAAGTAAGGTAGATAATATACAAAAATGAAATAAACAATAAAAATTAACAGTAAACATTACACATACAGAAGTTTCAAAACAATAAAGACTCTCTGTCTCTGTCTCTGTCTCTCTCTCTGTCTCTGTATCTCTCTCTCTCTCTCTCTCTCTCTGTCTCTCTCTGTCCACCCTGCACAGGCTACAGCCTCATCTGTAAAGCCTAAGGGCAGATCCTAAACAGTACTATGAATGCCAGCCCCCCCCCCCCCCACCCTTTCTCCACCGTAGATGTTTTTTCAATGAGGCCCATTCTGCTTGGAGGCTTATAACATATTTTTTGGGGGGGTCGCCAACATTTTCGTCTGAGCACTCGAGGGGATTGGAAACGGGCACTGTTGTATCATCCTTATGTGGGCCCACTGTTACAGTAGTGGGATTTTTGGAATGTGACTTGATCTGGAGGATTATTTGCTGAAGTTTGGGTGTTGCGTCTTTGCATTCACGTTCATAACTGAGTGAAGAGGGAAGAAGGCCTGGATTGAAAATTACTTATTTTGCTTTCAAGTGTTCAACCTACGGTCCCATTTCTCTGAAAGCGTTGGTTTGTGTTGTATAAGGGTGCGTTTATGAGCCAGTTCTGGGAGGTAACAGCTCCGCTCTGCTACAGCTTTGCTAAGCAGCCATTGCATAGGCAGGTGTGATTTGAACTGAGTGGGGTTTTCTGTCTGTACAGAAAACCACAAGATCAAAGAGTACCGAAGCTTTGTTTTTCTCTTTCTTTTCAACACACATGTAATAACCCCAGCAGTTCTGGTTGTCACATTTAGGCCGTTTGTTAAGTGTACAAATATATACGTATATATTTGTATTCAAATTGTAGGTAAATGCATTAAACTGCTTTTATAGTATATTGCATTATCAGTGCATACCTGAACATTACAGAAGGCAAGCAACATTTATTTACCAATTAGATTAAATGTCTACACACACACACACACACACACACACACACACACACACACACACACACACACACACACACACGGCCTCATATGAAGACCCCCTCTTATTTTTAAACCACGGTGATTTCATTGCCATGGAATTCATACAGTCAGACAAAAATATGCTGTGAACTCCAGCTCCAGATACTGCAGAGGGTAAAGTGTACTCAAAGGGATTCATGATGAATGGGACCCTTGTCTGTGAAAACACTGATTTCTCTCCACTATCGTGCCTTGTGCACGTCTGATTTAGAATTGAATATTTGTCTTTTTATAGTAGGAAATGAATGACCCTAAGACGAGTAGTTAATGAGAAGCATGAGGAGAACAGTCAGTCATGCTGTGTTTGCATGTGGCTGATGATGGCATGTTCTGTCATACTGATCTGTATTATACTCAAAACAAGACTCCTCTCTCTGTGTTCTAACCTTGTGCTCGTCTCTCTCCCTTCTCCTGGTTCTGCTCTGCAGGCAGTGGCCCCATCCAGCTGTGGCAGTTTCTGCTGGAGCTTCTGACGGACAAATCCTGTCAGTCCTTCATCAGCTGGACGGGAGACGGCTGGGAGTTCAAGCTGTCCGACCCTGACGAGGTGAGAGGTCATGACCCCCCCCCACCACTGACCTTACATGGCATGGGGGCCCTAAACAGTTAGACAGAGGAGGTTTATCTCTTTTTAATGTGATGCCAACAACACTGTCATTTGCCTCACATAGACTTAAAGGAACCTTAATGGTATCAGGTACATTTAGCTACATTAAATATCGATCCATGTCAAGAGAAGACATGTACACGATAACATTGTATTGTGAGGTTAGTAGAGAGCTCTGTCTCAAGTTTGATACACAGTGTAACAGGGTGCCTTTTCCCTCTGTGACTCAGGTGGCTCGGAGGTGGGGGAAGAGGAAAAACAAGCCCAAGATGAACTATGAAAAGCTGAGCCGAGGCCTGCGCTACTACTACGACAAGAACATCATCCACAAGACATCAGGGAAGCGCTATGTCTACCGCTTTGTCTGTGACTTAAAAAGCCTGCTTGGATACACCCCCGAGGAGCTCCACGCCATGCTGGACGTCAAGCCTGATGCGGACGAGTGAAAACAGAGGGATGAGAGAAGAGGAGAAGAGGAGAGTAAAGGAGCCGCGGGGACTGGGGCTCAGAGATTGATATTTACCTTCCGGTAAAAGGGGGCGTCCATTTTGGGACCAAACATGTTCATTCTTAACACCTAAACTGTGGTCTGTATCATTTTGAGCTGTTGTCAAACGATGTTCAGAAAGAAATCACTATGCCAAATGTGCAAATTTGTTGCATTTGAGATAGATACAGGTATTACTTAGTAACTCAAGGCACATGGAAAGCCATCAATTAGAATAGAGTGGCCATTTAGCCTAAGTAGGACAAAGAACTGTCATTGAGGAAGAGGGCCAAGAGACAGTGAAGGATTCATTTTAGGGAAGGACATTGCATGGATGGAGAATTCCTTCTATGGAATTTGTTGCCAAATTAAAAATGGAAAGTAGTGGAAGTAGGTCACTGTTTCTATGCCACTGCACACAATAGGCATTGGGTAGAGTTCTCAGCTTGGACCAAAAAAGTATTTTTATTTTTTACTGTTGTTTCAGAAGCATAATGTTTGTGCCAGTATTATCGTTGAGATTGTACTGTTAAGTCTCAGTCCGACCAGGGTTCCCCTGTTTAGTTTTTTTATGCTGATGAAGCTATTCTGAAACCAAACATTGCACCATTTAAGGCTAAGTTAGTCCTGTCTCCTCTCTGCGAAAGCCCAATAACTGAAACATGCTGATTTTTGATTATACAGACGACACTAGACACTGGCCTTTTTACTCATTTTCATAGGTTGGATAGAGAATAACTTACTCATACCAAGAACGGTTGATAGACAACTGAAAGTAACCGTTGCTTTAAAACTGATGCTTTCTCCTTTGCACATTTGCCGCTTCGCTATAGAAATATACTGTCTGCCACCAGGACTTTGCAGATTGCATACATTACTGTCCTGCCACCAGTAATACAAGTCCTTAGACACCCTTTCTGTGGTGAGTTTTGAAAGTATTTGGACACAAAAGAGTCAAACGTGCTCAATCTGTATATTAAGTGGTTTTCCATGCCCCCATTTTAGCATTGTTTTAGACGAGAACAAAGAGGGAGGGACCTGTTGTCGACAGATTGAATTGCGAGCCATGTACATGAGGGATTGTTTTTGTCGGAAAGCTTAGGAATGTAGAGTGTACTGTATTTTTGTGTGTTATGTGGTGTTCTCTGAATGAAGGGAAGCTGCCATAGGTAAGGTATATCGAGGTATATCGAGGTGCATGATGGTAGTAGGATGAAAAGATAAGGGTTCGAAGCAAGGAGTATAAACTTTGGATGACTGTTTGAAGAAGAGGACTGGGTGGTTTTGGGAGGGAACCGTCGAGTTGTGAAGTTGAAGAGAATGATCATCATTATGGCATGAGGATGAGATTAATGCTTGTGCCGTTGCACAGCTTGGAGGCTTTTGTTAACTGAAGTGTTTGTATAGATGCTCCCTTTCACCACTGTCGGAGGAGGTAGAGATCTATAGGAAACAGGACTACCATAAACAGTTGAGCTAAAGGACTACTTGGATAGATGTGGCATTGTATGCTATTTTCTTACCATGCTTTGTACATGCTTTTCTATTGTTTCTAAGACAAAAGGACATCCCATTCAGTATATGGAATGGATAAATGAAATTATATGCCCTGAAAACTGTATGTACTTGTGCGGCTTGCTGAAGATCCACAGTAGTTTTGCTGGTTGCTCGTCAGTGGGAACATGACTGTACGCAGGCATTATGGGAAAAGCCGAAGTCAAGAAATATCATCTTAAAATACAAATGTTATTGTTTACAGTGGCTGAATGTTACCCATATTGATGAAAATAGGTTTTGAAATGTCTATTTGTACAGATTGTATTTCCTAACGATTTATTAAGACCCAGATGAAACAAATAAACAAGAGACAAAGCAGGAATAATAACCAAACCCATGTGAGGTCTGGGCGATAGATAACGCTTTGGGTATGTCCACCATCTTGGAGGACAGGGACCGTTATTCCCTCGCGTTCAAAGTGTTGTTTCTGCTTTGATCTTTTGATTTGTTGGAAAGCACTCAGCGTTAGGACTCAGCGAAGAGATTTGGCTGGACTGACTGTAGTTCCCCCTTGAGATTATAGGAAAGCGATTTCTTTCCATATTAGTTACTTTTAGTTGGGCAACTAACCGCAGAGTTGGTACTTCAAGTGTCGGTCAGCATAAACACACACCCACACACACAAACATGTAATTGTGTAGAGAAGATTGAATTCTCTTGAACAAGTCAATCCACCCAGTCTCTGTGGTTCCGTCGTTTATGCACGCTACATGTCCAGGATTCACATCACTGTTTGATTATTACTGTTCAGATGCTTTTACTTCAAAGAATGTTTTTTTTTTTAAATGTTAGGACAACTGTTCAGATATTTAAATATATGCTTAACTTGTTGTTGACGATGCCTTCCAGCTCCAAGCCAGTCACCATTTTGAGTAGATCAGAATATAATATCTTTGTCTGTTTAAATGGAACATATACTGTGTCTGTTTGGACTTCAAAGTCGAGTTTGTTTCAGTAAATGTCATATACGTTAAGTTGTGGACATAAGTATTGCACAGCTATTTCTAAATGGACTAAATACATACATACACAGATACCTTACCATATTACCATATCTCAAACTGATCCATTAGGAAACCTGTTTTGTTATGGATGGTGTTGTTTTTTGTATATTTTATAGTGTTTCTGTATTTTTGTTAATGAGATACTTTTTATGTATTTAGTTCACAAACATTTGAATATTTTTCAATAATTTATATTTTATAAAAGAAAAAGACAGACAGCTGGTGCTTTCATGGGAAATAAAGGTAGCACAGGAAAAAATGTAGCGATTTTCTTTCGATATAGAGAATAGACCTTTCTGTTAAAGAAAAAGGCTGATGCTGGCCCATCATTGATTTCTGCTGGAAAGTTTTATAAACTGAAGCTTCTATTTCTTAATGTACTTTGAAAAAAAATTATGTCATAAAAAAATATATGTGAACAAATATGTCATACTTTGTGTGTATTGTGTGGTTATTTCTTCTAATATTACCAGAGCAAAAAAAGGCTTTTGAAACATTACATCTATACTGTAACTTACAGTACATTGAGCTCTTAACATGAAAGAAATCAGAAATTGCAGTCTTACTTGGCTTCCTGGCCTTGACTACATGCCAAAAGAAAGGTTAGTAGGCTCTTTGTAAACACAAAGGTAGATACAGAAGTGTCTCCTGTACACATTATTATCCTCAAAATATTTCTGTGTACTCATTTTAATAACTACCTGGGCATATACTAGGCCCATACACATCACACATTGCATATTAATAACTCACATCCAAAACCTGCCTGAGCAAGTCGGTATATCACTCAACCATGATAACACTTAAGACTGTGTTTACACAGGCAGCCCATTTCTGATCTTTTTCCTATTAATTGGTCTTTTGACCAATAAAATCAGATATTTTCACATCAGATCTTATTCAGAGCTGATCTGATTGGTCAAAAGACCAATTAGTGAAACAAAAGATCAGAGTTGGGCTGCCTGTGTAAATGCAGCTGAATACAGTACATCTACAATGTGCAGATCAATAGTATGTCTTGGTCTCAGTTTGGGCCTGGTGGCAGATCCAGGTCCCATCTGAAAGGCATGCTGGGATGTCGCTGGTGGGTACCTGGTTAACGAGCCTGTCACTTCCACGGCGATAGGTGACGTCAAAGCAGAAGCAGGCACACTGGGCCCATTCATGTGTTTGTAACCCTAGGGTCCTAGCAATTCCACTTCAGATAAAAACCATACAGGCCGTGGCCCGCTCCCCAGCCGCTGCCCTGGCCGACACAGCACAGCTGTCTGGCTCCTCTAGAACAGCACACTGGACAAAAGGCCAAGGACCAGTCCCAATAGAGACTAGTGTCTTCATACCACAGTCACAGAATTGTCTCTACCAAACTAAGCTTTATCAGTTGTTGGCATAAAGATGAAAAATGTTATATTCCTTTACCGGGATGACAATGTATAATGGCTTGGTGTGAGATTGAAATCCTTGAAATCCGTACCTTATTTAAGACGTTTTGTACATCAAAAACCAAGTAGGAAGATCCTTGCTGAGATGTTCAATAGCGTGCAGTATGCTCATGGTTCAAATAAGCTGTAGGGGAGAAGCTTAGGTTAGAGCTTTAGTATTAAAACTATAGTCTCAGACTCCTTAACAATGGTATCATTTTTACTGGGACTTGGATGCAAAATGACTAAAACATCTTGTACCTGCAAGTTTTTATAAATACAGTAGACAGGATGTAGATGCTGACACTCATGCATGCACACATATGAGCACCTACACACAGACACACTGGCTAATTTTCTAATGGACTGGAGGAGCATGTGCAGAGGGTGGCTTAGGTGATGCAGGTGGCTCTTCTAACATTTCAGATTCCACCCCCTGGATCTGTGATCCAGACCAGACACTATAACCAGGCCCCTCGTGCCAAAGAACCCGGAACAAAACCCAACACATCATGATACCATCCACACCTGTTGGTTTCACATCCAAAGAGAGAGAGAGAGACAAAGCACTCAGATGAGGTGTGGACTTCACATGGTTATTTGTTTGTATCTCAATCAACTCACAGACCCCAAAAACCAAATCACTGCTACAAAGAGTAAAGAGAGAGAACATAACAGCGGAATAGAAAAGTAAACTGTAGCGCCTGGTGGTGGCACCAAGATGTCAGGAGACGGAGATGTCTGCCTCCCTGTCTGAGACCCCATGTCGCTCACAGCTTACTCCACTCCAGAAATGGAGAGAGACGCATTTGTCAGACTTCAACCCAAATATTTATCTAAAGGCCTCGCTTGCAGAGCTTCATCTGTCTCCTACGCCTAGTCTTTTAAACAGGAGTGAGAAAGGAGGAGGAGGATAGAGCACACTAAGGTTCAGACTGAGATAGCTGCACTACAGAGGTTGGTGAAATGTGTTGTTCAACACGGTTCAGGATGACATGTTCTGTTAAGATGAAAAGACTGAGATGAGGAGTGGGATAGGACCTTTGACTAGCTGTGTGCTGTGTTTACTGCCATTAGATTCTCCTAACCGCCGAACCTTACCAGGCAAAACTCCTGGTCCTACTTAGTAAGCACTGTATGTTGTGCAGGCCTATTGCGTAGTTGGTTAAGCAATTTGTCTAGGATGGTAGGGCCCATGATTCCTCCCTGATCTCTGCCTCTCTCAGTACTTAATCACAGCTCCTCTGTAGGTAGAGAGGGAGAGTGTGACGCAGACAGATACAGCTCACTGCTTCCATTACGCAGAGAAGGCATGAAATATGACCAACATTCCCCTTGGCCCCCCATTGGCAGTAACACAACAGAGTTGGTTCTATTCTGGTCTTATTGTTCTCCATGGTAGAGTTTTCTTGTTTGAGTCAATATGGACCCAGGGTAGGAGTGGTGTCTGGGGAACACATAAACACATTGGCCCATGTCCGTTACAAGAGACAGTATCTTTTCCAACGGTCTGACCCTTCTCATGGTTACTGCTGTGACCAAACATCATTCAGAGACGAAGGATTTACACAATCGCCACAGTTGTCAGAGACTGAGTAAACACCCAGAAAGCAGTGACACTTTTAAGATGTTTGACATTTATGGAACATTCATGTAATTAACAAACTTGATTGACATACAAAAGAAGACATTGTATTTACTATGACTTCCCACTCGGGGAAAAGGAGGTAGTCAATCTCCTGCTTTTTTATTTTCATTCTCATTCATCTGTGTGTATTGTAGTGGAGGAGATGGGTTGACCCACATGTCATTGCAGGTGGAGGACTGTATTATACAGGTTTATGAAGGTCACGGCTGGGGCATCCTCAGCTTGGGCTGCAATTTGCATTTTTATTGCTGTTGTCGCATCCCCAGTTAATATGCCATTGACTCCCAAAGGCACCCTTGGTCCTCGTGGTAGCCCTGTTGAAATGAGAGGCAGTCTTGGGGCTGGTGGACTGCCCGCCCTGCATTCATGAGGGCCTGGGTACCAGGGACCTGGCATTCTGGGCAGGAAATGGACTGGCTTCACATGGTAATGTGGACTTTCCATTAGTAATGGTGATTGATTTACAACCCAGGCACTACAGTACCTGTCAGATACAGGGCCACAATGAGGGGGGTGGCTTCTTTGTGAGGAGGTGAAGGAGTAGATGTGTGTTTGAGGAATGAGTGGAGTGGTCTTGCCCGGTTAAGGGGAGAGTGAGGAGGGTTGGTGGGGTGAAGGGATGGTCGTGAATGTGTGGAGCCACTCTCCTGCATTGATTATAAAATGTATTCTCCAGACCACAAGAACAAAGGGGAACGGTAATACGCTATAATTTATTTTCCTGAATAAAGGTCATTTTCAAATTTGGTTCTTAAGAGGCCAATTTATTACTTGACTTGAATACAGACACTGAATTTGATATTTATAGGTGTAGAAGCGTTTCAGTTGGACATACTGTAAGAATGTGATTCCATGCATGTGTTCCTCTGTCTGTAGAAGTGGATTGTGTGTGTGTGAGCATGCACGGGTGTTTGTGTGTGTGTGTGCAGCTGGATTAGAACAGGTTTTGGTCACTGTCCAGTTGTAGGACCGAATGTTTTCACTTCTCTTTTACAGCGGGTCGGTTGGGATTCAACAACTTTCCCAGGACATCTGCTCAGAGCGCCCACGTTAGAGCCCTTGGCCAATCAGACGGCTTTGAACGCCCCTCAGACCAGTGTGTGCGTGCTTTGATTGGCAGCTGGAGCCAGGGCCCAGAAAGGGAAGGCCTGAGAATTTTCCGAAACATTTTCTTCTCTGCCTTGGTTCTCGCCAACATCTGCTTCCAATCACAGTCAGCGAGTAGCCCCCCCCCACCCTCCCCCAGTCTGGCTTTCTTACAAACACACACCAGTCCCATGCTGGCCACCCCCTCAACTCCTGCCACTGCTGCCGCCCACCCCTCAAAGGCCCACAGTCCTCTCTCTTTCTGTTATGGACTCTCCACTCCCTAGCCCTCTCTATTCCCCCCTCGCTTGTAATGACTCCTTGCATTACATTCATGATGGGTATGATTTTTTCCATGGTTTGGATTTGAAAGCTTTCAAATAACCTTCTACAACTGAGGAAAGTGTTAATTGTGCAGCTTTGTCTGAGGTTCATTAAGTCTGTCAGCAAATTAAGCTGATTTCATTACATTTTATAAAGTAATTATTACAATAAATCAAAACAATATTATCTTCTAATGTCCTTGGTAAAAAATATAACTGGCTTGAGAGGAGATGTTTTCCATTGTGGGTGTGAGAGTTGTGGGTGGGTGAAAAGAGAGTGGATCAGATATGGATGTCTTAAATGAAGGTAAAGTGAACACAGACACCAACACACTAACACACTAACGCACACGCACACGCACAGCTGCATCATGGAACTGCTGCTCTCAGCACCCCACTCCCACCCTCTCCCTGAGAAAACAGAGTCAACCCTTTTCGTTCTTCACCAAAGCCCCATTGCTTCCACTCTCTGTCTTTTCTCTTTCTTCTTGTATGTAGCTTGCCTTTCCCCCTTTACTAATGCTTTCAACCCCCAGCCCCTCCCCCTTAATTAAACTACTTCAGCCTCATGTGTGGTCAGTTGTAGCTCTTCTTGCGTGACTTTCAACCATGCAGAGAGAGTCAATAAACAGTGAAAACCCTGCTTATCAAAGCAGGCACTTTCCATACATATTCAGAAATAAGCATGGTGAATCACTGTAGTCAAAGAAAAACACACAACCTAAGGAGCTCTTACTGGAGTTCTCAGCGGCGTTCGCAGGAGGTTGTCTCACTGTATTATTTCTGCCTCTGAGGCTTCAAGGCTAAACATGGGAAACAAGTTTCCTGGAGAGAAAAGTTAGTCAGAGAAAGGTTAAGGATTTTTCCAACACACACTAACATGTGCTATACAACCTGTACTGTGCAGTACATGTGCTGTTGACAAACAATGAATGTCAAATTCTGTACATCAATAAATCAAGGACAATGAACACTGTAGCTGTGATGCCAGGAGTGAACCACACACTACCATCACTTATTTAACAGCCACTGATAAAGGCTATAACAAACATGTTAGCTCTAAGGCACAAACACAAGTCATGGGTTTCTAGTGACCTAAGATGTAGAGACAGACTGTTCTTGAGCTTCCTTCCCATTGACCTTTGACCCTGAACATCATTGGCTCTCTGGCCTGCTCCTGCTGAAGCTGTTGTGATTTAGTGCCCAGTAGTGCTGACTGCTCTTCCTGGGTAATCCAGGGCCTGGCCTGGACCTGGCCTGGCAGTAAATCTACTGTCTCTGTCTAGGGAGATAGGGTTCAAACTGCAGACAGGGTTCTTAGGTTGTATCCTTTGCCTAAGACATTTTCTGGTAAATCGCATTGATTCAACCTGGACTGAATGCAAGTAAAACATTACGAGATATATTTTAATGGACCGTCTTCTTGCCTGTATTTCCTGCACAGGCACTTGTGAAAGTAGAAGAGTTGAGTAAACCTTAGGTTACCTCTGACTGCAGGAATTGCGGTCTCCTTGGCAGAGAGCAGAGCTGAGGAGGCAGTAGACAGCCAGGTCATGTTTGGTCTATGGTCTCTGGTTACAGTGGTCTCTCACCCCTCCACCTCTCATCACTTCACCAGTCTACTCTCACCATCCATCAGCCTCTCAGAGGTGGCTGACCAGGATGCAAGAGTGCAAGAGTTGCCATAACCAAAAATAAAAACATGGACACAGAACAAGCATGGGTGAATGTGTGTGACTGCAGCCTGTGCTAACTAAGCAGAAGAGGGGAAAAAGAAAATAAAGTCATATTCTGCACCTGCTATCCCACAATCCTTAGTAACTCATGGGGAATTGGTTACCTGCTTCTTGTCTTGATTCACAGGAAGGGCTCTATTCAATCCATATTGCGGAAATTCTACGCTAATGCCAAATAAGAATTTAAAGGCATTGTTCCCTCGTTGGCGGAGACGGCATTCATGGTAAACGCTGCATATGTCGGCTCAATCAGAAATTACCTTCCCATTTATATTGCAAAATCTGTAACGCTTCCGCAATAGGGATTGAATAGAGCCCTAAGTATTTTTCTATATTTTTAAGGCTGATTAATTATGTTAATTTATAATACATCTCTATAGCTACCTTACAAATGGTTCCTCAACTGAAGCTAAAGGACAAACCGGGTGACACTTTAAAATGTAAGCCGTTTAGAAAATAAAATGCAAAATGTTCACAAAGTCTTACTTTGATTTAAAACACTAGAACGTTACAGCAGATATTGTCCTTGTGAGGAATTCAACCCCCCGTCTTTCTTCCAATGGCCACACTGAGTTAAGTAATCTGTGACAACCTTTGGCATCTCAGAGGTTAAAGCTTTGTGGGAAAGGACAAGAGCATTTAGAGTTTGTGTGAAGGCAGACATACACAACATGAATGAACTCACACAACATTAATTGACACATTTTCTTGCAATAACACATTAAAATATCTCGTCTGCCTTGAGCCATAAACTAGGTGGGCGTAAACTTACACAAGAAAACATTCCTAAATTGATCGGTCTGCTGGCCGGTGGCTTTGCCAGTGGTTAGGGCAGCCAGGCCGGCAGGGGAGAAGGCCATTGGGACTTGGGAGGTGCTCTGAGTGGTTTGCTGCCCATGAGTGGGCATCTAGATGGACAGCTATGAGCCCTAAACTGGCAACAGATGGTCATAGGCAGAGTTGCATATCATTGCTCTTTGGGGCTGCAGTTGCTAATGGAAATACAATGTTCTCAAGGGAACTCTCAAGAGCTCCTAAAGGTCAGAGATGATAGTCACCCTTACGTTTTCATTTATTTATTTTCTGTATTTAAAATGTCACAACCTTACTGTTGGAAACATCTGAAGGAGTTGATAGACAGGTGATTATGGCTAGATAAGGTTTCAGTTTGGCAAGAACATGGAAACATGTTCTCGTTTCACTGTAGTTCAAAGGTTAACACTGTCTACATTTGGAAACAGAGGTTTCTTGAAGTCATTCCTGGAGTCGTTTGACCTCCAAGCTCTAAAGTTAGTCAGTGGCATATTTTTTGCTTGTTCAGAACACACAAAAAAATCATCATCTACCATGGCTATTTTCAGTGGAAGGCAACATTCCACAAACCCACAGTGTACAATACCTAGAATTAAGCTTGGTAAGTACCACCACTTCTTTCCAAGGAAGCTGAAATCATGCAATCAACTAAGCCATGTTGCCAGTAGTATTTTTCCACAGAATCGTTCTATATGACTAAGTAGACACATCAGCCCTCTCTCACTGTCTCAGTGTGATGTCACACGATGGCACTGTCCAAGATGACACTGTCCAACAAGATGACACTGTCCAACAAGATGACACTGTCCAAACTCCCTCCTACGACCTAGCAGTGCCTGCATGCACCCCCCCCCCCCCCTCCCCCGCCCAGGCGCTTAGGCCTACATGTGTGTATTTCACAAAAGCCAGAGAGAGAAAATGGGGGGGGAGAAATTAGGAAAAGTTCTCTGGGCCTGCTTCCCAAGCCTGCATTCCCCAGAATCAGGCAGCAATTTAAACAGGGCCCTCCAAGTGACTATGGCCTAATATAAACCAGAGTCAGGCGTCTGGGTACCACCCCGCTGAGTCAATGAAACTTTAAAAGACAAGAGAGAAAATACAATGTAACACATACCATCAATAGTGAGGGAACGTGAGGGGGAGGGTGGAAGGCAGTTTTTTACACGCTGCATAGGAGACAAACTCACCTCAGGTCACCGACTTTCCCATACAAGGATCACAGTGACATATGGACATTCGAGTTAGTGTTGCTCATCGACTGGAAGAACAGAACTTCCCATAACTTGTGTGAGTGCATGTGTGTCTGTCTGTGTATATGTGTGTTGTTGTGTGTATCATGTATATGTGTGTGCGTGTGTGTGACTGCCCAAAAGCAGCTATGTTCCAAGAGAAGGTGTAGGCGACGGAGGAAGTCCTCCTGATTCTCATAGCATGAATGCATATTATAGACTGAACAGGGATGTTGAAACCCCTCACTAAGCCCAGATGAATGTTGCTGGTCTAAGTTTGGCCCTTGGGTGGCCCTCAGTGTTCTCCGTGGGGGTGTGGTGTCTAGTGGAGAGGTGTTGGGAGGGGAAGAGTGGAGGAGGAGGGTCTAGTTTTCAGGTCTGAGCCAGAGCAGACAGTCCTGCTCTTTATCAGTGTAACATGGTGGCGCTAGACTAGAGATTAGTCACTAAACCACCCTGTAGTCTCTTCAGTTATGATAGTGGTTGTGTAATACATAACACACACTAACAGTCTGTTGAGTAGCTGGATCTGAGTCATAACACACACTAACAGTCTGTTGAGTAGCTGGATCTGAGTCATAACACACACTAACAGTCTGTTGAGTAGCTGGATCTGAGTCATAACACACACTAACAGTCTGTTGAGTAGCTGGATCTGAGTCATAACACACACTAACAGTCTGAGTAGCTGGATCTGAGTCATAACACACACTAACAGTCTGTTGAGTAGCTGGATCTGAGTCATAACACACACTAACAGTCTGTTGAGGTAGCTGGATATGAGTCATAACACACACTAACAGTCTGTTGAGGTAGCTGGATCTTAGTCATAACACACACTAACAGTCTGTTGAGGTACCTGGATATGAGTCATAACACACAGTAACAGTCTGTTGAGGTACCTGGATATGAGTCATAACACACACTAACAGTCTGTTGAGGTACCTGGATATGAGTCATAACACACACTAACAGTCTGTTGAGGTACCTGGATATGAGTCATAACACACACTAACAGTCTGTTGAGGTACCTGGATATGATTCATAACACACAGTAACAGTCTGTTGAGGTACCTGGATATGAGTCATAACACACACTAACAGTCTGTTGAGGTACCTGGATATGAGTCATAACACACAGTAACAGTCTGTTGAGGTACCTGGATATGAGTCATAACACACACTAACAGTCTGTTGAGGTACCTGGATATGAGTCATAACACACAGTAACAGTCTGTTGAGGTAGCTGGATATGAGTCATAACACACACTAACAGTCTGTTGAGGTAGGTGGATCTGAGTCATAACACAGTGTAAGTGTTTGTGATACTAGTAATAATTCTGACAGTTGTTTGTAGTATGAACAAGAGAGGTGGTAACTGAAGAAAGAGAAACTATAGCAACGAGTTGAAAAAGGACAAAGGGCAGAAAAACAACTGAGGGGCATAAGGGGGAATAACATTAATCAATAACCCTGGAGTGACCATTTTCTGCAACAATGCCACCACGTTTACACACTGCTCTTATATGAAGTCACAAAGAGGTCATAACCCCTGGAACCACTTGGCCGCATAGACTCCTGTACCAACCACTTGTGTGGCACTGTTGTTAAGTCTCTGAGGCAAGGCGAAACAACAGAAAAGAAAACACACACAGAGCTAACTATCTTTAACTGTACGGGCTGGGCTGGGTGCCTGAGTCTATTCAGTGGGACAAACTCCCTCCCTCTCTCCCTCCCTCCCAGGCTATTCCATTTCCCACATCGCGGGGTTGAGCGAGGAGAGGCAGACTCACTCCATGGCAATCTCCTGGGCCATGGCTGTTGGCTGGGAAAGGCCAGGGCCCACCGTTCTCACATTCTCCCCCTGCAGCACAGCAAGGAGGCTCGGAGCAGCCCAGAGGCAGATGTGTGGTTGGGGACTTGGCCCGTGCTCCCAGCCTCCAGCCCCAGTGCAGAGGAGAGAAGCAGGGAATGGGAGAGCCAACCAGTGCAGCAGGGGTGTGAGTAGTGTCAGGTGATAAGGAGACTAATATAGAACAGGACAGTCATTGACCGCAGTGTACAGACAAGTAAGAGGAGTTTTATCTTGTTACAGCAGCTTGGGTTGACAAGAACAAACTCTTCCTGAAATGTTCATGCTGATGAATACTTGCATTTATATACTCTGCAGACTACAAATACGCCAACTTTCCAAACTAAGACACTGCACTGCCAAAACACTGACAAAGGACAGACGTGCACCCAACAAGAGTACTACTTTAGCTCGAACACCCCGTCCCCCATTCCCCTCTGTGCTGCAAAGTAGATAAGGGGGAGGAGAGAGAAAAGGTCTGTTTTTGGGTCAATGACCTGGCAACCATTAGTGTTTTGCTGTGGAACTGTAATCAGGGGCTGTTAGAAAGGACACTCCTTCCCTGGGCTGGCCAGAGGATGTGCTCCGCTAATCAGACACACAAACACAAACACACACATACAAGCACACATACGCGCGCACACACACACACTGGATCTTCCCTTTCAGCTGTGATTGCACTTTTCACTATCTCTCCCAGCTAAGTGGAGCAGTGGCAGGAAACCACCTTTATCAGACACACATCGCAGCGCTACAACACCCCAGAAGACATCTCTGCAGCGCACCACAAAACAGAGCGCTGTGCCCTCACCGGGTTTGAACTAAAACAAAAGCACTCTCTGGGACCTGCACCCCAATGTATTCTCAAGTCTGTTTGGACCGTAAGAAGCTTAAAGAAAATGTAATGCAGCTGTAAACATAAGTGTGTTACACACAAATTAATTTACAGACTCCCATCTGCATCTCATAACTAAATCTCATATCATTTGAAAACCTACCCTGACTAACACCAGGACCATACATTGGTTGTGTAAACACATTGTGTCAAACCAAACTGTTCTCAACTTAAAGACGTTTGTTTATAGCACAGACTCTCCAGCGATGGGAGCTGCTTTGAAAGTAAACTCTGGGGCTTGAGGAGCTCCAATGAGACGAGTGTGTTGTCATTACTATACTGTAAGTGATGATTGTCAGTATGCTACCAGACCAAAGCCAGAGCTTCATATCTCCCTACACTGCATTGCTTTGAGAGAACATCTGGAGGGACAAAGGGTGTGTGCAGGTGGGGTACTGAACAGCATGCCTTGCTCATAGGAAACATTTTCAAAACTCACTTGGGCTTTTCAATAAATTGACTAAACACAGCTCTCTTGGATTCTTGAATATATCAGACCTTGTTAAATGTAATTAGGGAAGCCTTCCATTTAAGTAATTTACTCCATTTGAGTCATTTAGTCCTTAAAGGGAGTCACACAAAAACACATTAATTAAAACTCAGACCTTGTGTTGGATTTACCCAACCATGGCTAGATCGTTTATGAAGTTTAGTTACTAGCAAGGCTTATAGAAGCAAATTATGAGAAAAAAAACGACTTAAAAAAACATTTTTTTCTGTGTACTATCAACTCACTAGCCCACGGGTCAATCTGAATAGCTTCTATATCTGCATCTCTGCTGTAACAGATGTGCTGTCACGTTTTGACCTTAGTTCCTTTGTTTTGTCTTTTTGTTTTAGTATGGTCAGGGCGTGAGTTGGGTGGGTTATCTATGTTGGTTTTTCTCTAACTTGCCATTTCTGTGTTTGGCCTGGTATGGTTCTCAATCAGAGGCAGCTGTCAATCGTTGTCCCTGATTGAGAAACATATTTAGGGAGCCTGGTTTCTATTGTGTTTTGTGGGGGGTGTTTTCACACAAGTGTGGCTAAGTCAGGTAGGAGACCTGAGCCAACTCCCCGTGCTTACCGTGGAGAGAGAGGGGCCGTGTAGGCACCATGTTATGCCGTGAGCCGCACGGTGTCCCCGGTGCGCAGGCATAGCCCGGTGCGGTACATAGCAGCGCCTCGTATTGGCCGGGTTAGAGTGGGCATCGAGCCAGGTGCCATGAAGCTGGCTTAGCGCATCTGGTCTCCAGTGCGTCTCCTCGGGCCGGGGTACCAGGCTGGTGCGGGAGACTCTGGCAGCTCAGGACAGACGGGAGACTCTGGCAGCTCAGGACAGACGGGAGACTCTGACAGTACAGGGCAGGAGGAAGACTCTGACAGCACTGGGCAGGAGGAAGACTCTGACAGCACTGGGCAGGAGGAAGACTCTGGCAGCACTGGACAGGCGGGAGCACCTGTAGGAAGGAGACGGAGAGACAGCCTGGTACGGGGGCAGCTCAGGACAGACGGGAGACTCTGACAGCACTGGGCAGGAGGAAGACTCTGACAGCACTGGGCAGGAGGAAGACTCTGACAGCACTGGGCAGGAGGAAGACTCTGACAGCACTGGGCAGGAGGAAGACTCCTGGCTGACTGACGGCTCCGGCAGCTCCTGGCTGACTGACGGCTCCGGCAGCTCAGGACAGACGGGAGACTCCGGCAGCTCAGGACAGACGGGAGACTCCGGCAGCTCAGGACAGATGGGAGACTCTGGCAGCTCAGGACAGACAGGAGACTCTGACAGCACTGGGCAGGAGGAAGACTCTGGCAGCACTGGACAGGTGGGAGCACCTGTAGGAAGGAGACGGAGAGACAGCCTGGTGCGGTACGAGGCGCGATACGAGGCTGGACAGGAGGAAGACTCTGGCAGCACTGGACAGGAAGGAAGGAGAGACAGCACCTGTAGGAAGGAGACGGAGAGACAGCCTGGTGCGGAGACCCCGCTCACCCCAGGGGGCGCGCCTCGTATCGCGCCTCGTACCGCACCAGGCTGTCTCTCCGTCTCCTTCCTACAGGTGCTTCCTCCTGCCCAGTGCTGTCAGAGTCTCCTGTCTGTCCTGAGCTGCCAGAGTCTCCCATCTGTCCTGAGCTGCCAGAGTCTCCCGTCTGTCCTGAGCTGCCGGAGTCTCCCGTCTGTCCTGAGCTGCCGGAATCTCCTGTCTGTCCTGAGCTGCCGGAGTCTCCCGTCTGTCCTGAGCTGCCGGAGTCTCCCGTCTGTCCTGAGCTGCCGGAGTCTCCCGTCTGTCCTGAGCTGCCGGAGTCTCCCGTCTGTCCTGAGCTGCCGGAGTCTCCCGTCTGTCCTGAGCTGCCGGAGCCGTCAGTCAGCCAGGAGCTGCCGGAGCCGTCAGACAGCCAGGAGCTGACTGAATCGCCCTTCACTCCGGAGCTGCCGGAGTCTCCCGCTTGTCCGGTGCTGCCGGAATCTCCCGTCCGTCCGGGACCTGGGGCTAGGGTCCCCAGTCCGAGGTCGGCGGCGAGGGTCGCCGTTCTTAAGAGGCCACGGAGGCGGAGAAAAACTATGGTGTAGTGGGGTCCACGTCCTGCGCCAGAGCCGCCACCGCGGACAGACGCCCACCCAGACCCTCCCCTATAGGTTCAGGTTTTGCGGCCGGAGTCCGCACCTTTGTCACGTGCTGACCTTAGTTCCTTTGTTTTGTCTTTTGTTTTAGTATGGTCAGGGCGTGAGTTGGGTGGGTTATCTATGTTGGTTTTTCTATGATTTGCCATTTCTGTGTTTGGCCTGGTATGGTTCTCAATCAGAGGCAGCTGTCAATCGTTGTCCCTGATTGAGAACCATATTTAGGGAGCCTGGTTTCTATTGTGTTTTGTGGGGGGTATTTTCTGTTTTCTGTTGTGTGTCTGCACCAGCCAGAACTGTTTTCGGTCGTTTCTCTTTGTTATTTTGTGTTAATTTAATAAATATGGACACATAACACACTGCACCTTGGTCCTCACCTTCTTCCACCGAGGACGGCCGTTACATGTACATACAGTACACACATGTGCAACACACACCTATGCTCTCTCTCACACACACACATGCACGCACATACACACAAGCTAGCTAGCTACAGCTTGTTTTTGAGAAAAATATGTTGAACATTGCTTTTGATTTAATGGTCTGCAAAGCACTGTGCTATTGTAGAGATAAAACACGTCTGTTGGGTCTGTATGTAAAAACAGTTAATAAATTACAGAGCTACTCCAAGGAAGGCCAGGAAGACATTAATGTGGAGCATCTGTGGCACGTCAGACAGAGGATCAATGTATTTTTAACCAGGGCCAGGTTTTTTTATTTACCTGAGGATGCATAAAGAAATGATTTATCAATCCACCGTTTGGCTCCCCCTCTCCACAGGAGAATTAATCAGCTGTCAGACACATGGCCCAGGCAGACAGGGAGGCAGACAGAGGGAGGAAGGGATGAGAAGAGAAAGAGGGGAGAGATGGGGGAGGAGGAGGGTGGCACGAGTCAAATTGGAAACATATCCTTTCAACATGTCTAATCTACGCATATTATCTGTGAAACGGGCAAGGAGAGGCTGATCCCCATGGTTCAAAGCCAAGCTCAATTTGGAGATGAGACCGTGCAGACACTCCAGCCCAGTTGAGATGAGCGTGGACGCACGCGGCTGCCCACTGCTCCAACCCAGCCCTCGACCCTCGCCCCAGCTCTGTACCTTGTCTCAAGGGCTTTGATGTGCGGCTGGTGTGCCTTAGCTACGGCCCATCACCCTGCAGCCTCTATTTTTATCTACATGGGTCCAGGTGGGATTGGATCCAGATGGGCACCTGATCTCCTCCCCTGGGGTGGGCGGGGTCTCCTGCTGATGGAAGCAGTTAACCCCTTCATCACCAGTATGCAGTCTGAAGAGAGCAGAGGATCATGTGAAGTAAATCATGGACCTCTCTTAGGCTTTTGTGTGTTTTCTTCGAAAATAATATAAAGTGCATTCTTCCAGTAATTCTAGACGTTGCATTATGTGTAATGGGATTGCGTTTTTAATGAACAATGACTCAAAGATCTACCTTGGTGGTCTATGCTAAAGCAAAATCACCACTGAGACCTGTTGAGTGGTGAGTTTGCAGCCTTGACCACATAATGGACCCAGTTTAAGTGTGGGGGTCAAATGTGAGGATCTAGTGGCAGATCTAAAGTACCCTGGGCCCAGGGTTCTGGGGTTAGCCTAACAGGAAGCCTGGAGGATACACCTTATTAGGTCTCCACTTCCTGCTACTTTGAAGCATCCAGAATGTATGGCACTGGGGTTGGGTGCTGTGCTGCGGATCTGATGGATTTCCTCTCCTTCTCCAAAAAACTCAGCTGATTCTTTTCATGAAAAAGTACATAGAGGGAGAGAGAGAAGAAAAAGAAGAGAGAGAAGAAGGTGAATAAAATAACCATCTGCTGGGCCTGGGCACTCCCCAAAGCCCAGCCAAACAGTCTGGAAAAAATCACACATCTTGGCAGTACTATAAATATCCTGTGATCCTTAGAACTCAAATGAAACGTAGGAGGATATTAAATAGATCCCATTGCCTGAAAGCCCCTGTATATCAATGCCAGTAGGTACAGTTCCTCGCTAGAAATAGATGCTCAGTGGAAATAACTCTCTCTGAATCCATCACAGATTCACATCTACCAGCACCTCAAACGGTCTTCAGTTCCTCCAAGCCAGTACCTTTAAAAAACGGTTCAGAAAATGCACAGGTTGAACTAGTCACACTGTAGATACCTGAAAGCATGCACACTGGACGTGTATGGACACTGGACATTGTCTTGTCAACCGTCATCTACCAAACATTGTCAACATTTGGTTGCTCATTTGAATATTTATTTCAGATCTCATATGCAAATAACTGTAATCAAGCGACGCATATTTGAGCTACCTGAAAAATGTGATGTGGTGAGTGAAATCCAAGTTATAAATGACGTTGAGCCTGGGGTGATACAATGACAAAAACCTCAGTGACAAAACATTGCAAAATCATTAACCATATGGGAAAGATATAGAACATCAAACTTTAGAGTAAACAACCGCATCCAAGTCTATCATGGCTGTCTGCCAACATCAGAGAAGGTGAACAATCTCAGAGTCACACTCATAACAGTCATTCTTCAGAAACATGTCTACACTAAAAAAGAAAATGAACCAATGAAAATTCAGACTAGGAGCCTGTGAGTTTTTTTCTTCAAGTGTGGGCGAGGAGAGGAGAGATGGCGGCTACATTTCTGCAAAATCTGCAAGCTAAAAAAAAAGAAGAAAAAAAGTAACACTATGTCTCTCTCTGATATCTGCGTAGATATAGAACTCTGCAGAAACCATGTGATGATGTCATCATGCATGGTGCATATCCTCCGCAGCAGCGGCTTCGTGCCTGCAGGTTGCAGACTAGTGTGACAGACACCTCACGCTGCTCCGTGCACTCAGCCACATGTTATTTTCCACTACGTGACAGAGCAAACAAGTGGAATGTGTTAAACATACAAAGAAACATGCCAGGCCAAAGAACCACTAGCAATGGGAAAATCTCACAGGGGATGCTACTAGTTTGCTGGGGCAATGCGATCAAACCACACGTTGAGGTTGTTTGTACATTAATGGATAGGATAATCAAACTGTAGAGCTGTATATAAACAAGATCTATATACAGGTACTTCACCCACACAGCTATACACTACAGGTCGTTACAGGCTGAAATAAACAAACAACCATCGAACAATACTGGCAGGATATGGGGTATGAAGCTATAGTTAGACAGATCGAGACCAATGTATCTATACCTCTATGGGTATTCATGTGGTTCTAGCCACTGTGTACTGTATGGAATCATGGCTCCCTCTGGGCTCCAGACACTGTTATCTGTCCCCCTCCATCATAGATAGCTCCTCCTCATTCCGGAACCCTAGACTGGGAAGAGACTGAGGAGAGACTAGGGAGGAGAGAGGCAGACAGGCTCCAGACTTGACAGATGATAGAGTGGCTCTCCCTTTCGTAAGATATCCTACTATCAGACTGCGGTAACTGTAAAGTACATGCACACTTCTGAAGTAGCCAATTTGCTTAACAGTTGTGGAAATTACTTCAATGTTCAAAGCCCTGGCCCAGTTATCCAAAGACTGTACCTATTTAAAAAATATATATTTTTTTTACAATGAGTAGGTCTAATCCTGAATGTCGATTGGTTAAAAGCGCATTCCAGCTGGTGTCTATTCCACTTGTTACCACAGGCTAAATCTATGATGTTAAAATGCATATTTACTCTGTTCCATCTGACTGCGCAATCCACTATCTCATCAACCCAGGCAGGGAAATTATAAACGTCATCTCCACTATAAAAAACATCATTATCTCACATTTCTTTTAGACCAACATTTAGTTTTCAACAGCGGAGGTTTGTATTAACATTGCTGTCTGTCGCTCCGACATTTCCAACATTGTTTCAATATTCAAATTTGATCCCCAACTGTCCCATAATAATGAACGTGTAGGGGTCGGGAGTCAGGACGAGATAGAGGCAGGCAGGGTTTCTCAGCCAGTCGAAATCATGAATCAGCTGGAATCATGTTTATGGATACAAAGAAATGAAAAAAAGGTAAAAGGAAATTAAGTGCAGCTAGTTTGCAGTCTTTCCAGCTTCAATTTGAAGTTATTGTGTTAACTGTGTTCTTGTGTCCTAACGAGAGAGCACATTTTCTATGCCAAGCGAAATCGTGCCTCATTAGCTCATTGTTATGGATGAGGGGGTGCGGTTTGATCGCAGGGGAGGCACTAGTAATGTCTGCAGTTTTCAGTTTGGTTATTTGTTTCAAGTGTATTAATCTATAAATGAATATTTTTGCCAAAATTCGTCAGATTTTCGGCACAACACCGGCCAGAGATGAGACGAACAACACCCGTGCCAGTATAACCTCCATACACCGGCTTCTCGGGCATTATCACTTAAATAATTTAGCCTGACTGGATAAACTGTTGGTGTGCACAGTAACAGAAAAGAATGGGAGCAGAATAAATTAATTTGAAAACACTTTGTGTTAGATTATAAAAATGAAAATACATAAAACATGTTAAACCTCAAATACATCAGTGTAATGTATATAATAATAATATGTTAACATATGATCATAATAATAATGTATATTGCGGTGACATGGATATCTAATAATGGCTGGGTAGATAAATGTCCAAACCTAGTCTTCTATACGTTCATGTGCTCAAAGGAAGTTGATTGAAAACACATTTTATGAAGATTTGATGTAATGACTCATTCTAATAAAGGTAGTATGTAGATAGTCATCTCTGTTTGTGCATATTAAATATGATGGCTGAATAATCACTTACCTTCCAGTCTGGAAGGCAAAGGTGACTTTGGTGCTTCTCCAAGTCATGTCCATAAAACAAAACAAAACAAAGGCCATTATAGAGGAGAGAGTGCGGTGTGGAGGTTGTCACGTAGGCCTACATTGATATACAGTACCTGCCAGATTACTGTAACAAGCTTAATTCTTGATTTATCTTATTTTAGCTAAGCATTCGTGGTGTTGTTGACAACTTGACACACTGGTTCTTAGTACAATTACGTATAGTAATGTGCTGTGGATGAGAACGCTTCAAAATGAAACATTAAACCCTCCTGTTTGTCCTCATGGAAGGCATGCTGGTCATATTGAGTACAAAAATAACAACGTCCTCCACTCCCTACAACGCATGATGATATTTTGGAATTGTTTGGTCAAGTTGCCAAGCTACTATCAGCATGAAAGGCCTCAGATAAACACATTTAATTAGACCTGGAGGTCTAGCACCCACTCTGGAGAGGACAGGAGAGTGTGCAGACTCCAGCCAAGTGCTCCACTACTACCACTACCATACACCAGCAGCAGCCGCCCAGCCGGGCAGGAAACATCTGGGAGGCTCACAGCAACTGATGCCTGTGTGAGATAAGAGCAGAGAGAGTTTACCCCCCCCCCCCCCCCATCCCCGTCCCCGTCCCCGTCCCCGTCTGTCTGACTGGGCGTTTTTACATCCAGGTGGGCCGTAACCTTGGCTCAAACACCCACAAGTTCCGGGACGGGACAAGCATCTGGATCTGGATGTTGTCAGTGACTTGGGGGCTCATTGTCTGTGGTCTCATTTTGATCCATTGTCAGACAGCCTCTCTGGGGGCCCTTTTTAACAATGTTTTTGCTTATCCAGGTGTTTGCATCATTTCCTTTCATAGTTTAGTTGATGGGGGTGGGGGGTGCAACAAAGAACTAAATATGTATCAATGGTCCACCATTCATGCATTATCCTCATTCCACAGCTCTTTGTTGAGTTTGAATGAATTTGTTGAATTTCTTTATTGAATTCTTGTATCAACTTTGCATTCTTCCTTCTCAATCGTTGAGAAAACACCGCAATCGTTGAGAAAACACCGCATTCCAGCACGTGATGTTTACATTAAACTTTTTGAGTTTTGGAATTAAGGCTCTAAAACATCTTTGGACACCGTCGTCTCATTAACAAAAATAGTAATATTTTTGAATTTGGCTCAGATTAGCTGTCGATCACTTCACAAATGGAAGGCGTCAAAACATTGGAGAAAAAAGCAGACAATATAAAGAAATTGTGTCATGCCCACAGATGAAGCAAAGCCCACAGGGGAAGGTAGGTTCCTGTTTTACTATAAAAAGGCCTCTCTGGGGACCTGAGATCTTAAGTGAGACTGGCTGAAATCTCTGTAATCAGAGACAACTATGCTGCTAGCACTAGCCTTATTCTTTATAGATTGATAAATAAAGGTCTCCTTGCTTTCCAAACACAGACTTCTTTGTTTGGTATATGGACATGACATGGTATAAGCCTATCCATATTCGGATACACTAAATCATGTCATAAAAAAATAAAAATAATCAACCATTAATCATATGCAATTGCGAAAGCTATGTTTTTCCACCCCTGCCACCCCCGTGATTTTCATTTTAGAAAATAATTAGACCTATTTACAGTACATTCACAGAACATATTTTCCATATACTAAGAGACAACAGTATTAAAGTGAATAAAATAGAATATTCAAAAATAAGAGGAGGCTACATTCAATTCAAAGCATGACCTTTAAGCAGAGACACGACCAAATTGATTTATTAGGAGTAGCATGACCAATCAAGTGGATGTTGACTGGAGTTTCCACTTTCCATTGATGTGTGTGCACATAGGCCTACTCCATCCCAACTCATTGTGATCCAGCCAGGAAGATGAGTATAGAATGTAACAGGTCCAGACATGACTGGTGGTCCAGAGGCAGTCTGTGCTCTGCTCTCTCTCTCCAACACACCCTGCCTATAGCCCTGGATAATTAGGAGAGACGACCAAACAGCCCCCAGATGACTGCCCGCTAGCTCACAAACAGGAAGTGGAGGAAAGGACAACGAATGAAAAGAGGAAGGGGGGCTGCGGAATGAGGTGGATGGGATGACGACAAAAGAATAGGAGGAAATCCACCATTATAAATAGCAACCGGAACCACCCCACAGTGGATACGGTGCATGGGGTCAAGGAGTCATGGTCGGTGGCTGAGAGACAATAGGAGAGACTGAGGAGGGGAGAGGGCCGGTGGAGGTGTGGGAGATGGGGGGTGGGCCAGAGAGGGGGAGCCAGAAGCCCCCGGCTCAGCTCCTCATCTTGGGGGGCTATTTACCCCAACCAGCACTCCACTGAAGCATCATCACAACTTTTCTAACCGGACACTTCCAGGAGGAAATCCTCGCCCTGCCTAGCCAGACGTAACATGTAATCATTCTGCACTTTCTCACTATGCGCTGTCTTACTGCATTGGTAGTGATTTGTAAGCAAAGATACTGCCTACACATTGCTGAAGTAGATGGCATTAGCCTGCATCAAGTTGTTCTGTTATATGGACACATTATCTAGTCAGTCATTCTTTTAGAATGATGTCAGTTTATTTAAAACAAAGTTTACTTCCAGTAACTTCCAGTCAATGAGCTTCTGAGGGTACAGAAAGTGAATGTTTTACAGTTGAGCACCTGCTGTCAAGCTCTCTCACTTTTTATTGTTGAATACGTTTGAGATTAAATTATCACTGTGAATGAACTTGAGATCACCACAAATGACATGGCCAACGTACAATCGTTATCTTGAAAGACATGCTCATAGATAAAAAATGACAGGTGCCATTTTGACAAAAATAGCAAAAGGTCTTTGGGCATTTTTCGGATCAAGCTTCAATTACAGCATTTCAATTGGCTCTGACAAGTTCAACTGTGGTACATAAAATGATAATAGTCTGGGAGATAATCGAAATTTCAAACTGGGTTGAAAACTGCCACTGTCAAAAAGACAAATGGCCAGGTCAGAACAGGGGTCAAAACTCAAACGGAATATTCAGTTGAAAACTTGTCCGTGCATTTAGCATATATTTGAATGATCATGATTTAATTTTACATTGCAAACTACCTTGGAAAACATCTTATTCTAACTGTGAAATCTAAGTACATTTTTATTTATTTTAACTGTATGGTAGCCTTAATATAATTATGACTAAACTTTTTGACTCAATATCTGATGAAATAAAGATATAAAACTGTAAATCAGTGGTTGGCGGTGACATAATCTTACCTGTCTGACCTGTACCACGTGTGGGATTTAGTGGCTTAAGAATTTTGGGTAAGCATAGCAAATACTTCCTCATCCTACATGTATTTGGCCAACCAACATCTCAATGGCCTGGTTTAAGCAATCAAATATGTCTACAAGGGGGTTCCTTTACTGAGAGGGAGGAGGTTTGGTAACATGGGGAGAGTCTAGGGCAGAATGTAGAGGGCCTTTCCCCTTGTAGCTGTTAACAGCCAGGGTCCTGATCTCCAGGACATTAAAGACTCTCCAGGGTTTAGGACTGTAACCAGAGAGTTGGAATAACAGAGCAGGGAACACCGGTGGTGCCTCACGCAGCATGGGCACAACCCAACTCTGTGCTCTTGCAGAGGGTCATGGGGAGGGGTCTCAGGGTGGCTGGGTTAGGGTCAGAGGAGTCCTCCTCCCCAGAGAGACTTTAGATGGGCCAGGAGACCCGGGAGAGAAGAGAGGGAGGGGCTTTTTGAGTTACAGACCCAAACGTGTCAGGCTTTAGCCAGGAGATCAGCGGTTCAAAGGTGGACACGCCGTCTGCCTTAACTACCAAGGCAGGGCCATGCCCAGAGCAGAGCATCAGGCATGCAGGCCAGACCAGGTCATAAATATTATAGCCCTCATACCAACTCACTACTCTCCTTTTCCCCACTCATATTGGACCACAGACACCAGGCCTTAACTCATTTTTTAAAATGTAACCTTTATTTAACTAGGCAAGTCAGTTAAGAACAAATTCTTATTTTACAATGACTGCCTATCCCGGCCAAACCCTCCCCTAACCAGGACAGAGCTGGGCCAATTGTGCACCGCCCTATGGGACTCCCGATCACGGCCGGTTGTAATACAGCCCGGATTCAAACCAGGGTCTGTAGTGATGCCTCTAGCACTGAGATGCAGTGCCTTAGACCACTGCGCCACTCAGTGGCTATAGTTCAAAATATGGGCCTGGGTAGACCCCAGTCCCTTAAAATAAGAAAGCTGTGGTACTTCTGAAGACCAATTAGAACAAAACTGGGCCTCCATGTTAGAGACTTAAAGGAGAAGTTCGCTTTTTTAAAACCAAATCTGGGCCTAAGCAATGATTGTGTATTATATTTACAGGATAGTCAAGTGACCAGTCTAACAATGGAAATACATATGCTCAAAGATGGAAGGCAGGCGGGAGGAGGCGAGATTAGGTGGGACCCTTCTAGCCAATGAGAGGGCAGATACGCATGTGCACAACAGGCCATAGAGATAGATAGAGGACTCATCTTTGTATCTGTGCCACAATTGCGTCTCTGACAGCATTTTCATCAGCTGAACACTCCCAACTCATATGAATCCACACCCAGTTGACTGTTTTAAAATGGTGGAAGCCCTCAATGGCAAGGTCGATGCTAAAACAGATTATATCCATGATGAGTCCTCTATATATCTCTATGACAACAGGCACAACTCCGATTTTTGTATTTGTTTTTCCAAAGTTGACGAAATGCCATGTGCGTCCACTTATATCAGTGTATTTGTAACAACCTAAACATTATGAGACTTGTATTCAATAAAATAAGCCTCACGTAGCAAATTAACAATGACATATTTTGTTAACCAAATTCTTCACTGTCTCATAGATTTTTTGTTGTTGATTTTTTTAGACCTCCATACAAACATTTCTCACTTCGTGGGCTTATTTTTGTGGACAAATTTTGGGTGTAGTAAAATCTTTTGCTTCTTCCTCTCTGACCTAACCCATCTCTTTCCTGGCAGCGTGGCCCTTTAACTCACACCTGACATGGAACACTCTGCCAGTCTGTTCCAGGTGACAGCAATTATTTACAGCACGCGCACAGTTGGCAAAAGAGAAAGTTGTCAAAGAATGAGTCTGATATTCCAAAAAGAACATTTGCAGTATTTGTAAAGCACTAACTGCTGAATATATCCATGGTATCCATCAATATGGGGAGGCTGAAATAAGCATGTCCTCTGTACAAGCCCAGTGCAGAGCAGCGTGTCCCACTCAAATGCAGAGTAGTATAAGTCCGCACTATAACCAGTCTAGAGACTAACACCCTGTCACCCACATAATCTCTGATCTAACCTAGCATGCACCTCCTTGCCTGAGTAGTGCAATGGAAACATTGAAAGGTCAAGCTGGGTGGCGGTTGGTTACTTCTTCAGAGTGTGAATAGGAGAGAGGTAGAAAAGGGACTAGGCGTTATATGTGCAGTGTGTGTGTGCTTATTGAGGTTTCAGCACACACACACACATTTTTTCAAGCCTCGCACCTTCACAGGGAGCCGGTAAACAAATGCTGTGGATCCCTTGGGTGCGGTGCTCGGCGAACCACAGAGCCTTCATTTGTTCCCTCTTGTCTCAGTCTGCGGGCGTGTATTTCAGTCCTTCTGAAGGCACAAAGGTAACACACACACACACACACACACACACACACACACACACACACACACACACACACACACACACACACACACACACACACACACACACACACACACACACACACACACACACACACACACACACACACACACACAGTACCTTGCAACAAGAGGACCAAAATAACAGGCACCTGTTGCTGTACACCACAATGTCTACAACAAGGGCCAAATTAGAGCATCTTACTAGCAACAACAAATTCAATCACGTGTGCAACGCTGGCCTAGAATAAACTACTTTACGCAAACCTATGATGTGCATCATGCAAAAAGCAGCGTAAGTATGAACATTGAATGATGTTGAGAGAAAAATAAGCCTTTTATGATGCTACATGCACTCAATGTCTGAATTGAGTTAACCTATTAACCAGGGTTATTGTAAATGTTAGTAATGCAGTCTGACTTTTACATTATCAAACTGATTTCTGACACAAGGGTTTATTATTCGACCCCTATGGTTAGATGATCAGTGGACATACCATGGACATGGAGTCTCATCCACCAAGTATGCAGAGAGACCCAAGAAGACCTGCCTAAGGGCTCTTCTTTTAGTTGCAGGCAAATCACAAGGCCTGCAGTACAATGACCACTGTAGCTATGGTTTGATGAACCTCTTGGCAAGCTCATTATTTCAGAGAGATATATAGATTTGCAATATGTGTGGCCCTTGAGATTCACCTAGTGTTCCAGCTAAGCTGTTGACACTGAGGTAAGACCTATCAATAGCATTACACAGAACTGTAGGTCTTTCTGTTTTTACCTTCAGTCATTTATGACTCATTGTAAACAAACAGATAAGCAGAAGACATGTCTGTAGGTAGTTAAGCACTCCACCACTATTTTGAATGTTCAAAATTAGCACATTAGCAGAAATCAATACCATATAGTGGCCACTGCCTTTGATAGCAATTCAGTTTGGGAGCACGGAGCTATATTTGAAAGCCAAAGTAACCGAAGCAAAATGCGACGCCATGTTGGTGGAAGTTAACCAGAACACCCGACCCTCGCGCACGCTTGTGAGAGAAGTCATGAATACAGCATGGTTGTCTTCAAACTACTATTTTTGTCATTTGAAGCTAAAAGTTAGATTCATCATCGATGAGAGAAGTTGTTTGTCTCATCTTTTTATCCATGCCTTACATAGTTGGTGGCAACTTTTACATTTCTGTTTGAAATTATGACGTTTTGCCACCATCTTGTTTCCTGCTTACAACGATGCCATCTTGGTTCCTGCTTACAACGACGCCATCTTGGTTCCTGCTTACAACGACGCCATCTTGGTTCCTGCCTACAACGACGCCATTTTGGTTCCTGCTTACAACTACACCATCTTGGTTCCTGCTTACAACTACGCCATCTTGGCCTCAGTTTGGCCACTGAAGGGACCAGAGAGGTAAGATTATGTCAGTGAGCTGTTGCTTGCCTAATGCACCTTCACTCTTAATTTATGATTAGTCACTCTAAACAAATATACAAATAACGTAGCCTACCTGTTGAAAGTTATCCACTACACCACTATTGTCATGGGGTAGGTAAATACGTTCTGACTCATTATTAGCCTGCCTGTTAGAAAGTAGCACATTTATTTCACATGGCTCTGACGTTACATCCATATCATGTGAAGAAAGTTTTGGAAACTTCTTACAAGTATTTATCAATATCACTAAGTTCTGTAGTTGAAGTTATGTTTCCTGCTTGGCAATGCTTTGTGCTTTTCACAACTAAAACTGGTAGTGGTTGTCTGAACTTGTCTGGTGAGGTAGGGGCTCCTCTAGTGGTGTGTATGAGAATTGCATCATGAGGCAGGGGGCCTTCAGTCAGATTCCCACTGTTAGGTCCTTTTTTACATGTTGTTTTTACATTACATCTCCAGGGGCAAATCTCAATGACATCCTATAATCAATTTAGAAAATAAATACACATTTGTTCAGTGAGCATTTTATGTGTGTGTGTTATAACAAATGAAAAGCTCATTGGAGGCACATGTTCAGCATTGTGTTGTGCTGTGCAGGAGGTGGAGAAAGCGGGTGCTGCTATTGTGAATGAGCGTGTTGCTGATGTGAGAAAGACAAAAAACATGGTTTGGAGGAGGGTAGCTGGTGGCTGGAAGGGCATGAGAATGTAAACCCCTACTGAGTCCATGGGAACTCACGAGGGGGAATGGTGTTTTTGAGTGAGCTCAATCTAAACCACATTGTCCAATAAACAATAGAATAACATCAAACCATAAATCTGGACATGATCTCTGCCCCACTATGACCACAACGATCTGCTATCCAGTGTCAGTCACTCAGTGCTTTCTGACACTCATAAACATCTGCAGATGGTCTAAATATGGACTGTACCAGAGGTGGTGGTGTGTAGGGTTGTTACATGATGGTTCCCATTTAGGTTATTTGTGGTGAAGCACATTTATGGGTTTTCTCCCCATCAATCTAAAGGGAAAATATAAGACCTAAAAAGTATTTTACTAATCTGAGATTTGCTGGATAGTCTGATCTACCCATAAACCCAAACATACAGTACATCAAATTAAAGCTCTCTTTCTTCGTTGTGAGATAACATGACATTATATTCGGTTCATCTGTTCATTTTTTTTGTTTCATTACTCCCCAACCACCCCACTGTCTGCTGCATAAAAACACATGAGAACATAAGGCCAGGGGACTTAGCATCTACCTCTCTACTGCCACTCAGATTTATACACTTTCATAAAACTGGCCCAAACAGTCTGGCAGGCCCAAATCTCCCATTCTCACCTTTGGGCCGCTGCCAGGAAAGTAATGGTTACGGCTCACCAGAAAAAGACAACACTTCATTTATTAGTATAAATTAGAGGATCATCAAGTGAAAAAAGTGGGGCAGAAAAAGCAATAAAACAGATGAGTGATATTAATAGAGGAGTAGGAAAAAAGGGAGATATTAGACTTCGATGGACACTAGCTCCGGAAGTGAAGCCCGCCCTCCGCCTCCTCCTTCTCAGAGCATTGAACTCTGGGCCTCATCAGAGCAGAGCTACCTGCCTGCCAGGGATTAGAGCTGGGACCTGTGCTACCCCCCCCCCCCCCCTCTCTCTATCTCTCTCTTTCTCTGTAATGGGAAGCAGCTGGAGCTTCAAGGGTGTAGGAGAACCAGACAGGCCCATTCATAACCCTCCAGTGGGTTTTAATGAAGGCTGTTTCACTACTAGGCCAGGGGAGTGTGGGAGGACGATGGAGGGAGGGTCAACTCCCCCACCCCCATTCCACCTCAACCCCCGTCCGATGAATATGATACCTGAGCCAGATCTCAGACAAGTGACTACAACTTTAACTGAATTTCTTCTCATTTGTTTTCAGCTTCCTCCAATCGTATCATATTCCCTTTCCATCCATACAATTCTATTGGAAAGAAGGTGAATGCCATGAGCAGAGTTGTGGTTTGAGAGTAACAAACCAGACCAATAAATACTATGAAATGCCTGCTGTGTCAGTAATATTCATAGACCCTGAAAACACCTACTGCTTTTCATTGTTCTGAACTGAAACCCCACACTGTGGACTGACTCATAGAGCTGGGGTAGTACTACTCAGTCTCATAAAGACACACACATTTACAGCATCTATCACAGTGTCAAGTATCACTCCACTGAGTCATTGTGTGTTGACATTTGATCTTAATACAAAAAAAACATGTTTCCATAAAATACTTCTGTCAGGAAAAGTTGAATGCAAACTCTGTCGTTGGTCGGCTGTTGTCAGAAGATCAAATCCAGATATCTGTTTCCAAGGTCAACAACCTTCCCCTCCCATGTATGTGTAGTAGTTATAGTGAGTCAGCTGATCTGAAGTGTCACCTCAGCCTTCCAAATGGCCCCTGCTGTTCACTAGCAGCCATCGTGGGCCCTGGAGCATTTCATTTACTGGCTGCTGGGGCCGCAGTGAGGAGTGGGGTTGTAGAAAATTTAACTAAACTTTTATGTGGCCCTACCTACCAGGGTTAATGGATCCCATATGTTGTGTTGTGTTGTGTTGTGGGGGGATAGACGGGGCACAAGAGGGAGAGGGAGATGGAGGCGTCTCAGGGGAGTGTTCTCCATCTTGTTTTCTCTCAGGGTGGACAGTGTAACCTGAGCTGCTGAAGTTGCTCTGGAGAAACAACCTCTACACCCTGAGGTCAGATCAATGGAAATGCCAATAAATTACTACTTTGGAAACACAGACACACGTACGTATATTCTCACACACACGTCTGCACACAGGCACACACACACATTTTCAGGGTGAATGGGTTAGGATCAGGGTTTGTTGTAAACCTCCCATATTCTCTGCTACAGCAGTGGTGGGTGCTAGGCCTTTTATATTTCTCGCGTAGTAACTCTGCGGTTCCTAACCCAGCCTCAGGAATGCCTTTCTCCAAAAACATATCACAATATGTCACTGCTTTGCCATGTGGTGATCCAGAAGACATCTGATTCATGTCAAATTCTAACTTTCACTAGATCCCTTACAAAACCATAGGTATCACCTAAAAATGTTTCCTCAAACCACAACACACTTGATCTCTCCATGTCCACACTGTAAACCCCAATGTGCTGTCATTACACCAAACTTTTGAGGAAACCCGTTGCACTTAATCTGAGTACAGTTACTTAGTCATTTTGTAGTCATTCCTTAAACCGACAGAGTAACTGTGTATGGAGTCCAGATGAAAATTGTATCAGCTTGAACATACACCCGCACTAAGCCACGCCCCAAATATCATTTGCCAGTGTGCCTTGACTTTTAAAGTGAATTGTGGAGTTATCACTCATGACTGTATTTGTAAAGGACAGAGACATGGTTGTTAAATTCATTAATTTTCAGTCCCGTGGCCTTCACTAAGTTAGTTCCTAGGTGAACATTATCATTATAATTAAACTCTTTATGACATTACATACAGTACCAGTCAACAGTTTGGACACACCTACTCATTCAAGGGTTTTTCTTATTTTTCAAAACAATTTTCTACATTGTAGAATAATAGTGAAGACATCACAACTATGAAACAACGCATATGGAGTCATGTGGTGGTGGCCACCCTTTGCCTTGATGACAGCTTTGCACACTTGGCAATCTCTCAACCAGCTTCATGAGGTAGTCACCTGGAATGCATTTCAATTAACAGGTGTGCAGAAATGTCACGTATTCTCCCTCTCCGGCCTCTAGGTCATCAGGCTGCTGATTATCCTGCACCCCTGTAACCATTGTCTCGCACACCTGTGCCTCATAACACTCACCTGGCCTCAATAACCTCCTTGATTATCTTCCCTATATCTGTCACTCCCCTCGGTTCTTTCCTCAGGTGTTATTGACTCTGTTTTCTTGTCGGTGCGTTGTTTGTTTCTTTTATTTATTAAAGCACTCACTCCCTGAACTTGCTTACCGACTCTCAGCTCGCTCGTTACAGAATATCACCTCACCTAAGGGAAGCATCAGGGAGTGTTGTTTTGTGTGTGTCAGAGTAATGACTGCGGGTCCGGGAACTGCTACAGGCTCTCATGCCTCAACCAGATCGCCAGGCTCCCCTGCCTCATCCGGCTCGTCAGGCTCTCATGCCTGAACCAGATCGCCAGGTTCTCATGCCTCAACCAGATCGCCAGGCTCCCCTGCCTCATCCGGCTCGTCAGGCTCTCATGCCTCAACCAGATCGCCAGGCTCCCCTGCCTCATCCGGCTCGTCAGGCTCTCATGCCTCAACCAGATTTCCAGGCTCCCCTGCCTCCCCTGCCTCAGCCGGCTCGTTGGGCTTTCATGCCTCCGCCCGGATTGTCAGGCTCCCCTGCTTCCACCGGCTCCTCAGGTTCTCATGCCTCAGCTGGATCGCCAGGCTCCCCTGCCTCAACCGATCTGTCAGGTTCCCGCGCCCTAGCTGACTCGACAGGTTCCCGTTCCTCAGCTAGCGTGACAGGTTCTCGCGCATCAGCAGGGGTGACCGGTCCGCTCCTGATCCCCCGGGTTCGTCCCCTCTGACGGCGTCCTGCACGTCGGGGAGGGGGTACTGTCACCTATAGACTGCTGATTATCCCGCACACCTGTCACCATCATCTTGTGCACCTGCGCCTCATGACACTCACCTGGACTCGATCATCTTCTTTATTATCTTCCCTATATCTGTCACTCCCCTTGGTTATTTCCTCAGGTGTTATTGACTCTGTTTTCATGTCGGTGCGTTGTTTGTGTTTCGTGTTCATAGTTTCTTTTATTAAAACACTCACTCCCTGAACTTGCTTCCCGACTCTCATGCTTTACAAGAAAAAGTTTAGTTTTTGTATCTTTGTGTAGCCTAAGATTGACTAATCACTCAATTGAAATGCAAAAACACATATCAAAAACAATTAAAAAAAAACTACCTGCAGTAGTGTGCTGGGAAAATAGTTAATTTGTTATAACTTAAATGTAGTTGATGTGACTACTCATTTAGTTTTGAGTCAGTACCGCATAACATTTTTTATTGACTTTGAGTTCAACTTACTAGAAATAGGGCTGAGGCTGTTGAGAAGAGTTCAGCTAGAGTTGAAGATGAGATGGGCCTCTTTTGGTTTTCCTGTACTGTCCAGCTCTGGGGTGAGCTAGCCCCACCTCGGCATTGTGCCAAGAATTCTAGAGCTGCTGGGTGTCTCGCTTGGTGAGTTCCTGTCCGAAGGCTCTTCTCATAGTCGTAACATGACCCCCAGTCCAAAAATAACCGCTGTCACTGCTGGAGCTGATGCTGTGAAGCCAGAGAGGCACTAACGCAGCTTGCTTCCTTCCTGAGAGGATGCTCTCGCACTGATAGCGACTTTACGTAGGCTACCCATTCAGTCTCTCACTACCGCTGCTGCCACTCTGAGCCTCTGGTAGAACCCCTGGTGCCTGCAGTATTAGCTAAAAGTTGTGCACTGTTTGAATGTGTGCTGAAATCCACTGTACGTTTGTGATTCTTGTCATTATTGATGACACATCGTGCTGCCATTTAAGACATTTTTATATTGCTTCTCTGGCCAGTATATTGGACACATCTTGCTGCCTCATTGGATAATTCCATTTGATCCCGTTTCTCACTCATTGAGAAGAAAATGTCATAAACTAATGAAATATTTAATGTTATACTCTCCAGGTTTTGTTCAGTCGGATTACCTGAAGAAACGTCTTCCTGTTTTTTTCTGTTAGGATGGTAGATTGGGCTCTGTGGTTTCACAGTTTCTCTCTCCTGTGACCTAGACTCAGCAGCTATATAATGACAGAAAGATATTCAGTCAACACTTTCATCAATGTGCTATGACTTGAGAGTCAGCCCTTGGATTTTATCACAAGCGCTTGCAGGGGCCTGGGGCCTGGGGGTTGCTGTATCAGAATGAGGGGAGTGGGTGTGGTACAGTAGCTCACTTTGAAAAACTTGACCTTAATAGGCCGATTATATCCACGGGCTCTTCCTTCTTGATCTGCGGAGAGAAGCGTATTTATGCAGGTTTGTCTATGTTGTTTCAGGGAGTTGAGGCGCTCCAGATAGGGCCATTTCACAGCCATTACAGAGTCCTTTGGGTGGCTTGGCCAGCATTTTTCAGACCACTACAAAACCACAGAGTCAAGATAGCACGGAGGTGGAGACGCAAAACCAATAGACGGTCCCCCCTAGAGGTTCACTTGTGAGGGAAAGGAGAAAAAAAGAGGAGAAGTCGTGGCTCAATGAGAAAGTCCAACAATGAAATAAATCTGCCCACAGCTTTTGTGTAATGAACATGGATCTGATTTATTTTCTGCATGGCTCTGCAGTTCTGTCTGGGTGCAGAACAGTGCACGCTCTGTTCAGTGCCACACTCAGAGGCCAGGTGTGGGACAGAGCGGCTGAAACAGTTAAAAGTAAATGGAGCGCGGTGGAAATGGATCCCCCTCTAAATTACATGGCCCAGTTTTTTTTTTACAGGTTTTCCAGTGGTAGAGAGCCGGTGCTTTCTGTCTGCTTAGAGCAAAGCCACAGCATCTACAACGGTCTGGTCAAACCTTTGAACTTTTTGTCCAAACAAGGTGCTTTTCAGAATCATTAGATAATAGACATGACAGAAATACAACAATGGATCTGTTTTCATATTGTGTGTTTATAATTTCACCTCTAGTGTGTAAAACACTAACGCACACTGAAATATGTGGAATTTGTTTAAAATATCATATTTTATGACCTTGATCATATATTATAATCTATTATAGATAAAATAATGAACAAGACAAAAATACTCTGTTATTTCTAACACAGTAAAACAACATCAAGTCCAAATCAAGCCATGGCAATCCTCGCCGTAGGTCCTGATATGAGGCTGGAGGAAAAAGAACTAAAAACAATCAAAGAGGGAGAAATATCATAAACAGATCTACTGAGATTATCAAGGAATGTAAATATTATGATAAATGCCAAGCTCAAGTGCATGAACTCTTGCGTGGATCTTTTGGCCCATCGTAACCTCCATTTACAGACCTAAATAGGAGAGTACAGTAGAGGAGGGTTGCCAGTTAGAACGGCCAGTTCCCTGGACCTTATAATTAGCTGCCTCCCTCTCCTACCCCCTGGACCTGGCAACACAGCATCCATCTTGGTTGGCTGCCACTGAGGGAAGTGAGGGATAGGGAGCGAGAAGGAGGCCAACACTGAGGAGATCCGGTCAGTCTCACAACAGACCCACATTCCAGACTGTTGGAGGCTGTTGATGATCACCAAAAATCATCCAACTGCTTTTATATGTTTATACTGGGAGGAATAACATTTGCCTTTATTTCAACGATAAGTCTGATGATGTAGAATTAAATAGCCTGGTAGTGTTTCTACCTATGGTTATAACACTGTCGTAAAGGATTGATCTGTATGAACAGTAGTACGCTTTCTGAACGTCAACTAAATCAAATCTAAGTGGAGCTCAGGCATAGACCCTGGAAACATGTGTAACCTGCACCACCACAGAAGGCCAGTGCAGTGGGATGAAGACAGGGAAATAAAAGCAGAAAGCTGTGTGCTGCCCCGTCTTTACTCCCTGTCATAGAGGGTATCACCTTTCACAGTCTGTGTCTTTGGGGTGATGTAAACTCTGCAGGTGGCTCTGTGGGCTCATAAAGCCTGTGAGCTGAGAGCTTGTCTCTTCGATGTGGAAAGGCCTGGTGATAAAATGGCCTTGAGGACCTGCACAACAATCTGAATAATTTTAATGAGAAAGATATAGAGCAAACAATGTGTCTGATTCAACACATCTTCAGCACTATATTCCCCCTTTCTACAGTTGTGTAAAGTACTTAAGTAAATATGCTTTAAAGTACTTCTTACTACTTTTACTTTTACTTCACTTCATTCATAAAGAAAAGAATGTACTTTCTACTCCATACATTTTCCATGACATCCAAAAGTACTCGTTACATGATAAATGCTTAGCAGGACAGGAAAAGGGTCCAATTCATGCACTTACATACTTACTTACATGCACTTAACACATGGTCATCCCTACCGCTTCTGGTCTGGCAGACTCACTAAATACAAATGCTTCGTTTGTGCCCCTGGCTAGCCATACATTTGAAAAACAAGACAATGGTGCCCTCTGCTTTGCTTAATATAAGGAATTTGAAATGATTTATACTTTTACTTTTGATACTTATATATTTCAGCAATTACATTTACTTTTGACACTTAAGTATATTTAGAACCAAATACTTTAAAACTTTCACTCAAGTAGTATTTTACTGGGTGAATTTCACTTTTACTTGAGTAACTTTCTATTAAGGCATCTTTAATTTTACTCAAGTATGACAATTGGGTACTTTTTCCACCACTGTTTTTCTAGAACAGGGAACAGTTGCACAATACTGGAATGCCTAGACTACAAGCCTTTTCATATCTCAAGTTACGCTGTGTTCCGAGGTGACAAATTGCCTCTCTTGGTGAAATGAGTGCAACCCAGAAAGTGCTGGCAGATGCTATTTTTTTAAAGATGTAGCAAAAAATGTTTTTCTTTTGCTTGGGGAGAATCAAATGGAGACAAAATGGGAAAAACTAGGAAGAGTGTGATCTACTTAAGTTCATGACTTCATGTCCTTAGTGTGTGGCTGTCGACTCGCTGGAGATCCATTTAAACCGCATCATCCTCTCAGCAGCTTATTGCTGCCCCCTGTCAAACTATGTGCCTCACTGCAGGCTTGGATCCCTTTATATGTGTTAGACACACTTATCAGGCTTTTCAATAATGCAAAGTAAATCAAACTCACAATGCAGAATGAACTGTTTAGCCTTGTGTTGGAGTACAAGCCCAGAGTACTCAGCCCTGACATTCGTCCTCGTTTATTTTCGACCAGCCATCCTGTTTCCACAGTCACTTGTGCAACTGCAAATGCAACATTTTTGCGATCCAATGTGTCTTCCATTTGGGTCCACTCTGCTCAAATACATTGGCCCAAAATATGTGGCCCGCTGCTCCAACAGCACATCGTTTCTATGTACCTCGCTGGCTCTTGTCTCAGTGACCCTAAAGTAAGTCAGACAGGACCACATGTTCTGAACTCTTTACACACCACTTATGTCATGGCCTCATGATGACACACAGTATCCAGTTCAACAATTGGACCAGTGAGTTGAAGAGATAGTCACCCTGAACTGAATTTGAACTAGTAGCCAGGCCACTCAATATCCCTCCTTACCCATCAGTTTATATTGATCCCAATGTTTGTCTTTATCCATCCTTTCCAGTGAAGACAGATCCCACTAACCTACGTACAAGAGGGTATGTACTGTTTGCGGAAGCCAGCAGAAAGGTTGCCAATGGAAAAGGAGAGGATAAGAAGAGAATCTGTGAGGACAGACAGCTCCTGTACCTACCTGTTGTCCTGTAGTGAGTAGTGACTGGGTCAGGATGTCTGTACTTTACAGGCTACACTACAGCAGTCTGAGCCACAAGCAGACAGGCTGATAATGGAGCAGGGAGTGGCAGCCTCAGCCCAGGGCTTGTGGATGTAGCGTGAGACTCTCTCTGCCAGACCCAGACACGTGAGGATCCAGTGAAAATCTCCATGGCGAGGCACAGCAGACAGTCTGTAAATATTAGCTCCCAGTTTAGCATGTTGTGGGTCGGGGTCACACATCATGGGGAGTGTAAATCAGGCTCGGGTAGCATTATTAGGAGGAGAAGGCTGTGTGTGTCTGTGTGTTGTGGGTGGGGGGTGTTTCTGCATATGTTTGTGTGTATGTCTTTGTGTATGTCTATATGTGACAATGGAAACAGCTTTTACATGTTTGTCTTTGCGTCCTTGCTTATAGGATGAGAACATTAAGTCCGATTTTGTTTTTAAAGAAATGCAATCCAACAAATCGTGAGAGCCACAAGTCTGTAGCCAGATCTGAACCTCTGTACTGACTGTGATTTATTATAGGGACATAAATACACTACAAGACCAAAAGTATGTGGATACCTGCTCGTCGAACATCTCATTCCAAAATCATGGAGTTTGTCCCCCTTTGCTGCTACAATAGCCTCCACTCTTATGGGAAGGCTTTCCACTAGATGTTGGAACATTGCTGCGGGGACTTGCTTCCATTCAGCCACAAGAACATTAGTGAGATGTTGGGAGACTACGCCGGGCTCGCAGTCTGTGTTCCAATTCATCCCAATGGTGTTCGATGGGGTTGTGGTCATGGCTGCTTGAGAGAATGCCAAGAGTGTGCAAAGCTGTCATCAAGGCAAAGGATGGCTACTTTGAAGAATCTCAAATATAAAATATAATTTGATTTGTTAACACTTTTTTTGGTTACTACATGATTCCATATGTGTTATTTCATAGTTTTGATGTCTTCATTATTATTCTAACATATATTTTTGTGGGATTTTAGTTTTTTGAAATCCCTTCTCAAGTATTCCCACAAATAAAAAAAATAGACATTTGATCACGTCTCATTGTAATCAAGGTACGACATGATTTGAGACAGAAGACAGAAAGGCTGTTTGACAATGTGAGAGTGTATATATTAGATGTTAGTCACTGCCTTTGTGGACGTAGCACTGTTTCATCATAACTTGTGATATTAGGCCTAGCTGTTGTGACACTTTAGGATCCGTAGTTAATATTATAATCTGTTTAAACATACCTTCATTTGTCTGACACTCTTATCCAGGGTGACTTTACAAGTGAAGATAAAGGTCTCGTTCATCAACAAATGCACTGCGATTCTTTCCAGGCCTCACTTTGTTTCTTTAGAAGCCAAGTAGTGCAACATTGCCATTTTATTATCCATCCAAAAAGGGACTTTTTTTTGTAGCATTTAAAAATGAAAAACAGCTGAGCAGAACAAGAGAAGAGAGAAGGGCGGAAGAGAGAGAGAGCGAGGGAGAGGAGAGAGGCTGCATCCAAGGCAGAGCAGTCCGGTTGCCAGATGTACTCGCTGCAGCTGGGTGACAGATTCAATGAAATGTAATATCATCCTATAAATACCAAAACCAGCTGCTTCTAATTAATATCAGATGATTATTAAAATGTGCCACAGATTACACCGTGCTTATTAATAACCTTTCTCAGCATAAGGGGGCCTCAAGGACATCCCTTGGGACAGGCTTTTGTTTTTTTGAAAGTCTGTCTTATTGCGCTGGTTTATGTAGAGATTTAGAAGGAATAATACGCTGAGGTCATGGATGTGGAGCTGACGGCATCTTTCACCGGGGCACCCAGGGTTCCCCCAATAACCCTAACCCTATCCCTGAGGGCCTTCTCTTCTTACCTGCTCAGCCTCCCCTCTGGACCACAGTCAGTCACAGCACAGCCAAGGTTCAACACAACTGACAGGTCTGGTCAGCATTCTGTTCTCTTTTTCTTTCTCCCGCTTTCACACAAACATACACACACACACACACACACACACACACACACACACACACACACACACACACACTGTCACGACTTCCGCCGAAGACGGTCTCCTTGTTCGGGCGGTGTTCAGCGGTCAGCGTCACTGACCTTTTAGCCATCATTGATCCATTTTTAATTTTCCTTTGGTTTTGTCTTGCCTTCCATCACACCTGGTTCCAATCCCATCAATTACATGTTGGGTATTTATCCCCCTGTTTCCCCTCATGTCCTTGTCAGTGATTGTTTGTTGTATGTATTGGTGCTAGTTATGTTCTGGTGCGTGACGGGTTTGCATCCGCTTATTTTATTTTGTATATGTTGGTTTCCGGAGTTTTTGAATTTTTATTAAACTGCTCCGTTCATACCAAGTTCACTCTCCTGCGCCTGACTTCCCTGCCACCAGCACGCACCCATTACACACACAGAAATGCACACAATATAAACGTTGCATTTTGTTTTCCATCTATACATTGTGATGTGTTGTTCATTACCAAATGGCATAGATGTAGCTAGGCTGCCTGGTAGAAAGCCACAGAGAAGCAACCCACCCATTTGGCCTGCTTGTGATGATGTGGGCGGCTCGGTGGCACGGTTGACTGGGAAAGTTACAAGCTTTCATTAACGACTTTTAACTTTACCTCTAATTTAATCATACCTTTACTTTAAAAAAAACAATCATGCAAACTATGCCTGTCTGAGAACACCTGGATAGCTTTAATTCCATTATTCCTGCTCCTCAAGGTGTGTGCGAGTTTAGGCTACTGTTCTGTTCTGAGACAGTGACAGTATGTTCGTGTAAATGTGCTAACATGCTGTGGTTAAATATAGCAGAGGTCTGGTCCGACCTTGTGCTTTTGATTGATGTTCACTCAAACTGTAGCAAGCCAACGGCTGTCTGGAGACTGTTGCCCCTAGCTGCCTCCCCTATCCAGCTGTTTCCTTCCTCCAAACTGCTGAAACAGTGGCGTAGCTAGGCCCTGGGTTAGGCCAAGACAAACAAACCCCCTCACTCACCCCCCTCCCGAATTGGCTAGCTACTGGTCACCATGCAGCACTTCCTCTTCGGATTGTGTCATTTCCTGTTCTCCCCACGCAGGAGGGTCTGATGATTATTCTTCACTGTGACTAAAGAATAGAGAGAACGAGGGAAAGACTAGGCCACAGTTTCCTGGTTTCACCCCCCCTTTGTGAAACACTCCCAGCTCTCTCTCTCTCTCTCTCTCTCTCTCTCTCCCTGTCTCCCTGTCTCTTTCTCTCTACCTCTACCTTAACGCCCTCTCTCCTTCCCTCACAACATGATGTAGAGACCAAACCGCTGTCTGGGGTTTCCGACAGTCCAAGCATCTGTTCACCAGTGACACCCTGAGAAAACCACACGTCACATGTAGCATGTTTCAAACTGCTGCACATGTGCCTTGAATGGAACAGTGTGAGAGTGAAAGGGAGAACACATTGGCTCTGTGAATGACACAGCCGAAGCAATCCCTGAAGATACAACAAAATCAGGATAAAGGAAAACAGATTGAAACATAAAAATGTGCTTTCGGTGTCTTGGGAACATGACATCAAAAGTTAAGTGTATGTCATGCTCTTAGCATTCCCTCCATCTCCGATGACGAATCAAAAACAACTTCCAAATGACTGTTTATCGTCTGACTCCAACAAAAACAACTGTTTAAAAAAGGATCCCAGAACGCAGCTAGGCTGTTGAAAAAATGCTTCTGAAAGGCTGGGCGCTGACTTCAAAGTGCTCCCAAATGAGCTGGCTCATAAACAGTTTGCCCCTGTAGTACGCACTACACAATCACAGCAGAGGGGAGGGTAAAGAAAACTGGGCAGATTGTTTGGAACAATTAGGCTGATGCCAGATAATGCCCATTCGGCCTCCACAATCGGCCGTCCCCATCACCCACTCTGTTTATCTGTAATTGCAATTTGGAAAGAACTCTGTGGTAATTAGACCCAGGGAGTGGTATGAGAGAACACACCCTGCCCTAAACAAGAGGCCAGTGTTTGCACAAGGCCTGCTGAGAGATGCTTTCTAAGAATGAAACGAACAAGGACCCTTGAGAATGATGTCCAAATAAGACCATTCTTTTTTAAATTAAATGTAACCTTTATTTAAGAACAAAAACTTACTTACAATGACAGCTTACCAGGGAACAATGGGTTTACTGCCTTGTTCAGGGGCAGAACAACAAACTGTACCTTGTCAGCTCAGGGATTCAATCCAGCAACCTTTCAGTTACTGGCCCAACACTCTAACCACTAGGCTACCTGCCACCCCAGCAGAAATGCCGGTATCTTTGTCTATCTATCTAAGAGGTCATTCTTTACAAAGTACAACACATTTTTTAAAGCACAATGAAGCTCTTAGTCAATGCAATCAAATATGTTGGAATAGTGCTTCTCCCCCAAGTTACACATAACCCTGGAGACATCATGGAACAGGCAGGTGCACTGAGGGACTCCATGTTCTCAACTCTAGATGAGTAATGTCACGTTGGGCTCCTTCCTTCCCTCTCTTTGGATCAGAACAATAAGGACAAAGTACTTGATGGGAATTGGTAGCCTGTTTAAATATATAATTAAGCTTTTGATAACCCTCAAAGATGGCTCTGCAAAAACAGTCTGGCAGAAAGAGAGAGACACACACACACATCTGGAGAAGTCATGTGCACATACTTTGCCTAAATCAACCGACTGCATATTCCATCAAATAAAAAAATCAAGAAGGCTTCACAAATACTAACTCTAATCATATGCATTCCTTGTATTTCATACCTCCCCATTTAATACATCTTCCTGGTTGAATGCTACTGCTTATGGCCTAGCGATCTACAAGTAGAAATGTGCAGGGCTTGCCTGCCATCTAGTGTTAGGTGGTGGTACTTGCATGTCATCCCACAGGTTGTACACATACATGGGGATGCTAATTGCGATTTCCCCGGCTGCACACAGCACTCGCAGAGGGGTTGTGGTCCATTAGCAAACCTGCTAGTGTGAAATGCAGTGGACTTAGGTGCTAAGAGCTCATCCTGTTAACCTGACAATGTTTAAATCCCTCCACACTCTCTTTCTTTGTATTGTTTCGCTCATTTTTCACTCAGATCATTGAGAAATTGCAACTTGGTTTGTTTTCCTGGTCTTTCAGAAGATCACCTGATGGTAGTATTATATACAGTGCAAGTGCTTGTGAACACAGAGAGACTCAGGCCTAAACACAGGCCTGCTGCCCTGCTGGGGTTCTCCTACTGTAAGAGGCTGGGCCATGTTCTACAAAGAGAGTGTGTGTGTGTGTGTGTGTGGAAACAGCAGGATACAAGGGAGCAGCCAGGGGTTAATATATCTCAACCTCCAACCCACCACCCCTCCCCTCCCTGCACCATCTTCTACAGACAGAAAAAGGTGGAAGGAAGCTACCCTACCTGCACAGCAGAACAAGAGAGAGGTAGAGAGGGAAACAAGATTTAAAACGGTACATGGGGGAGAGGAAAGACAGGAACGCTGGCAGACCTCTCATCTTTAATTGGTTCCAAGTGTCCCCGATTCACTGGTAAAGTAAACTCCCCAGGCTATCCTGTGCTGCATCGTCCTTCCAAAACGCACGCCTGCCTGCCAGCCGCAACAAAAGTATGAACTTAATTTTGTAGTTAGGCAATTTCCTGGGGAGTTGCTCCATGTATTCCAGAGGCAGGTGATATAGAAGATTTGGATATAGGATGAGGACCTCCTGTGGAGGTGTTTGATGTCTCACTCTCAAGGCTTCTTATTGTGTGCTCCCTCTGGCTCAAAGTATAGTTACGGCTTTAGTCAGTCAGCAACACACAAGTCATAATTACCCCCCGATTATGTAAAAGGCAAGATCAATTGATGTGCCATTTTAATAAACATACTTCTTCCTCTTTCAATCCATAACTAAAATCATGGGGAATGTTCACCATGTAGTGTAGCCTAGATCATTGTGTGTTTCAAAGTAAAGTGACTATAATTTTTTTGAAATTGGCAAACTAATTGGCAAAGTGAGTTAATTTGCCTCAGCTGAGAATTTAGGAAAAAAAATGTGATATGTGGCTGTTTCCCCTACTTTAGTTGAATGCACTGACAAAATTGCTCTGGATAGGTGTCTCTGCCAAATACACATGATATCTGAAGTTATACATCAAATACCTGAAAATAGTAAATGACTGATTGCTCCTGAAACAGATAATGCTGGAAAATTCATGAACCAAGTAATGGTTAAAATGCCAACCTGAAGACAACTCACATATTTTCATCCTGAAGTCTAAGCCCAAGGTCTCAGGAGGCTATGAATTTTCACTACTTCTGATTCAACATGTGCCAATCTTCTTTCACTTTGACTGCTTGTCCCCAAACCCTCTAGAAATCCGCTATCCCTGCCTTTCTCTTTCTGGGTGTTCATTGTGACAAGATAGCTTCACACATAACATAAAATTAGCTTGATCTTGATGAGAGAGAGTGAACTTTGAACAACAGTAGGCCTACATCTCATTCACTCATCAAATCTCAATCTTCTCATCAAAGTGAGAAGTGAGAACCAAAATAAACACAACAATGACTGGGCCTTGAAAAGAGGTGGTGAGCCATATCACAGACCAACAAACAACAGCACTGTTTATTATGTCCCTGTAATGAGACGGCTGCCTTGTAAAGACCTGTGTTTGGCTAGCTGGTATGTTTGGCCTTGGACCTTTCTTTATTATTTCTTTAATTAAGGATCCCTATTAGTTCCTGCCAAGGCAGCAGCTACTCTTCCTGGGGTTCAGCAACATTAAGGCAGTTATATACAATTTAAAATATTACTTGACATTTCATAACACTTCATAACACAATACATTCAGTGTGTTCCCTCAGGCCACTACTCTACTACCACATATCTACAATACAAAATCCATGTCTACGTGTGTGTAGAGTCCGTGTCTTATCATGTTTATGTGTGTCTCTTCACAGTCTCTGCGGTTCCATAAGGTGTATCTTAAATCAGTTCTACCAAATTTCCATCAACATGTTAAATGTGCAACCAGAGGGAAAATAATTCTAGATCACCTGTACTCCACACACAGAGATGCGTACAGAGCTCTCCCTCGCCCTCCATTTGGTAAGTCCGACCACAACTCTATCCTCCTGATTCCTGCTTACAAGCAAAAATTGAAGCAGGAAGCACCAGGGACTCAGTCTATAAAAAAGTGATCAGATGAATCAAATGCTACACTACAGGACTGTTTTGCTATCACAGACTGGAATAGGTTCCGGGATTCTTCAGATGGAATTAAGGAGTACAACACATCAGTCACTGGCTTTATCAATAAGTGCATCAGGGATGCCATCCCCACAGTGACTGTACGTACATACCCCAACCAGAAACCATGGAGGCAACATTCACACAGAGCTAAAGGGTAGAGCCGCCGCTTTCAAGGTGCGGGACACATTGAATCATACTACACAGGCTCCGATGCTCGTCTTACGTGGCAGGGATAGCAAATTATTACAGACTACAAAGGGAAGCACAGTCGCGAGCTGCCCAGTGACACGAGCCTACCAGACGAGCTAAATCACCTCTAGGCTCACTTCGAGGCAAGCAACACTGAGGCATGGATGAGAGCATAAGCTGTTCCAGACGACTGTGTGATCACACTCTCCATAGCCGACATGAGTAAGACCTTTAAACAGGTCAACATGCACAAGGCTGCGGGGCCAGATGGATTACCAGGACGTGTGCTCCAGGCATGTGCTGACGAACTGGCAGGTGTCTTCACTGACATTTTCAACATGTCCCTGATTGAGTCTGTAATACCAACATGTTTCAAGCAGACCACCATAGTCCCTGTGCCCAAGAACACAAAGGTAACCTGCCTAAATGACTACAGACCCGTGGCACTCACGTCCGTAGCCATGAAGGGCTTTGAAAGGTTGGCTCACATCAACCTCACACCATTATCCCAGAAACCCCAGACCCACTCCAATTTGCATACCGCCCAAGCAGATCCACAGATGATGCAATCTCTATTGCACTCCACACTGCCCTTTCCCACCTGGACAAAAGGAACACTTATGTGTGAATGCTATGCATTGACTACAGCTCAGTGTTCAACACCATAGTACCCTCAAAGCTCTTCACTAAGCTAAGGATCATGGGATTAAACACCTCCCTCTGCAACTGGATCCTGGACTTCCTGACGGGCCGCCCACAGGTGGTGATGGTAGGTAGCAACACATCTGCCACGCTGAGCCTCAACACTGGAGCTCCCCAGCAGTGCGTGCTCAGTCCCCTCCTGTACTCCCTGTTCACCTACGACTGCATGGCCATGGCACGACTCCAAAACCATCATTAATTGCAGACGACACAACAGTGGTAGCCCTGATCACCGACAACAACGAGACAGCCTATAGGGAGGAGGTCAGCGACCTGGCCGGGTGGTGCCAGAATAACAACCTATCCCTTAACATGACCAAGACTAAGGAGATGATTGTGGACTACAGGAAAAGGAGGATCGAGCATGCCCCCATTCTCATCGATGAGGCTGTAGTGGAGCAGGTTGAGAGCTTCAAGTTCCTTGGTGTCCACATCAACAACAAACTAGAATGGTCCAAACACACCAAGACAGTCGTGAAGAGGGTACGACAAAGCCTATTCCCCCTCAGGAAACTAAAATGATTTGGCATCCTCAAAAGGTTCTATAGCTGCAACATCGAGAGAATCCTGACTGTGTCCATCACTTTCTGGTACGGCAATTGCTCGGCCTCTGACCGCAAGGGACTACAGAGGGTAGCTCGTACAGCCAAGTACATCACTGGGGCTAAAATGCCTGCCACCCAGGACCTCTACACCAGGCAGTATCAGAAGTAGGCCCTACAAATTGTCAAAGACCCCAGCGACCCCAGTCATAGACTGTTCTCTCTACTGCCGCATGGCAAGCGGTACCGAAGTGCCAAGTCTAGGACAAAAAGGCTTCTCAACAGTTTTTACCCCCAAGCCATAAGACTCTTGAACAGGTAATCTAATGGCTACCATTAGTGTGTGTCAATTGGGCCGACCAACCAGTGCTCCCGCACATTGGCTAACTGGGCTATCTGCATTGTGTCCCACCCACCACCCGCCAACCCTTCTTTTACGCTACTGCTACTCTGTTCATCATATATGTATAGTTACTGTAACCATATCTACATGTACATACTACTTCAATCAGCCTGACTAACCGGTGTCTGTATGTAGCCTCGTTACTTTTATATCCTCGCTACTGTATATCACCTGTCTTTTTACTGTTGTTTTATTACTTTACCTACCTATTGTTCACCTAATACCTTTTTTTGCACTTTGGTTTCGAGCCTGTAAGTAAGCATTTCACTCTAAGGTCTACACCTGTTGTATTCGGCGCACTTGACAAATAAACTTTGATTTGATCTGTTTTTTAAATCTGATTCTCCTGCTTGTGTAACCGGTGCTATACTGCACCGCTGTAACTCTGCGTTGTGTGTGGTTGATTGAGACTATAGATGTGGACTTTGGAGATCAGGTAGTCTTAATTAAGCAGAACTCACTCTGCATCCTGCATCTGCATCCAAAAGGAAATAAAACATTTGTAGAGCACATATGTTCTGCGAATCGTCGCCTCTTTCTTCAACAGAAGCACAATACAAGGGACTGGGATCATTCGAGGAGCTAGCCATCGTTCACACCTGCTAATACCTTAGCTAGCTATTATCCGCATGTTGAATTCAGAATTTTGATATCATCCTAAAAAGTACAATTACAAGTGCATCTTAACAATACCATCCCCTTATGAGTTATCTCTAATATACATATACTTTGTACTGAAAATAATCAAACTTTTCTGAAGACAGAAAAAGCGTGCCTACCTCTCTGTGCATCAAAATTATTTGAGCATGAGCACGCAGGGCAAAACATAAGTACACACTCCCCTTCTCCCAGGATGCAGGCATGCATAATAACGAATCAACACGACACATAAACTTACCCCACCAGACATGCCACCAGGGGTCTTTTCACAGTCCCCAGGTCCAGAACAAATTCAAGGAAATGCACAGTACTATACAGAGTCATGAGTGCATGGAGCTCCCTTCCATCTTATATAGTGCAAGTGAACAGCAGACCTGGTTTCAAAAAACACATACAGCAACAACTACCAGCACAATGTGACATAAGGACAGTGTTTAAATCTTAAGAAGTTTGACGTTAAGACTTTGACACCACATCAGTATCATGTTGTATATGAACCTGGTGAAATTCACATAGTACTTTAACAACTGTTACACTTGCATCAGTTACCGGATGTGGAATAGAGTTCTATGTAGCTATGGCTCTATGTAGTACTCTGTTCCTCCCATAGTCTTTTCTGGACTTGGGGATTGTGAAAATACTTTTGGTGGCATGTCTTGTGGGGTATATATGGGTGTCCGAGCTGTGTGCTAGTAGTTTAAATAAACACCTCGGTGCATTCAACATGTCAACACTTCTTACAAAAACCAGTAGTGATGAGATCAATCTCTCCTCCACTTTCAGCCATTAGAGATTTACATGCATATTATTAGTTAACTCTCTGTGTACAATTAAGGGCCAGCCGCGTTGCCCTGTTCTGAGTCTCCAGGACCAGGGGGCTGCAGCTGGCCGAAGATGAGCTGAGATCTCACTCAGAGAGAGAGAGAGAGAGAGAGAGAGAGAGAGAGAGATCCTCCAGACTCAATGTCATCAGACCCCAACCCCCCCCAGTGTTAAAGGGCAGACCACCATGCCTCTCTCCTGTAGCCTTGTCCCCTCCAGCCCCCTCTCCCCATGCAGCCAGCCCTCCCCATGCAGCCAGCCCCTCTGTCCTCTCCCATCCTGTTTTCAGGCTGCCAGGTCTAGATAAGGTGTCTTGGCAGGGAGTCGGAGCCTCGGCCTTCGCCTCGCTGAGCGGGAATCCAGGAAGCTGCGTCCACACCACACCGCATGAACAATAGGCAGAGAGGAAGCAGTAGGAATAAAAAAGGAATGACAGGACAGGAGAGCAGAGAGGCTTTAGTGAATCCCGGACCCAGACACTATTCTAATCCACTGGCACACAAATCATTCCCAAAATACAACTCAGAAACAAACTATTTCATTTCTAATTGTATTGTTTATGTCCTTGCTGCATAGTATACTATTATCTCCACATGCCAAGTGGAATTAATATACTAGATAACAGGTTCCGTTTCAACATGCAGTCATCAACACAGCTACTGAAAAAGTCTGCCTGTTCTGGATGGCTCTATGAGGGTGGGTGCTTCTTCTCAGTTCTAGACGTGCAGTTAAGTCGGAAGTTTACATACACCATAGTCAAATACATTTAAACTCAGTTGTTCACAATTCCTGACATTTAATCCCAGCAAAAATCCCTGTTTTAGGTCAGTTTTAAGAATGTGAAATGTCAGAATAATAGTAGTAGGAATTATTTATTTCAGCTTTAATTTATTTTATCACATTCCCAGTGGGTCAGAAGTTTACATACACTCAATTAGTATTTGGTAGCATTGCCTTTAAATTGTTTAACAAAGAGTTGCAGTCTGTTTTGGAGTGGGTGGCCAGTAATACACTGTTCCTGAACATCTCTAAAACTAAGATCATTGTATTAGGTACCCGCATTCCCTAAGTTCTAGACCTCAGCTGAATCTGGTAATGAATGGTGTTGCTGTTGAACAAGTTGAGGAGACTAAATTACTTGGTGTTACCTAAGATTGTAAACTGTCATGGTCAAAACATATAGATTCAATGGTTGTAAAGATGGGGAGAGGTCTGTCCGTAATAAAGAGATGCTCTGCTTTTTTGACACCACACTCCACAAAGCAAGTCCTGCTGGCTCTAGTTTTATCTTATTTTGATTATTGTCCAGTCACATGGTCAAGTGCTGCAAAGAAAGACTGAGTTAAGCTGCAGCTGGCCCAGAACAGAACGACATGTCTTGCTCTTCATTGTAATCGGGGGGCTAATATTAATAATATGCATGTCAGTCTCTCTTGGCTAAGAGTTGAGGAAAGACTGACTGCACCACTTCTTGTTTTATAAGAAATATGAATGTGTTGGAAATGCCAAACTATTTGCATAGTCAACTTACACACAGCTCTGACACATACACTTACCCCACCAGACATGCCACCAGGGGTCTTTTCACAGTCCCCAGGTCCAGAACAAATTCAAGGAAATGCACAGTACTATACAGAGTCATGAGTGCATGGAGCTCCCTTCCATCTTATATAGTGCAAGTGAACAGCAGACCTGTTTTCAAAAAACACATAAAGCAACAACTCACAGCACAATGCCTCTCCCAATATTGTGTGTATGTACTGCCATGTATGTGTAACTGATAGATGCACACACAAACTACATGTTAATGTTTTTAAATGTATGTCCAGGGTTTTTAATTTGAATTATTAGGATACCCATTTGCTGATACCAAAGGCGACAGCTAGTCTTACTGGGGTAAATGTATGTCGGACCCCAGTAAGACTAGCTGTCGCCTTTGGTATCAGCAAATGGGTGTCCTAAAAATGCAAATTAAAAACCCTGCCCAGACAAGGCCTCTCTCCCCGGTTCACCTCTCCCCCATCTCCGCCACCTCCGCGACACACCACGCCACTGACGTAATGTCTGTATTTATAATCTGAGTCTGAGGGGAGCAGATCTCCCACCCTGCCTTCACATTCCCACTGTTGACGGAAACACGTCTGGAGCATCCCATGGGGATGAATGCTAACTACCCTGCACCCCCCCAACCTCCACTTCTACACTGGGCTAGACTAGACCAACACTGGGATGTATGGAGTTGCTGGTTTTGGCCGACAAAGCCCTCATCCCACAGACCCTTCAGTTTTGCTAAGGCAGTGTGTCTATTGTATGTGCTGCAAACCAACAGCATGTGGGAGTGAGCACCATGGTCTACTCGGAGGGGTTGAGACCGCAGAGACAAGGCTGGTCAGCTGTGGGGGAGATGTGAGGAAGCCACTAATTTGGGGTTAGAGCAGGGAAACCACAACAAGTATACAAGATATAATTCAAAACGTTCACGAGCTTAAATGAATGAGAGTGGCTACACAGACAGGCCTTCCCAGTGGACATCCAGTCAAATCGAGAGGACATAATATCATTACATTTTCTGCCGCTCATTCTTGCTGAAAGCATTGCAATGTGTTCAAAGTGTTGTCTTACCCTGAAAACCAGTCAACAGACTGAGATGCTATACAGGAGACCACTGGAGACCCAATGATTACTATTCTATTCACTGATTCTAAAACAACCTACATAACCTTTTTGTGGTTCCTCTTTCCTTTTCTTAGCATTTTCAGTATTATGAGAGCACATATTCACATTCATAGTATTATGTTTTTGAATCACATTCTCTATTTGATGTCCCTATCAATTACATTTTTATTCGAAAAAAGCAATACATTGTCAAAGTTGAAACACACAATCCACCCATTTGAAATAAAGGGTCGCGGTTCTTTGCATACCTTAGATGTTCAGTGTGTTGTGTTGTTCACTGTATTGACAGCTCCCAGTATTATTGTTGTCTTCAGAGGCTCGGCTGTCCCATCCCAACCCACCTCCATGGCGCCTCACCAGGGACAGAGTCAGCCAGGTTTAATCCCTGAACCGTAACTAAATTCAGCAACACACCTATCAAAACTCTTTTAGGATCACAGGCTAGAGGTCCAACCATTTAGAGGTCCAACCATCTATCCCCCCTTTTCTCCAATGCTTTTCTTTCAAGGCAGAAATAAATAAATACATGAATAAATGAAAGTGGGATAATCCTCCCTCTTTCCAAAAAGGAAATTATTGTATTTGAAGTTATGGCAGCAGAGCTTCCTGAAGTGGGGGAAATGCACTAGATTTTTATGCTTGTGTCCTGATCTAAGAAAAACACAGAGCATCCTGGCAGACAGACAAATATATCCCCCTCCGCCCCCCTACCACCCTTTCAGCCCCCACCTGCTACCTCAGTCCCACTATATGCATTGCAATTTATGTCAGGAGGAAAAAAAGGCTGGAAAACTCCAAAGGTTTCCTCTGGCCAGAGAAGTGAGGGGAGGAAATTGCATTGATTTAAGCTCAGCTTCTTTTGGCATCTGTCCTTTTTTTTGTTTTCTTTCCCTAAGTGAGAACGTTTGTTCCAGGCCGTTTGGTTTAGACACAGTAGTGTAACATGTTTTTTGTGTGTTTTTTTTATATATCCATGGCAATGGTAAGAGGATGTGACAGAGGCTGCCTGGTTTAAACCAGCTAGCGTTGTTTAACCTGAACTGCTACCATATAGAAAAAGGTGAACAGTCTTACAGAAATACACACACATACTAGTTTGTTCATTCATGAGAGGGTTTCAGGATGTAAGACTCTAAATGCACAAAGGTTTATACAAAGGCTTAAGTTGTAATAGCATATTTATTTTTGTTTCATTATTTGCATATCATTGTAAATGTAATGTTTGTGACTGTCCTTGTCTATCAGTGTTTTGACACTCATCACGTTTTGTGTGGACCCAAGGAAGAGTAGCTGCTGCTTCTGAAAAAGGGGATTTAAATAAAAAATCATTTTCTGATGATGAAAAAAGTGAATCTGTCCATTCAGTGGCGCTGAGTAGATAATGGACCACTACTCTCCAGTAACCTTTGACACCCATTTGTGTTACCACTGTATATGCTTCCTAAAATGACAAACTTTCTCGAGTTAGTGACACTTGCTCGAGTTAGCCTTTGCTAGAGGTTTGTGAGACTTCCTGACAGTAACTCAGAGTCCATCTATATATTTTTTAGGTTTCTTTCCACCCTTCTTCTATTTGTGGCATGGGAATGTAGTGCAGGGTAAGATAGTTGACCAGAAGAACAGTGGAGGGACGCCAGGGCTTCACATAGGGACGATTTGATGGTCCCTACCCCGCTGAGTTCACAGCCCATCGCCCATTCCCTGCAACCTCCTGGGTAATCGCTTCATTTCCTTGTGGCGTAAATCCTGCAGTTCGCCGCACTCACCACAAATGGGGGACACCCACAGGGCCGTTTCAGCATGCCCATCTGTTTGCCTGCGATTAAAAACAACAACAAACTGTTTTGCACCATTGTTGTCCCCACTGCTTCTTGTAAATGACACAGAACAGTACACAATGGTAATGTCAAAGAATGGTTGACTGATGGAATTTCTCTCTCTAAGTAAACAGTACATACAGGTGGCCTTGGAGATAAAACAAAGAAACAATGGAAGCAAGAGGATATTTGACCATCTTTTGCATTATATCATTCCAGTAATGCATGATTTGTCATTTACATTCAAATCATTTCCTTGACCAATGTGTCACACCAAACCTCAGTCACTGCCTTATTGGAGGATCAATATAGGATTTCAAAATGTTTCACGGACTTCACTCTGTTCTAAGCCGTCCCCATATCTCCTCTTTCTTACTAGCAGCTTTCCTGGGTGAAACCCTAGCCTGCTATTACAATCTGACGGACTCGGGTTGACATCTCCCAACACACTGGAACGGTTAGAAGGGGCTTGACCCCCTGACCTCCTGACCTCACCTCTACTAACACGTACATGCAGCCTCCCTGAGATGCCCCCAGGGAAGACATGGGGAGAGGGGTTTGGGGGGGTCAGAGCTGAATGGGCCCCTTACTCCTGGTTTGGACCTTTTCACCACACACACACACACACACACACACACACACACACACACACACACACACACACACACACACACACACACACACACACACACACACAGTGTTGTCTGACAGCTCTGCGCGGCGCAGCAGACCCAGTGGTCCTGGGTTCTTGGAGGGAGGATAAGAAGCCCTCTGTCATTCTTTCATGGCCTGAATCACATTCCCTCTGGTCTGAGGTGGCGTGATAGAAATGGCTTTGTAGTGAAGAGCTGTAGCCCGGCTGTCAGAACATGAGGTGCAATTGAATACCGAGGCTTCATTCCATATCAAGCCAGCTCTAGCTCTAGTTCCAAACTTCTTCCAACTACCTGCCTTCCAGCAATCCATGTTCTCCCTTGATCCCTATCTTTGCCTCTCTCACACAGATCTCTCCTCTGCCCCCTCTCACTTTCTCTCTCTCTTTGTCGCTCTGTCTCTCTCTCTCTCTCTCTGCTCCGCTCCGCTCCTGCATCCCAGCAGTCTGGATTTCCTTACCTCAGGTTATAATAGTTAGACTGTGAAATCATCCATACCGCCCTCCTCCCCCAGTCACTTATAGCAGATCTTTAATATTTATGGATGCAAAGCCAGGGGAGCGGGTGGGGGTGAGGGGCTGGTCTACTGCTCCCTGCATTTTGTAAGTGGACTGGCCTGGGTGGTGGTGGTGAGCAGGGCAGGCAACCCGAGGCCTAGGCCCCCATACTGAAGTGATTAAGGCACAGGAAGCTGAACCTGACATTGCTGACACTAGGCCCCACCGCCACATCCTGCCTGCAAAACCCTCGCCACACTGACACTTGATTCGCCGTGACAACCACTGGCTGATTTACATCTTGTGATGAAGGGAGCTGGGGTGGTATTGACGTGGAGGAGCTATAGATGAGAAGACAATCGTAGAGGATTGCATTACTGGCAGGAAACCCAGACAAGGAACAACCGTCTTTGTTGGCCGCTTCCTTTATTGTGTTGCTCCTTGCTAGTGTGATGTTCGGGTGTAAACAGGAACATACAATAAGGACCGCCAATTTAGGCCCGTTCTCCAGAGAGCAGGACGAACAGTACCTCTACTTTATTTTGACAATCCATCACTCACAACCATAGTCACTGATGCAGTCCGGAGTTTTCCTGTTAGGGATACAATTATTTCCTCATAAGCATGCTCAAACCCTGGTCGTCTCATGTACATGAGCCTCTCTGAGAACGTGAAGCTGTGAGACAAATTCCCTCTGACTCTAAAATATGCAGTAAATATATATTGTACGAATACGCAGAGAGAGGGACCATACTAGTTCCTCTGAATATGATTTTATGTCGCAATGTGTCTCACTTTCCTTCCTTCCTGAAACAGTAGGTTAAATGATAAATGTTTGCGTTAAATATGTGTCAAATGTTCAAAAGCATGTGTCCAGTTGTATTATACGTCAGCATTCCACTGAAACATTTACATTTTGCTCTCAATAGGAAGCATCTTAAGTTACACTACCGTTCAAAAGTTTGGGGTCACTTAGAAATATCTTTGTTTTTGGAAGAAAAGCACATTTTTTTGTGCATTAAAATAACATCAAATTAATCAGAAATACGGTGTAGACATTGTTAATGTTGTAAATGACTATTGTAGCTGGAATATCGACATACACTTGAAGTCGGAAGATTTCATACACCTTAGCCAAATACATTTTAATTCAGTTTTTCACAATTCCTGACATTTAATCCTAGTAAAAATGCCCTGTCTTATGTCAGTTCGGATCAGCACTTTACTTTAAGAATGTGAAGTGTCAGAATAATAGTAGAGAGAAGGATTTATTTCAGCTTTTATTTCTTTCATCACATTCCCAGTGGGTCAGAAGTTTACATACACTCAATTAGTATTTGGCCTCTAAATTGTTTAACTTGGGTCAAACGTTTCAGGTAGCCTTCCACAAGCTTCCCACAATAAGTTGGGTGAATTTTGGCCCATTCCTCCTGACAGCTGGTGTAACTGAGTCAGGTTTGTATGCCTCCTTGCTCGCACACGTTTTTCCAGTTCTGCCCACACATTTTCAATAGGATTGAGGTTAGGGTTTGTGATGGCCACTCCAATACCTTGACTTTGATGTTCTTAAGCCATTTTGCCAAGGCCAGCATCCCAGAGTCACCTCTTCACTGTTGACGTTGAGACTGGTGTTTTGTGGTTACTATTTAATGAAGATACCAATTGAGGACTTGTGAGGCATCTGTTTCTCAAACTAAACACTCTAATGTGCTTGTCCTCTTGCTCACTTGTGCACTGGGGCCTCCCACTCCTCTTTCTATTCTGGTTAGGGCCAGTTCGCCCTGTTTTGTGAAGGGAGTAGTACACAGCGTTGTACTACATCCTCAGTTTCTTAGCAATGTCTCGCATGGAATAACCTTAATTTCTTAGAACAAGAATAGACTGATGAGTTTCAGAAGAAAGTACTTTGTTTCTGGCCAATCGAACCCACAATCGCTGATGCTCCAGATACTCAATTAGTCTAAAGAAGGCCAGTTTTATTGCTTCTTTAATCAGTACAACACTTTTCAGCTTTGCTAACATAATTGCAAAAGGATTTTCTAATGATCAATTAGTCTTTTAAAATGATGCACTTGCATTAGCTAACACAGAAGTGATGGTTTGCGTATAATAGGCCTCTTTACGCCTATGCAGATATTCCATAAAAATCTGCCATTTACAACATTAACAATGTCTACACTGTATTTCTGATCAATTTGATGTTGTTATCTTAATGGACAAAAAATGTGCTTTTCTTTCAAAAACAAGGACATTTCTAAGAGACCCCAAACTTTTGAATGGTGGTGTACATGTAGGCCTAGATCAAAGAGTGTATTCTAAATGGACTGACCAAACTGCAATCTTCTCAGATCAAAAGACCTTGAAGACAGAGCACTGCTGCCACCTGGTGCAATGGGTTGGGAAGGAGAGGACAATCATGTAACCCAACGGTTCCCAAACCTTTTCACTCGGCCCCCCTTCCATCATTGGGGAACCCCCCCCCCCTTCCCCACCCCTCCCACCCACCCAGTCGAATGTGTGTTAATGTGATATCTGAGTGACTCAAACATTACAACAAAACCTCTTGGTTTGGGAACCACTGATGTAGTCCAAAAGAGATATCAACGCACCAATAAAATGAAACACCATTTACATAATATCAAATTTGCTACATAAACTATTGTCCTTATTGATAAACACAAACATACTGTACTTTGCCTTTTTCTAGTCAATCCGTAATTTGGTAATGTGGATTAAATGCATGTTATTTTTTTATCTACAGATCATTTTACAACGGAGACCATTTTCGAGGAACACATTTTTCATTAGAAAAGGGAACATTTTTACATATTGCCTAGTTACTGGAAGGGAAGCTTTTGAGCTCTTACAGCAGAAAAGGTGAGTAATTTTTATGGAACCAGATGTACCAGATGTAATATTAGGAGAAACGATGATGGGTTATAGGGCAGGGGTGTTGGCACTGTACCCCTTTCCACCCTCACAATTTTTTCCCCGTAATAACAGACCATCAGTGTTGCCATAGGATACAAAAACTCTAGACGATGTGTTTATTATGGTGCCTTGGGGTTGCAGACAGGAGCTTTTAATCCAAGTTTGTAGTTTGTCTGTCTGTCTGTCTGTCAGGCAGTTTTTTCCCCCTCTTCCATATCATCGTCCTTCCAAGATACTTCCTATAGCTTCTCTGCCATAGCTAAAAAGATTCATTGAACCATATCTTTGAACCATATCTTTGACCAAAAGCATTCTCACAAAGACAACCCTTCAGTTCAGAGAGTATTCCCTTCTTGCAACTCTTCATTGACTGATAGTTATGTCCTTTAATTTGTTTATGGCACATGAATACCTCAACTATTTGCTATGCATTACCATTGGACCAATGGTACAGTTTCATGCTGACCCTCAAGCAATGTTCCATTTCGAACAATAAAGACAAATTGATTTTCCATCAAATTGACAAAAAGTTCCAAAACTAGGATTCAAAGAAATGTTTAGTGATTATCCCAACCTGTTCACCGGACGTGCTACCTGTTCCAGACCTGCTGTTTTCAACTCTCTAGAGACAGCAGGAGCGGTAGAGATACTCTTAATGATCGGCTATGAAAAGCCAACTGACATTTACTCCTGAGGTGCTGACTTGCTGCACCCTTGACAACTACTGTGATTATTATTATTGGACCATGCTGGTCATTTATGAACATTTGAACATTTTGGGCATGTTCTGTTATAATCTCCACGCTGCACAGCCAGAAGAGGACTGGCCACACCTCATAGCCTGGTTCCTCTCTAGGTTTCTTCCTAGGTTTTGGCCTTTCTAGGGAGTTTTTCCTAGCCACCCTGCTTCCACACCTGCATTGCTTGCTGTTTGTGGTTTTAGGGTGCGTTTCTGTACAGCACTTTGAGATATCAGCTGATTTAAGAAGGGCTATATAAATACATTTGATTTGATTTGATGACAAAATTGTATCCTATTTTTGTCTTGCCAGTTACACTAATCATCAAGGTATTTTACACTCTAAAAATAGTCCTTACTTAGTCCTCATTCTGACCTCTGTGTAAATTTGAGATAAACACGGTATGGGCATAACTAAAAATAATGCTAATTCATATCCTGTCCAACAAACCATATATTTATTTTACTCTCCCCTACATTCCTCCTGCAATACTCTCGTATTTTTATCTCTTCTCTCCCTGTCAGAATATCTTTAGCTCTTCTCTTTGTCTGTAGCTTCCTTTGACTCCCGTCTCCTACTGAGTGTGTTCCATTTCACTAATGCAGAGGTGAAGCCAGCTCGACTAGAAGAACAGGATCTCTCCGAATACACAAGGGGCCACAGAAATAATCGAAACACTGCAGAACCAGATAGGAATACAAACTCCAGTTAAGAACAAAGGAAATGGAAATCAATCATAAAATATGCAGATTTTCTTCTTTTTTTTAAAGAGCAAGATGCAAATCCCCCTTTGGGACTTCACCCTGCAACGCTTTGCCATGTTAAAAAAAATATAAAGGAAAATATGAAATGCAACTTTTCAAATAAAGTGGCAAACCATTACACCTACTTAGTGTTGTATGTACGAAAATGTTTGGAAGCAGTCAGTTGCCAACATACTGTAATGCACCAGGCACACACTCGGTGATTGGCTATGAAAAGCCAACTGACATTTACTCCTGAGTAAGTGCTGACCTGCTGCACCCTCTACAACCACTGTGATTATTATTAGCTGACCCTGCTGGTCATCTATGAACATTTGAACATCTTGGCCATGTTCTGTTATAATCTCCACCCTGCACAGCCAGAAGAAGACTGGCCACCCCTCAGAGCCTGGTTCCTCTCTAGGTTTCTTCCTAGGTTCCGGCCTTTCTAGGGAGTTTTTCCTAGCCACAGTGCTTCTACATCTGCATTGCTTTCTGTTTGGGGTTTTAGGCTGGATTTCTGTATAGCACTTTGTGACGTCAGCTGATGTAAAAAGGGCATTATAAATACATTTGATTGATGATGTTAGACACCCTAAGGCAGAGGTCATATCAGTCGACCTCTCTACATGTTCAAGGCAAGTGCGGGGGCACCAGAAGCAGGGAGGAAAATGTTCAATGCTAGCCTCATTGTGGGTGGGTAGTGTCTTGTTTAGTGCATATAATAGTAGGGGTTTGAATGGGGTGGAAATAGTTGTTCTCTCGTAAAGGAAACAGCTGTATTTGTCAGTCTGGTGACACTTGAGGAGCTTGAGGAAGGTCTCCATCTTGTGCGGGTCCTTCTTGAAGCAGCTGAACAGAGTGTAGTCCCTCAGAACTGACTCCAGCACCTCAGGCTGCAGGTTGTAAGGAGTCACGTCCTGCTCGTAGTAGGAGGTGGTCAGCATGCCCTCATCCAGCATCTATAGTACACAGGAAGGACAGGACAGAGTAGACAGAGAGATGGGGGATGGGGGAGGAGAGAGGGAGGGAGGGGGAGAGAGGTAGAGGGAGAGGGGTGAAGTCAAGGAAATGAGCCATTGATAGAGGACTACGAGATGTGAGCAAATGAGTGCTCATGGATTTACATTATGTGAACATGCATTGGGCTTAAGAAGACAATGCGTAATGACACTGAAGTACCTTCCTGATGTGGACCACCACTCCTTTCTCCAAACTAAGGAGTTTTTCCGACACCCATTTGGTCTTGTTGTGTAGTGTCAGGAACGTCGTCATAATTATCCAAGGTAGTTTGCAGGTACACCGAAGGCTCAGACCAGGATTGGACCAGCATTAGGACTGAGTGGAGGAGCCACTTGTCCTGCACAACACAGTTTAGGGAGCACAGTTTGAGTTTTGTGACTATTGTGTACTGAACAGTACTGTATATTAGAAATAATTGATTTGCATTTGTGCTATTGTGCAGTTTTAGTATAGTCATGTAACTGGATTCAGCTAAAGCAATTATATACTAACCTAAAAATAATTACTCTCAAATCACAGAGGCACAGAGGCAATACCTTCAACAGTAAAGTCATCAATATATCTGACAGAAACATTACAGTGCTAAAAGTACAAGGAAAGGGTTTTTCTGTACTCAATTAAACTTTTTGGCATTCAGTGTAGAATGCAAGGTCAGAAATTAGCCGAGGGGGATCTGGTCTTCAACTCGCAGTTAACGGACTGAACAATTATCGTCTCCCTGCTCCAAACTCACAGCGTTGCACTTGCCATTTGTACGATGTAGAGGATTAATTATAAAGATGCCTGTTTGAGCAATCCAAATCTTCCCACCTCAACGAGTGCTGCTGCTTAGTTTCCAACTCACAGACTTAGCTGACCTTAAAATCGCTGAAGGGTCCGCCCCTTTTTTTTAAATGTTGCCTAAAATGACATACCCAAAACTAACTGCCTGTTACTCAAGCCCTGAAGATAGGATATGCATATTGTTGGTACCATTTGAAAGCAAACACTTTGAAGTTTGTGAAAATGTGAAAGGAATGTAGGATAATATAACACATTAGATCTGGTAAAAGATAATACAAAGACAAAAACAACCTTTCTTTTCTATTGTCTTTTGTACCATCATCTTTGAAATGCAAGAGAAAGGCCATCATGTATTATTCCAGCCCAGCTACAATTTAGATTTTGGCCACCAGATGACAGCAGTGTACATGCAATGTTTTAGACTGATCAAATGAACCATTGTATTTATGTTCAATGTTGTATCAAGACTGCCCAAATGTGCCTTTGTTTATTAATAACTTGTCATGTTCAAAACTGTGCACTCTTCTCAAACAATAGCATGGTATTCTTTCACTGTAATAGCTACTGTAAATTGGACAGTACAGTTATATTAACAAGAATTTAAGCTTTCTGCCAATATCAGATATGTCTATGTCCTGGGAAATGTTATTGTTACTTACAACCTTATGTTAAATGCATTAGCCTATGTTAGCTCAACCATTCCATGGAAGGGACACCGATTCTGAAGAAGCTTTAAAGCTAAAGAGCCCTGGCTGGATCACAGTTAAAAGTGGTCTGTTGTTCAATGGTATTGGATTAGTGCGTTTGAAAAAAAATCCCCATTAACAGCATGTCCTAATGCTTTTACATGTCCTAATGCTGCTAGCTCGCCATGCTACACTGCTCATTGGTAAGTGAATGCTCCTGCTACCTGCTCTCCTTAACTTGACCGGTGTTTTGGCTTACTGCCCCACAATTTACTGCTTGTTTCTACAGTACCAACTTGTGAGTTGGTCATCTCCCGCTTGCATGGTGTATGTGCAGCCATGATCCATACAGTGATCAAATCCTCCACTTTCTCTCTGTTTGCCATACTGGTCGTGTGACAGGTGTTTGTTGCTTGTCTGTTTGCCATTTCATGGGGTGTGCTTGTTTCAGGAGATGGGGTGCGGGCAGTATTTGCAAACCCACTGTAGCTTATAGCAAAGTTTTAGTAAATTCCTGTCAAGAAGAGATACATGCAAGCTCAGTTAGCCTAGCTATCCTGTAGTTTCAAATGGAGGTCGCTAACGAATGGTTTCAATGCTGCAGGAGCTGTGTTTCTTTTGCTCTATTCCGGGGCAATGTGGACCATCCGGACATTCAATGTAGCAACTGTTTGCTTGCAGAGGAGTACAGAGGCGAAGTGGCTACTCTTAGCAAACAAGTAGCTATCTTACATTAGCTACTGGGGAATCCACGTCCATGTACTTTCCCTTTCTCTTCTACTCCAGTTGCTGGAAAATGGAGTTAGTAGGATGCTTCTGAATGACTTAGTGGATGATTCCTTTTCTTGAACTTGCCAACCAGCCATGGAGGCACATCACCCTCCATGGAAGTCGAAAGTAGCGGCCTTTGGCAATTGGGGCCTCCTTGGCAGTGGGAAGCCTGGACTGGATACAGACTTCAAACAGCTTTGCCGCCCTGAATCTGGAGGTTCCGTCACCTTCATCCCTGGTGGCTTTCGCTTCAAGATTGGATCCGGAGGTACCTTCGCCTTCATCCCCTGTCCTGACTTCCTCTCTGGTGGCGTCTACATGAATGAGGCTTCACTAGTTGTGGGAGGCTCGAACCGGATGCCATGACTTGTGAACATGCGAGATTCCGCCTCTCGCAAGTTCTCGATGGGTCTTCCGAATCATGCGAGGCGTACGAATGGGCAGATTTCCTATTCCGTTTCGCCGGCTATTTTCCCGATGAAACCGGCAGAAGTGTGAGAGTCTGGCGAGCCGGCTGAGACAATAGGAGCCTGACAATCTGGCTGAGGCATGAAGGCCTGTTGATCCCGGCTGAGGCGTGGGAGCCCGATGATCCGGCGGAGCCTGACGAGCCGGCTGGGCGTAAAAACCTGATGATCCGGCTGAGGCCTGACGTGGGATGGGCGCCTTCCGAGCCAACCGGGGCAAGAAACCTCTCGAGCCAGGTAAGGCGTGACAGCCCGATGATCTGGCTTAGGCATCCCCGGTTCCATCGGTGGCGGCCCCCGGACCAGACGTCACCACCAACTGGAAAGCCAGCACTCCCCCGATGCTTTGCTTGGTGGCTTCAGCATTCTGTTAGGACCTACGCTGGAGTAGAGAAGCAGGTACGGGGAGTCAAACATTTAATCAGGAACAGACATGAAACAAGACAGGGAATGGCATCAGCGCATGGGTATACAAGGACAAGCGGGGAACAGACAGATATAGGGGAGGTAATGACATCGGTGATTGAGTCCAATAATCGCTGATCTGCGTGACGGGGGAAGGCAGCTGTGCATAATGATGGTGGCAGGAGTGCGTAATGCTGGGGAGCCTGGATCCTTCGAGCGCCAGGGGGGAAGAGCGGGAGCAGGCGTGACCGTACCAACCAGGTATGCACCAAGGTAGGATGCCAGGTGGCACCCCTAGGGGGGGACTCCCCGTACTGTCACACCCTGATCTGTTTCACCTGTCTTTGTGATTGTCTCCACACCCTCCAGGTGTCGCCCATCTTCCCTATTATCCACTGTGTATTTATACCTGTGTTCTCTGTTTGTCTGTTGCCAGTTCGTTTTGTTCATCAAACCTACGAACGCCTGTTTCCAACTCCTACTGTTTTCTAGTTCTTCCCGGTTTTGACCGTTCTGCCTGCCCTGACCTTGAGACTGCCTGCCGTTCTGGACCCTTTATACCTTCTCTGCCTGCCTTGGCCTGTCGTTGCCTGCCCCTGTTGTCTACATCTGGGTCAAACCTCAAACTTGATACTATTAATAGTTTTATATCAAGCTATTGTTTTGCTACATGTGCTCATCAGCATAGGGGTATTATAGTAATTATAGTAGTCAATAGTAATCCTTTGCACATTTACTAGAATTCTACAATTAGCTTTCAAAGTTTGGATCCAATTTGGAAACATATTGTGGCTAGCTCATCCTGTTCTATTGACTCCTGTGTCACTATGGATACTCCTGCTGTTTTAAGCCTGATGTCTAAACTAGACTATCTGGATGTCTGGGTGCATGACACTAGACCAGGTGTTTTGGTTATCTCAGAGACCTGGCTGAATAATTTCATTATGGATAAGGACTTTGCCATTGCGGACAACAACATTTTCAAATGTGATAGACAAATAAGTAGGGGGATGGCTGTTTATGTAAGATCTTACCTTATGGCATCATGCTTTCTTAGCATCTCTGTCCCAACACTGTGTGAGCTCTTGGTTATAAAAGAGTCCATAAGTCAAAATATGCATATATTTATTGCTGCGGTTTACCACCCCCAGCTACTTTGGCGGAGGCTGTTGATATTATTTTGGATTATTTAAAACCCTTTCTGGTGTGTTAGGAGATCTAATTCTTGATTGGCTTACACGTGTCTCAGATCAGTTTAAGAATAACTGTCTTGACTTCAACTTGACTTGTCTGATAATGGAACCCACTCAGATGAAAGAACCTAGAAAACTCCTCATTAATTTACCTTATCCTGACTAACCATTCCCGTAAGTATTTGGTTAGTGGTGTTTTTGCTGATTATATCAGTGACCACTGCCCTATGCTTGCATTAGTTACCAAATTGAAAAACTCTGACCCTCGTATAATTGTGAAAATATTTATTTTGAATTCTCACCTGTGGCAAGCTTTTTTCTACTAGCTGTATACCAGACCCTGTTTTGGCACTTACATTTTTTCTCATCCATTTTACCTCTCTGGCTGATAAACATGCCACTCAGTGTCAAAAAACAAACTAATCCATGGTACTCTCCTATACTCTGACTTCCTCTTGATTACAAATCAAGGCTGGGCCAGTTGCCATGATGGATGATCAGTTAACCTCACATGACTTGTGAAATGGTAGTCAGAGTTTTTATTTTCAGCAACTCACAGAAACAGAAGTTCTTGCTGCCTTATTAGCTATTGACACCAAAAAGTCATTAGGGGCTAACAATTTGGACCCCTCTTTGCTTAAGAATGCAGCACCTCTCATTGTTGGCTCAGTAACACACATTATTTATTTAACTTAAGTATCATGGAATATTCCAAAAGTGTGGAAATAATATTTTGCACTACCACTCCATAAGGATGGGGATAGTAATGATCTTGATAATTGTCAACCCATTCCCAGGCGTCCTTGTCTTGCGACCCCAAGGTTCTATACTAGGGTCACTACTGTTTACAATCTATATAAATAACATTGGTATTGCTGTAAAAAATACATATGTTAATTTGTATCCAAATGAAACAGTATAGTATTCCATTGCTCCATAGATTGGCCAAGCCTTTTCACATTTTAAGTCTGATTGTTAAGCACTGCAGAGGTCACTATTGAATCTAAAGTTATTGCCAAATGCAAGCAAAACAAAATGCATGATTTTTTTCTAAATCCCATGAACTGGATTTAAATGAAATTTGCAATTAGTTTGAACGGTACAAAAATTGGGTGAGTTACTTCCTACAATACAGTATCTTTGTATCTGGCTTGATGATAAACTGTAATTTAAAAAATATGTCACTGAGCTGGTGAAGAAGTTCAAAGAAGGTTTATTTTACAGAAACAAAGCATCTATGACTTTTGTTAATATCTATTTTAGATTATGGGGATATTATTTATAGGCATGCAACAGCATCTACACTTAAACCACTGAATGCTGTTTTCCATTGTCCCCTTAGGTTGATTACTGATGATGGTTATAAAACTCCCCTTTGTGTTCTGTATCAAAAAGTAGTTTGGGCCTCTTTGTATGTAAAGAGAGAGCAGAATTTTCTTGTGTTTATCTACAAAGCACTCATGCAGAAACATCCTATGTATCTGTCATCATTAATTCAATTTAGACTTACAAATGACCAAATCCGGTCTAAGGCTTGGATAACACTGGAGGCCCCTTCGGTCTCCACAGAGTTGGGTGAAGCTGATTATTTTTATTTTTTTAGCCCTGTATGTGGAACAACTTCCAGAGCTCTCTGAAATTAGATGTTTCGGCCCCCCTTGGTCAGTTCAGAGTTGGACCTCTGTTGATAAATGTGTCTGTTTTTCTTAATGTGTTTTGTGATATTGTATATTGTATGTGTTTGAATTATTTAAGCAGGGCTCATCTGTAAAAGAGACTCTAGTGTCAGTATTTCTTCCCTGTCAAAATAAAGGTAGATAAAACACAAATAATTCTAACAATGGTGGGAACAAGGTACAAGAATAATTAGGCACAACTAATATTCAATCGGGTGAAATAATCCACCACAGAAGACAGGGACAGAAGACTCACTCATATGTTAAGTGACCATAACTTCAAAGCTACGCACTGTTTCTATGTCCCGCCAAGGCTGTTTTGTGCTATGGGGCTATACATAGAGGCACGTGTGTGTGTGTGTGTGTGTGTGTGTGTGTGTGCGTGTGTGTGCGCGCGTGCGTGTGTGTGGAGTCCCACAATCATACACACAATCATAGAAGGAAGACATCTCAATCACCAGAAATTAAGACAAAAGTCCAAACAAACACAGAGAGAGAGAGAGAGACATCCCCAGATAGCCCTTTTGACAACCCACAACCACTGAGGACACACAAAAGCCTGAAGGTGTGCACCTCTTTGACTCAAATGGCAAATACATTCAAGAAAATAAACTTTTTCCCAAACACAAAGTGGCTAAACACTGGTGCCCCAAAACTAGGCATTCCCTGGAGCTGTTGTCAGAGAAAAGACTAGGGTCCCCCCCAGAAACATCATAATTCACACAGCCGCAAATGACCTGAGGGGCTAGCTGGAAAGGGTGGCCACAGCACTCAAGGGAGTGATTAAAAAAGCTTATTCCACATTCACCAACACACAAGTGGTTATCTCCACCCTGCTACCACCATACAGAGGGTGAATGCAAGCATTTCGCGAGACTGTGCCTCAAAACCTAATGTCTACTTGGCCCACCACTCCACCCTGGACTTGAACAGCATTTATGACCAGGTCCACCTCTACAAGGCAGCAATCACAACTTTTGCCAGGACCCTGAAGGACGTCAACCTCAACCGTAGCCCCAGCACCTCACACAGGAGCAACAGAGCAACGGACACCCCAGCCAGACCATCGAGACACCCTCCCAGACTTGCAAGACCCTCTCCCGAAGTACCTGCACCGAGACCACAGCATCACCAGCCACATCCCAACCAGCTAAGACCCCCCCAAGAAAACCCTGGCCACACCCTATATAAGCCCCCCCATGTTAGACATATGCCCCTTCTGCCCACCCCATGCCCCCCCAGCAAGGACCTCGACATGACAGCAGGACACATGCCCAGGTCATTAGCAGAGCAACAGGCCCAACCCCCACTATTTCACCCGCCCAAGCCCCATCCTGCGACACAAAACCACACAAAAACAACACTAGACACTATGGAACACAAAGTTTTTACTATCTCATCCTGGAATATACAAGGTCTGAGGTCATCTGTCTATGGCCTAAAGAGCAGGAACCCAGACTGGTTGCCCTCTAGGTTACAGAGATCTGGTAGTCCCCATCCACCAAACTACCAGGTGTGAAACAGGGGAGAGACTTAGGGGGTATGCTAAGTTGATATAGAGCAGACCTAACCCACTCTATTAAATTAGTCAAAACAAGAACATTTTACATTGGCTAGAAATTAATAAGGAAATGATCTCAACAGAGAAAAATGTCATCATGTATGCTACCTATGTGTGCTACCCTAGTCTGTGGCGACCTAAATGCCAGAACTGGACAAGAACCCGACACCCTCAGCACCAGAGGTGGGACCAAGTCATTGTTTTACAAGTCACATGTAAGTCTCAAGTCTTAGCACTCAAGTCCCAAGTCAAGACAGGCAAGTCCGAGTCAATTCTCAAGCCAAGACCGTCAACTATCAAGTCAAGTCTCAAGTCCTAAACTTTGAGTTTCGAGTCCTAAACAAGTCATAATGTGCTCTTCACCAAATGTAATACCATTTCATATTTTTAACAACAGTAATAGTTAGGATATTACATTTACACAAATCATGAAGGCTTTTAAATATATCTATATATATATATTACTTTCCAAATAAACATTATATTTCAGTGGAAATACATGGGTAGCCATGAGAAAGACCGCCCCAGTAGTGTTCGACTATCGAGGATTGCTATAGGGTGCAATCGGGCAATGTAGGCTTGTACACAATCACCCAACCGACTCTCTCTCTCTCTCTCTCTATCTCTCTCTCTCTCTCTCTCTCTCTCTCTCTCTCTCTCTCTCTCTCTCTCTCGTTACAGTAGGCTAATGTATGTCAATGGTTTTAGGAACAGCAGTAACATCAGGCAGGATTTAGGCTTCCAACTGCTTAGCCAGTTGTAGCTCAATATTGGGTGCAATGATCAGGTTCCCGCACTGACTGACTGTGTGGAGGGTCCTTGATTTAACGTTACAATTGCCTAAATGATACTCCAGTAAAGTAATAAAATATATAACTGTCGGCTATTTTAGCCACGAATTACCGTTCTTTGCGCAGCTTCTAATGTCAAACAAAGTTGGAAATTGTTGCGCTTCCGTCTGTAATTTTCTTCCCGCATGTTTTGCAAGTTGCAATCCATTTTTTTGTTGATACAGCGTCATCTTTATATCCAAAAATAATAATTTGGGGTTATCATCTTTCGAAGGGCTCCAGAGATGTATGGGAAACCACTGCTCCACTCTTTTTGGCCCTATAACAAAGCACAATCAGCTAAAACATATACACTGCTCAAAAAAATAAAGGGAACACTAAAATAACACATCCTAGATCTGAATGAATTAAATATTATTATTAAATACTTTTTCTTTACATAGTTGAAGGTGCTGACAACAAAATCACACAAAAATGATCAATGGTAATCAAATTTATCAACCCATGGAGGTCTGGATTTGGAGTCACACTTAAAATGAATGTGGAAACCACAATACAGGCTAATCCAACTTTGATGTAATGTCCTTAAAACAAGTCAAAATGAGGCTCAGCAGTGTGTGTGGCCTCCACGTGCCTGTATGACCTCCCTACAATGCCTGGGCATGCTCCTGATGAGGTGGCGGATGGTCTCCTGAGGGATCTCCTCCCAGACCTGGACTAAAGCATCCACCAACTCTTGGACAGTCTGTGGTGCAACGTGGCGTTGGTGGATGGAGCGAGACATGATGTCGCAGATGTGCTCAATTGGATTCAGGTCTGGGGAACGGGCGGGCCAGTCTATAGCATCAATGCCTTCCTCTTGCAGGACCTGCTGACACACTCCAGCCCCATGAGGTCTAGCATTGTCTTGCATTAGGAGGAACCCAGGGCCAACCGCACCAGCATATGGTCTCACAAGGGGTCTGAGGATCTCATCTCGGTAACTAATGGCAGTCAGGCTACCTCTGGCGAGCACATGGAGCACATGGCCCCCCAAAGAAATGCCACCCCACACCATGACTGACCCACCGCCAAACCGGTCATGCTAGAGGAGGTTGCAGGCAGCAGAACCTTCTCCATGGCATCTCCAGACTCTGTCACGTCTCTCACATGTGCTCAGTGTGAACCTGCTTTCACCTGTGAAGATCACAGGGCGCCAGTTCGAATTTGCCAATCTTGGTGTTCTCTGGCAAATGCCAAACGTCCTGCACGGTATTGGGCTGTAAGCACAACCCCCACCTGTGGACGTCGGGCCCTCATACCACCCTCATGGAGTCTGTTTCTGACCGTTTGAGCAGACACATGCACATTTGTGGCCTGCTCGAGGTAATTTTGCAGGGCTCTGGCAGTGCTCCTCCTGCTCCTCCTTGCACAAAGGCGGAGGTAGCGGTCCTGCTGCTGGGTTGTTGCCCTCCTACAGCCTCCTCCACGTCTCCTGATGTACTGGCCTGTCTCCTGGTAGCGCCTCCATGCTCTGGACACTACGCTGACAGACACAGCAAACCTTCTTGCCAGAGCTCGCATTGATGTGCCATCCTGGATGAGCTGCACTACCTGAGCCACTTGTGTGGGTTGTAGACTCTGTCTCATGCTACCACTAGAGTGAAAGCACCGCCAGCATTCAAAAGTGACCAAAACATCAGCCAAGAAGCACAGGAACTGAGAAGTGGTCTGTAGTCACCACCTGCAGAACCACTCCTTTATTGGGGGTGTCTTGCTAATTGCCTATAATTTCCATCTGTTGTCTATTCCATTTGCACAACAGCATGTGAAATGTATTGTCAATCAGTGTTGCTTCCTAAGTGGACAGTTTGATTTCACAGAAGTGTGATTGACTTGGAGTTACATTGTGTTGTTTAAGTGTTCCCTTTATTTTTTTGAGCAGTGTACCTGATCAAATACAAATCTTAGAATCAACTATTAAAGACTACCAGAACACACAGAACACATTCTCCAAATATAGAGTCTGCCATGCAAATTGATGGAAAGTGGTGCTGGGGAAAAAACATACGACAATTGGCAAAAAAAATCAAATTTCTTTCCACAGGGCCGAGGGGTGAGACAGGGATGCAGCTTAAGCCCCATGCTCTTCAACATATGTACCAACAAATTGGCAAGGGCACTAGGACAGTCTGCAGCACCCGGCCTCACCATACTAGTCTGAAGTCAAATGTCTACTGTTTGCTGATGATCTGGTGCTTCTGTCACCAACCAAGGAGGGCCTACAGCATCACGTGTATCTTCTGCACAGATTCTGTCAGACCTTGGCCCTGACAGTGCATCTCAGTAAGAAAAAGATAATGGTGTTCCAAAAAATGTCCAGTTGCAGGGACCACAAATACAAATTCCATCTAGACACCATTGCCCTAGAGCACACAAAAACTTTACATACTTTGGCCTGAACATCAGCAGCACAGGTAACATCCACAAAGCTGTTGTCACGACTTCACCGAAGTCGGTCCCTCTCCTTGTTCGGGCGGCGTTCGGCGGTCGACGTCACCGGTCTTCTAGCCATCGCCGATCCACCTTTCATTTTCCATTTGTTTTGTCTTGTCTTCCCACACACCTGGTTTAATTTCCATCATTACATGTTGTGTATTTAACCCTCTGTTCCCCCCATGTCCTTGTTCTTATCTGTTGGTCTCATGCATGTCTCTCCTGCATGATTTGCTGTACCATATGAACTTGTTGCTATCTGATGCAAATTTAAATGTCATAAAAAAAACAACATTGCAGACCTCTCCCTGTCCTCTGCCGTGCCCTGATTGTATTACCGCTAATGATATCTGGAAATGTGCATGTACCACCTGGCCCATCTACAATTCTGACTTGTGCTCTGATATCTGTTCACTGATTTCATCCGTCGTAAAAGCCTGTGTTTTCTGCACTTTAACTCTAGAAGCTTATTATCTAAAATGTATGAATTGAAAGTGTGTGTTATTACAAATCCCACAAGGGAACACTCCAAACACCCAGAAAAGGCTATTATCCTTGATGTTATCCTCAACAATAATAATCCTGACAGGTATCAGTCTGGTGTTTTCTGTAATGACCTTAGTGATCACTGTTTTACAGCCTGCTCAGTGAAACAATTTGTCATAGACGTTTGCTAAAAACTCTAATGAGCAAGCATGACCTGACCTGACCTGACCTCTATAAATTGGTAAAGAATCAGCTTGATCCCCCTCTGTCGAAGACACTTGGCCCTTATTTTTTTATATTTAAAAAACACGCCCCCATTAAGAAAATTAGATTTAAAAACAAGTTCAGACCCTGGTTCGACTGTGATCTGGCAGAGTTACTCCACCTCAAGAATTTGGCATAAGTCTCTTCACACACATACTCAGGTTGACTCACTCTTGTTCAGGTAAATTAGAAATAAGTGCACTCAGGCTATACTTTAAGGAGCAGTTCTCTCTCTGTATATCTAACCCAAAGAAGAGGAGTTGCTGGTGCGCGATGAGACAAGGATATCCCTACCGGCCAAACCCTCCCTACCCCAGACGACACTAGGCCAATTGTGCATCGCCCCACAGACCTCCCGGTCGCGGCCGGCTGCGACAGAGCCTGGGCGCAAACCCAGAGTCTCAGGTGGCACAGCTAGCGCTGCGATACAGTGCCCTAGACCACTGCGCCACCCGGGAGGCCCATCTTCCATCCCTTCTAATGCAACTACCCCGATGCTCCTCCCTCTTTTCCCCTGCCCCGCTACAAATTTTCTCCCTGCAGGTAGTCACTGAGTCTGAGGTGCTAAAGGAGCTCCTGAAACTTGACCCCCAAAAAACATCTGGGTCAGATGGTTTAGATCCTTTCTTCTTTAAAGGCACAGTCAACTTAGTGTATGGAAACGTCTGACCCACTGGAATTGTGATACAGTGAATTATAAGTGAAATAATCATTTTGTAAACAATTATTGGAGAAATTACTTATGTCATGCACAAAGTAGATGCCCTAACTGACTTTCCAAAACTATAGTTTGTTAACAAGAAATTTGTGGAGTGGTTGAAAAATGTGTTTTAATGACTCCAACCTAATTGTATGTAAACTTCTGACTTCAACTGTATCTTTACTTTTACTCCAGTATGATAATTGGGTACTTTTTCCATCAGAGTATGTTGGATGGGTAGGAACATGTCCTATGCAAGACACCATTCGTTTGTCTCACTCATGGCCTGTTTAATCCATATAAAGGTCCTTGGTATCCTCAAAGATGATAGTAGGAAGACCACTGTCCTGACATAATGAACATGATACAAGGTACTTTATACCCCTTCAGAGAGAATGTAGAATATGATCAATAATATTATGATGCGTTTAATAAAATTCCTAGAAAGATATTGGATACATCCTTTTGCTAGCAGTAGGTATATTGCTAGTAGTGTTATTAGATTCAATAACTACAGATAGATTGGTTCTGTGTATTTTTAAATCTGTGTGTGTGTGTCTTCAGTACTCAGTCTTGCAGGGTGATGTGTGGGCAGTGCTGCTCTGGCCCTGTCTGCTCTCCCTGGGCGTCCCTCTAGATTGTAAGAACAAGCAGGGCAGCATCACACACTGTGCCTCCATCTCCCAGGAGAAACTACTGGAATGGGTCATCCAACATGCCGAGCTCATCTACAGCGGCTCTGAGGAGTCCTGTACTCTGTTTGTGAGTACCACACAACCCCTACGTACTTCCCGCATTTCCAACATACCTCTAACATCACTCACAGAATAAATGTGTTCATTCATATCTGTGTGCAGACTGTAAGCTTAGTGTTTCACATTATATGTGCCCTGTGTTTTGGGTAAGTCCTATTGAAATAATTACCCTACCAATCCCTTTGTTATATGCTCAACCAATACAACCAACACATTCTGGCTTCAAAGTAGTTCTCCAACTCTCCTCAGACAAAGAAGGATTAGAATCAATACCATCCTAATAACTATATACTGTGCATTCATATTGTGGTTTTCTGTAGCAGTAAAGCCCAGTACCTTTCGGTGTAAGTAGTAAAAAGTACATTATTTGGTTTAGGAATGTAGTGGAGTAAAAGTAAAATTTGTGAAAAATATAAATAGCAAAGTAAAGTACAGATTCTCCCAAAAACAACTTAAGTATAAATTTAAAGTATTTTTCCTTAAATACTTTACACCACTGCTGGTCACATTGGATCAAAATCAGATGAGGAGGACCTTATCTGTTTCAGAGACTTTGTCTGGTGTATTTGTTGATTGTTGACAGTTGTTGAGAGATTCCTTCAAATTTCTTCCATATGCCTAATGATACCCCATAATACACCAATTTACTAGATACTATGGTAAAGGAGATGTCTGAAAACTCTATTATGGTGAAGAAATCCTAGTGAGAACCAGTCCGCCTCCCCCAGCAGCCAGAGCTGCCCATCTTACAGTAATGACTCTGTTTGGTTGTCATTGGCAGCACACATTTAGAGCGTGGATAATTCTTTATAAAACTAATCCCGTTGAAATAAAGCCAGGGTAGGTGGGCGTAAGACATCATTAAATCTGGCATATAACATTTTTGTCTCTGATTACTGAGTGTCCTACATACAGTGTTATGGTCCCCCAAACCCACACCATTAAATGTGTTAATCCATTCTGATAAGTGATCTGTCCTGTCTGTCGATTGGAAAATGAAATCCCCTTAGTTGGCGTCATGCACATTTTAGTGGATCCAATTTCTCTGATCTTCGAAAGAGTGGCATTTTTAGACTTAAAAAAAAACGAAAGCATTTTTAGACCATTCAATTACACTGTAATCTAAGATTTTTATTACGAAAACATTACAAAAACATAACTGTCTTGATTTTCTCTGAAGTAATGGTGAGAAGAAAACAAAAAGGAATTGTGAAAGCAAACTTTCTGATATCTCGGTGTAAACTTGTTTTTACATTGCATTGTTGTTTTTAGCTATATTGATTATGTATTTGGGATGTTTGCAGTGTATTGTGAATGTGTTCATCTTTAAAAATAATCATTGTGCACTAAAATTACAATAAGTTAACTTGAGTTAACTGATTAACCTCTGACATCCCTTTTTTCTAGGATTAATATCTACAGAATGAATTGTTTTACTTCAATGCTCAAGATCAGCTTGTAGCATTCCATTTACAGTACTACGTCAATCCACTGCATGTACTGTGCCTTCAGAAAGTATTCACACCCTTTGACTTTTTCCACATTTTGTGGTATTCAAATTGATTTAATTGAGATTTTTGGTCAACAATCTACACAAAATACTTTAATGTCAAAGTCAAAAAATGTAATCGAACATTTGTTTAATAAAACACTAATATATCTTGATTAGATAAGCATTCAACCCCGAGTCAGTACTTGTTAGAATCACCTTTGTCAGGAATTACAGCTTTGAGTCTTTCTGTGTAAGTCTCTAAGAACTTTCCGCACCTGGATTGTGCAACATTTGCCCATTATTCTTTTCAAAATTCTTCAAGCTCCAGACAACCATTTTCAGATCTTGCCATAGATTTTCAAGCAGATTAAAGTCAAAACTGTAACTCCGCCACTCAGGAACATTTTCTGTCTTCCCGGTAAGCAACTCCAGTATGGATTTGGCCTTGTGTTTTTGGCTATTGTCCTGCTGATAGGGGAATTAATCTCCCAGTGTCTAGTGGAAATCAGACTGAAACAGGTTTTCCTATAGGATTTTGCCTGTGCTTAGCTCCATTCCATACATTTCTATCCTAAAAAACTCCCAGTCCCTAACGATTACGAGCATAGCCATAACATGATGCAGCCTCCACTATGCTTGAAAATATGGAGAGTGGTACTCAGTAATGTGTTGCATTGGATTTAACCCAAACATAACACTTTGTATATAGGAAAAAAAGGTAATGCTTTTGCAGTTTTACTTTTGTATTGTTGCAAACAGGATGACTGTTTTGGAATATGTTTTACAGAGAATTGTATGTGTGGGTACATAGATGAGGTAGTCATTCAAAAATGAGCCGGGTGGCACAGTGGTTAAGGGCGCTGTACTGCAGCATCAGCTGTGCCACCAGAGACTCTGGGTTCGCGCCTAGGCTCTGTTGTAACTGGTCGCGACCGGGAGGTCCGTGGGGCGACGCACAATTGGCCTAGCATTGTCCGGGTTAGGGAGGGTTTGGCCGGTAGGGAAATCCTTGTCTCATCGCGCACCAGCGACTCCTGTGGCGGGCCGGGTGCAGTGCGCGCTAACCAAGGTTGCCAGGTGCACGGTGTTTCCTCCGACACATTGGTGCGGCTGGCTTCTGGGTTGGATGGCACTGTGTTAAGAAGCAGTGCGGCTTGGTTGGGTTGTGTATCGGATGACGCATGACTTTCAACCTTCGTCTCTCCCGAGCCCGTACGGGAGTTGTAGCGATGAGAAAAGATAGTAGCTACTAAAAACATTTGGATACCATGAAATTGGGGAAGGGGTCAAATAAAAAAAAAACACACAAAAAACACTATTATTGCACACAGAGTGAGTCCATGGAAACTATTATGTGACTTCTTACGGACGTGGTTCCTGCACAGGAACACCTCAGCGGAAATTTCAGAGCACCCCCTATAGTACTATAGTATAGTACTCGATAAATCTCAAACTTTCATTAAAACACACATGCAAGGTACTGAATTAAAACTTCTTATGGAGGTGGTCCCTGCACAGGGATAGCTCAGCGGAAATTTCAGAGCGCCACCTATAGTACTTTACTTAGTACTCGTTAAATCTCAAACTTTCATTAAAACACACATGCAAGGTACTGAATTAAAGCTACACTCGTTGTGAATCTAGCCACCAAGTCAGATTTGTAAAATGCTTTTCGGCGAAAGCATGAGAAGCTATTATCTGATAGCATGCACCCCCCAAAATACCAGCACGACACGTAAACAACAGATTTTGCGGTAGCCGGCGCTACACAAAACGCAGAAATAAAATATCAAACATTCATTACCTTTGACGAGCTTCTCTGTTGGCACTACTATATGTCCCATAAACATCACAATTGGGTCTTTTTCCCGATTAAATCCGTCATTGTATACCCAAAATGTAAATTTATAAAGGCCGTCTGATCCAAGGAAAATGCAGCTTTACACGACGCAACGTCACTTTTAAAATGAACAAAGTTGCCTATAAACTTTTACAAATCACTTCAAACGACTTTTGTAAACCAACTTTAGGTATTAATAAACGTTAATAATCAATCAAATTGATCACGGGGCGATCTGTATTCGATAGCAGCAAGTCTTGAAATCACCTCCATTTTTTTCACTTTCATAATTTCCTGGGTGCACCTCAAGACAGGATGCCTATACGTCATCCCACCAAGGATAAACGTGCAAAGAAATACCAGTATTGGCGACATCGTGTGGAAGCTGTAGGCGTTGTAAACGTAACCGGATCTATTTTCTATCGCCTTAGACAATTCAAAGACTGGCGGATTAATTTTTTTTTTGTGTTTTTGGTCAACAGTTTTCCCTGGGATTTTTACTCCTAAACACGCTCTGTTATAGCCACAGACACGATTTTAACCAGTTTTAGAGACTTCAGAGTTTCAGACTTCAGAGTTTTCTATGCACACACACTTGTCATATGCATATACTATATTCCTGGCATGAGTAGCAGGACTTTGAAATGTTGCGCGATTTTTAACAAAAAGCTGCGAAAATTCGCAGCCTCTTTAACAGGTTAAGCACATTTACTTCTGAACTTATTTAGGCTTGCCATAACAAAGGGGTTAAATACTTATACTAAAGACATTTCAGCTTTTCATTTTTTTGTAATTTCTAAACATTTTGAAAAACAAACTTCTACTTTGACTTTATGGGGTATTGTGTGTAGGCCAGTGACAAAAAAAATGCATCTATTATAAATTCAGGCTGTCACACAACAAAATGTGGAAAAAGTCAAGGGGTGTGAATACTTTCTGAAGGCACTGTATATTGTACATCTACAGTATAGCGGCTTAACTCCCACCCCCAATGTCCCATGAATCTTTACAGTAACATTTTATACCAGCATGTTTGGGATAACACATATAATAGCATATGAAGATCCTCTGTATGATAAGTGAAACACAGGGGAAGGTGTTGTATTTGCGGTCTCCATGCATACAACATGCATGAAGTTCAGGTTTCACATTTATTTCCCACGTTTATTTGATTAAATCTTACCTGGGGGGTCAAGGAGTGAGCAGAGTGCCTTGTGTAATCAACAGCTGGTCACACATTCCGTGAATGAGAGATGGTTCAGGAAGGAATTTGAAGATGCAGAAGACTGTAACAATACATTGACAGATGTCACCAAGGTGTCATCTATTCACACTTCTTCTTTAAACACCTGCAGCCCACTTCACCTGTCCACCCTATCGGTGTGTCAGAAGCTTGGTTTCCAGCTTCTATTTTCTGTTCTTCTTTGTTCTCTCCAGTAATATAATATTGTGTTTAAGAAAGAGTATAAGAAAACAAATTACACATAAGTTTGGACACACCTACTCATTCAAGGGTTTTTCTTTATTTGAACTGTATTCTACATTGTAGAATAATTGTGAATATATCAAAACTATGGAATAACATATGGAATCATGTAGTAACCAAAAAAGTGTAAAAACAAATCAATAAATGTTTTACATTTGAAATTCTTCAATGTAGCCACCCTTTGCCTTGATGACTGGCAAAGTGGGTGGGGTTATATCCTTCCTGTTTGGCCCTGTCCGGGGGTGTCCTCGGATGGGGCCACAGTGTCTCCTGACCCCTTCTGTCTCAGTCTCCAGTATTTATGCTGCAGTAGTTTATGTGTCGGGGGGCTAGGGTCAGTTTGTTATATCTGGAGTACTTCTCCTGTCCTATTCGGTGTCCTGTGTGAATTTAAGTGTGCTCTCTCTAATTCTCTCTTTCTCTCTTTCTTTCTCTCTCTCGGAGGACCTGAGCCCTAGGACCATACGTGACATGATGACTCCTTGCTGTCCCCAGTCCACCTGGCCGTCCTGCTGCTCCAGTTTCAACTGTTCTGCCTTATTATTATTGGACCATGCTGGTAATTTATGAACATTTGAACATCTTGGCCATGTTCTGTTATAATCTCCACCCGGCACAGCCAGAAGAGGACTGGCCACCCCACACAGCCTGGTTCCTCTCTAGGTTTCTTCCTAGGTTTTGGCCTTTCTAGGTAGTTTTTCCTAGCCACCGTGCTTCAACATCTGCATTATTTGCTGTTTGGGGTTTTAGGCTGGGTTTCTGTACAGCACTTTGAGATATCAGCTGATGTACGAAGGGCTATATAAATAAATTTGATTTGATTTGATGACTGCTTTGCACACTTTTGGCATTTTATCAACCAGCTTCACAAAGTAGTCACCTGTAATGCATTTCAATTAACAGGTGTGCCTTGTTAAAAGTTAATTTGTGGAATTTCTTTCCTTCGTAAGACCAGGCACCACAGGCTAATAGGGATATTTTTTCTTTACTCTCATCAGACTGAAACTTTACCAGTTGAAAGAAAACATAAATACAATATATTATTGTGTTATATGAATGGCAGCTTCATTAAATAATACCCGCAAAAACACCAGTCTCTATGTCAACAGTGAAGAGGTGACTCCGGGATGATGGCCTTCTAGGCAAAGTTTCTCTGTCCAGTGTGTGTGTTCTTTTGCCCATCTTAATCTTTTATTTTTATTGGCCAGTCTGCGATATGGCTTTTTCCTTGCAACTCTGCCTAGAAGGCATCCCGGAGTCACCTCTTCACTGTTGATGTTGAGACTGGTGTGTTGCGGGTACTATTTAATGAAGCTGCCAATTGAGGACTTGTGAGGCATCTGTTTCTCATACTAGATACTCTAATGTACTTGTCCTCTTGCTCAGTTGTGCACCGGGGCCTCCCATTCCTTTTCCTATTCTGGTTAGAGCCAGTTTGCTGTGTTTTATTGCTTCTTTAATCAGGATAACAGTTTTCAGCTGTGCTAGCATAATTGCAAAAGGCTGTTCTGTGAAGGGAGTAGTACACATCGTTGTGCGAGATCTTCAGTTTCTTGACAATTTCTCGCATGGAATAGCCTTCATTTCTCAGAACAAGAACAGACTGATAAGTTTCAGAAGAAAGTGTTTTGTTTCTAGCCATTTTGAGCCTGTAATCGAGCCCACAAATGCTGATGCTCCAGATACTCAACTAGTCTAAAGAAGGCCAGTTGTATTGCTTATTTAATCAGGGCAGCAGTTTTCAGCTGTGCTAACATAATTGCAAAAAGGTGATCAATTAATGATCAATTATCCTTTTAAAATTATAAACTTAGATTAGCTAACACAACGTGCCATTGGAACACAGGAGTGATGGTTGCTGATAATGGGCCTCTGTACGCCTATGTAGATTTTCCATTAAAAGTAATCCGTTTCCAGCTACAATAGTCATTTACAACATTAACAATGTCTACTCTGTATTTCTGATAAATTTGATGTTATTTTAATGGAAAGAAAATGTGCTTTTCTTTCAAGAACAAGGACATTTCTAAGTGACCCCAAACTGTTGTTTACCTTTTACAAATACATTAGCATTTTAAATACATTTGTTTCAAGCAATATAACATATGCTTTGAATACTGGTCAAATTGTCACATCACTTTTTTATTTAACTAGGCAAGTCAGTTAAGAACAAATTCTTATTTTCAATGACGGCCTAGGAACAGTGCCCCTGAACTGCCTGTTCATGGGCAGAACGACAGATTTGTACCTTGTCAGCTCGGGGATTTGAACTTGCAACCTTTCGGTTAACTAGTCCAACACGCTAACCACTAGGCTACCCTGCCGCCACACACTGTACAAAGATTTTGTATGGCTGTTGAAATGTGCAGACCATTAATAATTAGTTATGCCTGTCCCATATGTAAGACCCTCTTTGAGTTGTTGCTGGTGACACTTTACTTTCTTGACTGTGGCATGGGACCTGCACCTACGCTTGAGCATCAGCTCTCACATCTCCTCTCCGATCGCTCCAGTGTCACCAAAGTGCTGTCAAACCATAATTTGTTCATCACATTTGTTATAGCAGTGTCTCCCTCATTGCTACTACCATACTGGCTGCTCAGTCAATGTGGCTTTTTCCCACAAAGAAAAAGGGCATCGCGATCATGGGGCATCGCGACCATATTACAGAGTTCAGACATTCATTTGCATTCTGGGTTCCTCCATGCTACATTCTTTTGAGGATGTTATCATTTGACATACTATCATATACAGGTTCCATTTTCTGTGCAGCCTCTCTATTAAAAAAATGTATGGCCTCCAAGGTTTTTGTGACAGGGTGGGTCTTCATCATTTTCTATGGCTCACTCGTACCAGCACCAATGCACAAATCCCGTAGTTGGAAGGAAATCCTCTCTTGTGCCACGTGTCATCGAAGGACACATGAATGTCTATGATGGCATCCTTATCCTCCTTCAGAATCTCTGCTATGTCTGGGTCTATATCTGTGTATGCTCTTCTAATTATCTTTGCAGCGCTAACCGTTGACTGTAGCTCTCTGAATCTCTGCAACTAAAGTGTGGGGGGGGGGGGGGGAATACTTATTATGTCTGTTGACATTACAGAGATAACTGCAGGACTAAATATCAGCATGTTACCCTATGTAAATATTAGCATATCAGAAATGTATTTACTTTACGTAAAGCTAATTTCTCACTATTCACATTAGGCTACAGCCCTATGACACTGTAGGCCTATGTGGCAGTCTCATTGTAGAGTTATGTTTTCCTGTCACTCTGTTTTGTTAACTTTGAATACATTTGCTGGAGCAAGGAAAATAACATTATTCATACACAGCAAGTCACTTGACAATGATGTGCTACTCTAACTTTTAATTTCCTGTCACTCTCCTGTCATGTCTCTAATGTGAGCTGATAAGCAAGGAAGGAATCCCTAGGACTTTGCTTATTTTCTTTAGAGCTGCATAACCAAGTACATGTTTGTGGGCTAGAAGAACCATCCTCACATTTTTATCAAATGACACATCTCCACTGTTGCATTCCTGTAGCCTGGAGGAAGTGTACACAACCCTCCTAAATGCATCACGATCACCTTCACAGTCTGTACATTCTATCATGACAGAATTACAGAATCACTGGTTGGTGATTTTCAGTCCAGTGGGGCAATTCAAATCACATACAAGTTGGTTTACTTGTGATGTGGAATAAAAGCCACTGTTGGCTGGCTGCTGTCTGGTAATGGTTAATCGCTGCTAGTTGTCAATCGCTGCTAGTTGCTTCATCTCAACTAATTTGCGTCTCAACGAGATGCTGTGGGCTACCTCCTTTTCCTCCTCTACCTGTACTGCCACTGCCTCAATCGGCAGATCAGGCAATATTTTTGCTTCATTCACTGCTTTTCTCACATTGGCTAACAGATCACCTATTTTTATTCACATACTGTAGGTATATTCTTTGAGATTTTCTCATTTTGTCTCTCTTTACGTTGAGAGACAAAGAAATGCTGCTGTGAGGCACTTTAACCTTTAACTACAAAAATCTCTGAAACTGGAAACACTTATCTCCCTCACTAGCTTTAAGCACCAACTGTCAGAGCAGCTCACAGATTACTGCACCTGTACATAGACCACCTATAATTTAGCCCAAACAACTACCTCTTTCCCTACTGTATTTAATTTATTTATTTATTTTGCTCCGTTGCACCCCATTATTTTTATTCTACTTTGCACATTCTTCAATTCCAAATCTACCATTCCAGTTTTTTACTTGCTATATTCTATTTACTTTGCCACCATGGCCTTTTTTGCCTTTACCTCCCTTATCTCACCTCATTTGCTCACATCGTATATAGACTTGTTTATACTGTATTATTGACTGTATGTTTGTTTTACTCCATGTGTAACTCTGTGTCGTTTTATGTGTCGAACTGCTTTGCTTTATCTTGGCCAGGTCGCAATTGTAAATGAGAACTTGTTCTCAACTTGCCTACCTGGTTAAATAAAGGTGAAATAAAAAAATAAAAATAAAAACATTCAGGTTGCCGGAAAGAGCCTTTAAATGCCAGTAACCAATCGGATGTCAGGAAATTACTAATCTTTCAGCACGAAGCACTACGTCTACAAAGGATATAGCCATGTATGGAATAGCTAATGATATGCTCCGGAAAACAAGCTTTTGAATGATATATGATTCAACATGGAGAGTTAGTAAGCTAGAAGCAGTTTAAGTTCTACATGAAACATGCTATCAAGAATAAGATTTATGGTAGGTGTAGTTGATGGAGTTTGGATACAATTCTACAAGTAAAGTATTTATATACATTATTCATGCCAATTCATTTGTGCATTTTATGTAAGTATGGAATTTATAGTTGAAAAATATCCCAAAATCTGAAAATTGACAGATGGAAGCAAAATCACAATATTTGCCTGTGGTGCCTGGCCTTAATGCGTTTGAGCTAATCAGTTTTATTCTAACATGGTAGGGGTGATATACAGAAGATAGCCCTATTTGGTAAAAGACCAAGTCCATATTATGTCAAGAACAGCTCAAATAAGATAAGAGAAAAGACAGTCCATCATTACATTAAGACCTGAAGGTCAGTCAATCTGGAACATTTCAAGAACTTTGAAAGTTTCTTAAAGTGCTGTCGCAAAAACCATCAAGTGCTATGATGAAACTGGCTCTCATGAGAACAGCCACAGGAAAGGAAGACCCAGAGTTACCTCTGCTGCAGAGGACAAGTTCATTAGAGTTGCCAGCCTCAGAAATTGCAGCCCAGATAAATGCTTGACAGAGTTCAAGTAACAAACACATCTCAACATCAACTGTTCAGTGGAGACTGTGTGAATCAAACATTCATGGTCAAATTGCAGTAAAGAAACCACTACTAAAGGACACCAATAATAAGAAGAGACTTGCTTGGGCCATAAACACGAGCAATGGACATTAGACCGGCGGAAATCTGTCCATTGGTATGTTTTTTTGGTTCCAACCATCTCTGTGAGATGCAGCGTAGGTGAACGGATTATCTCTGCATGTGTGGTTCCCACCGTGAAGCATGGAGCAGGAGGTTTGATGGTGTGGGGGTGCTTTGCTGTTGACACTGTCTGTGATTTATTTAGAATTCAAGGCACACTTAACCAGATTGGCTACCACAGCATTCTGCAGAGAAACACCATCCCATCTGGATTGCGCTTAGTGGGACTGTCATTTGTTTTACAACAGGACAACAGGACAATGACACAACACACCTCCAGCCTGTGTAAGGGCTATTTGACCAAGGAGAGTGATGGAGTGCTGCATCCGATGACCTAGTCTCCACAATCACCTGAGCTCAACCCCATTGAGATGGTGCTAGATATACACTACTGTTCAACAGTTTGGGGTCATGTAGAAATGTCCTTGTTTTTGAAAGAAAAGCATTTTTTTTGCCCATTATAATAACATCAAATTGATCAGAAATACAGTGTAGACATTGTTAATGTTGTAATTGACTATTGTAGCTGTAAACGGCAGATTTTTAATGGAATATCTACATAGGTGTACAGCAACCTTCACTCCTGTGTTCCAATGGCACGTTGTGTTAGCTAATCCATGATGATAATTTTAAAAGGCTAATTGATCATTAGAAAACCCTTTTGCAATTATGTTAGCACAGCTAAAAACTGGCCTGATTAATACTGGCCTTCTTTAGACTAGTTGAATATCTGGAGCATCAGCATTTGTTGGTTCGATTACAGGCTCAAAATGGCCAGAAACAAAGAACTTTTAAAACTTGTCAGTCTATACCTGTTCTGAGAAATGAAGGCTATTCCATGTGAGAAATTGCCAAGAAACGCCAAGAAACGCTGTACAACGCTGTACAACGCTGTGTACTACTACCTTCACAGAACAGAGCAAACAGGCTATAACCAGAATAAAAAGAGGAGTGGGAGGCCCCGGTGCACAACTGATCAACAGGACAAGTACATTAGTGTCTAGTTTAAGAAACAGACACTTACAAGTCCTCAACTGGCAGCTTCATTAAATAGTACACACATAGTACCTGCAACACACACATAGTACCCGCAACAGTCTCAACGTCAACTGTGAAGAGGCGACTCCGGGATGCTGGCCTTCTAGGCAGAGTTGCAAAGAAAAATCCATAGCTCAGACTGGCCAATAAAAAGGAAAGATTAAGATGGGCAAAATAACACAGAAACTGGACAGAGGATGATTGGGAAAAAAGTGTTATGACAGACGAATCTAAGGTTGAGGTGTCACGATCAAAAAGAAGAACATTCGTGAGACGCAGAAAAAAGGAAAAGATGCTGTTGGAGTGCCACCTGTCAAGCATGGTGGAGGCAATGTGATGGTTTGGGGGTGCTTTGGTGGTGATAAAGTGGGAGATTTGTACAGGGTAAAAGGGCTCTTGAAGGAGGAAGACTATCACTCCATTTTGCAACGACATGTCCATGTCATACCCTGTGCACTGCGCTTAATTGGAGTCAATTTCCTCCTACAACAGGACAATGACCCAAATCACAGCTCCAAACTATGCAAGAACTATTTAGTGAAGAAGCAGTCAGCTGGTATTCTGTCTATAATGGAGTGGCCAGCACATTCACCGGATCTCAACCTCATGGAGCTGTTGTGGGAGCAGCTTGACCATATGGTACGTAAGAAGTGCCCATCAAGCCAATCCAACTTGTGGGAGGTGCTTCAGGAAGCATGGGATGAAATGTCTTCAGATTACCTCAGCAAATTGACAACTAGAATCCCAAAGGTCTGCAAGGCTGTAATTGCTGCAAATGGAGGATTCTTTGACGAAAGCAAAGTTTGAAGGACACAATAATTATTTAAATGAAAAATCATTATTTATAACCTTATTTAAAGATGTCATCAAGGCAAAGGGTGGCTACTGTACTTTGAAGAATCTCAAATATAAATATAAAAAATATATTGTTTTGTTTAAAACTTTTATGCTTACTACATGATTCCATATGTGTTAATCCATAGTTTTGATGTCTTCTACAATGTAGAAAATAGTTTAAAAAATATATATATATTTTTTTTTTAATGAGTCGGTATGTCCACTTTTGACTGGCTGTACTTTGGAAATCAAATGAAAAAGACAACAAGGTATTGTAAGTAAAAAACTAAACCAAACATATTTAGGGAGTTATTTATTTTGGTAAAAAAAAAAAAAAAACATTTGAATGCAATTTTAATGCTTTAGTGTTGCTCGAAGCTTTTCCCCACATTTAATTGCCTTTTCCAGAATTGCATGAATTACTCCTTGCTTTCATCACAACAGTGACACATGAAGATGCTTAGGATTTTCTCTGTTTTCTGTTGCTTGATTCAACTGTTTGACGATTGTTTGTATTTGGTATTCTTTATACATTGGTTGTACTGTCAGAAAATATTACTCAACCTTGATAAGTATAAGGTACACAGGTTTACAAATTCTCTGAGCAATTATTCAATATCCTCCCAGTCACAACTCTATTTATCAAACTGTATAGCTCTCTAACGCTGAACAATGAATCCAGTGACTTGAGAATAAAGAAATCATGTGGAACCCACAAGTCATAAACAGCAACTGCAAATTTTTTTTGTGTGCACTGTGAATTTCATACACTAAGTGTAAAAAACATTAAGAACACCTTCTCTTTCCATAATATTGGGTGGCAGGGTAGCCTAGTAGTTAGAGCGTTGGACTAGTAACCGAAAGGTTGCAAGATCAAATCCCTGACCTGACAAGGTGCAAATCTGTCATTCTGCCCCTGAACAATGCAGTTAAAACCCACTGTTTCCAGGCCAGCATTGAAAATAAGGATGTGTTCTTAAAGTGACTTGCCTAGTTAAATGAAGGTAAAAAATATGTACTATCCAGGTGAAAGCTATGATCCCTTGTTGATGTCACTTGTTAAATCCACTTCAATCAGTGTGGATGAAGGGGAGGAGACAGGTTAAAATGTATTTTTAAGCTTTGAGACAATTGACCCATGGATTGAGCCTTGTATGTGTGCGTTTCAGAGGGTGAATGTGTAAGACAGGATATTTAAGTGCCTTTCAGCGGGGTATGGTAGTACTCACACCGTTTTGAGTGTGTCAAGAACTGCACCGCTGCTGGGTATTTCACAATCAACAGTTTCCTGTGTGTATCAAGAATAGTCTACCAACCAAAGGACATCCAGCCAACTGTGGGAAGCATTGGAGTCAACATAGGCCAGCATCCCTGTCGAATGCTTTCGACACCATGTAGAGTCCATACCCCAACGAATTGAGGCTGTTCTTCAGTACAGTCTATTTGAAGATGTTAGACACATTATTGTACTGGGACTTGCTTTACAAAGGAACAGACATGCATTGTAAATGGCTGTAATACAATATTGGTTGAATACAAATTGCATGGCTTGTGGATGGAAAATATCTATCTGTGAGAGATTATGTCAATGTACATTTCACCTTGGACACCAAGTACAGGATCTAGAAATCATAGGGCTTCCTCTGTGGAATAAAATAACAGAAGAAAAGTAGAGCATACAGTGAGTGTACAAAACATTAGGAACACATACCTAATATTGAGTTGCATCTCACAGATAGATATTTTCCATCCACAAGCCATGCAATTTGTATTCAACCAATATTGTAAAGCAAGTCCCAGTACAATAATGTGTCTAAGACCTTCAAATAGCATCCTGGAGTCCAAGGACACATTCAAGACCATACCATTGATATGGCTTTTGTCCATCTTCACCCAGTCACTGCTCATTTCTACCAGCATACTGTTTGTATGAAAACTTGTAGGCTTGTGTCTCTGCCTTGTGTTGGTGTGAGAATCAGATGTTAACAAGCCATGCCGGCCTCTCAACAGACAGAAGGAGATTGTTTGATCCTATCTCCAAGGGTTGTGGGGGACAAGACAACCAGACTCAATATGGATGCCCTTGAGGCCAGCAGAACAGAACAGGTTTCGGCTTGTGCTGCTAACTCGTGTCTAGAAGCGGGCCTTGCGTCCTCTTGACATGTGGAGTGTGCCTGTTTGCCTACGTGTGCACAGCCACTTTACCCCTAACAGAGAGCTCTGGGAAGAGTACACACATTCAAATTTATTATGCTCAAATTTCAGGGCAATTATGAGATGGGTTCCCCTCCTTCCTCCCGATGGTTGATCGGCACCGACCGTAATCAATTTGGGAGTCATCAGCTCTGAAATTAGACTGTGGGGGTGGGATAGCGAGGGAGAGGGGAGGCGGTAGGGCAGAGTGAGGTGGGAGTTGGGACACTGCTTGGAGTGGCTCACCAAAGGGGGGCTTTAGGGGAAATGATGATTGCAGTTGCTCAAAAAAAATACACAGTGTAAAAACAGACAAATTGACAAAGGGCTGTATCACAACCGGCCGTGATCGGGGGTCCCATAGGGCGATGCACAATTGGTCCAGCAATGTCCGGGTTTGTAAAATAAGAATTTGTTCTTAACTGACTTGCCTAGTAGACTAAAAATGTTGATGAGGTCTGAGTAAAACTGAATTTTACTACAGGGACCAGAAGTTACCACAGAGCTGGGGGGAAACTTTCTATTGTCACTCATTCAACGTGTTCCTTAAATAACTACTGTAGTAAATACCATCTGTGTTCCTCTGATTTGGCTTGCTTGATAAATTATCATCATTACGATTTCATATGAGCAAAATCACGAAGCCAACGGGTGGGGGATCAGCCTGGGGTTTGTTCTACGCCATCTTATTTGTTCAAGAGATGAGAAAAAGAGAAAATAGGCAATGTGAAGTTCTTTAATGAGAACTTTGAAATACAAAGAGACAGTCAATTTTGCAGTGCAATATTCATAGTCCTTAGGCAGCGAGGAGTACTACAGATTCATATAATTAAGCTTCTTTACGACTCTTGCATTTAGGTCACCATGTTTTTTTATCATCATGGAGTGGAACACAAGTAAACATTGAGAAAAATAAATATTTAATGTGTTCCAAGAAAGAAAGGAGCTATTTTGATTCAACCTTCTATGTTCCAATTAGCATTGCTGAGTGTGCTTTAGAAAACACCAGGATAGACTAATTAATGGATCCTGGTAATACTAAACCACACTTTTAATGGTTTTTGTTAATTCCTCCTAATTAATGAAAGCAGACAAAACTAAGTACAAGTTCAATAACGGTGTTCTCATTTGTTATAAAATGACAAGCCATTAAATAACAAAAGTCATTTCATTAGCAGGTTTGTGGATAAAGGTAGAACATTTTCTTCCACATATTAATGTGTACAAGAAATAGGCCTACATTGTGTGGCTGTAATTTGTATCACCCTACTCTTTCCTCAAGGCTTGTTGCTCATAGTGCAACATTTTCTTTTTCAGAATCTCCCAAGAGATGGGTTCAGATGGTGTGTGTTGGTGTATCTTGTGTGTGTTAGTGTGTCTTGTCCGTGAACCTGATTGTGCTCCTCTAAGTGATCAGAGTGCTATGAGCAAGGAGAGTAGACCGCCAGATGACTGTTCTGTGGTACAGATCCATTACCACCTTGCCCCAGGCTTAATTAAGTGCTCTCTTTGATCAGACAAAATCCTTCTTATGTTTCAGCAGTCAGGAGCTCAGGCCCGTTCTCTAATCCTCCCTTCTCCAGCTCCATCGCTTCCCACGATTAACTCCTTTCCCCCTCCACTCTCCAGAAGAGTACACCTGCAGATAAACAATTAGAGGTTATCATCATTATGATGATCATTTGGGATGAATCAAGCTTGTTATTTCCCCTGTGGATCCTGTGGCGAGAAAGCTGCACTGTTGTTTTACCCTGTTCCCCTGTGGATCCTGTGGCGAGAAAGCTGCACTGTTGCTTTACCCTGTTCCCCTGTGGATCCTGTGGCGAGAAAGCTGCACTGTTGTTTTACCCTGTTCCCCTGCGGATCCTGTGGCGAGAAAGCTGCACTGTTGTTTTACCCTGTTCCCCTGCGGATCCTGTGGCGAGAAAGCTGCACTGTTGTTTTACACTGTTCCCCTGTGGATCCTGTGGCGAGAAAGCTGCACTGTTGTTTTACCCTGTTCCCCTGTGGATCCTGTGGCGAGAAAGCTGCACTGTTGTTTTACCCTGTTCCCCTGTGCACGCACTTCTGCTGGGAATAAAGGAATGCTAAGTCAAGCCTTAAGTTATATTGGTCACAGAGCCTTGCCAATCACCTCAGACTAGGTATGCAGGTGTATCTAAGGTGAAACTGTCTTTCCGCATTTAGCCAGTCGGCTTGTCACGCCAAAATGGAAAGAGAAAATGGATAATGCGTAGACTAAAGCCTGGTACACACCCACAGCATTGAGTAGGGGATTTATTGTGCTGAGGTGCAGCTCCACTCAACGCCCACAATATAGGCTTTGCTTTGCCCACCTTCACAGTGGGTTTTGCAGGTAGAAAATGCTTGGCTAGGTTTACCCCAGAAGTAGCTCCTGATGGAAAGAAGACAATGGGCACTTTACACTATCCTCCCTACTCTATTGCCCCACTCCTCTCTCCTTTTCTTCTTATTCTAAGTACATCCTCTCCTACTGAGTACATCTTTGTCTCTCTCATTCGCTCTCTCTTTCTCTTATTCTCTCTCTCTCTCATTCGCTCTCTCATTCTCTCGCTCTGTAGCTCTGTCTCTCTCTCTTATTCTCTCTCTCGTTCCCTCACTTGTTCACTCTTTCTCCATCTCTCTTTCTCTCTCTTTCTCTCTCGTTCCCTCTCTCATTCTCTCTTTCGTTGTCTCTCATTCTCTCTTTCGTTCTCTCAATTCCTCTCATTCGCTCTCTCGTTCTCTCACTGTTTCTTTCCCTCTCCAGTCTCATATCCCTCTCCAGTCTCCATATCCCTTTCTCTCTCTCTCTCGCTCTCTCTTTCTCTCTCATGCATTCTCTCTCTCTCTCATTCTCTCTTTCCCGCTCCAGTCTCCACATCCCTTTCTCTCTCTCTCTCTCTCTCTGACTCTCTCTCTCTTTCTTTCTCTCTCATGCTTTCTCTCTCTCTAATTCTCTCTCTATCATCCTCTATCTCTCTCTCGCTTTCTCTCATGCTTTCGCTATCTCTCTTTCTCTCTGACTCGCTCTCATGTTCTCTGTCTCGTTCTCTCTATCTTTCTCTTATGCTTTCTCTCTCTTGGACTGAGACAGGCTCCGAGACAGGCCTTGTGATCCCAGTATCAGGTGTTGGGCTCAGAGCAGAGCCTTCAACTGAGAGTCAGCCAGATGGCTGCTCAGAAATGCTTAATGAAAGCCCAGTGGAGGAAAGTAGAAAGGTTTCATATGAGCTCTGAGACCTGGAGAGTGTGTGTTTGGTTTATTGTGAGCATGTATACCATGTGTTTGACCTTATCCTCTGTAGACCTGTAGGAGAGATGCCTTACATTGCAATTTTCCTTACTTTTTATTTTCAAAATGTACACTACCAGTATTCATGTGTAACCTTTACTATAGCTTATGGTGGGTGTTGATATGGTGCTGCTCGAACAGGTAGACATTCCCTAGCGACTCTGATCACTCCCGGAGAGAAGCTGGTGCACACCATACACATATCACAGTCTGCAGGGAATATGACAGGCATATTAACTGGGAGAGATCCTACAGGTAGTTATTGAGCATGGTTTGCATCCCTCGATAAAAAAGCACAGCTTACCAGATAATGTGAGGACCAAGGGAAGCCATCCAGAGCCATAGAAGATTGACTTAGCCAATTAATACTCTGTCTTTCCTGTATTTCTCTGTAATTGGGGACTCAACATGTTTTAAAGCTTGGCCTGTCAAGATGGTGGAGCATCCTGCTCAGAATAACAACAAACATCAAAGTGTTTTGAGCAATTAGTGCTCTGGAGGCACTCTGAACCAGGTGTCTTAGTACCAAAACAAGTAATCTCTTTCCAGTTTTTTAACCTGCGGCCTCAGATGGCCTGGCTTGCTGTGTGGCAGTGATTGTCAGGTAACACTTAGAAAGCCCTCTCAATCTATTTGCCATGCAGAAGCTTCACTCTCACAAAGATATATATTTTATTCCTTCACCATGGAGAAACACATTCATTGGGATTCGGAATGCGTTTCCATGGCTCAACGGTCCCGTTTGAAATGAGATTTAATAGAGGAAAAAAAGAAATGGCATAGCCGCCTGGCGTCCTGATGAATAAAACATGGAGGCACAAATGACATATAAACAACAACAGAGCGTAATTAGTTCAGTTTCTCTTATTTTAGGAACACTTTACGTGACACTTCCTTTGTGTGGGCTGCTGGATCGCTTTCATCAGGCTTGGTCCGCTGCTTTTCATGCTGTCTGGGCTCACTAGGCAATCACACAATAAAGCTCCAAAAATAATGTTTGTGCTACTTACATACATGCAAATACTGTATATCAACTGACATAGATTTTTCTTATCATCAGTTTTGACTTTTGTTGTGAAAAATGTAAATGTTCCACCCCTTCAGTAGTTACTGCTAGTGATACTGACACTGATTCCTTATGTTGATTATGGTGATGACTGTTGTGGCTGCTTCTGCTGTAGATGCTGATATTAAAACAAATGCTTGATATTAATACTAATAACAAGACTGCTTTGTTCTGATTCTACAGTGATTCCACACCTCAGCCTCTCCAGCAGCATGCAGTGGCCTGTCCAGAGTCCACGTCGGCTGTGATCTCTCAGGTGAGCTCCAGGGTGGCTGTTGTGTGCCAGGCCTTTGACTGTGGTCCTCTTCACAAGCCCCACGCTGACAGATCTGAGTGAATTCTGACAGATCTGAGGCAGATCTGAGTGAAGCTTTTGCACCAGGCACTGCCTAGTGTGTGAGGGATGGGGGAGGGGAGCTGGTAGGGGTGGGGGTTGTCGATAGGTCCCAGACCTCACTTCCACTTTGTCTCATTAGGCACCCTGATAGTAGGTCTAGTGAATTCAATTAGCACAGTGTTCAGAGAGGCAGGCATCCAGCAGGCAGCCCGCTGACAATCAGTCCACCCCAGCATACCGCCAAGACTCAGCCAACCCACACCACATTAATAAAGAGGAGACAAAAGCCTCTGACACCAACCATCCAAAAGTCACTTGGGATGTGAAATGTAAAACCTTTGCGTACCCTGTGAAGCGACAAACATCTACCACCCACCCTCCCCTACCACCCTCCTCTCCCCAGTAGATGAGTGGAATATGCAGTTGATTTACAGTCATTTATTCTGGGAGCTTTTGACTTCAGTCTCCAGTCCTCTGCCTTTTTTTTACAATGTTCACAGACCAAGGCAGAATAATGAGCTTGCTATTGACATGGGGTGTCTGTATCGCTGGCACCTTACCACTAACCGTTCGTCACATGATCTCATCTCATCAGTTTCCCCTCCGTCCTTTAGTAGACTATTCTCCTTGCCAGTTATAATAAAACTCCAATAGGATCCGTGTTCTTTTCTTCAAATGTGAGGCAATTATGGATTATTATGTGTCATTATGCGGCTTTCCCTCTGAAAGGATTTGACCTTTGAGTCGTAAAAATGAAAGCTGAATGGGAAATGTGAACAAAGCAGCAGTACAATGGTACATGATCCACTGCTTGCTCTCTCTGACCTTCGCTCCCCCATGGAAATCTTGACCAAAACACGCACCAGCAGCAAGACTCATTAGTCTCACCAAGAAAGCCTCAGAGCAAACAAACACAGAAAGACACTGAATGAGAAGTTATCAAAACATTTGGGGAAGCCTGGCTTTCCTTGGCATCCATGAATACACGCTACTTTGTAGGCTGAAGGTCATTACACCTATGGTACACCTTTGTAATAGATTTCCCTTTCCAGTGCACCAAAACTGAGTTTGGATGCTGGACTTCTTTTGGAATAGACTTAACCTACTTTTTTAAGTGATTTGTTTGACAATCAGATGAAAACATAACTGGTTGTTTTCCTGGCACATTAAAAGGTAATAATAATACATGTCTTTACTCTGAAGCCCATAAAACATTTCCGGGCATGCGCAAGCGCGTGCACACATAGGAGGTTCCGTAAAAAATAAAGACCCCCCCCTAAAATGTCACAGTACAACTCACTTTCAAGTGAATTTGCTGATGTATGCTCAATTCTAATATTGAATGCAAACTGTAAGAAGACTTTTGGAATGTATTTCTGATTTATTTGAACAGGGAAATGTACCAAACCTAAGCTGAAGCATTTAATGCATTGAACTATCATAATTACTTTGAAAGAAATCTACCTTGTAACAAAAATCATCAAAATGTTATATTCCCCCTAAACTTGGTCTGTGTCCCACTTTGGCCACCCCATTCACAATGTTCTGGACATGCAACTGTTGGCCTTCTCTCTGGTCTAGAGCGTGTTTATATTCCTTCCTCCTTTGAGACAAAACTCCAACCAGTGGGATGGAGAGGAGGAAGGATAGAAATAATAAGAAAGAGAGAGAAAGAATCTGGCCTGAATTTATGATCACTAATCAACCACTAAAGTAGACAATAGCTGCATAAGTAGCAGATCCATGTTGATCTTGCCTACCACACTGAACTCTTAAGTTAACTAATGTAAAGACTATAAAACCCCATTTCAATCATCTCCTACTGTCAATGACATCATGTTGAGTGTAACCAATAGATATCAGTAACTTCTAAAATGACCTATTGTCGTTGATCACCAACAGCTCTAAAAGGAACTGTCCAGGGGCTTGAAATCCCCTTGCAGTCATAATAATTAGCTTCAGCTCTTTGCATTCCCCTAGCTTGCACCTGTTTCTGTGTATCAAGCCACTCTCTTTGATAGCCATTCCTATTGAGGACAGGCAAATGCAAAGACGACCATGTGTTGACGGGCCCCGGACAGCATAATGCATGAAAGCCTTGAAATAGCTGATCCCAGCCTTTCTGCCCCCCTTCCATTCCTCCCTCATTGCAAGGGGCCGCTTAGCAGACAGCCCAGTGGTCTAGCCGGGACCATGGGGCTGAGCGTGATGAAAAGGCACGCTGACTTCCCTACCTTATTAAAGCCTTATTATTAAAGGGAGAGGGGGGCATAGCTCAGTGACAGACAGATGCCCACTACCATTGGGGAGGCTGGGCGCTTAGTCTGGGACCAGGGTAGAGGAGAGAGGGGATTTACGAGTCTATGTCATGGCTGGATCTCCATCTGCTGGGAGATGTGGAGAGAAGAGATGGGGAGAAAATAGTGGAGCTACTCCAACGGAAGCAGAATGCCATTGTCATACATACCCTTTATTCTGCCTTCTATCCCAGCCCCCTTCCCTTCAAATCTAGGACATTTCTTTTTCATCACCAGCGTGTTTTAGCTCCTGTCTCAGAGGTACACAGAAACCAAACAAAGCCCCATAGTGGAGGTGTCTGTACTTTCCTCTGCTGTCTGTAGTTTAGACACTATTTGGGAAGAGGTAGCGAGGGCACTGGCAGAGAGAGGCTGCTCCACTGATATCAGTGGAGGGAGAGGAAACAGAGGAGCCACAGCTCCATAAAGGCAATGCTGTCATTAAGGAAATACTCTGAGTTGAAGATATTCTACTGTACGTGACAAATGTAGACATTTTTGAGCGTTAACATGAAAACACAATAGATAAAAGGAAGAGGAATGGAGTGTGAGCTAGGAAGGTGGAGAAAACAGTCCTTCCTCACTCTGGCTTTTGTCAACGATGACAGACATACACTATAGGAAACATAAACCTTTGTTAATGACGCAGTTATCTTTGCAATAAGGACAAAACAATACATTAGACCTGTAATAAGCATAATGACAACATGCAGCATTTCTGATCTGGTAATATTCCCAGGGGTAATGTTATAAAAGAACCAAAATCAACAACGATGGCATTTAATGGAATACTACTTTCATTGCCATCTCAGATAAAGGTTTTGTGCTAATATCACTTGTTTTAAAGAGGCAATCAGCAGTTTAAATAATAACAAAGTGTAATCCCTGCCCGTTTTAGCAAAACGCTGAGGCATGGGGCTGAAGAAATGAGTAACTTCAATTCATAAACAGAGATGCAAGGACTGACCATTCATGATATCAACATTATAGTTTTAACAATGTTTTGAGGCTATATGGTCTTTTACATTTACTTTGTTTACAAACATTGCAGTAAAACAAGCTTACATTTTGGGTTCTGATGGGGTACGACAGTTGAACGTAGCTCATGAGGCAAGTCCAAAATGGATGAAGCAACCCAAGCTAGGTAAATGGCTATGAAAGAGTCAACTAACATGGAGACACACATTTGTCTTACTGCTGCAATCAAGGTTGTCTGTCGGATTTTCATCACAAACCCCCCCGGTGACCTTTGAAATACTGTCACTGCGTCAGACACATACAGCTCTCTGACCTCTGTGTCGTTTCTGGTGAGCTGCCAGGGGAATTGCCGTTTTTTTAGCATCTATCGTGAAGAAATTTGTTTGCCAGAATTGTATTTACCAACACTAATCCTGTTTGAGCAGTGACTTTGTCCTCTCTGGGAAGCCAACACTAGGTGGTGCTCATATGCTGTCCTCCATGTCTGTGGCTGCATGGATCACCAAGGCTGGAGAGAGTTGTGCTGTGGAAAAAGTAATAGTCTCCGATTTAATTGTGGTTTGGAAGAAAAATAAAGTAAAATATAGCTGCAATAACATGATCAATACAATAAAGCTATAATATATTCCAAGCATTCGAGGTAAACTCAACAGAGGACAGGCGCACAAACTTCCCACTCTGTGGTACTGGAGATACCAGTGGAAATGTTAACATGGCCATAAAGTCTAGTGCTGGTAAACATGTTACTTTCTTTTAAGGCATCTTAGGACCTGGTCTTGTGATGTATTATTCATTCATCCAATTCTTTCAAACCCACAACATCTTATAGAAACAAGCTCATTGATGAATAAGTTCTAATGTATAGTGTTTACATCCTTGGGGGATACTAAATCAAGACCTTGAAGAGGAGCTGGTTTTATGGCTAGACTATCACAGTGAAATGGGACAGAGCAACCCTATTCATCAGGAAGAGGGAGAGGTTTTATGTAAGGGTGAGGAGGCAGCGACCATAGAAAAATCCATGTCTCCAAAGCAAACCGATATTGGTTCTAAATCGTCCATACGAAGAAAACTCCACCAAGACAGCTATGACCAATGTTATATTTTCATTCCCAGGCACCACAGTGGGAGGTGAAATGGAGGTTTGTTTCTCTCTGGCCAAGGCAGCACACCACACTGACGGCATATGACTGCCACAGGAAAATGAATTAGCTGGTTGGGACAAGGTTACAGACACGTAATGAAAGTTATTGGGTATGTCACTTCATCACGTCCTGGCCCCACTATTACTTTCAATCAGGTTAGCCGGCCGTGAAATGGAGTTTCATGTGATGCTAGGAATATGCTCGGCGTATTGCACCTTCCCCAGCGGGTTCGCACATGGATGATCAAGGCACTTACTCTAATGTGCACGGCTGAGGGCGATAAGAGGAATAGAGGGACTTAATCCATCAGGTTATATCATTTAAAGCCCATTTCATCACATGGAAGCCCGGGTTCTTCCCAATCAACTGCTGCTCATTGTACAGTAGCTTTAATCTACATTCAGCCCCTCGCTGCGAACAGAAAGGAGGAGATGAATGGATGGATGGGGGTGAAACATTTACCACTATGCCCATGGGAGAAAATAATGGAAGACACAAGGCTGAGTTACTATTGCTGGTCCATTGAAATAAGATCAACAAATTGCATCTCTGTTGCTAATGAGTCAACAAATGAGCACAACACAGACTGTGGCGAACAACTAATAATATTGATCTATGATAATGACACAATACTAGACAATGAACATCACTCCTGTTCATCAATCTAAGGGCTAAATGAAGCCTGTCCGTAACGGTTTGTCAGGGATGGAGAAAGCAGGGTATCTGTAAAATTCAGTAAGTGCCAGTAGAGAACCTGAGGCCACACTGAGGACTGTGTGTTGGCCTGATTAATCTCTATGAGTCCAGCCAACACTACCGGGAACACAAACACAACTGATACAATAGTGCTGGAGATAGAAGATCCCCCCGCCCCAACAGATTATTTACACATTTTTCAGAAACACGCAACAGTGTCTATTTTTGACCCAGAATAAACAAAGGACCGAAATAATGAGTGTTGGAGTGTTTCCGGCTAACCCAGTGTTGAACTAACAAGCCAACGCTTTGAGCTGGTGCCGCATCAATTGGCTTAATTTGGATTTCGCTGTGACTTGATAAACTCCACATCTAAGCGTACACACAAAAATACATCCTAAACAAACCTGAATAAACATGGCTTAATTAACCGTCTCACTTTGACAGCCAGGGACGGCTATTTGTATTTTATGAATTTAATTTGACATTCACTTCATATCTCAGTCCAGGTATATCCAATAAAGCAGTGGCCATGAATTAGTGAAAATGAAATCTGTAGTTAAGTGGCAACATTTCAATACCTGGCTGATAATAAAATAGGATAATGGTGGATCATTCGTGGTGTATGTCTCTGCTACACACAGCCAGTGTCTATGTCACGTTGCATTCATTAACCAACTAAGGTCTTTGAGGATAATTATTTCCATCAAATATGCGGACTGCATATGGACTTTCTGCTTATCAGAGAATAAACATAATCAATCATGGTACTAAATTAGGAAACACATCAAAAGTAAACAGGAAATACACACACTTATCAAGAGTTTATTGCATATGGTAGTTGGTCCTAAAACCAAAGTTCCAGATCATGCAACCATACCTTCATATTTGAATTGCTTTGTATTTTATTTGATATTATGTTCCTGTTTAAAACCTGTTAAGGATATGGCAGATCTCTCTTTGGAGAGATTGGGTACCCCTAGTAAACTGGAAAAAAAATCTGTCAAAAATTGCTAATATATGCAAATAAAATATTATTATTGGATAGAAAACACTCTAAAGATTCTAAAACCGTTGGAATTATGTCTGTAAGTATAGCAGAACTCACAGGGCAGGCATTCTTCCAAACTAGTTTTTGTGGCCATGAAAGTTGGAGCAACTTTGACGTCATGGCCTCCACCCTTCCCAACCAGTTATGATTCTGGGGACACTTTCTATCTCTTTCTATCTCTCCGCTAGATGTCCTCTTTCAGTAGAGCTTTGAATCGTTCAAATCGCGCGTTTGAATCGTTCAAAATTAGTGCGTGCCACGAGAGAATAGGCTGTGCGTATGGGCGCGAACTGGTCCCAGCCATTCCTTTGTTCCAGCACTCAGGAGAAGGGCGGACGATGGCCGATTGAATTGAAGTTTGTTTTGCGTGTCTAAAACATCATAAAGCTTGCTTCTGCACTTAGTTTGACCTGTTTAGTCGACATATAATATGTAATTTTGAAGTTTTGATGCGCAACTTTTCCGGACCAGAGGACGTTTTGGGTGCATTTCAGCTGATGTTATTAGCAGTAGCTAATACAAAGACGCAAGACTTGAAACCAAACGATGTATTGGGTAAGTATGAAGCCTTCCAGAACATTCTGAACGAAGACCATCGAAGGTAAGGGAATATTTATGCTTAAATCTGTGTTTCTGTTGACTCCAACATTACGTAGAAATGTAGCTTGGAACTGAGCGCTGTCTCAGCATATGGAATAGTGTGCGATTTCTGTAACGTTATAAATAAATCTAACACAGCGGTTGCATAAAGAAGCAGTGTATCTTTCTAACTATATGTAGAACATGTATATTTAGTCAAAGTTTATGATGTCTATTTACGTTACCTTGCCGCGCTACATAGATTTCCTGCGGGCATTTTTGAGTAATTTCTGAACGTGAACTCACTGTAAATGGACATTTATGGATATAAATGGCATATTATTTAAAAAAAAAATATGTACTGTGTAACATGTCATATTACTGTCATCTGATGAAGATTTTCAAAAGGTTAGTGAGCGATTTATTTTTTAATCCTGCGTTTGTTGATTGCATGTTTTGGATATTCAAATGAGCTGTGTCTGGTGGTGGTTTTACATATATATGTGCTATGTTTTCGCCGTAAAACATTTTAGAAATCTGACTTGCTGGCTAGATGAACAAGGTGTTTATCTTTCATTTGAGCTATTGGACTTGTTAATGTGTGGAGGTTAAATATTTGTAAGAATATTTTTGCGTTCCATGCGCCACCGTTTCAGCTGAACGTGGGAGGGTTGATTCCCAATTGGGAACCAGTATCGTAGACAGGTTAACACTTCTTATGGCTGGGTGCAGTATTGAGTAGCTTGGATGAATAAGGTGCCCAGAATAAACTGCCTGCTACTTTGTCCCAGTTGCTAATATATGCATAGTATTAGTATATTTTGATAGAAAACACTTTGAAGTTTCTAAAACTGTTTGAATGATGTCTGTGAGTATAACAGAACTCATATGGTGGGAAATCTGAGGTTGGTCGTTTTTCAACTCACTCACTATTGAAGATACAGTGGGATATTGGTCATGTTGCACTTCCTAAGGCTTCCACTAGATGTCAACAGTCTTTTGTACCTAGTATGATACTTCTACTGTGAAGTGGGGCCAAATGAGAGGGGAATGAGTCAGAGATCTGGCAGAATGCTTTGAGCTTGTGACGCTCGTTCACTTGAGAGCGAGCTCTGTTCCATAGCAATTCTACAGAAAAATTAATTCTCCGGTTGGAACATTATTGAAGATTTATGTTAAAAACATCATAAAGATTGATTCTATACATCATTTGACATGTTTCTACGGACTGTAACGGGACTTTTTTGACATTTCGTCTGCTCCTAGTGAACGCGCTCGTGAGTTTGGATTTGTTTCCAAAACGCGCTAACAAAAGTAGCTATTTGGACATAAATGAGGGACATTATCGAACAACTTTGCGACCTTTTGCCAGTTTTCAGGCTTCAAACATAAAGATATAAAACTGTATTTTTTGTGAAGAATCAACAACAAGTGGGACACAATCATGAAGTGGAACGAAATTTATTGGATATTTCAAACTTTTTTAACAAATCAAAAACTGAAAAGTTGGGCGTGCAAAATTATTCAGCCCCTTTACTTTCAGTGCAGCAAACTCTCTCCAGAAGTTCAGTGAGGATCTCTGAATGATCCAATGTTGACCTAAATGACTAATGATGATAAATACAATCCACCTGTGTGTAATCAAGTCTCCGTATAAATGCACCTGCACTGTGATAGTCTCAGAGGTCCGTTAAAAGCGCAGAGAGCATCATGAAGAACAAGGAACACACCAGGCAGGTCCGAGATACTGTTGTGAAGTTTAAAGCCGGATTTGGATACAAAAAGATTTCCCAAGCTTTGAACATCCCAAGGAGCACTGTGCAAGCGATAATATTGAAATGGAAGGAGTATCAGACCACTGCAAATCTACCAAGACCTGGCCGTCCCTCTAAACTTTCAGCTCATACAAGGAGAAGACTGATCAGAGATGCAGCCAAGAGGCCCATGATCACTCTGGATGAACTGCAGAAATCTACAGCTGAGGTGGGAGACTCTGTCCATAGGACAACAATCAGTCGTATATTGCACAAATCTGGCCTTTATGGAAGAGTGGCAAGAAGAAGGCCATTTCTTAAAGATATCCATAAAAAAGTGTTGTTTAAAGTTTGCCACAAGCCACCTGGGAGACACACCAAACATGTGGAAGAAGGTGCTCTGGTCAGATGAAACCAAAATTGAACTTTTTGGCAACAATGCAAAATGTTATGTTTGGCGTAAAAGCAACACAGCTGAACACACCATCCCCACTGTCAAACATGGTGGTGGCAGCATCATGGTTTGGGCCTGCTTTTCTTCAGCAGGGACAGGGAAGATGGTTAAAATTGATGGGAAGATGGATGGAGCTAAATACAGGACCATTCTGGAAGAAAACCTGATGGAGTCTGCAAAAGACCTGAGACTGGGACGGAGATGTGTCTTCCAACAAGACAATGATCCAAAACATAAAGCAAAATCTACAATGGAATGGTTCAAAAATAAACATATCCAGGTGTTAGAATGGCCAAGTCAAAGTCCAGACCTGAATCCAATCGAGAATCTGTTGTAAAGAACTGAAAACTGCTGTTCACAAATGCTCTCCAACCAACCTCACTGAGCTCGAGCTGTTTTGCAAGGAGGAATGGGAAAAAATGTCAGTCTCTCGATGTGCAAAACTGATAGAGACATACCCCAAGCGACTTACAGCTGTAATCGCAGCAAAAGGTGGCGCAACAAAGTATTAACTTAAGGGGGCTGAATAATTTTGCATGCCCAATTTATCAGTTTTTGATTTGTTAAAAAAGTTTGAAATATCCAATGAATGTCATTCCACTTCATGATTGTGTCCCACTTGTTGTTGATTCTTCACATAAAAATAGAGTTTTATATCTTTGTTTGAAGCCTGAAATGTGGCAAAAGGTCGCAAAGTTCAAGGGGGCCGAATACTTTCGCAAGGCACTGTATGTTGATATAGGACTTGTTTTACTGTGGATATGGATATAGATACTTTTGTGCATGTTTCTTCCAGCATCTTCACAAGGTCCTTTGCTGTTGTTCTGGGATTGATTTGCACTTCTCGCACCAAACTGCGTTCATCTCTATGAGACAGAACGCGTCTCCTTCCTGAGCGGTATGACGGCTGAGTTGTCCCATGGTGTTCATACTTGCGTACTATTGTTTGTACAGATAAACATGGTACCTTCAGGCGTTTGTAAATTGCTCCCAATGATGCTCCCAGACTTGTGGATGTCTACAATTTTCTTCTGAGATCTTGGCTGATTTCTTTTGATTTTCCCATGATGTCAAGCAAAAAGGCACTGAGTTTGAAGGTAGGCCTTGAAATACATCCACAGATACACATCCAATTGACTCAAACGATGTCAATTAGCCTATCAGAAGCTTCTAAAGTCATGACATAATTTTCAAGGAATTTTCCAAGCTGTTTAAAGGCACAGTCAATTTAGTGCATGTAATCTTCTGACCCACTGGAATTGTGATAGATTGAATTATAAGTGAAATAATCTGTCTGTAAACAATTGTTGGAGAAATTACTTGTGTCATTCACAAGGTAGATGTCCTAACCGACTTGCCAAAACTATAGTTTGTATTAACAAGAAATTTGTGCAGTGGTTGAAATAAAAGTTTGAATGATTCCAACCTAAGGGTATGTAAACTTCCCACTTCAACTGTACATACACTGATTATATTTCCATGACATAGCCTGAACAGGTGAATCGAGGTGAAAGCTATGATCTCTTATTGATGTCACTTGTTAAATCCACTTCAACCAGTGTAGATGTAGGGGAGGAGACAGGTTAAAGAAGGATTTTTAAACCTTGAGACAATTTAGACATGGATTGTGTATGTGTGCCATTCAGAGGGTGAATGAGCAAGACAAAATATTTAAGCGCCTTTGAAGGGGGTACAGTAGTAGGTGCCAGGAGCACCGGTTTGTGTCAACAACTGCAATGCTAATAGTTTTTTCACACTCCAGAGTTTCCTGTGCTCCTCAAGAGTGGTCCACCGCCCAAAGGACATCCAGCCAACTTGACACAACTGTGGGAAGCATCCTTGTGGAAAGCTTTCCATGCTAAGGGCAAATAAAAAAGGGTGGTAGGTGCAACTCAATATTAGGAAGGTGTTCCTAATGTTTGGTATACTCAGTGTACAGTACTGTCATGTCACCTAATAATCAACTGCTATATTTTCACCTACAACACTACAACACATTATTCTTGTCTTTGTAATGATCAGATCAGCAGGGGTTCAAAAATTAAATGTAATATTTCTGATTGGGAAATAGAGCTTACCTTAGAGAAGTTTGCATGTTCAGAAACTTCAGATAATTGAATCATGTGTTCTAATGGAACCAGGATGCACCCATGGTGTTGTGAGTGCAGACATCACCTGCTACTTGCCACGAGGTAGTAGAAGTTAGCCATTCTTCTTCCAGGGATGCATCCTGTTTGGGCCCAGGTAAGGGGAGAACAAAGGAGTGCTGATGCCTATGATGCCATGTACTTACAGCCTCAATCTTTGATTTGTTGTTTTTTCACCACTCATGTCAATCACAGTGGGGTTTTGTTTTCCCAAATCCTGTCTGTTCTTGCCTGAATCCTCCCGAGGCTCTGCATGGATCCCGCCATATATCTATCTAGCTATCTTCCCGGTCCTTCCTTCCCTCCACTTTCATTTTCTATGACGTGACGACTTCTCATTCTCTTCTACACCTTGTCCCCTCCTCTATGGTCTCATTAGAATCCCTGCAACAGTTTTTCTCCACAGACATCAAGCCCCCGACCCTATCCCTCCCTCTATGGGACTTCCAGGCTGGAGCTTTGGAACCAGACCAGACAGAAGTTGTGGGTATCATAGCTGCCAGGCACACAGGCAGATGAGTGGAGGGACGGATCCATGGATGGATGGATGAATGGCTAAAATAGTCAGCACAAAGTAAATAGTAGTCTGAGCGGCACGCCAGGCTTAAAGGGCATACAGGATGAAGACAAGGCTGGCCACCGTGGGACTGCAGCCAGCCTCCCACATCCTTTGGCTGAAGGACGGAAGGGCCTGATCAGGAATCAGGCTGAAGGAGAAGGCAGACCAGACTCGGACACCAAAGCGTTTCATGTGTTGGCCTTCGATGTCACAGGGACAATGCATTCATTTATTTAACTCATTTAACTAATTATGCAGTCTGTGGTCAATACCTTAAACAATTTCACATGATAAAACACAATTTGCAGATCTCACTTAGACATTTCAGCAAAACTCTAAACACATTCTCATTCTCAAAACACATTCTGCACTCTAATGCACATGTCATTCATACTGGTAAACACAAGTGACAACAATCAAATACAAATAGAGAACATATGTCATTAATTGAACACAACCACTCAAAACTGATTTAACCTGTTTCAAATGATGCGACACAACCAATATAAGCCAGTTCAGAGAGCAAACAGGTTGTTGAAGGTGGGAAGGAGAAAGTCTGAGAATGGATACTGTAGTACAGTGCATTGTAGGCTGTATACTGTACAATGGACAAATTGTATGGCCCTGAACATTGTGCTTTCCATTTATTAACAGTACTGACTGCTCAATAGATTTTGATTGGTTGCAGGTTCATATCAACAAAGAACAAGAATTACTGTATCACAGAGACAAAGGACAAGTTTGTGAGATGCAGGGTACAGTACTGTAAAAATAGGGGTAGAAGGAGGAGGAAGAACAAAAAACAAAATTGAAAAGAGCAAAGCAGAGTAGTAATTTCTGATCAATTTTGAGCTACTATGATAGAACATGTTTTCGTTCATCAAAATACAATGACGGAAAAATATGAATATTATTTTAGATTAAAAACGTACTTCTCCCTGAGAATTGTATGTTTTGAACAATGTGTTTTCTATTTTTCTGTGTATTGTTTACTGACTGCTTGAGAGTGTATATCATTTTGATCACTTTGTTTATGATTTGAGAGCAGTGTTTGATTTTGAACACAGGTAAAACTGTTTTGAAGCGAATGTTTCATTTTGCAAGAGGAGTCAGAGGTTATGTAAATAGTGCTTGAAGATGAGGTTTTGTGTTTAATGTTTTCAGGAAATGGAGCAAGGTTTCAGAAATTGTGTTTTAGCAATTGAGAAAAACTGTAATAATGACAGTAACTTAATGACCATGTATAGTACTCATTAATCAAACTGACTGACTGCCAGCGATGTACCGTATATCACACAACATTGTTGAAAAATGTAAGGCATTTGCAAGACAGACAGAATCCAAAAGAAAACATTGATCGAATGTGAAGAAGAATTATTACAATAACCAAAAGACCATAGAATACCTGCCTCTAGCCAGAGGCGATAGACTTCAATAGAAACCAATCAATAACCAGCTTCAGAAGTTTTGACTCCTGGGTGGAGGACCTCAGTGGGAAGACATGCATTTTGAATTGACCCAAGATGGAGGCTTTAAAGGGTGAAATGGGACAGCTGGAATAGGAAAGTATGTCCATTGCTCTGAAGTTGTAGGTGGTGGTCGACAGAGAAGAAGAGGGGTCCAGATAGTAGAAAGTAATAGCTGGGCAATCTATGAGAGCTTGGAAGTTGAATGTTGGACCAGAATTAGTAAATACACTTAGCTGAGAGTTTGGCAAGCAGAGGTTTAAAAGTACATATATCCCCTCCTCCCAGACACTGTTTCAGAAAAATAACTCCCTTGTTCTCCCCCTCCTTCCATATGTGAACCGATATCCAAGTCTTCAAGAACATAACATTAGGCCAGATTGACAGTTTCAGATGACAAACAATATGTTGAATGGAAGATGACATTGATTGCATCACCTCTCTGGGTAGCAGAGCCAAGAAGTAAAAGTTCACCTTAGACATGTGTCACAGCATCATGCCCCCAGTAGTCACCGTATCCCCAGTAGTCCAGGTAAGCCAAAACAGTCAGTCTCATGGGAAGAGTGTCTTCCTTCTCAGCCGTTTCTCCTTATCTCTCTTCCTCCTCTGGTACAGAATGTCCCTGGTGCTCCAGTCAGTCATGTGATAAGCTCTACCTACCCTGAGGGGAAACAGCACTCTGCTCTATGCTGCTTCTGCTCCATAAGGAGCTGTGCTGACTGCTTCACTGCACATAGGACAGCAGACTGCTACTCTGCACTCCCAGAGAAAAAAGCCACACGGCTACAATCAACAGTAACCAACACCACAACGTCAATAATTGAGGAATTGTGGGTACGGTCAGGGATTTGGTGCATGTGAGCCAATGAAAAACTCTGTAGAATTAAAAATACCATATTTCTTCCCAAATTGCAGACAGATTAAAGCGCTATCATCAAGCACACTGAAAAGTTTCCAAAACAATTAATTAATGGCATTCATTCATGATGGCACCCCCAGTCTCCTTTGTAAAACATGATAAAGCAGGGGACTTAATTAAAAATCTTATTATACTCCACAGTTTTCAGATGGAAGAGTATACTTTCAAATGAAATGAAGCACCCTGCCTTCACCCTGAGAGAGCACGTGCATACACACGCACAAACGCGCACACACACACACACACACACACACACACACACACACACACACACACACACACACGCACAAACGCGCACGCACACGCGCACACACACACACACACACAGCTAATGTTCTGTATGTGAAGTGAGCAGGAGCATGAGCTTTTGCGCTCTTTGTCACAATTCCATCTGAATCCCCCCTCTTGTCTTCGTAGACTGAGAAATTAATTTCCGTTCACCTCCAGTGCAGTCGCTGGTTGTATGGAGAAAGCCGTGCTGTTGTCATAAGACATGCAGGAGCAGTGTGCCACGGTGACTTGCTGTTCTTTTCTTCTTCTCTTTGTCACATGCTCCCACTCTCGTCTCCATGGATGTTCCTCATCACATATGGAGTAAACTACATCAGCTCATTTGTTAAACGTGCCCTCTATCTCTGAGGCTGCTCTCACAAAAGGCTGTGTCCTCCATTTGAATACTAAGGCAGAGGAAGCACTCCAGCTACTAAAACACCCTCATCATTCTGTACAGGCACAGCAGAAGATACCTCCTGGTCCTCTGCACAAAGGACCTCTTCCCTATGCTAAACAATGTGACAATGGCAAAAATGAAGACGGGGAGTCGGGGGCACCCGAAGGGCATAGGAGCGTGGTGAGCCACAAGAGGAGGCGCACCTGAGTATCCAAACACACTATCAGCCACAACAATGGGACAATAGGAGGGGATTTGAGGGCAGCTCATGCCCGACCAGGACCAAGCTCCCATGACTCTGTGGGCCACCAGCTCTGTTGCATTGTGGGAGCAAAGGTATTCTTCTCCAACCTGGGACCTCATTCAAACCCTCAGCTACGGTCAACTGCTTCACATCTCAATGCTGGAGATGTGGCACCACTGCCCTCCAATCCTCTGTCAATGCAATGTTGTTGTCGCTGCATATGTATTGTGTATTATTATTGACTGGCTGTTGTGATGTTTTTGTTGTCTGTGTGAGCTTTAGACAAAGCCTGGAGGGAACGTCCACGAAAAGCAGGCTAAGGAATGATCCAATTTCACATCCTATAGTGTTCTAGCCAGATGAGCCAAAGCAAGGGCTTTCTATTCATGAGGCCTAGGAACAAGATGGTCATTTTCTGCACTCACTGAGCCAGGGATTCCTCAGGGCAAGACTGGGGCTGGGCAGATACATAGATCACAAGGCAGAGCAGGAGTGATGAAGGGAGCATACACGCACACACACATGCATGCTCACACACACATACACACTCTCTCTCTCTATGTCTCCCCCCTCTCTCGCTCTCTCTCTCTCTCTCCCCTAAATCAGACTCCACCCCTCCAGTGTACAGCAGCCTGCTCTTCCAAATCCGTCTCTATTCCCAAATTGCTTGTCAAAGGGACGAAATTAGAAATAAAATGCCAGAGCTGACAAACAAGATTACATGCTGTTTGCACCTGGCTGTGGCAATTAAAGCCCTGATGACAGGGGAGGATGGCCTCCTAATGTGGAGTCTCAAGGCATATAAGCATTTTCACAAAGAGATTAGCCCCGCCGCGGCTCTGTGGCAGCACAGCCAGGCTCAGCTCCCCCCTTTACTGGCATTCTGAGGCATCATGGTAGCTACGTAGACTAGACTGCACAGGTCGGAAACACACCCACTCACTCATTTAAACATATATCATATATACACATTTTGGCTTAGACAAAAAACGCAACCTCCACTTACCTACACAGCTATCACACATGGACACTCACAAACCCTAAATTTACTTGACAATGCTCAGCATGAGGGATTGAATCTACCACCTCCTCCTCACACACATACTTCCCACACTTCACTACTGACCTGGTAAAAGTCATTAAGTTGAGAATACAGGGACAATCTAGAAACGGTCTCTTATGTCCAGATACAGTATGGATGGATGCCAAATGTGTACATTTTAAATATTAATGGAGAGAAAAAAAACATTCAATTTATGCAAATCCATGCTAATGTACTTTCTCTCAGTCCAGAGTAAACAGTACAGTGTGAGGTTGATCATATTCCTCATGAGTAGTCGCTTGCTTGGCACAGGGGAATTTCCTGAAAGCCTTGAGCCTTAAATACCCAATTTGAGTGACACGAGACAAGCAAACAAAATTGTTTAAATGTACCACTTAAAGACGCTCGCTGCTTTCGTCTCTCTTATTTGTGGTAGAATAATAAAACCCAGCCTTGCAATAAACAGAAGTCATATCATTATTTCATAAGTTTGCTTAGTTGTAGCGTAGTAAATTATTTACACTTTACTTTCCGAGGGAAGAAAATACTTTCCTTGCATCAGTATGCTGCTCCCTGGTTGAAGGGACCACCTTTCTCCATCAGTATACTGCTCCCTGGTTGAAGGGACTACCTTTCTCCATCAGTATGCTGCTCCCTGGTTGAAGGGACCACCTTTCTCCATCAGTATGTTGCTCCCTGGTTGAAGGGACTACCTTTCTCCATCAATATGTTGCTCCCTGGTTGAAGGGACTAACTTTCTCCATCAGTATGCTGCTCCCTGGTTGAAGGGACTACCTTTCTCCATCAGTATGCTGCTCCCTGGTTGAAGGGACTACCTTTCTCCATCAGTATGCTGCTCCATGGTTGAAAGGACTAACTTTCTCCATCAGTATGCTGCTCCCTGGTTGAAGGGACTACCTTTCTCCATCAGTATGCTGCTCCCTGGTTGAAGGGACTACCTTTCTCCATCAGTATGCTGCTCCCTGGTTGAAGGGACTACCTTTCTCCATCAGTATGCTGCTCCCTGGTTGAAGGGACTACCTTTCTCCATCAGTATGCTGCTCCCTGGTTGAAGGGACTACCTTTCTCCATCAGTATGTTGCTCCCTGGTTGAAGGGACTAACTTTCTCCATCAGTATGCTGCTCCCTGGTTGAAGGGACTAACTTTCTCCATCAGTATGCTGCTCCCTGGTTGAAGGGACTACCTTTCTCCATCAGTATGCTGCTCCCTGGTTGAAGGGACTACCTTTCTCCATCAGTATGCTGCTCCCTGGTTGAAGGGACTAACTTTCTCCATCAGTATGCTGCTCCCTGGTTGAAGGGACTACCTTTCTCCATCAGTGTGCTGCTCCCTGGTTGAAGGGACTACCTTTCTCCATCAGTATGCTGCTCCCTGGTTGAAGGGACTACCTTTCTCCATCAGTATGCTGCTCCCTGGTTGAAGGGACTACCTTTCTCCATCAGTATGCTGCTCCCTGGTTGAAGGGACTACCTTTCTCCATCAGTATGCTGCTCCCTGGTTGAAGGGACTACCTTTCTCCATCAGTATGTTGCTCCCTGGTTGAAGGGACTAACTTTCTCCATCAGTATGCTGCTCCCTGGTTGAAGGGACTAACTTTCTCCATCAGTATGCTGCTCCCTGGTTGAAGGGACTACCTTTCTCCATCAGTATGCTGCTCCCTGGTTGAAGGGACTACCTTTCTCCATCAGTATGCTGCTCCCTGGTTGAAGGGACTACCTTTCTCCATCAGTGTGCTGCTCCCTGGTTGAAGGGACTACCTTTCTCCATCAGTATGCTGCTCCCTGGTTGAAGGGACTACCTTTCTCCATCAGTATGCTGCTCCCTGGTTGAAGGGACTACCTTTCTCCATCAGTATGCTGCTCCCTGGTTGAAGGGACTACCTTTCTCCATCAGTATGCTGCTCCCTGGTTGAAGGGACTACCTTTCTCCATCAGTATGTTGCTCCCTGGTTGAAGGGACTAACTTTCTCCATCAGTATGCTGCTCCCTGGTTGAAGGGACTAACTTTCTCCATCAGTATGCTGCTCCCTGGTTGAAGGGACTACCTTTCTCCATCAGTATGCTGCTCCCTGGTTGAAGGGACTACCTTTCTCCATTTGTCTATGAAATTCATGTTTAAAATGAGAGAGATAGGATAAGATGGGAAGAGAGGAGAGGAGAAGCTAAGTGTGCTTGGATGTGTAGCTGTCTGTTTCAGATATATTTGTACTACAACCTAAAAGAGAGGTTTGGTCATTTGGGTATCAAATGAAGGTTTGATTTTGTTTTGAAGAAATCCAATGGGTTTGTAGAGCAGCACAGGCAGACACTAACTACCCCTCAGCTAACCCCATCCTCAGCTTGACATCCACTTGGGGCAAGCTGCTAATTTCTTCTCTCATTTGAATGTGTCCACTAATTCACTGGCCAAAATCCTAGTCAATGGTTGAACGTTTCTCATTACCAGCTACTCTCTACTCTCTGTGTGTGTTTGTGTGTAAGTGTGTGTGTGTGCGTGAGTGAGTGTGTGTGTGTCTGTGTGTGCATGCTTGTTTTCTTGTACCAGTCAAAAGTTTGGACACCTAATCATTCAAGGGTTTTTCTTTATTTTTACTATTTTCTACATTGAAGAATAATAGTGAAGACATCAAGACTATGAATAACACATATGGAATCATGTAGTAACCGAAAAGGTGTTAAACAGATCAAAATATATTTTATATTTGAGATTCTTGAAAGTAGCCACCCTTTGCCTTGATGACAGCTTTGCACACTCTTGGCATTTTCTCAAACAACTTCATGAGGTAGTCACCTGGATTGCATTTCAATTAACAGGTGTGTTGAATGTTAATTTGTGGAATTTCTTTCCTTCTTCATGCTTTTGAGCCAATCAGTTGTGTTGTGACAAGGTAGGGGTGGTATACAGAAGATAGCCCTTTTTGGTAAACGTCCATATTATGGCAAGAACAGCTCAAATAAGCAAAGAGAAATGACAGTGCATCATTACTTTAAGACATGAAGGTGAGTAAATACAAAAATTTGGAAATTTCTTCAAGTGCAGTCGCAAAAACAATTAAGCGCTATGATGAAACTGGCTCTCATGAGGACCGCCACAGGAAAGGAAGACCCAGAGTTACCTCTGCTGCAGAGGATACATTTATTAGAGTTACCAGTCCAAATTAATGCTTCACAGAGGTCAAGAACAGCCACATCTCAACATCAACTTTTCAGAGGAGAATGTGTGAATCAGGCCTTCATGGTTGAGTTGCTGCAAAGAAACCACTACTAAAGGACACCAATAATAATAAGACATTCGCTTTGGCCAAGAAACACGAGCAATGGACATGATACCGGTGAAAAGCTGTCCTTTGGTCTGATGAGTCCAAATTTCAGATGTTTGGTTCCAACCGCCGGGGGACGCAGAGTAGGTGAACGGATGATCTCCACATGTGTGGTTCCCCCCATGAGTCATGGGGGAGGAGGTGTGATGGTGTGGGGGAGTTTTGCTGGTGACACTGTCAGTGATTTTTTTTCGAATTCAAGGCACACTTAACCAGCATGGCTAACACAGCATTCTGCAGCAATACGCCATCCATTCTGGTTTGCACTTAGTGGGACTATCATTTGTTTTACAACAGGACAATGACCCAACACACCTCCAGGCTGTGTAAGGGCTATTTGACCAAGAAGGAGATTGATGGAGTGCTGCATCAGGTGACCTGGCTTCCACAATCACCCGACCTCAACCCAATTGAGATGGTTTGGGATGAGCTAGACTGCAGAGTGAAGGAAAAGCAGCCAACAAGTGCTGTTGGAAAAACATTCCAGGTGAAGCTGGTTGAGGGAATGCCAAGAGTGTGCAAAGCTGTCATCAAGGTAAAGGGTGGCTATTTTGAAGAATCTCAAGTTGAAAATATATTTTGATTTGTTTTACACTTGTTTGGTTACCGCATTATTCCATATGTGTTCTTTCATAGTTTTGATGTCTTCAATATTATTCTACAATGTAGAAAATAGTAACAATATATAAAAACCCTTGAATGAGTAGCTGTGTCACAACTTTTCACTGGTACTGTATATGTGGTTGGTGGGACATCAAAATGACAGACAACAGCTGCTGTGTGTGACCCCCAGAGGTTTGGTACCCCTTCTGTCCCCTTCTGATTGAGTGTCTAACCACTGGTCCCTCTGCTCTTGTCAAACACTGCTTAGTCTTGTGCGTTTCCTCACGTAGCTACTCCCACTAGGATATGGGCTGAGATGCCAATGTCAAATCCTGACAGCCATTGTCATTATCAGATCATGTGTGTATGCTGACACTATTTAGAAGTATGCAGAGACGCTCAAGTAAAAACCGTCAGACATGAACATACATGGTTCTGAATGGATCCCATACAGAGACCCATACAAAACCAATACATTTGTTACATGAGTTAACAGCCTCTACAACATACACTACTATTAAAAGTTTGGGGTCAATCAGAAATGTCCTTGTTTTTGAAAGAAAATCAAAATAATTTGTTGATTAAAATAACAGCAAATTGATCAGAAATACAGTGTAGACATTGTTAATGTTGTAAATGACTATTGTAGCTGGAAACGGCTGATTTTTCATGGAATATCTACATAGACATACAGAGGCCCATTATCAGCAACCATCACTCCTGTGTTCCAACGGCACGTTGAGTTAGCTAATCCAAGTTAATAATTTTAAAAGCCTGAAAACTGTTGTACTGATTAAAGAAGCAAAACAACTTGCTTTCTTTAGAATAGTTGAGCATCTGGAGCATCAGCATTTGTGGGTTCGATTACAGGCTCAAAATGTCCAGAAACAAAGACTTTCTTCTGAAACTCGTCAGTCTATTCTTGTTCTGAGAAATTAAGGCTGTTCCATGCGAGAAATTGCCAAGAAACTGAAGATCTGAAGAACGCTATGTATTACTCCCTTCACAGAACAGCGCACATTGGCTCTAACCAGAATAGAAAGAGGAGTGGGAGGCCCTGGTGCACAACTGAGCAAGAGGACCCACAAATGCTGATGCTCCAGATACTCAGCAAGTCTAAAGAAGGCCGGTTTTATTGGATCTTTAATCAGCAGAATGTTTTTCAGGTGTGCTAACATAATTGCAAAGTCATTAAATCAAATCAAATGTATTTATAATGCCCTTCGTACATCAGCTGATATCTCAATGTGCTGTACAGAAACCCAGCCTAAAACCCCAAACAGCAAGCAATGCAGGCGTAGAAGCACGGTGGCTCGGAAAAACTCCCTAGAAAGGCCAAAACCTAGGAAGAAACCTAGAGAGGAACCAGGCTATGAGGGGTGGCCAGTCCTCTTCTGGCTGTGCCGGGTGAAGATTATAACAGAACATGGCCAAGATGTTCAAATGTTCATAAATGACCAGCATGGTCAAATAATAGCGATCACAGTAGTTGTCGAGGGTGCAGCAAGTCAGCAACTCAGGAGTAAATGTCAGTTGGCTTATCATAGCCGATCATTAAGAGTATCTCTACCACTGCTGCTGTCTCTAGAGAATTGAAAACAGCAGGTCTGGGACAGGTAGTACGTCCGGTGAACAGGTCAGGATTCCATAGCCGCAGGCAGAACAGTTGAAACTGGAGCAGCAGCACGGCCAGGTGGACTGGGGACAGCAAGGAGTCATCATGCCAGGTAGTCCTGAGGCATGGTCCTAGGGCTCAGGTTCTCTGAGAGAAAGAGAGAATTAGAGAGAGCATACTTAAATTCACACAGGACACCGGATAAGACAGAAGAACTACTCCAGATATAACTAACTGACCCTTGCTGTCACGCCCTGCGCCCAGCGTTTTATGTCTCTATTTTGGTTTGGTCAGGGTTTGATTTGGGTGGGCAGTCTATGTTCTATGATTTTCTACTTCTATGTGTTTGGCTGGGTGTGGTTCTCAATCAGAGGCAGCTGTCTATCGTTGTCTTTGATTGAGAACCATACTTAGGTACCCTTTTCCCCCACCTGTTTTGTGGGAAGTTAACTTTGACTTTGTTCAGGGCACATAGCCCAAAGCTTCACGGTTTGGTTTTGTTCTTTGTTTTGTCGGGGTCATTTTCAATAAAGAGAAAATGTACGCTTACCATGCTGCACCTTGCCAAGGCAGAGACAGCAAGGGCGGTTCGTTGCTCCAGAGCCTTTCCGTTCACCTTCACACTCCTGGGCCAGACTACACTCAATCATATGACCCACTGAAGAGATGAGTCTTCAGTAAAGACTTAAAGGTTGAGACCGAGTCTGCGTCTCTCACATGGGCAGGCAGACCATTCCATAAAAATGGAGCTCTATAGGAGAAAGCCCTGCCTCCAGCTGTTTGCTTAGAAATTCTAGGGACAATTAGGAGGCCTGCGTCTTGTGACCGTAGCGTACATGCAGGTATGTACGGCAGGACCAAATCAGAAAGATAGGTAGGAGCAAGCCTATGTTATGATTTTGTAGGTTAGCAGTAAAAGCTTGAAATCAGCCCTTGCCTTAACAGGAAGCCAGTGTAAGGAGGCTAGCACTGGAGTAATATGATCAAATTTGTTGGTTCTAGTCAGGATTCTAGCAGCCGTATTTAGCACTAACTGAAGATTATTTAGTACTTTATCCGGGTAGCTGGAAAGTAGAGAATTGCAGTAATCTAACCTAGAAGTAACAAAAGCATGGATTAATTTTTCTGCAATATTTTTGGACAGAGAGTTTCTGATTTTTGCAATGTTACGTAGATGGAAAAAAGCTGTCCTTGAAACAATCTTGATATGTTCTTCAAAAGAGAGATCAGGGTCCAGAGTAATGCCGAGGTTCTTCACAGTTTTATTTGAGACGACTGTACAACCATCAAGATTAATTGATTATTAATTATGTCTAAAACCAAGGCTTCTAGCGATGGCAATTTTGGGGCTTCAACATGTTTAATTTAAAATGTACAGCTGTGTGTCATCCGCACAGCAGTGAAAGTTAACATTATGTTTTCGAATGACATCCCCAAGAGGTAAAATATATAGTGAAAACAATAGTGGTCCTAAAACGGAACCTTGAGGAACACCGAAATATACAGTTGATTTGTCGTAGGACAAACCATTCACAGAGACAAGCTGATATCTTTCCGACAGATAAGATCTAAACCAGGCCATAACTTATCTGTGTAGACCAATTTGGGTTTCCAATCTCTCCAAATGAATGTGGGAATCGATGGTATCAAAAGCAGCACTACGGTCTAGGAGCACGAGGACAGATGCAGAGCCTCGGTCTGATGCCATTAAAAGGTCATTTCCCACCTTCACAAGTGCAGTCTCAGTGCTATGATGGGTTTTCTAATGATCAATTAATATTTTAAAATTATAAACTTGGAATAGCTAACACAACGTGCCATTGGAATACAGGAGTGATGGTTGCTGATAATGTGCCTCTGTATGCCTTTGTAGATATTCTATAAAAAAATCTGCCGTTTCCAGCTACAATAGTCATTTACAACATTAACAATGTCTACACTGTATTTCCGATCAATTTGATGTCATTTTAAGGGACACAAAATGTGCTTTTCGTTAAAAAACAAGGACATTTCTACGTGACCCAAAACTTTTGAGCGGTAGTGTAAATTGAATAGATTGTTTGCGGATCAAGTAATAAATGAGAGGACAAAGTCACCCTTGGTACATTAACTCAGAAGTATATTGAACACTCAGTTGAAAGAAAATTACTGTTACCACTTAGCTTTGGCAGACTTTTGACAGAGTTATGCTGTACAGTGTGGCACACTGTGTTCTGAGTGTTCTGCCTGGTTTGACAGAGAAGAGCAACCCTGTCAATGTAAGTGTGTGTGTGTGTGTGTGTGTGTGTGTGTGTGTGTGTGTGTGTGTGTGTGTGTGTGTGTGTGTGTGTGTGTGTGTGTGTGTGTGTGTGCGCGAGTGTGCTCGTGCGCATGTGTGTGTGCATGTGTGTGATGGAGGCGGGAAGTGTGAAGCAATGAGCTGGAAATACAGCAGAGAACAGCTCCCCGAGTCAGAAGATAAACCACAGTTGAGTGAAAACTGCAATCATCATAGTCAATGTTCATGTTATTGCCACTTACTCACGGACATGACTTGCTACAAAATAAGAATAGAATGAATGATTATTTTGGGGTGGGTTGGCATTGGGAAATATCGTCAAAGGCAGAGAGGCTCTGAGACACCACAGCTAAGTCACAGAGGAGAGTATCACACTGTCATGAAAGCATGACAGATTTGGAAATAACCATCCCGATCCTCCTCAGTGCTTCCACATAGAGAGTCTGCCTGATTTGTAAATTGTCTTGACAGTGGGAAATGTGAATCCTTTATAACACATGTAGCCTTTGTAGTGTGGGTCATGTTTAGGACTGTCCATACACACCTGGCCCTTGCTTGTCTCACTTTACAGTCATTGTAAGCTAAGTACGCATAGGCCTACTCACACATGCATGCACACAGACACAAAAACACATGCATGCACGCACGCATGCACGCATGTACACACACACACACACACATATGTGACTCGATTCAGGAAACGACGCGTGTGTCACGCTTCACAACTTCACGCGAAAGCCATTTGAACGTAAACGTTATTTTTTATCAAAATGCTTTTTTTTGTTGCAGAAATACCTTCTGGAACATGTGAACTTTCATGTGCCATAATAACAAACTTGTATGCTATCTGTAAATACAAATACAATTGTTAAATTACGAGCCTAGTCGGTTTAGCTACAGAAAAAGCCAACAACCTTCCCGCTAGCCATGATTGGTTGAGATAATGAGTGGGCTGGACAAGCTGAGAGATGAGTTTAGATTGGTCTGCCATGGAGCACTCTTCTTTCTACAACATGATTTGGTCTGTATTTGTAGGTAATCCTTTCTAAAGCATATTTTTTTGAAAGATATCACATAGTAGAACTGCATAAGTGTTGCTCTCCACTTTCTGGAGGACCGCGTTTTGAAATCAGTGGAATTAGTGTATGACTGCTAAGGAGATGGAGAAAAGGCTAGTGTGTGATTGCAGACCTGCAGTCGGAGTCGAAAATAGAACACACAGAAGACTGTTGTATGAAACACCTGTCTTGAAGATTACAGAACATCTTCAAACTAAGGGCAACAATGTCATCCATGACAGAGAGGTAGAAGCATCCATCCATGTATATAGGTAAGAGACTCTAGCTAGCTACATTTTCAAAACATTACACATTTCTAATTTTGTCAGAAAGTTTTTTTCATTTCAAGTTAGTGTACTGTTAGCTAGCAAGCTAACGTTAGCTGGCTGGCTCGCAAGCTAAAGTTATGTGTATGATCTGTGTAGTAATATTATTTGTATCTCAGAGCCATTTGCATTGTTAGTTATAGCCTAATTTTGGGTAGCCAACATTGAACCTGGTTGGTTAGCTACCTGCAGATTCATGCAGGGTAGTAATGTTATGAGTTGTGATTATGGTTCATTGTTTAGCTAACTAGCCACATGTCTAAATAAAAGCCTACACTATGCAATTAACCATTTCCATATAATGTTCATGATGGCACTGCAACAACTGTCGTGTTGATAGACGTAGCTTGTAAATTGTCTACTCCGATTTCAGAGAACTCTCGTCTGAGTTTGCCAGAGTGCAGAATAACTGACAAACTCTTATGAACTCACACCCATTGAATATGGCAGGTGTCAGTAAACGTTGGCAAAAAAACGCAAAACGCGCAATTAAATTGTTGCCAGCACCAATTGTTGCAGTCACCAACACCAACACAAAAAACAGCCTAACAAGCTCTGCTACGGTGAATAAAATGGTCAGAGTGAGCTGTTCTCTCATTTGTGTCTGGAAGTAGTTAGCAAGCTGCCAATGTTAGCGAGTTAGCTTGTGTTCTTGACTGCTGTTGTTACATAAGAACGCTCGGATCAACCCTACTACTCGGCCAGAGCATCCAGTGTGCGCTCTGAACGCCCCAAGAATGAAAGGTTCTGATTTTACAAACGGCAATCTGACAATGCTCTGAGTTTAAGAACACCCAGAGCACACTCTGGCACTCCAGATTAAATTAATGAACACACCCATAGCGTAAACCAGCCTTTAGTCTTGAAATCTTTGGTTGTTTAGCACATGGCCTCACATGTCAATTCTTAACCTCTTTCAGCTAGGGGGCACTATTTTTATGTTTGGAAAAATAATGTTCCCAATGTAAACAGCCTATTTCTCAGGCCATATGCTAGAATTTGCATATTATTGACAGATTAGGATAGAAAACACTTTAAAGTTTCCAAAACTGTCAAAATATTGTCTGTGAGTATAACAGAACTGATATTGCAGGCGAAACCTGAGGAAAATCAAACCAGGAAGTGGCTTCTATTTTGAAAGCTCCATGTTCCATAGCCTGCCTTCGCTCCATTTAAAGGGATATCAACCAGATTCCTTTTCCTATCACTTCCTCAAGGTGTCAACAGTCTTCACACATAGTTTTAGGCTTTTATTTTGAAAAATGAGGGAGAAAGATAACATCGCGTCAGGTGTTCGCTTGAGTTTTGCTTGTGCAACAGAGCTTGGGCAGCCAATGTGTCTCCCTCTCCTACTGAAAAAGAGACAGTGCCGGTTGATATATTATCGATTATATATTTTAAAAACAACCTGAGGGTTGATTATAAAAAACGCTTGACATGTTTCTGTGGACATTACGGATACTATTGGGAATTTTTGTCTGCGTTGTCATGACCGCTCGAGCCTGTGGATTTCTGAACATAACGCGCCAAAACAAATATAAAAATAATCTTTATGGAACAAAAGGAACATTTATTGTGTAACTGGGAGTCTCGTGAGTGAAAACATCCGAAGATCATCAAAGGTAAGCGATTCATTTAAGTGCTTTTCTGATTTTCGTGACCAAGCTACTGTGATGCTAGGTGTTCATAATGTTTTGTCTAGTGATTGATAAACTTACACAAATGCTTGGATTGCTTTCGCTGTAAAGCATATTTTCAAAATCTGACATGACAGGTGTATTAACAAAGAGCCAAGCTGTGTTTTGCTATATTGTACTTGTGATTTCATGAATATAAATATTTGTAGTAATATTATTTGATTGTGGCGCTCTGCAATTCAGCGGTTGTTGATGACAATTATCCCGCTAACGGGATGGGTAGCGTCAAGAAGTTAAAGAGCTGGGTGGGGCTAAAGCTTAAGAGGGTGTGAACGATGCTGAATGGGTGTAGACAAAGAAGAGCTCTCCAGTAGGTGTACCAAAATATTTACGGGCCATTTTCTCAAAAACTGAGGTGACAAGTTTGTCAACTTTCAAAGCAGAATTACTTTCCCATTGTTCCGCAACTATAGTGTATGATATACCATTTTCTAGCTCTGAGTCTTTACTTTTATCCAATGTAAAAAACACCTTTTCGAATGTTGCTACGTAACACCGAATCGAGCCGGTCGGTCACATTTACACACCCGCCGGTAAGCATACACATAAACATAAATGGTAAAGACACACATGTACTGTAGATTCAAACACTCCCCCCCCCCCCTGCCTTGCATCTCTCTAATTTATTCATTATTCAGCGGGATAAAACAGTATTGGAGATGAAAATGTCCAACAGCACTCAGCCATTTCTGAATTTTGATTTATGACATCTCTGACATTGCCAGGCTATTTATTGCTTTCTCCACAATGGCTCACGTCGTCAAGCCCTCTTGTGTATCTAATATAATTTGGTGGGGTGTTCAGAAGAGAGATAAGGTTCTGAAGGATTCATACAGGACTGCTGCCCAAGACTATTTTCAACAATATTAAAGCTGCTTCAAAAATAGATGCACTCTGCTCTCGTCTAGAGGGAATTATCTAGCCCAGCTATAATTGTCAGGATAATTTTTTTTAAATAAAATCAATATTCATTTATCAAAGTTCTCAAGATTCATCAACATCTTCTACTTAACCTTTGCTGATCAATGCAAAAACCACTCTTTACGTGACGTTCGGATTTACAGTTATTTTCTTCGTTCTGAATTTCAAATATACTTAATTATTTTCTTATATAAAACTCTCCAGATGTAGTGAATAATAACAAAGCACACATCATCTAAAGTACACATTTTCATCTGTAATTATTATTATGTAAGATAAGACAAAATAGATACATACCATGGATTATGTTAACCACTTCCTGACTTCCTCCACAATCATTTCAGTGTTGAGGTCCATAAATGTACTAGAATTTTGACTAACAGAATCTAGCACACAGTGCGTTCATGTATATGTGAGCTAGTAAGCCCACTTCAGAGTATGCAAGCTGAAAATACAGCAATAACTGTGCACTTATTGTACCCTGTGTTTGGAAGTATCTGGGGAATTTAACATACTGTCTTTGAATCCAACAGATTTTCCGACTGCTCAGTATTCTAAACAGAATGTCACTCATACAGTATTCATACAATTTTAATATTTTCTGATTGACATGGGATCCTGTCAATCAATATATGACAGCCCACTTTATGCATTTAAGAAGAAAATACTAGTCTGCTCATGTCATGCTTGGCACAGTGTTGATGTTGATCCAATTATTTTGTTAAGTAACTACAGTGATTACTATGGTCCAATTATAATGATACATTCTCTGCTAGAATTGGTTGCCTAAGAAAAAGCTACTGTGTTTGTGAAACAATGTGACACACAACTGCACAACTTCAAAGCGTTTTATTTTGTTATTTGTCCTCTGCATGTTCACAGGTGAACAGTAAATCAATATTTTATGAAGGTCAAAACATATCATGCACCCTGTAGATTCTGGTTTACCTAAGATCATCGACCCATAATCCCTTGCCTGCTCCCTTGAAAGCCCCCTCCCTCTCTCTTTGCCCAAAACTGAAGAGGGTACTGGGCAAGCAAATGTGTCCTACTGTGACAAAGTCAATATGGTTGCAGATAGATACTGTGTATGATCCATGTACTGGACATCATTAGCTATCATGTGGACATCTGCTCTATTGGCATCATACATCTTACAATAGTAAAGTCCTTTAATAGTCTTACAATAGCAAAGTCCTTTAATAGTCTTACAATAGCAAAGTCCTTTAATAGTCTTACAATAGCAAAGTCATTAAACTGTCTTAGAATAGCAGAATCACTAAATTGTCGGACAATAGCAAAGTCCTTAAATAGTCTGACAATAGCAAAGTCATTAAATAGTCTGACAATAGCAAAGTCCTTAAATAGTCTGACAATAGCAAAGTCATTAAATAGTCTGACAATAGCAAAGTCCTTAAATAGTCTTACAATAGCAAAGTCCTTTAAGTCTGACAATAGCAAAGTCATTAAATAGTCTGACAATAGCAAAGTCCTTTAATAGTCTGACAATAGCAAAGTCCTTTAATAGTCTGACAATTACAAAGTCCTTTAATAGTCTGACAATAGCAAAGTCCTTTAATAGTCTGACAATAGCACAGTCATTAAATAGTCTGACAATAGCACAGTCATTAAATAGTCTGACAATAGCACAGTCATTAAATAGTCTGACAATAGCAAAGTCCTTTAATAGTCTGACAATAGCACAGTCATTAAATAGTCTGACAATAGCACAGTCATTAAATAGTCTGACAATAGCACAGTCATTAAATAGTCTGACAATAGCACAGTCATTAAATAGTCTGACAATAGCAAAGTCCTTTAATAGTCTTACAATAGCAAAGTCCTTTAATAGTCTGACAATAGCACAGTCATTAAATAGTCTGACAATAGCACTGTCATTAAATAGTCTGACAATAGCACAGTCATTAAATAGTCTGACAATAGCAAAGTCATTTAATAGTCTGACAATAGCACAGTCATTAAATAGTCTGACAATAGCAAAGTCCTTAAACAGTCTGACAATAGCAAAGTCCTTAAATAGTCTGACAATAGCACAGTCATTAAATAGTCTGACAATAGCACAGTCCTTTAATAGTCTGACAATAGCACAGTCGTTAAATAGTCTGACAATTACAAAGTCCATAATGGAACAGAGGCAGGAATATAGTTTATGAAGAGAACATCTGCTACACTTGAAGACTATTGGGTTTTGCTAATGTACAACGGGTGTGTGATCAGAGTGAAAGCAAAGGTGAAAGCAGCATTTAGTATTCTGTACAGGCCTAAACAAGTTGTTTTCCATTGATTTTGCTGGATGTCTCATATAGCAGAAGCCAGCATCTGAAGGCTATGAGATTTCAGGAGTTCAATATTAAAGCTTGGAGCCCCAAGTTGTTAGGATCGCTTATCGGCGCTGGAATAGAACATTCCAGAAGACATTTATCCAAACTTGAAAACAAATATTTTATGTGTTCTAGGCTCTGTTGCCAACCTCAAATGCAAATATATAATACTTTTTTAAGACAAAAGAGAGAGAGAGAGAGAGAGAGAGAGAGACACAATCCCTGCTGATTATTGGTTCCCTGTGTCCTATATAAATATATACAGTGCCTTGCGAAATTATCCGGCCCCCTTGAACTTTGCGACCTTTTGCCACATTTCAGTCTTCAAACATAAAGATATAAAACTGTATTTTTTGTGAAGAATCAACAAGTGGGACACAATCCTGAAGTGGAACGACATTTATTGGATATTTCAAACTTTTTTAACAAATCAAAAACTGAAAAATTGGGCGTGCAAAATTATTCAGCCCCCTTAAGTTAATACTTTGTAGCGCCACCTTTTGCTGTGATTACAGCTGTAAGTCGCTTGGGGTATGTCTCTATCAGTTTTGCACATCGAGAGACTGAAATTTTTTCCCATTCCTCCTTGCAAAACAGCTCGAGCTCAGTGAGGTTGGATGGAGAGCATTTGTGAACAGCAGTTTTCAGTTCTTTCCACAGATTCTCTATTGGATTCAGGTCTGGACTTTGACTTGGCCATTCTAACACCTGGATATGTTTATTTTTTAACCATTCCATTGTAGATTTTGCTTTATGTTTTGGATCATTGTCTTGTTGGAAGACAAATCTCCGTCCCAGTCTCTGGTCTTTTGCAGACTCCATCAGGTTTTCTTCCAGAATGGTCCTGTATTTGGCTCCATCCATCTTCCCATCAATTTTAACCATCTTCTCTGTCCCTGCTGAAGAAAAGCAGGCCCAAACCTTGATGCTGCCAGCACCATGTTTGACAGTGGGGATGGTGTGTTCAGCTGTGTTGCTTTTACGCCAAACATAACATTTTGCATTGTTGCCAAAAAGTTCAATTTTGGTTTCATCTGACCAGAGCACCTTCTTCCACATGTTTGGTGTGTCTCCCAGGTGGCTTGTGGCAAACTTTAAACAACACTTTTTATGGATATCTTTCAGAAATGGCTTTCTTCTTGCCACTCTTCCATAAAGGCCAGATTTGTGCAATATACGACTGACTGATTGTTGTCCTATGGACAGAGTCTCCCACCTCAGCTGTAGATCTCTGCAGTTCATCCAGAGTGATCATGGGCCTCTTGGCTGCATCTCTGATCAGTCTTCTCCTTGTATGAGCTGAAAGTTTAGAGGGACGGCCAGGTCTTGGTAGATTTGCAGTGGTCTGATACTCCTTCCATTTCAATATTATCGCTTGCACAGTGCTCCTTGGGATGTTTAAAGCTTGGGAAATCTTTTTGTATCCAAATCCGGCTTTAAACTTCTTCACAACAGTATCTCGGACCTGCCTGGTGTGTTCCTTGTTCTTCATGATGCTCTCTGCACTTTTAACGGACCTCTGAGACTCACAGTACAGGTGCATTTATACGGAGACTTGATTACACACAGGTGGATTGTATTTATCATCATTAGTCATTTAGGTCAACATTGGATCATTCAGAGATCCTCACTGAACTTCTGGAGAGAGTTTGCTGCACTGAAAGTAAAGGGGCTGAATAATTTTGCACGCCCAATTTTTCAGTTTTTGATTTGTTAAAAAAGTTTGAAATATCCAATAAATGTCGTTCCACTTCATGATTGTGTCCCACTTGTTGTTGATTCTTCACAAAAAAAATACAGTTTTATATCTTTATGTTTGAAGCCTGAAATGTGGCAAAAGGTCGCAAAGTTAAAGGGGGCCGAATACTTTCGCTATACACAAAAAAAAAAAAATATTAGAAGAGAAATGTCATAAATAAGAGATAAAGTTGCGCACTTTTTAACCACACTTGTATTGGCAATGCTGCACTAAGTACAGTGCCTGTAATGGGATGTGTTGTTGTAAAAGCCATGTAATGCAAAGTCAACTATGTTTTTTTTGAGAATAAACTGATATTATGTGATCAAGGCTGTTTGGTAAGGATTTGTTATATTTGTTTGAATTTGTTTAAAGTAAGGATTTGTTGAAATGTGATTGGATTCTATAATTATTTGTTTACCTATAACTACATGTCTAATGCAAATAAGGTATTATTTTTGTCAGTGTAATAACTAAGGAATATGTTAGTTTCACTATTTGCTTATAGGAGACATAATTTGAATCATTTACATTTTTGGGACGTGTTAATGAAACACTTCCTCCATAAGAGAATGACTATACTAATACCTTGTTCACACATTCATGATGTTGCAAACATCTCCAAAAAGCCAGATGTTAGATGTGTCGAGGAATACATTTTGGTGTCACTGTTGTGTTTTCAGCTCTTGTTATGTTATCAATGGGATTTTTCTTTTTTATGCTTTATTCTCAAAATAGGATTGCACTTGTGTGTGTGCTTGTGACCTTTCCAGTTAACCTGTCGCTAAAGCACTCTTCCCACAGCTGTTACGACACCATAATGAGGCATAATTCCAGGTAAACTACACTAGTTTAAATTTATTGCAACCTTTTGACCCTCAGGATATCAGAGTCCTCTGGGCACCAGAGTCTAGCGTAGAACATTGTTTTAATAAATTCATATCTCCTATTATGCACCACTGCTATATTAACTGCAATGCCAATATTCTTCATCTTGTCTTACTCTGACAAACAGAGGCCACAAGACTAATGCTTAGAGAAATATCACATTAATTACCACATAGGCTACTTGATTTACACAGTAAACACAATTAGGCCTATGTGCTAAAGCAGCAGCAATTATCTGTTATTTGTAAGAGTCTAAATAGACTTGAAAGCACATTTTTTTCCTCTCTCAGCTAGGTGATCATTCTCATCATTAGCGGCTGCCAGTAATGACTCCTGTCACTTTCCTACCATGTGATTATTTCAGAGCAGTGGAGACAAACAGCATTTTCTGAAATACCCTAGACTGGAATCTAATTCAGAAATTGGCATCTAGTGCAGAAATCAGACCATTTGTGTGATTAAAGATTGAGAGGCACATTACCTGTGTCTCTAAAAAAGGCCTATCTGCTATTAGACATCCACTCTTTTGAACTTCCTCCTTTTATTAAACTGTTTCTTCCTTTTATAAATGCCCTTGATTGTTGGACTAGCTAATAAAGCCCAGTTGACATGGAGGTTCATCTCAAAATGCTGTCCTATCAACATTTTAGTTGTTGACTCGGTACTTGGAGTGTCCTATTCTTTCAAGTGACAGGTCACACTGTCACTTTTAATTACTTCGCAGGCCCCTCTACTTTCTTGCACTTTTTAAGACAAAAGAGAGAGAGAGAGAGAGAGAGAGAGAGACACACAATCCCTGCTGATTATTGGTTCCCTGTGTCCTCTAGTCCAGAAGGAGCTCTGTCACTTCTCTCCTAAGAAGACAACTGATCCCACCCTCCAGCAGCATGCACCAGCTCCCTCTCCTGGGCTTTCAATGGGCTCCAGCTCTTTGAAGACTCCTGCTTTCATTCCCCCAACTCACTGCTGCCTTTATACTTTGATTGCATATCTCTCATCGGAGTCGTATGGCTAATTGCATCATTCGAATGGTGCTTTTTATGATCATACTCTCTAAGTTGATGATTTATGTAGCTAATTCTTTTAATTAGCAAGAAGAAAAGGTTGTGGAAAGAAAGTAGAGAGAAACCGCTGATCTCAAGTTTGAATGAGTTTTTGGACCAGAGTGAGATCAGGTTTAGAGAAGCTTGTATGAGTTTGTAATACACAGTACTTTATCTTCATGTTAGGGACTATATATACGAAAATACTGAAGAAACGTACTTGTGCACGAATGTAGTGTATATTCCCTTGATGTCATGTGATTTGGATGTCACTATTATCCAGTCAGTAATGGAGTTTGGCCTGGTTTGGAATGAGTAGGTGGCTCCATCTTCTTCTGGCATACACATATTAGTGAACTAGAGTCTCCTCCCTCAGCTAGAGGGCTCAATGCGTCTCTCTCAGTCACTCCTAGTAGCCACGTCAGTGCAATTTAACAGCTCTTTGATCCATGTCCTAAAAGTGAATGGCAAAAAATTAAGCAAATTATCTGCACCACCCACGGGCCTAGGGGGACCGTAATCGTTGAAATGAGGGTTGAATGTTGGACTGTTGGAGTCTCACTGGAGAAAAATAAATAAAAATAAGTTAAATAACCACAGTGACCCGAATCAGGGAGTGTGTTCTGCCTCAACGCTCTCCACCTGTTCGCAACAAGATGAGCTGGCCCAGTTGTTACCAGAGAGCCAGCTGAGTCACTTGCCCTTGGATCTCAGTAAACAGTATTATAAAAGCACGGCACCGCCACAGCCTTATCTACAGGTAGAAACAATTGAGTGTGATAAGAAGTTCAGTGTCTTTCCTTTTTTGCAAGAGCTAACAATACTTGAGTCTGTTTTAGTTGCTACATAATCAGCCTCTACGGCAGATATTGATGGAGTCATTCAAGACTGAGAAGGAACAACAAAAATAAAAATTCCATACCCATACCTGTGAGCATTACATCAAGGGGAATGAGTCTGAAAGGGCATTTGCTTCAAATGTGCTCAACTCCCCATTAACTAAAATCAAACAGAATATAACATGCTGTAAGACAATTCAATTCAAACATTGTCCACATTGTGGACACTCGTACTTTGTCTCATGTTCTGTACTTTCTATAATATATTGTTAAATGTATAATACTTTAAATTCTGGGATTTTGCCAGTAACTTTTCAGCGCAGTGAAATAATGAAAGGCAGGTGAATCCTAGTGAATCCTAGTGAATCCTAATGAATCCTAGTGAATCCCTCCAAGAAGAGCCCGGTTTCACCGCGTCAGTCAGAATTCCTTCTTACAATGTCAATCATGTGCTGGCTTCACATACCCCTCTTCTCATCCGCCAATTGCCCACCTGAAACCCTGCTTAACGATTCCCCCCTATTTAGGGAAGAGGGAAGCCAACCATCGCTATCCACACATCCATTAAATCTCAAATCTCAAGGAAGTTCTTCAATTTAAACAATAACAGCGAGGTAAGCTACCAAACCCACTGCGGTAGTGTCTCCTTCTCATTCCCCTAGCTTTAAGTTAGATCAGTAGCCCTGACCCTCCTCATCCTATAGTCAGTTTCATAGCACTAGGCACCACGACAATCTCAGCCCAGTCTTTGCTTTATGAAACGTAATTTCACAGTTCATTAGAGGCCTAGACCCACTCCTCTGAACTGGTTTGAGTACAGGCACTGTACTTAGTGCCCATTGGCCATTGACTGCATTGGTCAGCTCAACAAATATATTGAATTGCAATATTCAATGAGCTGGACTTGTCTTTATGAATAGAGTATGTGTCCATAAGTGATTGTAGATGCTTAAATGATAGTTTCAAATGACATAGGTCACAAATGCCATTTGTCTTAAGTCTTCTGTATGTAAAAGTAATAAACAAATATAAACATCAGCAACCGCAGAGGTGCTAACAAGTATTTCTTAACATGTGTATCTTCACCGCTGAAGCTTTAATAATGATAATTAAATGTTCAGGCACTCATAACGGTTAGATCAAAGCAAATATAATTCAGGTCAAAAACAAGAGAACATATTTGTGTGTGTGTGTGCATCTGTGTGTGCATGTGTGTGTCTAGGTATACTTTCTTTTAGTAAATGTCATTTGACCACCTGCTGCTGCTGGGTTGCAGATGATACACAGCAGGTCTCAGGATCAAATGAATTAATTCTGGATACACTGAACCAGCTTATTCTTTTTCATTACCCTTTGACCTGATGGTATTTTCCTCTCCTGCAAAAGGCACAGAGCACAGTCACCGGTACTCTGGAGAGGTTTTGCTCTCCCCTCTCCCCACTTACCCCCTCCCGCCTTTGTGTGTAGAGCGGGCCATTTTCATTGGTCTCACCTCCATCAAAACAGAGACGCTTGGCTTGTGTGAGGCGCCACCATTTCAATTCATTTCAAAATCTTCTCTACTTAATGTTCTTGTGTCCAACCCTCCCTCAGTCCTAGTGATGTCTCCCTGATTACTGCCTATCGTATCTCCGCTACCTTCTCCTCATATTTTTCCAGAGTATTAACTGGAAAGTGGCTGTGCAACTCTCACTTTATAAAATATCCCATTAACCTTGTGGGATTGAGAGTGCTTATTGTTTCTTACTTTACTAGGTGTCAGGGAGCAATTGCTTCATTAGGCAATGCCGGACGATAAACAGGAGCGGAGTATCACGCAATCCCAGAGAAGCATGTGGGCTGGGTAATTCAGTGAGCAAAAGGTCTGTTGACCGTTTACCTCCCTGTATGGTTAACTTATTCTCTTTTAATAGACTGCAGGACATGAAAGGAAAACTCTCCTTTTGAATTAATAATGAAAGTCTGAATGATCTAGAGAGTGGAGCACATACATGGCACTGACACAACAAAACACTCCTCGTCTGACGTCTACCCAGGTGCTCTGGTTGGCTTGTGTATACCCCTGTCTTTAAACTCCAAGGCTTAAAATGGCTGTTTACAAAATGGTTTTTAATAAAGCAGCAAGAAGAATGGGACTTGCTGATTCTTAGAAATACAGACATGGTTTGTGAAAGAGAGTATAGTGTATGGGCAGCCATTATTTGAAAAGTTGTTGTTCACTTCTTTCGACCACCCTCATCTATGGTTCAATTGAGGCTTACATCTCCACATCTTTCCTTTAGATTATTCACTCAAACACCACAGGCAAACTGTAACGTAATGAAGAAAAAAGAAAAGCAGAATTTTGAAACCGTTTTTAAAATCCCTGTAGCTTTTAGGACTAGCAGCGTTAGAACTACTTTACTGTTCGGTCCAATTTTTGAGAAGCTTAATAAAGTAGGGACGTTAATTCAGAAGTGAAAAAAAGTATCCCTACATTCCTTGCTTCCTGATCAAAGCACTCAAATGGGTTTATACCATTAAACTAATTTGTTTTTGTTCAGAAAACCAACTAGAACCTTACACGCCCCTCTCCTCATACCCTCTCATTGGGGCTTAACAGAGCATTATGGGAAGGCAGTAATTACATGCACAAAAACTAAAGCAGTTCTCAAATATTCTGTCTAATTTGAATTAATCTGTGCAACTACTACTCAAGCAAGTAAACACAGATGCCCTTTCTGTGAGTAAAGCTATGTAAACTGGAAATATGGTCCAGTGACTGGCAGTGTCCACAGGTATCACTGAATCATAAACAGAGAGGGAATGGTTGGAGTAATGAAGCGTGTCTAACTGTTCATGACAGAGGCTGTCTGCTGCCACATCTCATCTGTTCAACCAGCAGAGAGTGTTCGTTCTAAAGCATTAACGCACATTGTAACACTATTACTCTAAAACTATTACTCCTCATCTTATCCACCTCTAAACGTAATCCTGAAGGACCTGTCAGTTGGCAGAGAGGTAAAGAAGATGTGTTGTATCCCCAACGGATCTCAGACATCAATAGTCTGGCGGAGGCCCAATAATATGTTGCATATAGAGCTACCAACACTTCATTTCAATATTACAAAGGGAAAACAGTATTTCCAGTAATTTTATCAACATTGGTTAGATTCATTAAGGAACTACTGAACAGTCTATGTCATAATAAAGTCAAACTAATAAAGGGGAATGGCATTTAAAAAAAATATGAGTTTACAAGTTGAATTATTTTGGTTATTACCAACAGGACACCGGTACATTTATAAATTCAGATGTGTTTCATGGTCGAAACTGTCCTTTAAACTGGTAGGGTTTTGTTTACTTGGATGGTTTCAACTTAGTAACCCACACAAATAATACTAAAGGTACCATCCCGTTACACCGGTCGACATGCCCAAAGAGGATCAGACAAGAGTGCGAGACGATAGGATTTTTGCAGGTCAGAAAATTGTCTTGAAAAGTTTTGCCTGTCCTAGTGTAATACGTCTGCAGTTGAAATCACTTTTCCAGGTTCAAATCCCCATGGTTGCTGTGGGATCCTGTGTCTGCTGCTTCAGGCTTAGAGTAATACGTAGAACACAAGCAACAAACGCAGAGCTCAGGGCTTTCCTTATAATCCAGCCTAGCCACTTTGAGCCATGTTAGGATCGGAGAGCAGAGCTACGTTGGTGTCTTGGTCTAGGTGTATTACTGTCTCAACACATGTAAAGGCCTGGATCACGGGCAGTCCTTAATTCACAAGTTAACAACATGAAGATGTAAGTCTGGAAACTTTCATAGAGCATTTGAAAAATCATTTAGCTATTAATAATTCAGCTTCATACAATCAATTTAGTGAAGGGAATGTTATAGAGCAGCAATGTGGGAGTACATGTGTCTATGGAATTTAGTGGGATTTCATTTGAGGAGTAGACAATGTACTGTAAGGATCGTTGTTTGACAAAAAAAGAAAAATCTGTTTCTGTTGGTGTGTAGTTCATTTTGGAGAATTCCTATCTGGAAATGTACAGATTAGTACCTAAGAATATGCCAACAAACCAAACATTACAATAGCAATAGTTTCTGCTCAGTAGTGTTTCTGATCACATTCACACTTGCTTCAAATACTGTATCGATGGTGAAATCCATTGACACATGATGATGTATTTCTGTTGACACATGCAGTCCTTTTTAATTAGTCCACTCAGACTAATATGGTGTAGATATCGAAGGCAGAGGGACTGGAAGTTGACGTTTGAACATGGAAATATCAATATGAAATATGAAAAAGACGGCATTTGGATAGGTCACAACCTGAATAGAAAATCACATCATTAGGAAAGTCAAAGAATAGCTGTGTGAAAGACAGGTTTTTGGGGAATAAATCAATCAAGATAATGTAATGTCATAGAATCCTATCATTAGTGAAGATCTAGTGAGGGCCTGTCCAGACTTCACATCCTGCCACTGTTTGACTGACGTAAACTATGCCTGAGGGTGACAAAGTAGTGCCAGACGAAGTAGCAGAATTCAAATCAGTACTGGTGATGAATGTTAAAGGTTTTCTTCCAGAGAAGTATGTACAGTACTGTATGTTGTTAAAAAGTCAAGATCGTTGTTGACATACTGAAAGCTTGACACAGCCGTGTCTGTCTATTTTTAATTGGAAGTATGGCTTTGAATGTGTCTTCAGAAAATCTACTCTCTTGACTTTCGTGACACTGAAAATGATCTGAGCAACAAGAATTGTTCGGCATGAGCTAATTAATGATGCTACTTCTGGCGTGTTACATATTAAAACTATAATAATTCATGACTAAGAAAATCTTAGCCCGCTGGTGCACATGGAGGCATCCCTTGGTAAATAAATGGATAGTTTTAAGGAAGGATTAGGAAATGCCAGATGCATTCGCTGACGTCAGCACTTTACTTTCTCTAGCCCTACAGTGGCATCATAACCACATCATGGAGAGGAGAAAAGGCCTGCTGCAATTCACTGGACAGAGAGGAAGTTTTAGAAATGATATAAGCTCCACAAATTGATCACTAGCAAGATCACTGACACAGAACTTCAAAGCGAGCTGGATTCAGGTCACCTGTGAGACACCATTTGCATTAGAACCTCCTGATTAGAGAGGGACGTACGGATCTGCTTCACTTAGCTCCGTGAGTTTGTCATGTTCCCTCTATGTGACTGCAGCATAACGTCTTTCAAAAAGGAAAGCACCTCACCAATCACCACTGAGACTGAATCAGTAGCAGTAACACCAATAGATCACGTTTGCGACTAGCCTCATCAGCTTTGTTTTTCAAATTCAGTGACCAAGCCTTGCTCATGTCTGCAGGTTATATTTGTGTCCGTAGACAAACTCGTTTGTTTGCACTGATGGCTTTCCATCGCTTATGTACATGGCTTACAACACTGCTCCAGGGAGCTGCTGGACCCAACAGGTTATAGTTGGCATTCATTTCCAGAGAAGGAGACATTCACAGAGAAGGAGTCATTCACAGAGAAGGAGACAGAGAAGGAGACGAAGTTGTAATTTTAGTGAAGCAGTTCTGAAGTGCAGCAGCGCAATTAGCATGACAGGATGCTTTAATTCATGACTTCATGCTGTATGACAGCAAGTTGAGTGTTTCCTTCCTCCAACCCAGACCCAATATGCAAAGTATGTAGAACGTATCTCGTCGAGAAAATGTTGTCTGCAGTAAGAGTGGACGAAGGCATGAATAACATGTTGGAGATGTAATTTACACCGCCCAAAAAACTGTTTGGGGCCGGACACACACACACACACACACACACACACACACACACACACACACACACACACACACACACACACACACACACACACACACACACACACACGAACGGACTATCTAGTCAATCACAACCATCTTTTTACTCAGGTAAGTGTTTTAGAGTGATATACTGTTGACCTTTTCCCTCACTGGACTGTTACAGAGTGGTGCAGTGTTGCTATCACTCTAGCAGATATCATAACACTATGTTTCAGCTACTACTTGACATCATGCAGTCAACGTTTGCTTGGGAAGCTACACTCTTAGAAAAAAAAGGGTTCCAAAAGGGTTATTTTTGATTCCAAGTAGAATCAATTTGGGTTCCATGTAGAACTCTCTGTAGAAATACTTTTACATGGAACACAAAGGGGTTCTACCTGAAACAAAAGTGCATCCAAAAGGGGTTCTTCGAAGGGTTCTCCTATTGGGACAGTCAAAGAACTGTTTAAGGATTAAAATAGCAATTTTTTTGTAAGAGTTTAACCAGCACAATCTATCCAATAAGAGCAAGCCACACTTTATACTCTATCCAATGACAATATACCATACAAGCTTTCACAGACTTCGAAACAATCTCTATACAAGGTCACAGCTTAGTGAAGCTTGTTGAAGACCATTTAAAGTTGTGAATGCGGCTCTAAATTGGTGAAAATAGATTATTTGTCTAAAAACATTAATTTTCCTCGATCTGGGTACTCAGACTTTAGATTGAGAACAGGCCATATACATGTGACTTGGTCATGACCACTGAATTCTCATGACCTTTGTTTTCACAGTGTTTCTACATTCCAAACCCACTCTGTTGTTGTTGGTAGCACTGAGGAAAACACACAAAATCAATCAAGGCACTGGCTTGTGGTTAATCAATATCTGAGCCTGTAAGGTTTCCCTTTTTTCCTCCACTGTTTATATTAGTCCTATGTCCTCTTTGAACATTCCCCAAACCCACTTATGAGTGGATTTCTCTCACACAATAGAGTTGATGGAGGTCGTTCCTTTTGAGTGTGAAGCGCAATTTGGTGAGTGAGGAAAATCTATGTACAGTATGCAGTAGAATTGTGGAGAGTAGAATGTTTGATTAGTGAGCCTGTCTCTCTGCTGCTGCCCAGACTGCAAGTCCTCATTCCATGGTTATCCCTTCACTACTCAGCCAAGACTGCTGGCCACAAACACACACAGACACAAGCTCAGAAGATGCCAGTAGAGCCGGGGAGAGGGACATGCAGAACAAAGACAGCTTCGGTATGACATAGCCATGGGACTCCACATTGTGGAAGGCACGGCTAGTGTTTCATTTCCCACATTACCCAGAGGTCTTAATTAGTTTAGGTTAATAATGCGCTGCCGTAATTGACTAGTCTTTTATCCTCTTCGTGTATCATTTTACTGCCTGGAACCAACCTGCAGTGGGGGGACCTTATTTCACATAACAGTGATACTGCCCAATTTCCTAATATGATATATTATGTATTTATTTTCACTGTCTCTCGCTCTGTCTCTTTAGCTCTCTCTCACTCTCTCTGTCTCTAGCTATCTCTCGTTCTGTCTCTATAGCTCTCTCTCACTCTAGTTTTGTCTCTATAGCTCTCGCTCTCTCTCTCGCTCTGCCTCTAAAGCTCTCTCTCATTCTCTCCTGCTCTCTCTCCCTCTCTCGTTCTCTCTCGCTGTCTCAAGAGCTATCTAACTCTCGCTCTATCTCACACAATTTCAATTGACTTTATTGACATGGCAAGTTCATTATCACTTACATTGTCAAAGAATACATATAGAAAAAAATACATATAGAAAAAAATATTTATATATATATATATATATATATATATATATATAAATGAATGGTGGGACCAACAGCAATAATAATAGTAGTAGTGGACATGGGATTACCAGTAACAACAACTACAACAACAATATTAATCAGAACAACAATACATTAAAGCAATGGTAGTAGACCAGTGTCAACATGACTGAGAAGACACATGACGTGGTATGAAAGACAAAACAAAACAAGATGGGAAATATTATCAACATTACATTGCACTTTTCACTGGCTGTCCCTCAGGTTGTGCGAGGAGGACACATGTTTGGCTGCCAAAGCTGCACAATTTGGCTTTTCACCCAATAAATATTTGATTTTTTTAGCATCTTTTATAATTTCAAATCCTTTGTATTGAATTATAATTTTTGGAAATAAATATTCTCTTAGGTCTGAGTATTTGTCACGGTGTAATAGGAAGTGCAGCTACCACTCCCCTGGAGCAGAGTGAGCACAGCCTGTCATCTCTGGGCAGCCAGGTTTGTCTGTGACGACTGGTCTCTATAGTCAGACTGTGCTCACTGAGTCTGTACTGTTGTGTCTTTGGCTATGCCGGATAAAGTGATATGACATGCTATTCTATAAAATAATTTATCCGTAATTAATATCACCTGATTGAGCTAATCATGTAAATGTAATTAACTAGAGAGTCGGTCACCACAAAATAATATTTATAGAGCTGTTATCTTGTTGTCGAATTTCATCCCGCTAACGGGTTCGGTGCGCAGCGAGGTTAAGATAGAATTTGTGTCATGCCACTTGGGTGGGTGTAGTGTGAGGATGGTGGAGTTCTTGTGCTCATCTTACCATGACCCTCAGCCTATCACATGTGAGCATAGTAGACTCAGCATTTGTTCAATGTCACACATTTGATTGGTGGGGGCTGGGCCAGTTGCTCCTCTCACAGCCTGTGCGTAGCTCTGCCTGCTGGGCTGTGGCTCCTCCAAGTGTGGGTCTGCGGTGAGGGGCCGGGGGGTGGGAGGCCTCGTCTGGGTGGCTCTGAAGCTGGGATGGGATGGTCTGTGCTGTGCTGGCTGTGGTGGGCATTGAGGTTGGTGGTGCTGTGGTCGTGGCTGGGGGTTCCAGGGTGTGGTTCGGGGTGTTGTCTTGGTGATCTTGGCGGGGTGGAGATTGCTCCGCTGTTCCTGGGTGGAGAGGTCGGACTGCGGTTTAAAGCGACGTCCTTTAGAGTCTTGGCAAGGATGGGGACTCTCTCCCTGTACAGGTGAACATGGTCATAGAGACAGTCCAGATCGAGGGTGGGATGGTGGGCCAGGTGTAAATTTGGTCGCAGGGCACAGTCCCGGGATAGGCTGGCGTTTAATCTTTGGATTGTGGCAGGGTGGAAGTCCTTCCTCTGTAGAAGGGTTGACACCATGATTTTTGAGTTGGGGAAGATTGCGGACGCCTTCTCAATCATTCCCCGTAGTGAAGTCGCCACCCTCTCCTGCTGAGCACGCAGGTCGTTGCTTCCGGTATGTATGATTATGTGGCTTGGCGACCCCAGATTGGCCTTATCAAGCAGCTACATGGCATTCTGCGTTGTTGGGCACCACACCTTTCTCGTTTTGTGTCTAGGGAAAAGTCAGCCAGTTTTTCTTCTGGACTGGAGGGGGCAGAGGGGGGGCTGGTGGGTGTTGGAGCTGGGGTGTGGCTGGTCTGTGCCGGTGCCGCTGTCAGTGGGAGGCTGTTCTGTGGGTCGGGGAGGAGGGGTGCAGCAGGCAGGGCTGGGGAGGCCTGGCTGGTTGAGCTGGGCTCCTCTGCTGTGTGAGGGCAGGTCATAGAGTGGTGATCTAGCTGCTCCTGCAGCCTGTCCTCTGTTCTCTTTCTCTCCTGCAGCTCCTCTCTTAGTGTGGTCAGATCGTTATTACTGTTCTACCTGTCTTTTTGTAGCTCTCTCACCTTCTTTGTTGGATCAGCCAACTCTGTCTTGAGTCCGTCTCTCTCTTGCTGAACCTCTTTCAGCTGTGTTGCAAGGCTGCTGTCCTGTCCTTACCTTGGTTAGTAGCTCCTTGGAGGTGTGGTTGTCTGGTTGCTGTTTGCTCTCCTTCAGCAGGACCATCTCCCCCTCCAGTTTGGTGAACTCATCCCTCATGGCAGCCATGGTGGTGAGGAGGGCCTAAGTTAGCTCTGCACTGAGGGGGTCGCTCTCCTCCTGGGGCGTGTCCTCCACTATGGTGGGAAGAGAGGTGCTGGATCTGCCTTTTTGGGTGGGGAGAGTAGGGATGAGGGTGGTGCTGGTGGAGTTTGTCTTGTGGGAGGGCATGGGCTCTCTGCTCTCTCAATGGTCTGAACGTCTGTTATAGTATGTATCTCTCTCGCTCTGTCTCTATAGCTCTCTTTCTCTCTGTCTCTATAGCTCTCACTCGCTTTCCCTCGCTCTGTCTCTATAGCGCTCTCTAGATCTCTCTCACTCTCTCAATCTCTCTCGCTCTTTCTCTATAGCTCTCTTTCTCTCTGTCTCTATAGCTCTTACTCGCTTTCTCTCGCTCTGTCTCTATAGCGCTATCCCGATCTCTCTCGCTCTGTCTCTATAGCTCTCTCTCGCTGTCTCTATAGCCATCTCTTGCTCTCTCTCGTTATGTTTATATAGCGCTCTCTCGCACTGTCTAAAGCTGTCTCTCGCTCTCTCTTGCTCTTTCTCGCTCTCTCTCTCTAGCTCTCTCTCACTCTGTCTTTATAGCTCCTGTCGCTCTCTCTCTCTCGCTCTGTCTCTATATCTCTCTCTATTGCTGTCTCTATATCTCTCGTTCTCTCTCGCTCTGTCTCTATAGCTCTCTCTTATTCTCTCCCGCTCTCGCACTGTCTCTATAGCTCCCTCTTGCTCTCTCTCAAGCTCTCTTGCTCTGTCTCTATAGCTCTCTCTCGCTGTCTAAATAGCCCTCTCTCGCGCTATGTCTCTATACCTCTCTCTCTCTCCAGCTCTCTCTCACTCTCTCTCGCTCTGTCTCTATAGCTCTCTCTTGCTGTCTCTATATCTCTCACTCTCTCTCGCTCTGTCTCTTTAGCTCTCTCTCGCTCTGTCTCTATAGCTCCCTCTTGCTCTCTCTGTCTCTATAGCTCTCTCTCGCTCTCTCTCGCTCTATTTCTACAGTTCCATTTAGCTCTCTCTCGCTCTGTCTATAGCTCTCTCTCGCTCTCTCTCACTTTCTCTTGCTATGCCGCTATAGCTCCTTCTCTATCTCTCTCGCTCTCTCTCACTCTCTCTTGCTCACTCGCTATCACACTCTCTCGCTCTGTCTCTATAGCTCTCTTGCTGTCTCTATAGCTCTCTCTCGCTCTGTCTCTATAGCTCTCTCACATTCTGTCTTGCTCTCTTTCACTGTCTCTCGCTCTCTCTTTAACTCTCTCTCGCGCTCTCTATAGCTCTCTCACATTCTGTCTTGCTCTCTTTCACTGTCTCTCGCTCTGTCTCTTTTGCTCTCTCTCCCTCTAGCTCTTGTTCTGTCTCCATAGCATTCTCTCATTCTGTCTCTATAGCTCTCTTGCTCTCCACCCCTTGGTCTCTATTGTTCTCTCGCTCTGTCTCTCTACCTCTGTTTCTACAGCTCTCTCTTGCTCTCTCGCTCTGTCTCTATAGCTCTGTCTCTATAGCTCTCTGTCTCGCTCTATCACTATGGCTCTCATTCACTCTCTCTAGCTCTTTATCTTTTGTCTTTTGTGTTTCTTCTTTCTCACACAAGTTGGTTCCACTTCGCTTGAACAAAACTTCCAGTATTACAACTACAACTTCTTAAAGTGTGACGAAAATGACCTTTTTTTTTCCACTGAAGAGAGTCATGTCTTGGTTCTTAGAAAGAGTGTGAAGAAATTAACAACCTTCACCAATCAAAGGCTATCTTAATAACATTTGCAGAAGAAGCTGCATTAGAGCAGACCTATTCAAATTATTAAGAAATCAATACTGTGTGGTCGTGTTTGACTGACCACTGTTTTAAGGATTAATCTACTGTTAATTGACGTTGTAATTTGATTCCTGAGAATAATCGTGGTTTGCGTAATGTTGTGGACTGCAAGGTATTATACAAATATGGGGCACCATGTAAGAGTTGGAAAATTGAGATATTTGTACTTTAAAATAGGATTTTTTTAGGCAAACAGATATTCAAAATGTGAATGTCCTCCTTTTGACACTCGCATTCTTCCCACAGCTCGTTAGAGGTCATCTCCCAAGCATACCAACACATTCAGCTCTAAAGGCATCCTAATCACAAGGTACATCTTAACAACAATAATCAGAGCTGCTAATTACATGTTGTTTTCTTCTTCTCTTTAGTTATCTCTATTTCTTTATTTTCTTTCATGGATGGAGCAAGGGAAGGTGACTGAGATACAGTGGGGCAAAAAAGTATTTAGTCAGCCACCAATTGTGCAAGTTCTCGCACTTAAGAAGATGAGAGAGGCCTGTAATTTTCATCATAGGTACACTTCAACTATGACAGACAAAATGAAAAAAAAAATCAAGAAAATCACATTGTAGGATTTTTAATTAATTAATTTGCCAATTATGGTGGAAAATAAGTATTTGGTCAATAAAAAGTTTATCTCAATATTTAGTTAAATACCCTTTGTTGTCAATGGTAGAGGTCAAAAGTTTTCTGTAAGTCTTCACAAGGTTTTCACACACTGTTAATGGTATTTTGGCCCATTCCTCCATGCAGATCTCCTCCAGAGCAGTGATGTTTTGGGGCTGTTGCTAGGCAACACGGACTTTCAACTGCCTCCAAAGATTTTCTATTGGGTTGAGATCTGGAGACTGGCTAGGCCACTCCAGGACCTTGAAATGCTTCTTAAGAAGCCACTCCTTCGTTGCCCGGGCGGTGTGTTTGGGATCATTGTCATGCTGAAAGACCCAGCCACGTTTCATCTTCAATGCCCTTGCTGATGGAAGGAGGTTTTCACTCAAAATCTCATGATACATGACCCCATTCATTCTTTCCTTTACACGGATCAGTCGTCCTGGTCCCTTTGCAGAAAAACAGCCCCAAAGCATGATGTTTGCACCCCCATGCTTCACAGTAGGTATGGTGTTCTTTGGATGCAACTAAGCATTCTTAGTCCTCCAAACACGATGAGTTGAGTTTTTACCAAAAAGTTATATTTTGGTTTCATCTGAACATATGACATTCTCCCAATCTTCTTCTGGATCATCCAAATGCTCTCTAGCAAGCTTCAGACGGGCCTGGGCATGTACTGGCTTAAGCAGGGGGACACGTCTGGCACTGCAGGATTTGAGTCCCTGGCGGCGTAGTGTGTTACTGATGAAAGGCTTTGTTACTTTGGTCCCAGCTCTCTGCAGGTCATTCACTAGGTCCCCCCGTGTGGTTCTGGGATTTTTGCTCACCGTTCTTGTGATCATTTTGACCCCACGGGGTGAGATCTCACGTGGAGCCTCAGTGGTCTTGTATGTCTTCCATTTCCTAATATTTGCTCCCACAGTTGATTTCTTCAAACCAAGCTGCTTACCTATTGCAGATTCAGTCTGGTACCTATTGCAGATTCAGATTCAGATTCAGTCTTCCCAGCCTGGTGCAGGTCTACAATTTTGTTGCTGGTGTCCTTTGACAGCTCTTTGGTCTTGGCCATAGTGGAATTTGGAGTGTGACTGTTTGAGGTTGTGGACAGGTGTCTTTTATAATGATAACAAGTTCAAACAGGTGCCATTAATACAGGTAACAAGTGGAGGACAGAGGAGCCTCTTAAAGAAGAAGTTACAAGTCTGTGAGAGTCAGAAATCTTGCTTGTTTGTAGGTGACCAAATTCTTATTTTCCACCATAATTTGCAAATAAATTCATAAAAAATCCTACAATGTGATTTTCTTGATTTTTTTTTCTCATTTTGTCTGTCATAGTTGAAGTGTACCTATGATGAAAATGACAGGCCTCTCTCATCTTTTTAAGTGGGAGAACTTGCACAATTGGTGGCTGACTAAATACTTTTTTGCCCCACTGTACCTTCTGTGGCTACAGATAAGTTACAAGATAACTTTTTGTTGTTTCTAAATGCTGAAGTTTAAACTATACGTTTGAGGAATGATGAATAAGCATGGATTATACATGTTATGAATTTTTTTACTAAATACTGAAGTTTAAACTATGCATTTGAGTAATGATATTTAGCATAGATCCACACGTTACTCCAATTTGTGTGGCTCTGTTACACACTCAAAGAACGTTGGTATGGTCATGCTATCAGGATCACCAGCTTATTCTATGAATTTCTTTGTCATCATTAGTCATCATTAGTCCTTTAAATCGGTGTGATCCATCATGCAGTAGACTGAGAAGCATTATCTAGTGAATAGTCCACTTTATTGAAAATCATGTGCAAACAGAAATTTATATTTTACATTTTGCTTTATAATGGAGCAACCTGAACTTAGGGGTAGACGTAACATAGTAAATGTAAATCAAAGACACTCATTTCGTATGGTACTGTTTGTATTATTTTGTGGATGTCCATCATCCATTTCGTAATATATATTACAAATTGCAATTTGTTTAAATGTTACCAATTGCAATTCATACAATATGCCAAGACATTTCAAAAAGTATGATATGTTAAACTCCAATTTGTTGTGGCTAATGTTAGCTAGGTGGCTAATGTTAGATAGGCTAGGGGTTAAGGTTAGGGGTTAATGTTAGGTTTAAGGTTAGGATTAGGAGTTAGGTTAAAGGGTTAGGGAAAGGGTTAGCTAACATGCTTAGTAGTTGCAAAGTAGCTAAAAATTAGTAAGTAGTTGCAAAGTTGCTGATTAGCTAAAATGCTAAAGTTATCCATGATCAAATCATAGACATTAAAACCAGTAGATAGTGATGGCGTTGATGTCATCCAAGTATTTCTATGGAGAAGTCCCGATGGCGCAAGTATTTGAATTTGAAGCGTGCCATATTGCTGAATGGGTCTGAATGGCACCAAAATAATTGCAAAATATCATGTTGAAAGTGGCCATAACCAGCAAAGGATCATGATCGATGCAATTGTTTTCATCCTACCTGAGCCTTCTTGTATCTTGTGATTGGTCTGTGTCAGCACGTGGTCCTGTGTGACGACAAATGTAGTAGTCAGAATGGATCACTATTTAATTAAAAATCTCGATTTGTAGCAAACTTTTAAATAATTCACTGTGGGGATCAAACTTGATCATAATAAACACAGTCCAAAATGGCCATCTAAAATTTTTTTTTTGTGTGTGTTTTTTTGGCAATCGTAAGTTACAGTACATAGGGCAGACCAGGGCTCGTGACTTCACTCTCCAGACCGGACACTGGGGGCCTGGATGAGATTCGAACACACAACCTTTGGGTTGCTAGACCCAGGTTCTTTTTGGCAAACTTGAGTCAGCTTTTTGGACAACATGGGTCCCATTATACCAAGCAAAAACCAAACACTGCATCTCACAGTAAGAACCTCATACCAACGGTCAAGCATGGTGGGGGTAGTGTGTTGGTTTGGGGATGCTTTGCTGCCTCAGGATCTGGACAACTTGCCTTAATAGAAGAAAACATGAATTCTGCTCTGTATCAGAGAATTCAACAGGATAATGTCAGGCCATCCGTCAGTGAGCTGAAGATGAAGTGCAGCTGGGTCATGCAGCAAGACAATGATTCAAAACACTCAATAAAGTCTACATGAAAATGGCTGAAAATCAACACATTTTTCAAAGTCCAGACCTAATCCCAAATGAAGATGTTTTGGCAGGACTTGAAACGAGCAGTTCATGCTTGGAAACCCACAAATTTCGTTGAGTTAAAGCAGTTCTGCACGTAATACTGGGCCAAAATTTCTCCACAGCGATGTGAGAGACTAATCAACAACTACAGGAAACGTTTGGTTGGAGTCATTGCAGCTAAAGGTGGCACAACCAGTTATTGAGTGTAAGGTGGCAATTACTTTTTCAAACATGGGAATTGGGTGTTGCATAACTTTGTTAGTTAAATAAAAAATAACAAAAAAATGTATATACACTCAGGTTCTCTATATCTAATTGTAGGTTTTGGTTGAAGATCTGATAACATTCAGTATCAAAAATATGCAAAAATAGAGAACAGAATAGCAGTCTTATGGCTTCGGGGTAAAAGCTGTTCAGGGTCCAGTCGGTACCACTTTACTATGCGGTAGCATAGAGAACAGTCTATAACTTGGGTGGCTGGAAGCTTTTACCATTTTTAGGGTTTTCCTCTTGACACCTGGTATAGAGGTCCTGGATGGCAGGGAACTCGGCCCCAGTGTTGTACGGGGCAGTACACACTACCCGCTGTAGCACCTTGCGGTCAGAAGCAAAACCTTGAGGGATTGTTAGTATCAACTAGCATTGGTGAGGTCTCACCTGGTGCCGACATAAAGCCAGACAAAATAAAGGCATTTCACACCAACTGTCTGAAGCTAATTTGTTTATTTGTTTTTTTTTGTCACATTTTAATGGAGCCTGTCCCTCAAGGGAAACCGTGCTGGGTGCACTTGATTGTTTCAGATGAAGGAACATCCCCAGGGTTGCTCCACACTCCACATAGTCTAACCTCATTGAGTGTTTGTTTGCCAGTTGAATCGAGCCCATACTTTGTGTCTGTCTAATTTTAGTGTGCCACTTTCTTTCTTTGGTGGCTTTGGCTCTGATTAGGTCTCTCAGTCCAATGCTAAGAGACAGACAGCCGTGGCCTGGGCAGGCTGCAGGCTGGAGGGAAGGGGGTGGTGCCAGGCCATCTGTTCCTCTGGAGGCTCCAGGAGAGAGGAACCAATGTGCAGCACAACAGGAAGTCTCAGTTATTTCTCGGGTTTAGTGAGTGTTGAGCTCCAGCCCCTTGAAAATACAAGAACTCAAATGTGACCGGGCAGCCATTAGAGGAAAATAGAGGACACTGACGCACAGCATTACTACAATGGACTCAAGGCCAGAATCACTGCTTTATTGTTTTCCCCCAATCATTGAGCAACCCATAATGCTAGTTAAGGGGATACTCACATGGCACTACACCAGGAGTCTCATTGGCCTGTTAATTGCCTTTGTATTGATAGAATCGGGGAGATAATGATTGCTTTTCACATCTGCAACATCTGAGCTGCTTTGTTTTTCAGGTGAAAAGGGGAATGGAATAAATCAAATGAACACACAGACACACACATTGGTGGATGGGGTGGTTGCAGTCTATCTCCACAGTGAAAACACAGTATTTTTATATTGCTGCAGGACTGAAAACAACACCTCATTAATAGGTAACACCTCTTCCCCTGTAATGTTGCAAAGAAACAAAGGCACCTCTCTACTTTACAGATGTAGACACAAACAAGTTATGCTCATCACACATGGCAGTGTGTTGTGTTGTTCCATTCCGGTCGCTGATTTGTTGATCGAGCCAAAGACTCTGGCTTTCATTTCCTTAATGTTCTTAAAGCCTATGTCCCCGGCATGCAAAGCAGAGTATCAATTATCTGCATTGCTCTCCTGCTGTTCTCTCCTCTCCCAGGGAACAAACAGTGACTTTCAGAGAACTGAAGCCCCAGTTCAATGGTGGTAACAATGACAGGCAATAATAACACATATAAAACAAATGCGCCAAAGCAGAACAAAAGTGCAGCGCTAACAGAGAGCAACAGTGACTACTGGCTTCCATTGAGGAACTTTTCCATTGTTAAATATAATCATCTTCTGTTCTCTGTGCACAGTGTGCACGGGAGGAACTCCATAGGGAGTTAATTTACACAAAACTTTGCTTGGCAAATTTAGCAACTTTTCTTTGCTCACTGCTTAGTTTTTTTCAGGCTAATAGATCCTGCTGTACGTGTCTCTGTGAGCAAGGACTTTTCTTATTGGACCTGATTGATTGCCATGCATGCTGTATTCACCACAAAGAAGCAGGCTATTGAGGTTATTCTTGAGGTTATTCTTTTGTGTGTGTGTGCAATACTAAGAAATACATATATATATATATATACACACATGTACTGTGCCTTGCAAACGTATTCATCCCCCTTGGTGTTTTTCCTATTTTGTTACATTACAAACTGTAATTTAAATTGATTACTTGGATTTCAAGTAATGGACATACACAAAATAGTCCAAATTGGTGAAGTGGAATGAAAAAAATACCTTATTTCAAAAAATAAAAATAAAAAAAACGTTCCAAAATTAAAATAGGTGAGTGAATATGTATTCGAGCCCCTAAATAAGATCTTGTGCACCAATTACCTTCAGAAGTCACATAATTAGTTGGATTGCACACAGGTGGACTTTTTTAAGTGTCACATGATCTCAGTATACAGTGGGGCAAAAAAGTATTTAGTCAGCCACCAATTGTGCAAGTTCTCCCACTTAAAAAGACGAGAGAGGCCTGTAATTTTCATCATAGGTACACTTCAACTCTGAAAGACAAAATGAGAAAAAAATCCAGAAAATCACATTGTAGGATTTTTTATGAATTTATCTGCAAATTATGGTGGAAAATAAGTATTTGTTCACCTACAAACAAGCAAGATTTCTGGCTCTCACAGACCTGTAACTTCGTCTTTAAGAGGCTCCTCTGTCCTCCACTCGTTACCTGTATTAATGGCACCTGTTTGTACTTGTTATCAGTATAAAAGACACCTATCCACAACCTCAAACAGTCACACTCCAAACTCACTCCAAACTCCACTATGGCCAAGACCAAAGAGCTGTCAAAGGACACCAGAAACAAAATTGGAGGGCGCTAAATACAGGGAAATTCCTGAGGGAAACCTGTTTCATTCTTCCAGAGATTTGAGACTGGGATGGATATTCACCTTCCAGCAGGACAATGAGCCTAAGCATACTGCTAAAGCAACACCAAGTGGTTTAAGGGGAAACAATGTCTTGGAATGGCCTAGGCACAGGTAAAAGCACAGTCAACAATCCAATTGAGAATATGTGGTATGATTTAAAGATTGCTGTGCACCAGCGGAATCCCTCCATCTTGAAGGAGCTGGAGCAGTTATGCCTTGAAGAATGGGCAGAAATATCCATGGCAAGATGTGGCAACCTTAAAGAGACATACACCAAGAGACTTGCAGCTGTAATTTCAGCAAAAGGTGAGGGGGGGGGGGGAAATAGTTATGCACGATCAAGTTCTGTTTTTTTCTCTGATTTCTTATTTGTCTCAAAAAAGAAAAAATATTTTGCATCTTCAGCTAGGCATGTTGAGTAAATCAAATGATACAACCCCCCCCAAAATCCATTTTTATTCCAGGCACCAAAATAGGAAAAATGCCAAGGGGGGTGAATACTTTCGCAAGCCACAGTATATATACAGTGGGCAAAAAAGTATTTAGTCAGCCATGTCCAGATGGGTCATGGCAGTGTGCTGTGTGATTGCAATTGCGTCGTCTGTGGACCTATTGGGGCGGTAAGCAAATTGGAGTGGGTCTAGGGTGTCAGGTAGGGTGGAGGTGAAATTATCCTTGACTAGTCTCTCAAAGCACTGCATGATGACAGAAGTGAGCGCTACGGGGTGATTACCTCATGTATGCAGTGGGGGGGAAAAAAAGTATTTAGTTAGCCACCAATTGTGCAAGTTCTCCCACTTAAAAAGATGAGAGAGGCCTGTAATTTTCATCATAGGTACACTTCAACTATGACAGACAAAATGAGAAAAAAACCCAGAAAATCACATTGTAGGATTTTTAATGAATTTATTTGCAAATTATGGTGGAAAATAAGTATCTTCTATATATTAATATGTACATATTCTTATACATTCTGTACACTTGTGTGTATAAGCTAGTTGTTGTGAAATTGTTAGATTATTTGTTAGATATTACTGCACTGTCAGAACTAGAAGCACAAGCATTTCGCTACACTCGCAATAACATCTGCTAACCATGTGTATGTGACCAATACAATTTGTTTTGATTTGATCTGATCACGGGAAAATCAAAGAAATCAGCCACGACCTCCGAAAATAAATGGTGGATCTCCACATGTCTGATTCATCCTTGGGAGCAATTTTCAAACGCCTGAAGGTACCACGTTCATCTGTACAAACAATAGTACGCAAGTATACACACCATGGGACCACGCAGCCATTATACAGCTCATGTATGAGATGCGTTCGGTCTTCTAGAGATTAATGTACTTTGGTGCGAAAAGTGCAATCAATCCCAGAACAACAGCAAATGGCCTTGTGAAGATGCTGGAGGAAACAGGTACAAAAGTATCTATATCCACAGTAAAAACAAGTCATATATCGACATAACCTGAAAGGCAGCAAGGAAGAAGCCACTCCTACAAAGCCACCCAAAAAAAATAGACTACGGTTTGCACATGGGGACAAATATCGCACTTTTTGGAGAAATGTCCTCTGGTCTGATAAAACAAAAACAGAACTGTTTGCCATAATGTCCATCGTTTTGTTTGGATGAAAAAGGGGGATGCTTGCAAGCCGAAGAACACCATCCCAACTGTGAAGAGGAGGGACTGGTGCACTTCACAAAAGACATGGCATCATGAGGGTGGAAAATGATGTGGATATATTGAAGTAACTTCAAGACATCAGTCAGGAAGTTAAAGCTTGGTCGCAAATCGGTCTTCCAAATCGTCAGTGACCCCAAGCATAACTCCAAAGTTGTGGCAAAATTTGCTTCAGGACAACAAAGTTAAGGTATTGTTAAGGTATCCTATAGAAATTTGTGGGCAGAACTGAAAAAGCATGGGCAAGCAAGGAGGCCTACACACCTGACTCAGTTACACCAGCTCTGTCAGGAGGAATGGGCCAAAATTCACCCAACTTATTGTGGGAAGCTTGTGGAAGGCTACCCAAAACGTGTGTCCCAAGTCAAACTATTTACAGACAATGCTACCAAAAACTAATTGAGTGTATGTAAACTTCTGACCCTCTGGGAATGTGATGAAATCAATAAAAGCTGAAATAAATCTCTCTACTATTATTCTGACATTTCACATTCTTAAAATAAAGTGGTGATCCTAACTGACCTAAATAGGGATTTTTTACTATGATTAATTGTCAGGAATTGTCAAAAACATTGTTTAAACCTCTTTGGGCTAGGGGGCAGTATTTTGACGTCCGGATGAAAAGCGTGCCCAAAGTAAACTACCTGTTACTCCAGAAGCTAGGATATGCATATAGATTTGGATAGAAAATACTCAAAAGTTTCTAAAACATGTTAAAATAATGTCTGTGAGTATAACAGAACTGACATGGTGTCACGCCCTGACCGTAGAGAGCTTTTTATGTCTCTATCTTTGGGTTGGTCAGGGTGTGATTTGGGTGGGAATTCTATGTTCTTATTCTATGTGTTTGTATTTCTTTGTTTTGGCTGGGTATGGTTCTCAATCAGGGACAGCTGTCGATCGTTGTCTCTGATTGAGAACCATACTTAGGTAGCTTTTCCCCACAGGGTTTTTGTGGGTTGTTGTTTTCCGTATCAGTGTTTGCACCTTACGGACTGTTTCGGTATAATTTATTCTCTTGTTATTTTTGTATTTAGTGTTCAGTTCAATAAATAAATATGAACACTTACCACGCTGCTCCTTGGTCCTCTCCTTCCAACAGGCATTACATATGGAAGGCGAAACCCCGAGGACAAACCATACAAAAAAAAACAATAATTCAGCCTACCACTATTTCCAATGGCTGTCATATTTATTTTGAGACAAAATCCTACCAGATTGCAGTTCCTAGGGCTTCCACTAGATGTCAGTCTTTAGAAAGAGTTTCGGGCTTGTTTTTAGAAAAATGAGCTAGAATTTGTAGTTTTTACAGGTGGCTCCCATTTTGGCTGTAATGTTTTCATGCGCGTGGATGAGAGCGCGTTCTTTGTTGTTTATCTCCGGTAAAGACAATAACGATTCTCCGTCTTAAATATTATTGTTTATTTACGTATTAGGGTACCTGAGGTTTGATTATAAACATTGTTTGACTTGTTTGGAGAAGTTTATTGGTAACGTTTGGGATTCATTTTGTATGCATTTTGAAGAAGGGAAACTGGTGGATTATTGAATGAAGCGACCCAGCTAAACTGAGTTTTTGGGGATATAAAGAAGGACTTTATTTAAAAAAAGGACCATTTGTGATGTAGCTGGGACCTTTTGGAGTGCCAACAGAAGAAGATCTTCAAAGGTAAGGCATTTATTATATCGCTATTTCTGACTTTCGTGGCGCACCTGCCTGGTTGAAAAATGTTTTTCATGCTTTTGTTTGCGGGGCGCTGTCCTCAGATAATCGCATGGTTTGCTTTCGCCATAAAGCCTTTTTGAAATCTGACACAGTGGCTGGATTGACAAGAAGGTAAGCTTTATTTTGATGTATGACATTTGTAATGTCATGAATGTTAAATATTTATATTTATTTCTGTAATTTGAATTTCACGCTGTGAAATTTCACTGGATGTTGTCGAGGTGGGTCGCTAGCAGAAACACCTGCACAAGAAAGGTTAAACGTATTTGGCTAAGGTGTATGTAAACTTCCGACTTCAACTGTCGGAACACAGTATATCACAAAAGTGAGTACATCCCTCACATTTTTGTCAATATTTGAGTACATCTTTTCATGTGACAACACTGAAGAAATTACACTTTGCTACAATGTAAAGTAGTGAGTGTACAGCTTGTTTAACCGTGTAAATTTGCTGTCCCCTCAAAATAACTCAACACACAGCCATTAATGTCTAAACCGCTGGCAACAAAAGTGAGTACACCCCTAAGTGAAAATGTCCAAATTGGGCCCAAAGTGTCAATATTTTTTGTGGCCACCATCATTTTCCAGCACTGCCTTAACCCTCTTGGGCATGGAGTTCACCAGAGCTTCACATGTTTCCACTGGAGTCCTCTTCCACTCCTCCATGACGACATCACGGAGCTGGTGGATGTTAGAGACCTTGCACTCCTCCACCTTCCGTTTGAGGATGCCCCACAGATGCTCAATGGGGTTTAGGTCTGGAGACATGCTTGGCCAGTCCATCACCTTTACCCTCAGCTTCTTTAGCAAGGCAGTGGTCGTCTTGGAGGTGTGTTTGTGGTCGTTATCATGTTGGAATACTGCCCTGCGGCCCAGTCTCCGAAGGGAGGGGATCATGCTCTGCTTCAGTATGTCACAGTACATGTTGGCATTCATGGTTCCCTCAATGAACTGTAGCTCCCCAGTGCCGGCAGCACTCATGCAGCCCCAGACCATGACACTCCCACCAACATGCTTGACTGTAGGCAAGACACACTTGTCTTTGTACTCCTCATCTGGTTGCCACCACACACGCTTGACACCATCTGAACCAAATAAGTTTATCTTGGTCTCATCAGACCACAGGACATGGTTCCAGTAATCCATGTCCTTAGTCTGCTTGTCTTCAGCAAACTGTTTGCAGGCTTTCTTGTGCATCATCTTTAGAAGAGGCTTCCTTCTGGGACGACAGCCATGCAGACCAATTTGATGCGGTGTACGGCGTATGGTCTGAGCACTGACAGGCTGACCCCCCACCCCTTCAACCTCTGCAGCAATGCTGGCAGCACTCATACGTCTATTTCTCAAAGACAACCTCTGGATATGACGCTGAGCACATGCACTCAACTTCTTTGGTCGACCATGGCGAGGCCTGTTCTGAGTGGAACCTGTCCAGTTAAACTGCTGTATGGTCTTGGCCACCATGCAGCAGCTCAGTTTCAGGGTCTTGGCAATCTTATAGCAGAGTAACAATTATTTTTTTCAGATCCTCAGAGAGTTCTTTGCCATGAGGTGCCATGTTGAACTTCCACTGACCAGTCAGTATGAGGGAATGTGAGAGCGATGACACCAAATTTAACAAACCTGCTCCCCATTCACACCTGAGACCTTGTAACACTAACGAGTCACATGACACCATGGAGGGAAAATGGCTAATTGGGCCCAATTTGGACATTTTCACTTAGGGGTGTACTCACTTTTGTTGCCAGCGTTTTAGACATTAATGGCTGTGTGTTGAGTTATTTTGAGGGGACAGCTAAATTTACACTGTTAAACAAGCTGTACACTCACTACTTTACTTGTAGCAAAGTGTCATTTCTTCAGTGTTGTCACATGAAAAGATATACTCAAATATTTACAAAAATGTGAGGGGTGTACTCACTTTTGTGATATACTGTATATATATAATACATTTGTTAATTTGTACAGTGCACAAATATTTTTGTTTTCATCTTGCCCTCTGGTTGACTTATCATTGAAGTTTTAGTCATTTCAGGATATCTTGTTGACTGACAAAATCATTTTAGCTTGGCATGTCTGGAAGTTCCACTTTCCTCTTCAATTACCCATCGTTCAAATTACAAGTTTTGAGTTATTTTCTACCACCTTCATTTACATTTTCTGAGAGAGTATGGACATTATCTGTCAAAAGTGGCATGTGTGAATGCATCATTTAAAGAAACATCAATCTCAGACAACATTTATTTATTTATCAAACCTTTCTCCCTTTCTCCCTTAGCACAACTTGTACACCCGTCACTATTACGTCCCACTCAATTAGCCAAATGTCTAACAGAAAAGTAAACAATAAACAAGTATCTTCTCAGCAAAAGAATGTTTCTGATTATAGTCCTTGACAGCCCAAAATTATATTTTACTTATTTTTTATTTTATGTAAAAGAGTAAATAAAGGTAAATAAAAGGATAAAAAGGAGCTCATGATTAAAATGAGAATTGACATGTATCTCCAAACATTTAACAGGATATGGGAGCTGACAACAATGACACATACATGGGACCTTTTCAGACTCACTCACAGATCAATAAGTTCATCCTTTTGAACATTTACAGCAGAACTATTCCTGAGGGAGATAGGAAAATGTCATACTTCTAAGATGTGCTTAAAAGAAACATGACGTGTGTTGTGAAATATTGTCTGTATGACCTAGATGAAAATGGAAAGTACCTCAAACAAAACAGTTCAGTTGCTCTTTCTCAAACCTTCCTTACAAGGACACTGAGTGACTGCACAGCCAAATGCCCAACGGCTGTCAGTGTGGGACCATTAAAAGACCCTGTAATATTCACGGAGCTCTCACCTTGCACTCATACACAAGTGGTTTTGAGTGTAGTCGTTATGCTTCGATGACAGCGATTGTGTCTTCTGGCACTGTGGGCAGGATCTTCTCATGTTACCTCAAACTCTTCACCAGCGAGTGAAGGAGTTCACTGTTTACATTCTACTGTAAGGTTGTCCTGTATGTAACCTCAACTTAGCCCTTCTGACTGTTGTCCAATATTGTCTGTATATCCAGGGCCGGCCCGCCCATTAGGCAGGTTTAGGTGGCCGATTGACGACAGCGGCATTTTCCGAGCTTAACTGACCAAGATGCACCTCCAACAACACATATAACCTAACAGAATTCTGCCCTTAATCATGGCCTTTTTAGGTGAGCGCCGATCAGTGTCCACTTTGTCAAAGGCAGGGGCGCAAAATATTCTGCATGTCCATTCACAGCGTTCCTCTCCAGGGTGCTTTTTGAGAGATGCATCACTGTGGCACAGCACCAACGTTCAGTCAAAAATCATCAAATATAAATTATGTAGCATATACAGTACACTAACTTTCAAAAGTTTGGGGTCACTTATAAATGTCCTTATTTTTTAAAGAAAAGCACATTTTTATTGTCTATAAAAAAAGCATCAAATTGATCAAAAATTAATGTTGTAAATGACTATTGTAGCTGGAAATGGCAGATTTTTTTAATGGAATATCTACAAAGGCGTACAGAGGCCCATTATACGCAGCCATCACTCCTGTGTTCCAATAGTATGCTGTGTTAGCTATGTCTACACTGTATTTCTGATGAATTTGATGTTATTTTAATGGACAAATAATGTACTTTAAAAAAAGGAAATTTCAAATTACCCCAAACTTTAGAACGGTAGTGTAGCGTATGTTAGAAAGGATATGCAGCCTTTTCTGTAGCTTACAGATTTTGATGTTATTTTAATGGACAAAATGTTAGCTTTTCCTTCAAAAACAAGGTAATTTCTAACTGACCCCAAACTTTAGACGGTAGTGTAGCTTATGGTAGAAAGAGTATGCAGCGTTTCCTGTAGCTTACAGACTGGAGATAAAATGTATGACAATGTAATGAGATGGACAGATTTTATGTCAAGCACGTTTCTCAGATCAAATAGCCTAACCTAAATGGGCCCAATCAAATAAATACATTTGCTGACATGTTAACAAGCATCATATCCTAAAAACTGGACAGGTAAAAGCAAAATGGACAATATGGAGGGGACAATCAGGCTACTCACAGCCGCTGTCCATGAGTTACCGCTGTCCATAAATTGTCATGATCAATGGTTTTAAGTTTGTTTCTGTAAATGTTTCATGATCTGATCATAGTGAAAAAGAAAATAGCATACTTCTGCATTTACCGCTGTGTTGACACATTGATTCTCATTGCAAATAGGCATCTTGATAACTCCTGTTAAAGTTGGGTAGCTGATAGCTAAATTCACTAGTCACAGAAATCAGGACTAATAGAGCCAATGCAAGCGCCTGTTTTACAAACAATAGGCCTAACACATGTGGGCATTCATAAAATTCCATTGCGCCAGACACTCTAGGCTACACCCCAGTAAGCACAGACCAATGACAACATATCCTGTCCGGACCAGCCGTCTTTTTTTGGTATTTTACAAACGGTTGGCCTACCACATGGATGGGCATTTATACCATTTAATTGCGGGCCGAAACGATAGGCTACACTCCAGTAAGCACAACCAATCATAGACCAATCATAGTGTTTGGTACAGATTTGGTCCGGTCTGGAGCAGCCTTGAATTGTCCCAAACACAGACATCTATTTTTGGTTCAGATTTGGTACAAACATAGACTTCTATATAACAAAAATACACTATATGACTAAAAGTATGTGGACAACTCCTTGTCGAATTTCTCATTCCAAAATCATGAGCATTAATATGGAGTTGGTCCCCCTTTGCTGCTATAATGGCCTCCACTCTTCTGGGAAGGCTTTCCACTAGATGTTGGAACATTGTTGTGGGGACTTGCTTCTATTCAGCCACAAGAGTTTTAGTGAGGTCGGGCACTGATGTTGGGCAATTAGGCCTGGCTCGCAGTCGGCATTCCAATTCATCCCAAAGGTGTTCAGCGGGATTGAGGTCAGGGCTCTGTGCAAGCCAGTCAAGTTTTTCCACACCGAACTCACAACCATTTCTGTATGGACCTTGCTTTGTGCATGGGGGCATTGTCCTGCTGAAACAAACTGTTGCCACAAAGTTGGATGCACAGAATCGTCTAGAATCTATTGTGATTCTAGTGTTATTACATACAGCCGGGAAGTACTATTGGATATCAGAGCGATGCCAACTTACCAGCACTCCGCCCAGCACTACGACCAGGAACATGACTTTCCCGAAGCGGATACTTTTTCCACATTTTAACTGATCCCAGAGGCTGACCCAAAACAACGTCACCGGAGAAGAGGAAGACGGACCGGTCTTCTGGTCAGAATTTGGAGGAGCGCAAACCAGGTGAGGTGCCCATTGACCTTCCTCCAGTGAGGTGTTTTCTTAGCTCAGGAAGCTAATTAACCTATTTTCAGTGATATGAGAGCTGTAACTAATTAAAACATGAAGCATCACTAATAGTCCCATTAAGAGCACACATAGATCAACATGTCTCCACTATTCATTTAGAATCACACTCTCTCCTGTGGTAATTATAACACAATGTTTAGTCATTGAAAACTCAGTTTATTCAAGTTTTGTGTTACCGCAATGATAAGCCTTTTTATAGAAACCGCTAGTGACGTAGATGGATTCAGACTTCTCTTACTGTCCTTCTTAATTTGACAAATAATAATAATGATTAATAATGAATTGCATGAAGAAAGAACACCCTTTCTATCCTTCACAACTGCAATGTTGCAGTATGAATTGTCAATAGCATATTCAAAACTTATTAAGGAAATTAAGGAAAGGTTTTGAAAAGCATTATGCAAAATGGTTCCACCTGAAATCAGAATAGTTTTCAGCGATACGTCATCATTGCATTTTAGGATGCTAACAAACTGTTTGAATATGTTTTTAATGTTGGAGAGAAAAATATTTGGTTTGAGGGGATAACACACTCATGTTCACACGCACGAAGGAGCTCACATACAGTGAATGCATCCGGATCCCTCTATCTTTTAAGTTGTGTGGGTTGACACAAAGGCGTTTCTTCCTCCCACTTCAACAGAGGAGAAGGGAAATCAAAATGACACAAAGAGCTGTCTTAGTATTCAGCTGGGGAAGAACTCATTTCTGTCATCGCTGCCATGCAATGTGAGATTACTGTGGGGACCCATGACTCTCTTCTCCCATCCCTGGGTGTTTGTGTTGTGATGAAATGTACAACCCTTCTCTATCTCCTCTATCAGAGGCCACGCTGTCTACACGTTGCCCATTGACTTCTTCATAGCCATGAAGGAGGGTGGAGACACAGCCCACCAGTAGCCAAGTAGGACAACTCACTAGCTTTTCAAGAACAGGGAATATTGCTGGCGGCTTTGACGTGGGCCAACTTCGAAAGTGAGATCAAATGAGTTGGGACCTAAGTGGGAGCAGACGGGATTGTAGGTAGTGACGTTTGTCTGCTTTAATCCCCTTTTGTTGGTTTATTCTGGGGAATAAAACCAAATTACTGAGAGGACCTTGTCTGGGTTGAGAAGGGAACACTTGTTTGCCAAGAGGTGAGACGTGTAAATACGAAACATGTTTCCGTGCTAATGTGTAAAGCGGCAGAAAATCCTAATTTGGAATCTGGGGACTCTCCTAGCTCTCTGATCAGCCACATTGGTGCCAATTCCTCCCCCTGTGTGCATGTGTCTTGTTTCTGATTAGATCCAGGGCACATGCTGCCACACACACAAAAGTGATGGAATGTACGACAAGGAAATCTTTCAATCTGTCTCTGCAGCGTGATAATAAAACGCCATCCATCTGAGCCAAATTGGCAGGGACAAATTGGATAGGTGAAACAAAAGCAGCCGGGGGTGTGTGCTTTCCCGTTTTGGAACAGTGAAAGAGGAAAAGCGGAAAACATCTCCTGTCAGAGCAGGAAATGCTGCACGGCGCTCAGCTGAGGGGAGAGAATGCAAACTGTTCATGGTGGCTTAGACATTTGTCGAGGTGTGCCCGCGAGCATAAAGAGGAGGATGGAAATGTCCTTCTGTCACGTCTGTAGTGTAGCTTTAATATGAGGAGGCATCGACCAGTCACGAGATCACAACATTTGAGGTTAGTGTTGAAACACCAACTTCTCCTCCTGAATAGTAATGTAAGTAAAGCTGATGGGATATTTGAAATGGTGTCGTAACTGACACACATTTTGCAATGTCACAAGGGATAAGAATGAATCTATAATCACATTGTAGGTGCCAACACAAAAAACGGGTACACAGACAGTTAGACATGCATTTTTTTTGGGGGGGGGGGTTCCAACTAGGTAAATCTAATTCAAACAATCACGCATTATAACACCACATTATATGCCCTGGAATACACAATAGGAAATAAACACATGCCCATGTTAAGCAAGTCAGGGCTGTGCTTGTGTTATTTAATGTCCCTTGAATTGGAATGTGCTGCACCAAAATATAACATTTTATAACATAAGTATTATGCCCAAGAAATCTTGAACCAGAGAATGAGCAAAGGGATTCACTTCCTAATCCTCTTTCAAATGTTCATAACTGCTTTGGCTTTGCCCACTGTGGCCATGTATGTCTAATCTACTGTAAATGGTATTCATGCTGTTACGCAGCATCTGCCGCACCCCACATGGTTCACACACAACATTTTCTCAGTGGTAATCCCACAATTCTCACTTCTCGACAGTGCGGTCACCTCGAAGCTCGAGCCCTGCTACGGTTATCAGCCCCTCCACATTGCATTGGACCGCTGCCACACCAACTACACGCCAACAATCCCGCTTCCCAACACAGCCGCCGCTTCCTATTTATCAGTGCTGATTGCAATCTCGCAGGCCTAACTCGGATACAGAGTGCTTCCAGCTCTGGAGAAGAGTTGCAATTCTGAGCTACACCCCTCAAACAACCCCCTTCCCTTTAATTTGGGTCACTGTGTCACCTCAACTGAGAACATAGGCCTCTCATTACCGCAGAAATATGAGCTAATGCATCAATGTCCAGAGGAACGGAGGAAAGAAGTACAGCCCAAGTTTAAAGAAATATGAGCGAGTTAATGCAATTATGGGACGTTTTACCTGGATGATATAGAAAATGGTCATATTTTTATGTATTTCAATAAGGCTATAAATGGCTGTGTAGGGAGGAAGTGATGGGCTATTCGTTGAGACAGAGAGAGAGAGCCATCAATGATTTCCATTTCACGGCCAGGTGAGCACATTCACAGAGGTCCTGATAAGGACGGAGAGAGAGGGGCTCAGTATCACCCTGGACCCATGAGCCTGCCGGGTGACAGGGACAGCCTGATTCACCTACTTCATCCTTAGAGGCAGCATTGCAGTATAGGCATCAACAGAACATGTTTGACACCACTAAGTTGTATTTGTCTCATAGATAATGAAGTCAACAGCAGCGAGGATGTTTATTTGAGTGTTAGATTGTATATGTCTGGTGTAATAGCATGATGATATCTGTATAAGTGGAAATAGATGAGGTGGTTCTGTGGTGGTATTGACATTTACAGAGCTGTTTTATGTTGTGTCAATATAACAACAATATCAAGGTCATCCTATGATATAGCCTAAACATTAGTTGACAAATAGAATTTATACAATTTATCCACTATAATTACATGTTGCTTTAATCGAGTGAATACATTTTTCATGAATATGATTAATTTACATTCAATTAAATGATAATGGAGGCATACCATATGCACACATTCCTCTCCAAATATCTATTTTTCCATTGAACACTGGTGGCCAGTATCCTAATTAGCGCCACTCGTTGGTTGATTTAATCGCTAGAGCGATCTGCATGGCATGCATTACAAGCATCAGTAACAAAACAAACTCCCACACCATTCCAAGAATGGAACGTTACCATGGAATCATGGAACACAGTTCCCTGGATCACTCTATAGAGTAGCTTTAACCTCTATTACCCAAATCTGTAAATAAAATTCCAACAATAACTTTAAAGTGAATGGACTGGCATGTTGCTGAGATAGGGGGATTGTATATCTGGGGCCCTACGCTTCACCAATCCCTCCAGGAACACAGCTTTATCCGCTGTTTACTCTGCTTAATTAGCCAAATTCCCCTGTCTGGGTTTCCGTGAGAGCCACCTGTACGACACACCTAAGAACAGACGTAGATTAGTATGGTAGTGGATCCCAGGGGTGCCTCAAATCATCATCTACTTATGCCTGCTTAGCTGGGACCCTTTGCATTTACTCAGGGAACTGGCAAAACAACAGCAAACAGGCATCATGACACATATGCACCACAGGAGGTTGGTGACACCTTAATTGGAGAGGACGACCTCATAGTAATGGTTGGAACGGAATTAATGGAATGGTATCAAACTCATCAAAGACATGGTTTCCGTGTGTTTTATACCATTCATTCACTCCAGTCCAGCCATTATTATGTGCCGTCTTCCCCTCAGCAGCCTCCTGTGATATGCACATAGGCCTGTGTGCACTCACAGACTCTCACAAGCACAAACACACACACATGCACACATACACACACACACACACACACACACACACACACACACACATACACACACACACACACACACACACACACACACACACACACACACACACACACACACAAGCACACACACATACACCTGCAGATTTTAGTCAACAACAAAAACTATGACGTACGTCACTGATCTTCACAATAATACCAGATGACGATCATTTGCATTGATGAAAACCTTAATCATGTTATAGTGTTTTTACACCCAGATGACATATTTTACAAACCATCATTATGAGAAGATGATCCAGCAGAGTAAAGCGTGATATAATTCAATACTTTAATGCTTGGAGGAGTTTCCCGTGCTCTAATTTTGGTTTGAATACCATCTGTTTATTTGATTTCCTTTGACCGATAAACCAGGGGAAGCTCAAACAGATTAAAGAGCAGCTAAGCGGCCTAAACTGCATGTCAAGGATCACATTACTGGGCAGGGAAAGGGTTGGAGATTTACTGTATATGTGATGCAGTGAATTGGTCGATAACAAACTAACATAACATAGCAGGCGTAAAATAACTCCTAAGCGGGGTCTAACATACAGTTTTCAGGGGAAAGGGAAGCTATGTTGAAGATACTGTATCTCTGAAAATGGGATGTTTCCAGTTAACGTTAACCCCGCTGAGAGTGATAGCAAACAGACATGTTTACAACCCTCTTAATGTCTTGCTGTTCTAATCTCATTGTGACACCGCAGGATGCCTCCAGTTCATCACTATATCTAATGTTATCATTTCTTTGCCACTGAAAATTTGTTGTGTGTGAGTCTGTGTGTTTGTGTCATAGTGTGCGTGTGTGCGTGCGTGCGTGCATGTGTGTGTGAGCGTGCGTGCGTGAGAGAGCAAGGAAAAGTAATTCAAGGTCATGAGATTGCTTATGTAATTCATTCCTCACAGAGTTGTGTGACCCTACCCCTTATCAGTCTTAAAATTAAAATAACATAAATATGTATATTTAATGAAAGGATGTGATGCTAGGTAGTACATGTACTATCCCCATGGTGTGGGGATATTAAGTTGAGTTTACTGGAAAGTTTAGTTTACTGGATAAAGTAGGAAAACATTGAGGTTTGAAGACTACTTGTTTATTCTCAGCATCCCTCAATACTTGCCTTTAGGAGTTATATAAGAATCAATTTTGTATATCATTGTTGATTACTTGTAAGGCATGAACCATTAGTTAATGGCATGACTTTCCTGTGTCTGTATTCGACCGATTCAGTTTAGCATGGAAATTGGACGGCCTTTCTTTCAGAACAGCAAGGAGTTGACACATTATGATTTTCTGTCATTTCTCAACCCCCTCCAGTCCTGTTCTCAGAAGGACGCTTTAAGGCTTTGCGTTTCTCTTCATATGCCAATACTGGATTTGTTTAGATGCATGAAACTAAATCAAATCTAGGTGCCTCAATCTTCTTAGAAATGCCGTCCTTGGGAAGTATGCCGTCTAAAGACTAAAGACGTCATAGGGCATTGTGTTATAAGACAAGAAAATGCATACCTTGCCTTTGAAGCAGCCAACTCCAATAAAAAAGCCAACTCAAATAGGCCTTGTTTGCTTTTGTGAAGCAAGTGTCAAGACAGTCAAGTAAAAAAATAAAGCATATGCACATTCAATTTATCTGGTGCAGGACAGAAGAACATATCAAAGAAAAAGGAATGTCAGTAACTCTGGTATGCTCCCATGGTAATTTAAAGTGGAACTGACAGCATTTTAACTACTTTGCAGATATGAAACACCCAGACAATCATAATATCAGTAAAAAAATATCAAATTCCCAGTTTAAGCAACAAAACCCCCCAGAATTGGTTATATTTGACTCAACATTCCATGACGTACACTAAGGCATTGCTGGCAGAAGAGATGGATGCAGTTCAATGGATGAGTCATCTAATTCACCAATACTTTCCTTGGTAGTCCAAAAAATATTGCTGTCTTGACAACAAAAAAAAAGACAAAAATTGACATTTCACCAAGGATAGGAACGTTAGTACAATCAAACTAACAAGGGCGGCGATCACAAGTCAGTCAAAACATGTCTACTAGGCTAGCATATCTGTTAGCTAGCTAGCTGCTAGGAGAATGTCATGGCATTGGAGGAGTAGGTGAGTGAGTGACCGCTAGAGATGCAGGTGTCATTTGGTTAGCTAGCAAGAACTTGAATGATTGTTATCCAGTTAGTATATCTCTTGTGTTTGCAAATTCGCTCTAGCTATCTATTCCGATTTCAGAGCACACTTGTCTGAGTGTGCCAGAGCACAGAATAACTGATGAATTTACGAATGCGCAACACCAGCTGAATATGACCGGTATCAGTAAACGTAGGAAAAAAAAGTTATAGCCACGAACACTCTAGATAACATGTAAACAACCTAGCTAACCAGCTCTGCTACTGCGAGTAAAATGGTCAGAGTGAGGTAATCTCTCATCTAGCAAGCAAGCTAGCCGACTTTAGACAGTTAGCTTGGGTGCTTGTTTGCAGGCAAGCTGCAGAAGGGTGAGTGGGCTACATTTCCCCATCATTTATCAGTGCAATTTTGATAAAAACTGTTTGAGAGGGTTTATCTAATGTTCCTTTGTTAAATGTTAGCTGATCTTCCTCTGGCTGGCATTAGTTGTTGATCTTGTTGTTGTTGATGTGCATAACTGAGGGATAGAGACCCTACCTTTTCATGGTTGTGTGATCAATAGGACTGTAAAATTCCCAAATGTAAGAGGACTCCCATATAGGGCTGCTACCGTGACCGTATTACTGCAACACCAGCGGTCAAGAGACATGACAGCAGTCAAATTCCATAATCACAGTAATTAGGCTTCTCCAAGCTCTGATGCTGCGGATGGTCATTAGTAGCCTACCAAACTTGGTAACTGTTTGTTTCTCAGCACTCTATTGTCCCTATAATCAGTCTGACATCAATGCAAATGTATCGGAAATGTAATCAAACACTTCAGGAGAGCCCATGAGCTCATGTTGTGCGACATTTCTATAGGCTATACAATTGTGTGAGAAAACAGAGTGATGGACTCTATTAAAAAGAGGAGGATCCCATCAGCTTTCTATAGGCTAGGGCTACTACATTTATTTCTCAACCTTCCTAATATTAAGCACATTGCTTCTATTTACACAATTAGTATAGTATAGCCTATTAGTATTAGTATAGCCTACCTGGCTGGCATGAAAATGAACCATGAGAAAAGCATCCTCCATTCGCTATGAGGTGAACATTTCATAGATTACATATTCCCTGCCCATTTCGAAACAGGTGCAGGATAATGGTCCATTCTAAATCAAAACAAATTTCATACATGTATTATTTAGTATATGTAAAGACAAGATTAAATCAAGAACAGTCTGATGGGTGACAATATTAGACTTTCACTTGTGAATGACATACTATCACTTGTGAATGATGCCCAGCTTGTGTGCAGTAAGGCAAGAAACAGTGCATGAATTTCATGAATAAGCATTTTTCTATGGTTGGCCATGCTTTCCACCTGGCTACCCCTACACCAGCCAACAGCTCTGCAGCAACTTGCCCAAGCCCCCCCGCTTCTCCTTCACCCAAATCCAGACAGCTGATGTTCTGAAAGAGCTGCAAAATCTGGATCCCTACAAATTAGATGGTCTAGAAAATCTGGACCCTCTCTTTCTAAAATGGTCCGCCAAAATAGTTGCAACGCCTATTACTAGCCTGTTCAACCTCTCTTTCGTATCGTCTGAGATCCCCAAAGATTGGAAAGCTGCCGCGATCATCCCCCTCTTCAAAGGGGGAGACACTCTAGACCCAAACTGTTATAGACCTATATCCATCCTGCCCTTCCTTTCTAAAATCTTTGAATGACAAGTTAACAAACAGATCACCGACCATTTCGAATCAACTATGCAATCTGGTTTCCGAGCTGGTCATGGGTGCACCTCAGCCATGCTCAAGGTCCTAAATGATATCATAACCGTCATCAGTAAAAGACAGTACTGTGCAGCCGTCTTCATTGACCTGGCCAAGGCTTTCGACTCTGTCATTCACTGCATTCTTATCGGCAGACTCAATAGCCTTGGCTTCTCAAATGACTGCCTCGCCTGGTTCACCAACTACTTCTCAGATAGAGTTCAGTGTGTCAAATCGGAGGCCTGTTTTACAGACTTCTGGCAGTCTCTATGGGGGTGCCACAGGGTTCAATTCCCTGGCCGACTCTTTCCTCTGTATATATCAATGATGTCGCTCTTGCTGCTGGTGATTCTCTGATCCACCTCTACGCAGAAGACACCATTCTGTATACATCTGGCCCTTCTTTGGACACTGTGTTATCAAACCTCCAAACAAACTTAAACACCATATACCACTCCTTTCGTGGCCTCCAACTGCTTTTAAATGCTAGTAAAACTACGTGCATGCTCTTCAACCGATTGCTGCCCGCACCCTCCCACCCGACTAGCGTCAATACTCTGGATGGTTCTGACTTAGAATATGTAGACAACTACAAATATCTAGGTGTCTGGTTAGACTGTAAACTCTCCTTCCAGACTCACATTAAGCATCTCCAATCCAAAATGATATCTAGAATTGGCTTGCAACAAAGCATCCTTCACTCATGCTGCCAAACATACCTTCGTAAAACTGACTATCCTAACAATCCTTGACTTCGGCAATGTCATTTACAAAATAGCCTCCAACAATCTACTCAGCAAACTGGATGTAGTCTATTACAGTGCCATCCGTTTTGTCACCAAAGCCCAATATATTACCCACCACAGCGACCTGTATGCGTATGCTCTCGTTGGCTAGCCCTCGCTACATATTCGTCGCCAAACCCAAGGTCATCTGTAAGTCATTGTTAGGTTTAGCCCCGCCTTTTCTCAGCTCACTGGTTACCATAGCAACACCCACCTGTAGCACCCCCCGCAGCAGGTATATTTCACTCGTCATCCCCAAAGCCAACACCTCCTTTGGCCGCCTTTCCTTACAGTTCTCTGCTGCCAATTACTGGAACGAATTGCAAAAATCACTGAAGCTGGAGTCTTATATCACCCTCTCTAACTTTAAGCATCAGCTGTCAGAGAAGCTTACCGATCACTGTACCTGTACACGGCCAATCTGTAAATAGCACACCCAACTACCTCATCCCCATATTGTTATTTCTCTTTTTGCTCTTTTGCACCCCAGTATTTGGACTTGCACAAAATCATCTGCACATCTATCACTCCAGAGTTAATGCTAAAATGTAATTATTTCGCCTCTATGGCCTATTTATTGCTTTACCTCCCTAATCTTCTACATTTGCACACGCTGTACATATATTTTTCTATTGTGTTAATGACTATACGTTTGTTTATGTGTAATTCTGTGTTGTTGTTTTTGTCGCGCTGCTTTGCTTTATCTTGGCCAGGTCGCAGAACTTGTTCTCAACTGGTCTACCTGGTGAAATAAAGGTGAAATAAAAATAAATGAAAAACAACACTGCCAGTAGTTTTCTGTTGGACCATCAAAGTCATCAAGCCACTGATGTGTACTGTAGCATCCTACCTGGACTGTGTTGTATGTGTGCATGCGTGTGCCTGTGCTTGTTTGAAGGATAGATTTTTCAAAAGGGGTGGAGGGCATACAGTGCAATCGGAAAGTATTCAGACCTCTTGACATTTTCCACATTTTGTTACGTTACAGCCTTATTCTAAAATGTATTCAAATCAAATCACATTTATTTATATAGCCCTTCGTACATCAGCTGATATCTCAAAGTGCTGTACAGAAACCCAGCCTAAAACCCCAAACAGCAAGCAATGCAGGTGTAGAAGCACGGTGGCTAGGAAAAACTCCCTAGAAAGGCCAAAACCTAGGAAGAAACCTAGAGAGGAACCAGCCTATGTGGGGTGGCCAGTCCTCTTCTGGCTGTGCCGGGTGGAGATTATAACAGAACATGGACAAGATGTTTAAATGTTCATAAATGACCAGCATGGTCCAATAAAAATAAGGCAGAACAGTTTAAACTGGAGCAGCAGCACGGCCAGGTGGACTGGGGACAGCAAGGAGTTGTCATGTCAGGTAGTCCTGAGGCATGGTCCTAGGGCTAAGGTCCTCCGAGAGAGAGAGAGAAAGAGAGAATTAGAGAGAGCACATTTAAATTCACACAGGACACCGAATAGGACAGGAGAAGTACTCCAGATATAACAAACTGACCCTAGCCCCCCGACACAAACTACTGCAGCATAAATATTGGAGGCTGAGACAGGAGGGGTCAGGAGATTGTTAAATTGTTTTGTTTTTCTCATTAATCTGCAGACATCACCCCATAATTACAAAGCTAAAACAGATTTTTAGAATTTTTTGCAAATTTATAATTTAAAAAGAAACGGAAATATCACATTTACATAAGTATTCAGGCTCTTCTCTTAGTACTTTGTTGAAGCACCTTTGGCAGCGATTACAGCCTTCAGTCTTCCCGGGAATGACGCTACAAGCTTGGCACAACTGTATTTGGGGAGTTTCTCCCATTATTATCTGCAGATCCTCTCAATCTCTGTCAGATTGAATGGGGAGCATCGCTGCACAGCAATTTTCAGGTCTCTCCAGATATGTTCGATGGGGTTCAAGTCCAGGCCACTCAAGGACATTTAGAGACTTGTCCTGAAGCCACTCCTGCGTTGTCTTGGCTGTGTGCTTAGGGTTGTTGTCCTGTTGGAAGGTTAACCTTCACCTTTGCCAAATCAAATCAAATTGTATTAGTCACATGTGCCGAATACAACGGGTGTAGACCTTACAGTGAAATGCTTACTTACGAGCCTCTAACCAACAGTGCAGTTTAAAAAAAATATGGATAAGAATAAGAGATAAAAGTAACAAGTAATTTAAAGAGCAGCAGTAAAAAATATCAATATATACAGGGGGTGCCGGTACAGAGTCAATGTGCGGGGTGCACCGGTTAGTTGAGATAGTATGTATATGTTGGTAGAGTTAATAAAGTGACTATGCATAGATGACAACAGAGAGTGGAAGTGGTGTGGAGAGGGTTGGGCAGGGAAAATGCAAATTGTCTGGGTTACCATTTGACTAGATAGGAGTCAGGAGTCTTATGGCTTGGGGGTAGAAGCTGTTTACAAGCCTCTTGGACCTAGACTTGGTGCTCCGGTACCGCTTGCTGTGCGGTGGCAGAGAGAACAGTCTATGACTAGGGTGGCTGGAGTCTGATATTTTATAGGGCCTTCCTCTGACACCTGGTATAGAGGTCCTGGATGGCATGGAGCTTGGCCCCAGTGATGTACTGGGCCATTCGCACTACCCTCTGTAGTGCCTTGCGGTCGGAGGCCGAGCAGTTGCCATACCAGGCAGTGATGCACCCAGGATGCTCTAGATGGTGCAGCTGTAGAACCTTTTGAGGATCTGAGGACTCATGACAAATCTTTTCAGTCTCCTGAGGGGGAAAAGGTTTTGTCGTGTCCGCTTCACAACTGTCTTGGTATGCTTGGACCATGTTAGTTTGTTGGTGATGTGGACACCAAGGAACTTGAAGCTCTCAACCTGCTCCACTGCAGCCCCGTCGATGAGAATGGGGGAGTGCTCGGTCCTCTTTTTCATGTAGTCCACATGTCTTGGTCACGTTGAGGGAGAGGTTGGTGTCCTGGTCTGAAAGTCCTTTAGGTTACTTTTGGCAAACTCCAAGAGGGCTGTCGTGTTTTTTTACCAAGGATTGTCTTCCGTCTGGTTGCTCTACCATAAAGGCCTAACTGTTGTCCTTCTGTAAGGTTCTCCAATCTCCACAGAGGAACTCTGGAGCTCTGTCAGTGACCATCGGGTTCTTGGTCACATTCCTGACCAAGGCCCTTCTCTCCCGAATGCTGTTTGGCCGGGCAGCAGACATGTTTTGGTACCCTTCCCCAGATCTGTGCCTAACGCAATCTTGTCTCGGAGCTCTACGGACAATTCCTTCAACCTCATGGATTGGTTTTTGCTCTGACATGCACTGCGGGACCTTAAATAGACAGGTGTGTGCCTTTCCAAATCATGTCCAATCAATTGAATTTACCACAGGTGGACTCCAATCAAGTTGTTGAACCATATCAAGGATAATCAATTTTGAGTCTCATAGCATAGGGTCTGAATACTTATGTAAGTAAGGTATTTCATTTTATAAATAAAGCAATTCTCTGTCATTTTGGGCTATTGTGTGTAGACAGATGAGAAAAAATAGATTTAATCCATTTTAGAATGAATCAAATCGGTTAGTTGAGGTAATTGAGGTAAAATGTACATGTAAGTAGAGTTAAAGTAACTATGCATAGATTATAAACAGAGTAGCAGCAGCATAAAAGAGGGGTCTGGGTAGCCCTTTGATTAGCTGTTCAGGAGTCTTATGGCTTCGGGGTAGAAGTTGTTATAAAGCCTTTAAAGTAACAACATTTGGAAAAAGTGAAGTGCTCTAAATACTTTCCGAATGCACTGTATATCAAGTTTCTGTGGAAACCATATTGTCCAACGTTCTGTGACTCCACGCCTAAATGTGCAGCTATGCAAACTGCTCGATACGGCCCGTCTCATCAGACCTAGGCTTTAAGATCTCCAAGATGCACAGGGGACATTGCAAAGCCACAGTGTTTATCTGCCGTCACTTCATTCCACAAGCACACATACTTGGGTTCATTCTGTGGGAGGGACCGTTTTTTTTCTATTTTCTCTTTTTTAACTCCTGCACTGTTTGGGAAAGGGCTCGCAAGTAAGCATTACAGGGTAAAGTCTACACCTGCTGTATGCGGCGCATTTGACAAATAACATTTGATTTTATTTGCCATAACGACCGCAAACAGCAAGTCATTTGTTTATTTTGCCACCTATTTCATGACCTCTGAGCCACAGACAAACTGAGGGGCTGCTCCCAAAAGTTCACTGAATGGCTCTCTATGTTTACCAAATTAATAAAGACCACAGTGGCTCACTACTTACAGTTGAAGTCTGAAGTTTACATACACCTTAGCCAAATACATTTAAACTCAGTTTTTCACAATTCCTGAAATTTAATCCTCGTAAAAATTCCCTGTCTTAGGTCATTTAGGATCACCACTTTATTTTAAGAATGTGAAATGTCAGAATAATAGTTGAAAGAATGATTTATTTCAGCTTTCCTAGGGGGTCAGAAGTTTACATACACTCAATTAGTATTTGGTAACATTGCTTTTCAATTGTTTAACTTGGGTCAAATGTTTCGGGTAGCCTTCCACAAGCTTCCCACAATAAGTTGGGTGAATTTTGGCCCATTCCTCCTGACAGAGCTGGTGTAACTGAGTCAGGTTAGTAGGCCTCCTTGCTCGCACATGCTTTTTCAGTTCTGCCCACACATTTTCTATAGGATTGAGGTCAGGGCTTTGTGATAGTCACTCCAATTCCTTGACTTTGTTGTCCTTAAGCCATTTTGCCACAACTTTGGAAGAATGCTTGGGGTCATTGTCCATTTGAAAGACACATTTGCAACCAAGCTTTAACTTCCTGACTGACGTCTTGAGATGTTGCTTCAACATATCCACATAATTTTCCTCCTCATGACGTCTTCTATTTTGTGAAGTGCACCAGTCCCTACTGCAGCAAAGCACACCCACAAAATGATGCTGCCACCCGAGGGGCTTCACGGTTGGGATGGTGATCATTGGCTTGCAAGCCTCCCCTTTTTCCTCCAAACATAACGATGGTCATTATGGCCAAAAAGTTATATTTTTGTTTCATCAGACCAGAGGACATTTCTCCGAAAAGTACAATCTTTGTACCATCTGCAGTTGCAAGCCGTAGTCTGGCTTTTTTTGTGGTGGTTTTGGAGCAGTGGCTTCGTTCTTGATGAGCGACCTTTCAGGTTATATCGATATGTGGATATATATACTTTTGTACCTGTTTCCTCCAGCATCTTCACAAGGTCCTTTGCTGTTGTTCTTGGATTGATTTGCACTTTTTTCACCAAAGTACATTCATCTCTGGGAGACAGAACGCATCTCCTTCCTGAGCGGTATGACGGCTGAGTTGTCCCATGGTGTTTATTCTTGCATACTATTGTTTGTACAGATGAACGTGGTACCTTCAGGTGTTTGGAAATTGCTCCCAAGGATGAACCAGACTTGTGATTGTCTACAATTTTTTTTTTGAGGTCTAAGCTGATTTATTTTGATTTTCCCATAATGTCAAGCAAAGCGGCACTGAGTTTGAAGGTAGGCCTTGAAATACATCCACAGGTACACCTCCAATTGACTCAAATTATGTCATTTAGCCTATCAGAAGCTTCTAAAGCCATGACATCATTTTCTGGAATTTTCCAAGCTGTTTAAAGGCACAGTCAACTTAGTGTATGTAAACTTCTGACACACTGTAATTGTGATACATTGAATTATAAGTGAAATAATCTGTCTGTAAACAATTGCTGGAAATACTACTTGTGTCTTGCACGAAGTAGATGTCCTAACCGACTTGCCAAAACTATAGTTCTTTAACGAGTTATTTGTGGAGTGGTTGAAAAACTAGTATTAATGACTCCAACCTCAGTGTATGTAAACTTCCTACTTCAAATGTATGTAACTGTAATGTAAATGTAAATTGTACCCTTCCACCTCTAAAAATACACAAACACCCACACGCCCATACACACAGGCACACACACAGGCAAATGCACATGGACGCACGCACACACACACGCACACCACCGCACATAGTTTTGAGCCTTTGTGATGTGACCTTGCTCCAAGGAATGGTATCTATGCCGGCATCTATCTTGTTAAAGGTGAGATGGGCAGGCTAGGCAGGTTACTGTCAGCTTATTTTTGTCAACTATAAATACAGTGCATGAAACTCAGCAGACTAAAACTCAGAAATCTTGCATCCTCCAAGATTATGCCTTGGCAGGATCGGCATATGGGATTTAGTGTCAATAAAAGTTCAAAACATATAATATTTTTCTTGGCACCAGCTTCAAAGATATGAAGATAAATTCAATTTCCCACATTGTGAAACAAACGCTGAATAAATCTAGCAAATGATAAATGGCATTTCAATCCAATAAAATAAGTCATTCATGTCAATTTTTCATCATGCTGTCCTGAATCTAACTATGTTCAAGTTATCCAATCTTTCACCAAAGTTCAACTGAAAACTTGTACAGAGGAAGTGTGAAGGTGATCTACAAAAACTCTTGTATAAAGTGTCTTTTCCAGTCCATTTTAGCCAATGCTTAATCCACTGGTATACAATAGATTTAAGTGTCAGAAGCTAATTTTCCTCTGTCACACAATGTAATATATTATTTAGGCCGAGTACAGTGATGTAGTTGCAGTGTGATGGAGTGTTATCATTCCTTCATGATCCACGATCAATCACGACATTCAATTTGATGCTGATAGCCAATGAAGGCTCTGCGAGTCAACAATGAGACAGGGCAAATTTAGGACCGTGCTCCACGCTAGGTGAATACAGATGACTCTGTATTAATGTAATGTTGGAATCAATGTTTAGATTACTGCTGTAGATTAATTCTGCCATTACAGGGGAGATAGATAGCTGACTTTTCTGACTTTTTTTTGTCCAATTTATTTACCCTGTACAATCAAGGCTACTACTTCAATCTTTGACTGATTCAATATTTATTGTTGTGATTGATATTTCTTACTGTCACTGTACAGCATTACCTTCATTTGGAGCATATGTCGGTGGGCCTATTAGATCACTGGAGAAGTAATGCAGTGGGGTGTTGTATGCAGCACAGCCAACCATTAGAACAGAGCAAATGGTGATCCGAAGCAGCCCTTGCAGCTCTCATCTCACTCCTCTTTTTCTTGCTCCTCTCTCTCTCTCTCTCGCTCTCGCTCTCGCTCTCGCTCTCAAATCAAATCAAAGGTCTCAAATCTTGCTGCTGTGATGGCACACTGTGGTATTTCAACCAATAGATATGGGAGTTTATCAAAATTGGATTTGTTTTCGAATACTTTGTAGCTATGTGTAATCTGAGGGAAATATGTGTCTCTAATATGGTCATACAATTGGCAGGAGGTTATGAAGTGTACCTCAGTTTCCACCTCATTTTGTGGGCAGTGTGCACATAGCTTGTCTTCTCTTGAGAGCCTCTCCCCCTCTCACATACTCTCTCCATCTCACTCTCTCTCCCCATCTCTCTCTTACACTCTCTCTCTCTCTCTCTCTCTCTCTCTCTCTCTCACTATGTCTCTCGCTCTGTCTCTATATCTCTCTCTCTCTCTCACTATGTCTCTCTCGCTCTGTCTCTATAGCTCTCTCTCACTTTTTCTATTGCTCTGTCTCTCTCTATCGTTCTGTCTCTTTCGCTCTGTCTCTCTGTCTCTCTCTATCGCTCTGTCTCTCCATCTCCCTCTGTCACTCTCTCTCTGTCAGTTTTGCTGCCTCTCTCTCCCCCCCAGCCGAGCCACAGTGTAATCTCCACTCTCCCGTGGGTCCGGGGAGTATATCAGCACAGCTGGATCACAGGCATCAATCTCAGCCAGCCCTCGGGATGGGCCACTTGTGGGCCCCCAGATAGGCATCTCCTCCTTTGTTCAAATGAGAGACAAATGTAGGAGAAAGAGAGAAGGGGTTCTGAGGTGGAGGGTGTCAATCAGAGAGAGAGAGGGTGGAGGGGAGAGGAAGAGAACATTTCAATAGCCTTAAGTGGCTTCTTCTCCTTCATTTGCATTGAGCTGAGAAGACAGGACAGGTAAAAGCTGTATGGACAAAGCCTACATAGAAATGTGCTTTTACCTGTCCAGTATATGAAGGGCAGGAGAGAAGGATAAGCAAACATTATTGAGGTGCAAGAGGGAGGTAAATGGTGTTGGCTGTTAAAGTCGGTGTGAAAAGTCCACATGGTTGATATTTTAATTTAGTGCTGGCAAGAAACTTTTAATATGATTTGTTCTCCCATGAAAGTGTCCGTGAGTAATATAGTAGGCTGAAACCTTAGGGAGATATCATGATTATTACTATACAATAGCAGCAGACTTATTTCCCTGATGACCATGCAAAATGAGGACACACCCAAAGTATGCCATACAGAACATAATATCAGGTGAATTAAAAAAGCAATATAAGCCAAACGGTTAGATATTAATATAATTATATTATATCTTGATCAAGCAGTATCATTTTAAGGTTTAGTATAACAAAGATTCATTGGCACATCATGCCATCACTATAGTTGAGATATGGACTGGGGGGGAGATTCAGAAATATCTGACAATTGGAGCTGTTTTCCAATGGCTCATTAATTCCCAAAGTTAGAGGGTGATTACACAAAATACTCCCTCTATCAAAGTGGAAAATATAAGAAATACAGTGGGGCAAAAAAGTATTTAGTCAGCCACCAATTGTGCAAGTTCTCCCACTTAAAAAGATTAGAGAGGCCTGTAATTTTCCTCATAGGTACACTTCAACTATGATAGACAAAATGAGAAAAAAAATCCAGAAAATCACATTGTAGGATGTTTTATGAATTTATTTGCAAATTATGGTGGAAAATAAGTATTTGGTCAATAACAAAAGTTTATCGGGCGGTGTGTTTGGGATCATTGTCATGCTGAAAGACCCAGCCACGTTTCAACTTCAATGCCCTTGCTGATGGAAGGAGGTTTTCACATAAAATCTCACGATACATGGCCCCATTCATTCTTTCCTTTACACTGATCAGTCGTCCTGGTCCCTTTGCAGAAAAACAGCCCCACAGCATGATGTTTCCACCCCCATGCTTCACAGTAGGTATGGTGTTCTTTGGATGCAACTCAGCATTCTTTGTCCTCCAAACACGACGAGTTGAGTTTTTACCAAAAAGTTATATTTTGGTTTCATCTGACCATATGACATTCTCCCAATCTTCTTCTGGATCATCCAAATGCTCTCTAGCAAACTTCAGACAGGCCTGGACATGTACTGGCTTAAGCATGGGGACACGTCTGGCACTGCAGGATTTGAGTCCCTGGCGGCGTAGTGTGTTACTGATGGTAGGCTTTGTTACTTTGGTCCCAGCTCTCTGCAGGTCATTCACTAGGTCCCCCCGTGTGGTTCTGGGATTTTTGCTCACCGTTCTTGTGATCATTTTGACCCCACGGGGTGAGATCTCGCGTGGAGCCTCAGTGGTCTTGTATGTCTTCCATTTCCTAATATTTGCTCCCACAGTTGATTTCTTCAAACCAAGCTGCTTACCTATTGCAGATTCAGTCTTCCCAGCCTGGTGCAGGTCTACAATTTTGTTTCTGGTGTCCTTTGACAGCTCTTTGGTCTTGGCCATAGTGGAGTTTGGAGTGTGACTGTTTGAGGTTGTGGACAGGTGTCTTTTATACTGATAACAAGTTCAAACAGGTGCCATTAATACAGGTAACGAGTGGAGGACAGAGGAGCCTCTTAAAGAAGAAGTTACAGGTCTGTGAGAGCCAGAAATCTTGCTTGTTTGTAGGTGACCAAATACTATTTTCCACCATAATTTGCAAATAAATTCATTAAAAATCCTACAATGTGATTTTCTGGATTTTTTTTCTCATTTTGTCTGTCATAGTTGAAGTGTACCTATGATGAAAATTACAGTCCTCTCTCATCTTTTTAAGTGGGAGAACTTGCACAATTGGTGGCTGACTAAATACTTTTTTGCCCCACTGTATAGCACAGCACTAACACGTGGTTGTCAGCGATTGGGTGCAGAGATGTAGTGGAGCAACACAACTGATAGGAAAATACATACAAATAGGAAAATACATACAATCTAACACCTACAACAACCACTAAGACACCAACAATCACGGACAGAACAGAAATGTATGTCAGAGGATTAAATAAGGAACATGATGTGGGAATTGAAACCAGGTGTGTATAATACAGACAAAACAAAACAAAACGTAACATGGATCGGTGGTGACTAGAAAGCCGGTGACGTCGACCACCGAACACCACCCGAACAAGGAGAGGGGCCGACTTCGGCGGAAGTCGTGACTGTGGTCATCTATTTCCCAAGGCCCCCACTTCTGAATGATACTGTAAGACAAATGATGGGTTGGCTGTAAGGTGATAAGGTCCAAGGATATTACAGTGGTACACACCCATCTGGTGTCCGAAAGCCCTGAATTGGCAGCAGGGAGCTGTTGTATTTTGCTGATTAAGAGGCTCAATATTTTATGGATTGTCATCCGATTGTGTAAATCAGTTCCACACTGTCATCCTTCAGCCAGGATCTTGGGTACACTGAGAAGATTTAGTGGTCTACTTTGCACTGCATTTGTCATGTAAAATGCAATCTGTACAATGAGAGCATTGGCCACAGCACTTTGAGCTGTATTCAGAGGGATTTCTTTGCCTTTTTCTCTTGTACACATGACTGTGCCACAGTGCTAAACTTTGAGGATGAAACTCAGACTTTGGATAAGGTTTTGCTTTCACTTATTCTAAAAAGTGACAGATAAAAAAAAAAGTGCCTACTCTTTATCCCTGAATTAATTTAAACTGCAATGATTTGATAATCAAAAATGTCAAAGAAAATCTCCACAGCGACCATTTTATTTGTTGAATTCAATTTCAGCACAGGTGATCATATAATTCTCTATGAAGGCTTTATTTATACCCCTTTGAATGTCAGTGTCTGTAGTTCAAACCCCCAAGATCTCATCAGCATATAATCCTACACTAACAATAAGTAATACAAGAATTTCAACTAACTAGCTCATTAATTAGGAAATATGTTTGCCTGACAAAAGGCATCAATTGATATTCATACAGTGTTATTTTTACATTAAAATATGCAGTTTTGCTACCCCTTTCACAAATCCCACAATAAGAGTAGTGTACTCTGCAGAGTCCTGGATAGAAAATGCAGCATCTCTCTTCTGATTTCGATATATTTCTTTATTCCACATCAAAGGAAAGGTTAGCCTTGGGTTATGCTTGTAAATCACCCAAATGACACTTTGCCGAGGATGTCTGACATTCATCAGAGGCTTAGGCTGTACAAAGTATATTTTCATTTGTATGGGAAATCGTTGTGTGTGTTTGGAAGCTGTGTCCAGACACAGTCATGCAGCGTGTTGACACATCATACAGAGACCATACCTGTGTGTGTGGGAGATAAGATATCAAACCCATGGAGACATGGGTGAGAGACACCAAACCAACGGAGGTAGAACAAAGATACAGGCTACATGTCCTCGTAGTCTCAGATGAAAAGAGTGAAGCCGTGAAGGGCCATGGCCTTGCAATTAATCAATCTACAATGCCATGATCGTAAACATGATGAGGCCATAATTTTGAATTCCACCAATCATCATATCTCCAGGCATACTTAATAGACTCATAGAACATAAAGCATGTCACATTTAACAATAAATTAAAGTATTAACACTTTGTCATTGATGTGTGCTTGATGGGACAGGTTCTTTAGTTGATGACATTTCAGGATGAGACCTGGTTGTAGGTCAAGCCTCAAAGTCTTCTAAAGTAATGTAGACTTTGTCAGAATGAATGTACAAATTATCAGTTCATCTTAATTTACAGCCAGTTCAGTACAGCCAGCCAGTACAGTCAGCCAGTTCACTGCAGCCAGTTCTGGAATTGGCTATTACCCATGGTACTCATTATTCATGTAAAAGTTATGATAGATATGTTTTTGCTAAATTCTGGCTCTTCACTCACGTTAATCCATCAGTCCTGAAAGTCTAAGCCTCCATCACTATTCCAGTCAGGCTATTGTGGTGCGTAGCGTTGAAAGGCCTCTGAAGAGATACAGCAGACATGCACCTGCTATTCTGCTGAATTAATCTGCTCATGCAATCTGTGAATGAATGGAGTTTTGCAAGTGGGTATTTAGGTGACAACTCCATTTCGAATCATGTTACTCCTCTGTCAGTACATTGTAATGTCATAGGACTGTCTCAACTGCACACAGTGAACACCCTAGATCCTGCACAAAATTAGTATCTTCCACATCGCAACCCTGTTTCAGTGTCATGTTTACATGACACCTAGATTCTTTTTTAAATGCCAGTGGTGTCTAGCCAGAGGAAGACAGACAGGTTGAATGAGTGGAGGAGGTTTGATTGGGGCCTTTATTGAGAAACGTTTGCTGTGGAAGCAACAGCTGTCAGAGGAGCAGACCAGTCATTAGCAGTCCTGCAGGAATGTTCCAGGCCTCCACGAAAATCCTAGAGTTGTGCTGCCGGAACACTCTCTAATCTTAAAGCAGGAATGCTGGGAAGGGAGAGATAAATAGAAGATTTGGAAAGGATTTAGGCAGGGAAAAATTAGAATCCCATATCTGTCTTATCACAGTGCCTCCACAATGGGGAGTTGAATGAAGCAGCTGTCAAATTTGAAACATACATAAGCAGTAATCCTACAGTAAACAGAATGTCCGGTTTTAAAACAGAAAAGCAGAGCGGGAAAGCAAGAAAAACACAGCAAAGAATCTATCAGCTGTGACACAGCCTGCTAGTGGAGGGAGAGAGAACTTTCTTGGAGGGAGGGACTGTTGAGGTCTAGGCCTGACTGCCAACACTGGCAGGAGCATGAGGCCGCATGGGGAGTGGGTGAAAGTGAGAGGCAACGAAGATGCTGACAAAGCCTCTGGGAAGCATCACATTTGGAGAGTTATGGTGTGACATCATGAGAGGCAGAAGGGGCCATGGCCAGGGAAGGAGTGGGTTTACATGCATTGCAGACTGGAGATTAGGCCAGTGTTAACCCCCCCACTGGGGCCGACATATAGCTGCTGTCTGCTTCTTCTGCTGGAAGTGAACAAAAATGTGTTATTTCTGTGACAGAGTACTTCTGGTTAGTTTGGATGTTTCATACAACGCGTTCTTATATGACTCTCACTATATATATATATATATATATATATATATATATATATATATATATATATATATATATATACTGTATATACAGTACCAGTCAAAAGTTTGGACACAGCTACTCATTCAAGGGTTTTTCTTTATTTTTTACTATTTTCTACATTGAAGAATAATAGTGAAGACATCAAAACTATGAAATAACACAAATGGAATTATGTAGTAACCAAAAAAGTGTTAAACAAATCAAAAAATATTTTATATTTGACATTCTTCACAGTAGCCACCCTTTGCCTTGATGACATCTTTGCACACTCTTGGAATTCTTTCAACCAGCTTCAACTGGAATGCTTGTCAAACATTCTTGAATGATTTCCCACATATGCTGAGCTCTTGTTGGCTGCTTTTCCTTCAACATCTCTGCAGCACTCCACCAATCAGGCCATTATGGGAGAGTGGCCAGATGGAAGTCACTCCTCAGTAAAAGGCACATGACAGCCTGCTTGGAGTTTGCCAAAAGGCACCTAAAGGAGTCTCAGACCATAAGAAACAAGATTCTCTGGTCTGATGAAACCAATATAAACTCTTTGTCCTGAATTCCAAGCATCACGTCTGGAGTGAACCTAGCACCATCCCTACTGTGATGCATGGTTGTGGCAGCATCATGCTGTGGGGATGTTTTTCAGCGGCAGGGACATGGAGACTAGTCAGGATCGAGGTAAAGATAAACACAACAAAGTACAGCGAGTTCCTTGATGAAAATCTGCTCCATAGCACTCAGGACCTCAGACTTGGGAAAAGGTTCACCATCCAAATGGACAACGACCCAAAGCCAAGTCAACTCAGGAGTGATTTCGGGACAAGTCTCTGAATGTCCTTGAAAGGCCCAGCCAGAGCCCGGACTTAAACCCGATTGAACATCTCTGGAGAGACCCCAAAATAGCTGTGCAGTGATGCTCCCCATCCAACCTGACAGAGCTTGAGAGGATCTGCAGAGAAGAATGGGAGAAACTCCCAAAATACAGGTCTCACGACTGGCCTGCTCGGATCAGGTTACTGTGGACCACTATCCTACAGAGAGATCTCTCACACCCACAAGAGGGGAAGAGATCATGAGGTATGGAGATGGGGAGGTTTCATGACACCTCACGCCCATTGTAAATCTTAAGGCAGCAGACAAAATTCCTTTGTCCTCACTATGGAGAACCAGCCTCAGAACATTAACATGCAATAAATGGACTCTGGGACAATAGGTTTCGTCAGCCGCAATGGGGGTAATGACGATAGATGGAATATAAAAATGAATGTCATTTTTGTTATGTTATTAAAAGTTAAAGGACGACGTTATAAGGAAAACATTATACCAGGTAACCAAAGACCTTCAACACGTAATTACATCATTAAATCAAATCAAATTTTATTTGTCACATACACATGGTTAGCAGATGTTAATGCGAGTGTAGCGAAATGCATGTGCTTCTAGTTCCGACAATGCAGTAATAACCAACAAGTAATCTAACTAACAATTCCAAAACTACTGTCTTATACACAGTGTAAAAAGTACACAAAAAATATATATGAATGAGTGATGGTACAGAGCAGCATAGGCAAGATACAGTAGATGGTATCGAGTACAGTATACACATATGAGATGAGTATGTAAACAAAGTGGCATAGTTAAAGTGGCTAGTGATTCATGTATTACATAAGGATGCAGTAGATGATATAGAGTACAGTATATACGTATACATATGAGATGAATAATGTAGGGTATGTAAACATTATATTAGGTAGCATTGTTTAAAGTGGCTAGTGATTTATTTTACATCATTTCCCATCAATTCCCATTATTAAAGTGGCTGGAGTTGAGTCAGTGTGTTGGCAGCAGCCACTCAATGTTAGTGGTGGCTGTTTAACAGTCTGATGGCCTTGAGATAGAAGCTGTTTTTCAGTCTCTCGGTCCGAGCTTTGATGCACCTGTACTGACCTCGCCTTCTGGATGATAGCGGGGTGAACAGGCAGTGGCTCGGGTGATTGTTGTCCTTGATGATCTTTATGGCCTTCCTGTAACATCGGGTGGTGTAGGTGTCCTGGAGGGCAGGTAGTTTTCCCCCGGTGATGCGTTGTGCAGACCTCACTACCCTCTGGAGAGCCTTACGGTTGTGGGCGGAGCAGTTGCCGTACCAGGCGGTGATACAGCCCGCCAGGATGCTCTCGATTGTGCATCTGTAGAAGTTTGTGAGTGCTTTTGGTGACAAGCCGAATTTCTTCAGCCTCCTGAGGTTGAAGAGGCGCTGCTGCGTCTTCTTCACGATGCTGTCTGTGTGAGTGGACCAATTCAGTTTGTCTGTGATGTGTATGCCGAGGAACTTAAAACTTACTACCCTCTCCACTACTGTTCCATCGATGTGGATAGGGGGGTGTTCCCTCTGCTGTTTCCTGAAGTCCACAATAATCTCCTTAGTTTTGTTGACGTTGAGTGTGAGGTTATTTTCCTGACACCACACTCCGAGGGCCCTCACCTCATCCCTGTAGGCCGTCTCGTCGTTGTTGGTAATCAAGCCTACCACTGTTGTGTCGTCCGCAAACTTGATGATTGAGTTGGAGGCGTGCATGGCCACGCAGTCGTGGGGGAACAGGGAGTCCAGGAGAGGGCTCAGAACGCACCCTTGTGGGGCCCCAGTGTTGAGGATCAGTGGGGTGGAGATGTTATTGCCTACCCTCACCACCTGGGGGTGGCCCGTCAGGAAGTCCAGTACCCAGTTGCACAGGGCGGGGTCGAGACCCAGGATCTTGAGCTTGATGACGAGCTTGGAGGGTACTATGGTGTTGAATGCCGAGCTGTAGTCGATGAACAGCATTCTCACATAGGTATTCCTCTTGTCCAGATGGGTTAGGGCAGTGTGCATTGTGGTTGAGATTGCATCGTCTGTGGACCTATTTGGGCGGTAAGCAAATTGGAGTGGGTCTAGGGGGTCAGATAGGGTGGAGGTGATATTGTCCTTGACTAGTCTCTCAAAGCACTTCATGATGACGAAAGTGAGTGCTACGGGGCGGTAGTCGTTTAGCTCAGTTACCTTAGCTTTCTTGGGAACAGGAACAATGGTGGCCCTCTTGAAGCATGTGGGAACAGCAGATTGGTATAGGGATTGATTGAATATGTCCGGAAACACACCGGCCAGCTGGTCTGCGCATGCTCTGAGGGCGCGGCTGGGGATGCCGTCTGGGCCTGCAGCCTTGCGAGGGTTAACACGTTTAAATGTTTTACTCACCTCGGCTGCAGTGAAGGAGAGTCCGCATGTTTTCATTATATTCTGACCCATAAGAGCTGCAGTCCTGGGCAAGGTTAGAGTTAAAATAAGCATAGCTGAGAAATGCACCCAAGTGTGTTTTTCTCTTATGCACGCTCTCTGTCTGTTGAAATCCCCATTTTGTGTAACACGTGTCATATTGTGTTGGCCTGCTATGGACCTGTTTTAATCAATAGCCTAGACTGTGTGTTTGTGTATCTTATATTATATTAATATATTAATATTATATATTATATTAATATATACATTTTAGCTTGTCAGCAAATAAATAATCAACTCAATTGGTGTGGTACGGACTAATTTGGTGAGACTCGGGTATGTGCAGATGCCCGGATGATGCGACATTCAGAATGAGACTGTAGAGGAAATTGATTAACTAGCGACTGTTGTAAAATCAATATTCTGATATTTCTTGAGTTAGTTTGGGAAATAGAAACTCAATAAAGCTAAAACTTTCCCATGGCGCCTCAGGTTAATAAGTTAATAATTGCCTGATTCATTTAATCACGTAATTATAAACCGTTAATAATTTGACGCGCAGCAGTCGTCACCTTAATCAATACTACGTCACGACACAGATTTGCCAAGGTTGTAGTGTCATACTCAAGAACACTTGAGGCTGTTATCGCTGCCAAGGGTGCTTCAACAAAGTACTGAATAAAGGGTCTGAATACTTATATAAATGTGAAATTTCTAAAACCCTGTTTTTAGTTTGTAGATTGAGGAGGTACAAAATAATTGTATCCATTTTAGAATAAGGCATAACGTAACAACATTTTGAAGAAGTCAAGGGGTCTGAATAGTTTCCGAATGCACTGCATTATACCCCAACAATTGAAATGATAATACTGTCCAATCATTTCTACTTGTGATTCATCAATCATGAATAATACTGGCAGGTCGTTGTTATGTTGTTTTTCATTCCCAGAATTAATTTCAACAATGAGAATTGTTAAAACTGGAAAAAATATATACGTACAGTATATTCAAGGTGTCAAACAAGTCACAATCAGGCAATCCACTGTCTTAAACAAACGATGAGATAAAGTTAAGAGGAAGACGGAAACAATTTAATTTGCTTTAGGTATAAAATGTGCTGAGAGAAAAAAAAGCACACACCTTTCTTCAATTCCTTTGATTATATCTTGCTGACCAGCAAGCATACTTGAAACTTGCCGTTCCAAAGGCAGGAGAGGAACTGTTGAACTATTTGGTCCCATTGTGCATGCATAATATTTTGATCCAGTCAGAGGCAGTTCCCATTTAACAAGGATGTTGCCTCTGGCCTACTCAGTTCTCTAAATATGCAATTCACTAGACAAACTGAATAGATAAATCTCCCAAAACCAAGTAATTCTAAACACTTTTTGTAAAGTGGTGTGTGCTGCAGAAATGCAATACATCCATGGGAACAGAAATGTGCTTAAAACATACCCTGAAAGATGAATCCTCTTCACATACTAGCTATTTGTATACAGTATTTCTGAACAGGCCATTTATGTACTGAACAAAACTATAAATGCAACATGCAGCAATTTCAAAGATGTTACTGAGTTAGAGTTTATATAAGGAAATCAATCAATTTAAATGAATAAATTAGGCCCTGGAACACGCTGTACACATCAAGCCTGACTATCCCAAACATGCTCAATGGGTGACATGTCTGATGAGAATACAGGCCATGAAAAAACTGGGACATTTTCAATTTCAAGGAATTCTGTACAGATCCTTGTGACATGGGGCCTTGTATTATCATGCTAAAACATGAGATGATGGCGGCGAAATAATGGTATGACAATAGGCCTCAGGATCCCATCACGGTATCTCTGTGCATTCAAATTGCCATCAATAAAATGCAATTGTGTTCATTGTCCATAGCTTATGTCTGCCCATACGATAACCCTTTTGCCAATTGGCCTGAACCCTTTACTGCCGACACAGAGCCTCGCCAATCCATCATGACTGGTCTGCCGACGTAATCGTCCGAGGGGGTTTCAACAGGCTCTTCCTCTGCGACGTCCCCCAGAGGCCCATCTGCTAGCCTGCTAGTCCCGATCTGCTGTCTGAATCGCCATGTCTCCAGCTCGCCTAGCTACTCACTGGACCCTATGATCACTCGGCTACACATGCCTCACCCAAATGTTAATATGCCTGGTCTATTGCTGTTTTGGTTAGTGATTGTTGTCTTATTTCACTGTATAGCCTCCAGCCCTGCTCAATATGCCTTAGCTAGCCCCTTTGTTCCACCCCCCACACATGCGGTGACCTCACCTGGCTTAAATGGTGGTTTTGCCTAAAGACAAAACCTCTTTCATCGTCACTCAATGCCTAGGTTTACATCCACTGTACTCACATCCTACCATACCCTTGTCTGTACATTTTCTTCTTGAATCTATTCCTCTGCACCCAGAAATCTGCTAATTTTACTCTCTGTTCCGAACGTACTAGACAACCAGTTCTTATAGACTTTAGCCGTGCCCTTATCCTACACCTCCTCTGTTCCTCTGGTGATATAGAGGTTAACCCAGGCCCTGCAGCCCCCAGCATCACTCCCATTTCCCAGGCGCTCTAATTTGTTGACTTCTGTAACTGTAAAAGCCTTGGTTTCATGCATGTTAACTTTAGAAGCCTCCTCCCTAAGTTTGTTTTATTCACTGCTTTAGCGCATTCCGTCAACTCGGATGACCTAGCCGTGTCTGAATCCTGGCTTACGAAGGCCACCAAAATTCCTGCAGAGTTCTGTAATACTATTGTTAGTGTTGAAATACTGGAGAGTTGAGACCAAATCACGGACGCTGGACAGAGTGGATTTCAGTTGTAACAAAATACAGTTTTAATGAGTCAGAGATATCTTGTCCCGCAGTTTTACGTGCACGGACCTAGTTCACATAACTCGGCAAGGAGCCAGGTGAAAAAGAGGCCTATACAATGGTTACATACATTTTTATACATAGAATAAAGTAGGTGGAGTCTTGTCGTTTCGGTCTTCTTGACTGGTCGGAGGGTTGGAGGCGGGCCTTGCTCTAGCCAGAGCGGGCCCCATTGGTGCACAGCAAAAGTTCTTTGCTCTTGGGACCGGCCAGTTAGAGGGAGATGAGATGTGTGTTTATATAAGGAAGAGGGGGTCAGTCTTATGGCTGGGTGTATGTGTTCTTACGACGGAATGTCTTTGTTTATATGAGCTATGTGTATGAATATTTATATAACAAATCCCCCTCTTCACATCTATTAGACGTGAAAACTATAGCAGAAAGGTGGCGGTTGCAATCGTGGGTATACATAAGGTGGTGCTCCTAACCTTGTCTGGTTTGCATGGTGGGTCTGTAGGTGTAGTGCTACGTTTGGGACGGGAGTGATTGGAGGGAGTGATATCAGGAAAAGAGTTAGGGACATGTGTAGGGGTTGGTGTATGTGATGTGGCAGGGTGAAATAGTTGTTCAATTAACCATGTGAAAGTCCTAGGGTTACTCCAAATATCAGTAGGAATATCACAAATAAGGGACCAGATATCCCCAGCCTCACCCAGAGAGGGAGAAATTTCCCTCTAACTGGGCGAGGTTCCCTTCTCAGGGGAGGCGGAGTTTGATGCCGCATCACCTGAGGAAGGAGTGTCTTCATTTGGAATCGAATTTAGGCCGCTCAAATCAGCTCTGACTTCAGTCAGTGTTCTAGAAGGAATTGGGGCTGGGGTGCAATGTGTAAGGCGGTGCCAAGGTGTGCCTGATTTACCTTTGACCTGGACTGAGTGTGAAGTAACCTCCTTCACTTCGTACGGTCCAGTCCACCTGGGTTCCAGCCACTTTCTCTTGTGGACTGTAACCCTCACCCCGTCACCAACCTTTACCTTCAGTAGTGGCGTGTCCCCCGGCAGCTCCCCCTCCTGGACCTTGTGAACCTGGGTAGAGAGTGCTGCAGAGAGAACCGTCAGTTTTTTCACATAATTAGACATTACAATTTGTTGTACATCAAGGGCGGGCATATGACCTCCCTCCCTTGGTGGACCATGCATGACTCTACCAGTCATTATCCCATGAGGCACATACTTTAGCTATCTTAGCTTTTGCTTTTGGTTTGACGTTCCACCAGATTTTGGGATTGGGGCCTGTACTTAGATCCAAATCTGTGGGTTATGCCAAATCTTTCTTCCACCTGTCTCAGGTGTTTGTTAAATGTGATCCATTTGTCAAATTTGATTTGTCTTGGGATGCCATACCTGGGTATTAGTTTGGTTTGTAGCCACTTAAAGACTGACCTAGCATCCTCCCCTTTTGTTATTATTGCCTCTACCCATTTGGAGAACCTATCTACTATGACTAGGAGATAGAGTTTGCCTTTAGATAAATTTTCGGGGCCCATGTCGGTGTAGTCTATACTAATATCCTGAAAACATGCATTAGGTATTACGTATGAGCCCATTGGTGTTTGATATGGTGTCTTTGGGTTGTGTCTGTCACAACCATTGCATTCGTCACAAAATAAATCATTGTCATAAAATAAGTCAGTCATATTTTTTATGTGAGGGTGCCACCAGGAGGGTGGAGGGTCTTTAGTTTGCCTTCGTGTGTGGGGCCATGTGTTTCTCATAAAAGTTCTGGGTCCATCAGTGTGGCCTGCTTCATGGGCATGGGCTGAGTCTGTATAGATATTCAGTCTTTCCTTTTCCTCTGATGAGGACCTGCGTCAATCTGATGATTTCAGCTAATTTGGCCGATGCTGGTTGAGGGATGATGGCTGATTGAAGGGTGACATCACGAGGTGAGCTGTTTTTTCAATAGCTTTTGCTACTGCAGCAACGTATCTGGAGCATGTTGACTGTCCTACCTCAATGTGGTCAAGTTTGAAGAGTAGTACATCAAGACCCTTCTCTCCCCCTCTTGTTTCTGGAATAGGACGGATGAGGTGAATCCTTCCCTTTCAGAAACATCCAAATGGAACTTGTTCTTGTAGTCAGGTGCAGTCAGAGCTGCTGCCGCTGATAGATCTGTTTTCAGGAGTGCTATGGCTGTTGATGCTTCAGCCGTCCAGGCCAGGGGTGCATGGAGGTTCCTTGATCGTAGGATGACCGGTGCTGCCACCCCCTCTGGGCCACACCCAATGGTACAACACCTGATAGGTGGGGTCAGGTGCATCATGTCTTCGTCCCAGTCTGCAGTGTAGAGGCAGTCATCAGTTTCTGTTGCATTGAGTGTGCAATGGATCTCAGCTTGGGGAGTCTTATATGGGTGCAGAGTGTAGATTTGAGCTTTCAGTTGGTTGAACTTAAACTGGATGTGAGGGGTGGCAGGCCCTGTGGGTAGGCATTTTAGCCAGTACACTTCTTGGGCTTCAGACAGTGTGGTCATCGGCAGGAGTGGCATCCTCATCATTCTTACTGGGTGATCAGGTGTTGAAGTGGGAGGGTTGGTTGTACTCTTGCTGCTCCTGCTGCATGTGGCTAGATTCTGGGTGGTTGTATGCTGGCTGTTGCTGATGCATGGGTGTGGGTCCTGGTTGCTGATGTTGCAGAGGTGGGTTTCCCCCACTTCCTCTTGCTCTCCATTGCTGTTGCTGCGGGGAGAGTGGTTTCATGCAATCTCTGGCAAAATGACCGGTAATTCCGCAGTTAAAACACTGGTAGTTTCCCCCTCTGTGTTGTCCAGTGTAGGGACCCCGTCGAGCCCATACTGGGTGTTGTTGTTGCAGGATATACTGCTGTGGGGGAGGGTATTGGGGTGGTTGGGCCCCCCTAGTGGCCGTGAGTGAGGCTGCCTGCTGTTGGATCATCTGAGCGACAGTCTGGGCCACTATTTGGGAGATGTCTGTTTTGGTTCCCGGCTCCTTCGTTTCTTCCGCCACCATCTGTTTCTTAGGTTTTTCTCCTTGTTGTGCTTCCTTCAATTGGAGTTTCAGGAGTTGTACCTGGAGGGACTGCACCTGGCTCTCAGCACCCCCTCTTTCCTTGTTGTGCTGGGTCACATGGTGGTGCACATGCGTATTGAATTGGGTCAGAGGAAGTGCAATCAACCCTACCGTTCCTCTGAGTTTGGTTTTAACATCTCCAGGACACCCGTTGACCACCATTTCCTTCCACATGCTGAGTGTGGTATCAGTGTGATCGAATGGTTCTTCGTGGACTGATCTCCATGTGGTCTTAGCCCTGTCCAGGTATGCTGCAGGTTGCTCACCTGGGTTGATTGTGAAGGAGGATAAGGTGGCATGGTTTCTTTCTGTAGGGTATGCTCTCCGTAGAACTTCCCATAATCTGGTACGGAAGTGGTCTATGGGCAGTGTTGGGGCCCGCCATCCAAGGTCAGCTGCTGTCATGAGGGCCTCCATGGTTCCGTGGTCGGTGGCTCTTGCTAGAAGTGCTTTCATGTCTCCTAGGCAGAGTTGCAGGCCTGACGTAAGTGTCTGCAGTTGAAGTAGCCACGCTGAAGCTCCTCCATGTAGGCTAGGCATCTGTCCCATCAGTGTTGTTAAATCAGTCATTTTCCAGGGCTGGTACTCCACAGTGTGTGCATCACCTGGTGTCGGTCGCAGGGGGTACTGTCCTGCCATCTCCTGCTCTCGCTCTCTTCTATCAGCAATTCTGGAGGATCGACGGAGTGTTTCGGACCCCATTGATTCGGTAACTTTGGTTACTGTTCCTCTCATTATGCCTTCCACACGGTAGGCTCCCTCTCTGTTGTTATCTTGGTTAGCTATTAGCTCCCTGAGTTCCTTAGCTCGAGCTATTGATGATTTCAGCAGCTCCTGCATCTTAGTCACGTTTGGAGCTCCCATCGGAGCTGGGGTGAGCACCATGTCAATTTCTTCTTCGTTTTCGATATCCATGTTCTGATGACAGTCCTCCCTATCCGTCTGATAGAAGTGGTTTGAATCTAATCTTGTTTGTAAGTGTCCTCTGGTTTCAGAGGAGAGAGAGTTCACAGAGGAGCATTGCGGCCTCCGTTCCTGGGGGAGGTCTCCTGCTCCTGGAATCCCAGTTTCGAACTGTTCACATACCATATGGCCAGCCGTTATCCCCAGGGTAATTTCCCCTTTTAACTCCCCTTGGTCTATTCTCAGAACTGGAGCCTGTATTGTGGGAGGTGCCCTGGGCAGGAATGGGTTGTGTGACGGGCTCCGGTGATTTTGTCCCTTTGAGTATGGCTGGGGCTGAACTGCCTCCATTGTCAATTGTGGATATAGTGAGGGAGAAACGGCCACAGGGGGAGCCGTGGGCAAGTTCTCAGGCGGAGCTTTAACATCCCCCGACGCCACAATAGCCACGCCCATCATGTCTGGTGTGTTTTTGGGTAGCACCCTCCTACTCTCCTGTATGGCCCATGTACCTATCTTGAGCTCCCCCTCCGCTCTCTCTCCCTCTCTTGTACCTACTTTTTTGAACCTGTGTATCTTGTTTCTCTCCGCCTCACTCGCTTTTGCATGCTCTACTGCGTTCTCTAATTCTGTCAGCATATCTTGGAGTTTCCCCCCTGTAGGTGGTCCTCCGCTAAAATAACCTGCTTGTGTCCATCTTATCCGTAATCCTTTCCACACTTTCTCCACTTTCCCATACTGTTTTTTACCTCCCGCTCTATCAATCATACTCTGATCTAAATATTCATTGAATTTTAGTTTGGGCGTGGTAGCTGCAGACATTTTATCTAGTTCGTCTGATAATGTGTATAATGCGTTATTTAGGTATATTCAATCCTTACTATGTGGTGTTTATTTCTATCGTTGTATGCTTAGATATACTGCTGTACTGGCAATGGCTTATCTCTTCTACCTCCACCCTCGCATACAAAGGGGGTTATCAGTATGTGACGCCCGCCACGTGTGTATTTCACCGGTATTTTATTTGAATTTGTTCAGCGATTCGTTTAGGTATTTTCTATAAATGATTCTGCGATTTCCTTTTGGAACAATATATCAGTGAATATATGCGGTTCTATAACAATTTTCAGAGTAATTCTAGCTCTTTAGGAAATATAGACAGAATTTCTAGACAACTAAGAGTTGTTCAGTGAATTATTTAAATACTTTCTGTAAACAATTCAGTAAATTCCTTTATGAACTTATATCAGTAAATTCGAGCGATTCTATGGCAATTGTCAGAATAATTATATATCTTTAGGAAATATGGATAGAATAGAAAAACCCAAAAATCAGTGTGTAGCTTTTAGCGTCTGTCAAACAAAGTCTGTACTAAGCTCGGCGGCTTATTTAAATACTTTCTAGAAACAATTCAGTAAGTTCCTTTATGAACTTATATCAGTAAATTCCAGCGATTCTATAGCAATTGTCAGAATCATTTTAAACTTTAGGCAATATCAACAGGAATGAAAAAAACGAAAATCAGTATTCCAGCCCGGCTGCTGTCAATCAAAGTTGCCCGGCCATTCGATACTAAGGTGGCTTTGTCTAATAGCCCAGTGTGCCTAATAGCCCAGTTACGTATCCCAACCTACTCCGCGACAAACGTTTCTTTCAATTTAATTTCCCCCATCTCCAAATCATGGAATGTCAACTCTGGTTCATATTATGTTTATTGTTTGATGTGCAATAGCCACCTCATTCCCGATCTCTGTCTTGTGGAACGCCAAACTTACATATCCTGTATCTACTCGACTACACCTCTTACAAAACCTATTAAATAATACACAGCTTTTTTAATAGGGCATTTTTCATGCAGATTCATTCAATCCAACCACACCTCCACAAGACCTATTCGATGTTATATGTATCAACAGGAGATTTTACTTGCAGATCCGGTTCATCCATAATTCAACTATAACCACACCTCCACAAGACCTTATTCGATAGTATAGAACGTATCAAAAATAGGACATTTTTACTTGCAGATTCGGTTCATCTATAACCACACCTCCACAAGACCTTATTCGATAGTACAGAACATATCAAAATAGGACATTTTTACTTGCAGATTCGGTTCATCTATAATTCATTCATTCGTATGAAATTCTCATTGAATTTCCAACATCCATAATTGTGTCCATTACGTGTTAAAACACAGCCACTATTTAACGTCACCTCTATACACAACCCAATACATATATAATTAGGACAGTTTTCTATGCAGATTTCAGAACAAATAGGGTCCCTGGAGGAATTTAACACATTGGTCAATCACAATTCACACATTCCTATTAAAATAACTGAGTATAGGCCCATTAATAAGAATATATATATATTTTTTTACAAAACAAGATATCTTTAATCAATGTCTTAGGTTCTTATGTAAAAAATTTGGGCACCGATTCATACTCACGCCCAGTACTTTCTGATCAAAATTTGGTTTAGGCTATAATACAATATGCAGATTTCGATATAACGGGCTCTGCTCACCTTTATATAGAGCGCTCCGATCAGATTTCCTGAGGCAAGATGAATGGCTGGGGAAGTCACTCTTCCGTCTGATTTTTTAGCCGTGATCAGTCTCGTCCTCTCACACTAACTTATAATAGATCGAATTCAAGAACAACCAAACTCTGCTACCAATTCTGTTAGTGTTGAAATACTGGAGAGTTGAGACCAAATCACGGACGCTGGACAGAGTGGATTTCAGTTGTAACAAAATACAGTTTTAATGAGTCAGAGATATCTTGTCCCGCAGTTTTACGTGCACGGACCTAGTTCACATAACTCGGCAAGGAGCCAGGTGAAAAAGAGGCCTATACAATGGTTACATACATTTTTATACATAGAATAAAGTAGGTGGAGTCTTGTCGTTTCGGTCTTCTTGACTGGTCGGAGGGTTGGAGGCGGGCCTTGCTCTAGCCAGAGCGGGCCCCATTGGTGCACAGCAAAAGTTCTTTGCTCTTGGGACCGGCCAGTTAGAGGGAGATGAGATGTGTGTTTATATAAGGAAGAGGGGGTCAGTCTTATGGCTGGGTGTATGTGTTCTTACGACGGAATGTCTTTGTTTATATGAGCTATGTGTATGAATATTTATATAACACTATCCAGGACTCTGCCGAAACAATTTGAGCTTCTACTTTTAAAAATTCCACCTTTCCAGAGACAAGTCTCTCACCGTTGGCGCTTGTTATAGACCCCATTCAGCCCCCAGCTGTGCCCTGGACACCATATGTGAATTGATTGCCCCCAATCTGTATTCATAGTTCGTACTGTTAGGTGACATAAACTGTGACATGCTTAACATTCCGGTTGGCCTACAATCTAAACAAGATGACCTCAATCTCACTCAAATTATCAAGGAACCTATCAGGTACAACCCTAAATCCGTGGCCATGGCACTGACTTGGATATCATCCTAAACAACTTGCAATCTAGATACACCTCTGCTGTCTTCAACCAGGATCTCAGAGATCACTGCCTCATTGCCTGCGTGTGTAATGGGTCCGCAGTCAAACGACCACCTCTCATCATAGTCAAACACTCCCTAAACACTTCAGCGAGCAGGACTTTCTAATTGACCTGTCCTGGGATTCCTGGAAGGATAATGACCTCATCCCGTCAGTAGAGGGTGCCTAGTTGCTCTTTTAAAAGTGCTTTCGTCACCATCTTAAATAAGCATGCCCATTCAAAAAAATGTAGAAATAAGAACAGATATAGCCCTTGGTTCACCCCAGACTTGCAACCTCTATTGCACTCCACACTGCCCTTTCCCACCTAGACAAAAGGAACACCTGTGTGAGAATGCTATTCATTGACTACAGTTCAGCGTTCAACACCATAGTACCCTCAAAGCTCATCACTAAGCTAAGGATCCTGGGACTAAACACCTCCCTCTGCAACTGGATCCTGGACTTCCTGACAGGCCGCCCCCCAGGTGGTGAGTGTATGTAGCAAGAACCTCAAAAATGGAGCCCCCCCAGGGGTGCATGCTCAATCCCCTCCTGTACTCCCTGTTCACCCACGACTGCATGGCCAGGCACAACTCCAACACCATCATTTAGTTTGCCGACAACACAACAGTGTTAGGCTTGATCACCGATAACGTCAGACACCTGGCCGGGTGGTGCCAGAATAACAACCTATCCCTCAACGTAACCAAGACTAAGGAGATGATTGTGGACTACAGGAAAAGGAGGACCGAGCACGTCCCCCATTCTCATCAACGGGGCTGAAGTGGAGCGGGTTGAGTGCTTCAAGTTCCTTGGTGTCCACATCACCAACAAACTAGAATGGTCCAAACACACCAAGAGAGTTGTGAAGATGGCACGACAAAGCCTATTCCCCCTCAGGAAACTATAAATATTTGTCATGGGTGCTCAGATCCTCAATAGGTTCTACAGCTGCAACATCGAGAGCATCGTGACTGGTTGCATCACTGCCTGGTACGGCAATTGCTTGGCCTCCAACCGCAAGGCACTACAGAGGGCAGTGCGTACAGCCTAGTACATCACTGGAACTAAGCTGACTGCCATCCAGGACCTCTACACCAGGCGGTGTCAGAGGAAGGCCCTATAAATTATCAAAGACCCCAGCCACCCCAGTAATAGACTGTTCTCTCTACTACCACATGGCAAGCGGTACCAGAGTGACAAGTCTAGGACAAAAAGGCTTCTCAACAGTTTTAACCCCCAAGCCATAAGACTCCTGAACAGGTAATCAAATGGCTACCTGGACTATTTGCGCTGTGTCCCTCCCCCCAACCCCTCTTTTTATGCTGCTGCTACTCTCTGTTTATCATATATGCATTGTCACTTTAACTATACATTCATGTACATACTACCTCAATTGGGCCGACCAACCAGTGCTCCCGCACATTGGCTAACCGGGCTATCTGCATTGTGTTCTGCCCACCACCCGCCAACCCCTCTTTTACGCTATTGCTACTCTCTGTTCATCATATATGAATAGTCCATATCTACATGTACATACTACCTCAATCAGCCCGACTAACCGGTGTCTGTATGTAGCCTCGCTACTTTTATAGCCTCGCTGCTGTATATAACCTCGCTACTTTTCACTGTCTTTTTACTTTTGCTTTTATTTTTTTATTTACCTATTGTTCACCAAATACCTTTTTTGAACTATTGATTAGAGCCCGTAAGTAAGCATTTCACTGTTGTATTCGGCGCAGGTGACAAATAAACTTTGATTTGATACCTGACTGCCCTGGACCAGCACAAAAACCTCCTGTGGCGTTCTGCATTAGCATCGAATAGTCCCCTCGATATGCAACTTTTCAGGGAAGTCAGGAACCAATATACTCAGCCAGTTATGAAAGAAAAGGCTAGCTTTTTCAAACAGAAATTTGCTTCCTGTAGCACTAATCCCAAAAAGTTTTGGGACACTGTAATGTCCATGGAGAATAAGAGCACCTCCTTCCAGCTGCCCACTGCACTGAGGATAGGAAACACTGTCACCACCGATAAATCTACAATGATCGATAATTTCAATAAGCATTTTTCTACGGCTGGCCATGCTTTCCACCTGGCAACCCCTACCCCGGCCAACATCTCAGCACAGCAACTTGCCCAAGCACCCTGCTTCTCCTTCACCCAAATTCAGACAGCTGATGTTCTGAAATACCTGCAAAATGTGGATCCCTACAAATCAGCTGGGCTAGACAATCTGGTTCCTCTCTTTCTAAAATTATCTGCCGAAATTGTTGCAACCCCTATTACTAGCCTGTTCAACCTCTCTTTCGTATTGTCTGAGATCCCCAAAGATTGGAAAGCTGCCGCGGTCATCCCCCTCTTCAAAGGGGGAGACACTCTAGACCCAAACTGTTATAGACCTATATCCATCCTGCCCTGCCTTTCTAAAATCTTTGAAGGCCAAGTTAACAAACAGAATACCGACCATTTCAAATACCACCGTACCTTCTCCACTATGCAATCTGGTTTCCAAGCTAGTCATGGGTGCACCTCAGCCACGCTCAAGGTCCTAAACGATATCATAACTGATAAAAGACATTACTGTGCTGCCATCTTCATCTACCTGGCTAAGGCTTTCGACTCTGTCAATCACCGAACTCTTATCGGCAGACTCAATAGCAATGGCTTCTAAAATGACTGCCTCGCCTGGTTCACCATCTACTTCTCAGATAGAGTTCAGTGTGTCAAATCGGGGGCCTTTTCCAGACCTCTGGCTGTTTCTATGGGAGTGCCACAGGGTTCAATTCTCTGGCCGACTCTTTTCTCTCTATATATCAATGACGTCGTTCTTGCTGCTGGTGACTCTCTAATCCACCTTTACGCAGACGACACCATTCTGTATTACATCTGGCCCTTCTTTGGACAATGTGCTAACAGACCTCCAAACGAGCTTCAACGGCATACAACAGTCCTTACGTGGCCTCCAACTGCTTTTAAATGCTAGTAAAATTAAGTGCATGCTCTTCAACCGATTGCTGCCCGCACCCTCCCGCCGAATACCATCACTACTCTGGACGGATTCTGACCTAGAATATGTGGACAACTACAAATACCTAGGTGTCTGGTTAAACTGTACACTCTCCTTCCAGACTCACATTAAGCATCTCCAATCCAAATTAAATTTAGAATTGGCTTCCTATTTTGCAACAAAGCCTCCTTCACTCATGCTGCCAAACATACCCCCGTAAATCTGACTATCCTACCGATCCTTGACTTCGGCAATGTCATTTACAAAATAGCCTTGTAATTATTTTTCCTACATGGCCTATTTATTGCCTTACCTCCCTACTCTTCTACATTTGCACACACTGTACATAGATTTTTCTATTGTGTTATTAACTCTACGTTTGTTTATGTGGAACTCTGTGTTGTTGTTTTTGTTGCACTGCTTTGTTTTATTTTGGCCAGTTGTAAATGAGAACTTGTTCTCAACTGGCCTAGCTGGTTAAATAAAGGCGATGTTTTTTTTATAAATAAAATTCCAACGCCACCATGGGGCACTCTGATCACCATGTTGACATCAGCAATCCGCCCGCTCACAATGCCATACATGTGGTCTGTGGGGCCAGTTGGACGTACTGCCAAATTCTCTAATGCGACGTTAGCAGTGGCAAATGGGCGACAGGTAGCCTAGTGGTTAGAGCATTGGGCCAGTAACCGAAAGGTCGCAGAATCGAATCCCTGAGCTGCCAAAGCAGAAATCTGTCAATGCAGTTAATCCACTGTTCTGGCACTGTGGATGTCGATTATGACAGTCCCCTGCACTTCTCTGATTCAGAGGGATTGGGTTAACCACAGAAGATGCATTCAGTTGTACAACTGACTAGGTATCCCCCTTTCCCCTCATGGTAGAAAAATGAACTTCAATGATCATGCAATGACCCCTCAACTTGAGACATCTGTGGTGTGTGGCAAAACTGTATGTTCTAGAGTGGCCTTTATTTGTCCCTAGCAAAAAGTGCCCTGTTTAATATGCCACACCTGTCAGGTGGATGGATTATCTTGGCAAAGGAGAATTGCTGACTTACAAATGTACGCACAACATTTGAGCGAAATAAGCTTTTAGTGCGTATGGAAAATGTTTGAGATCTTTGATTTCAGCTCATTAAACATGGGACCAACACTTTACATGTTGCATTTATAGTTTTGTTCAGTGTAAATGCATATTTTGCACTGTTTTTGATACCCCAGCCTCCCTCGTTGGATGCCTGTTTGAAAAGGTGCTGTTCTGCTTTGTATGTATCACACACATGCCCTCCATCAGGTCCTTCACGGCATCATCAGCGGATGTTGATGTCTGATGAGGAATTAGAGAGGGGTAGAAAGAATGGGAACGAGAGAGAAAGAGGGAGAGATAAAGAGAGCGAGAGAGAGACTATAGACCATATATCCACAGCAATTTTGGCAGATCCTGATGGAGTTAATATTTTCATCAGTCTTTTGATTTGACAAGGGTCATAGCTCTGAAGCCCACACCACCCCTCCAACCCCTGATCAGTATGGAGCTTGTATGACCTGACTACACTGAGATGAAGCCATTTACTGTACCTATTCCCACTCTCTGTTCATGTCCAAGCCTAATATATCCATCTACATAATCATTACGTTTTCTTGGTTTGTTCAATGTGGACTTATGTTAAAAAGGAAGTACCTCAATTGTGTTTACTCTTCATAAGTCTCTGTGCTGTGACTCTGTGTGTTCTGACTGTGAGAAGTTGATTGGCCACCACTGAGCTGAACCTTAATTGCGTTATAAATCATGCCTGGCAAGTGCTGGTGCACTTGGCTGGCACCCTGCTGTTTGAGTTCAGATCAAGGATTGGAAGAGTAGGGCTGGAGTTGGACCTTTTGATTCCTCAGACCCATCTGGCCAGATGTGAGGCTCTTTCTCCCTCTCTTATTTTAATACTCATAAGTCCCTCCATATCACAATCTTCCAACACAAAATGTTTAATGGTCAGAGCTCATAAATTAATTGCGGCATACTGAAACTACTAAAGAGAGTCAATCTGTTTTGTAAATCCCGCTTTTGCTATTCTTTAAATTAATGGAGAACAAGAGTGAAAGAAAATAAAAAAGATAGAAGAAAAAAAAGATTGCTTCCATTGCCAGAAGCTTCCCAGAAATCATTTTTTTCTCTAAGCTTATGAAGTTTATCTTATTAGATATGTCTCTGCCATACACAGTTATTGTGCTGGGAGTCTTTTCCAGGCCCAAATCCCAGAAAAGCCTGTAACAATCTGTCAACTGAGGGAGATGCCCCCACAAACAAGGGGTCCTAATCCACCCAGATCAATAGCACACTCCGTCTGGCTTCTCAGCCCTCTGCGTGCCATTGGCCGCTCCTTGAAAGCAGCCCCTTTGTGCCTGGTGTCTCCCCTGCCATGGATCCCATTCCCCCAGTCCCCCACGGTCTCCCTATGTCCTCAGTAGGTTAATGACTGGGATAATAATAATAATATTAAGGTTAATATCTGACCTCCGGATCAGGCTCAATGTGAGAAACTGGAGAGGCTAGCACACCGGGGCCAATAAAGCAGTGCTAGAACCTAAATGCCCCTTTATAGATACAGACCATACAATTATTCTTCCTGGTTGATCACACAGCCTGTCTACTGTTGGCTCCACTTGTCAAAACACAGAAGATATTCCACATCCTAGAGAGACTCTGAATAGAAGGCTTGATTTTCATCTGCATAGAGGGCCTGGTAGATTCCATATCGTTCAACTGATGAGACTCACCGGACTGATACTATTGCAATAGGCTGAAACCATAAGCAAAACAGGTGGATGTGGCTGTGACAGGCCTATTTCTTTACTCCCCCCAGCTCTGGAGCCCAGGCCTGGTGAAGCTCAGATGAAAAGAGGGAGAGTTGGAGCTGATTTGTTAGTGAGGCTGATGTAGCTGATGCTTCCTCATATAATAGGATCATCTAGTCAAAAGTCAATCATCTGTAACAAGACACTTCATCGGTATTGGAGTCTCTAAGGTGAGTTCCTCTAGGGACCTACAACCTGAAACGTATTCCCTTGAGGGTTAATGAGCATGGGGAGGTGAGAAGGAAGACACCACACTGTAACGGACAACTGTAAATTATATTGTAATTGGGTATTATCAACAGTAAAATGCTTTTGAAACGTGTTACTGTAAATGATGGTGCATTGTGGGACAATTTTCTGGACGGGAATACATATCTGTATTTAGAATAGTACTTTAAAGTGCCCCATCAGTTAGCATAGGAGGCAGATTGGAGTATCAGTAAGTCTTAAACCTTAGATTATTGAACATTTTGCCATGTACTTTTGGACTGTTTTGTAGTTACTGCAAGTTTGGAAAACCGTACCCTTAAGGATTGTAACTGTTTGCAATGATTTGTCTGCTGGGCGCTGTTCTCAGATAATCGCATGGTTTGCTTTCGCCTTAAAGACTTTTTGAAATCTGACACAGTGGTTGGATTACCAAGACGTTTATCTTTAAGCTGGTGTATAACATTTGTATCTTTTATGTATGTTTATTATGAGAATTTCTGTTTTGTTGAGTTTCACGCTCTGCAATTTCACCGGATGTTGTTTGAGACAGTGTTTCACTGAACAAAACGCACTAACAAAACAAAGGTTTTTGGATATAAAGAGGGACTTGATCGAAAAAAACAAACATTTATTGGGTAACTGCGATTTTTGTGAGTTTAACCATATGAAGATCATCAAAGGTAAGTGATTCATTTTATCGCTATTTCTGACTTTTGTTACTCGTCTACTTGGCTGGTTACTGTTTGTAATGATTTGTCTGCTGGGCGCTGTTCTCAGATAATCGCATGTTGTTTTTTCGCAGTAAAGTATTTTTGAAATCTGACACCGTGGTTGGATTAACAAGAAGTTCATCTTTTAACCGATGTATAACACTTGTATGTTTCATGAATTTTTATAATGAGTATGTCTGTTTTTGAATTTGGCGCTCTGCAATTTCACTGGATGTTGGCAAGGTGGGACAGTAGCGTTCCACATCCCCTAGAGAGTTTCAACTATAACAACAATCACAGATTTGTCACCGTCTTAATGGATCCTCTTGGATGGCTCCCCTCTCTTGGTAGCCATTCTACAAAGAGAGTTTGTCTTCCCCCTCCCTTCTCTCCTCTCTCTTATAGGGGAAAGAGAATATGTCATTAGTACCATCAGCTGTGCTTAATTGCCTCTGGTTACCTTGTCTCACATGCCTTGTTTGGCTACTATCCATGAGCCCAGCCTGCCCTCTGGTGGTCCTTCCACATACCTCCCCCCTCAGGATCAGACCGGAGGGTCGGGCGCCAGATGCACCGTCTTGGTCGCTTCGGGACAGCGCACAAGCATTCCCGTTCCTCGATCCGGCCCTGGGGACGACATGGAAAGAGAACGATTGTAAAGCAATCTGACTATTCTGTTGTTACTGTTTCTCTTACCAGCCATCCACGTGGGGGGAGCATGGTCAGTAACTAATGCAAACCTCCGACCCAGTAGGTAGTACCGGAGATAATCGAGGGCCCACTTAACGGCTAGGGCCTCTTTCTCTACGGTAGCATATCTCTTTTCCCTATCGCTGAGCTTCCTACTTATGAAGAAAATTGTCCTCTCTGCTTCGCCTTCACCCTGAGTTAGTACGGTCCCGAGCCCCGTATCCGAGGCGTCTACCTGCACAAGAACTCTTTGAGAAGTCCGGAGCCTGTAGGACGGGTTCAGAACACAGGCCATCTTTTAGCAAATGAAAGGCATCTTCCGTCTCGTCTTTCCACTCTACCCGGTTTGGCAAGTTTTTCTTGATGAGGTTGGCAATGGTTGCATATCTAGGGATAAAACGGCGATAATATCCCATTATCCCTAAGAAGGCCCGAACGTTCCGCTTGGTACAGGGTCGAGGCCAGTCCCGAATTGCCCTTGTCTTCTATGCCTGTGGGCGTATTTTCCTATTTCCCACGGTGTACCCCAGGTATTCTGCTACGGACAGACCCAGGCAGCATTTTTTTGGGATTGGCTGTCAACCCTGTGGCTTCCAGGCTCACGAGCACCACCCGTAGTCATAGGAGGTGACTATCCCAGTCCTCGCTGTGGATGACCACATTGTCTATGTACGTCGCTGCGTACTCTAGATGGGGCCGTAGAATGGCATCCATGAGACGTTGGAAAGTTGCAGCGGCACCATGCAGTCCGAAGGGCATTCTCACATGCTGAAAAAGCCCCTCCAATGTGGCAAAGGCAGTCTTTGGGCGATCCTCCGGTGCCACCGGCATTTGCCAATATCCCTTCGTCAAATCCAGGGTGATAATGAACTTGGCCTTTCCTAAGCGCTCCAGGAGTTCATCCACGCGGGACATGGGATATGCGTCGAATGTAGAGATGGCATTTACGCTCCTAAAGTTGTTGCAGAGTCTCATACTACCCTCGGGTTCGGGGACCAGGACTACGGGACTGGACCAATCACTCGATCACACCCATCCTCAACATCTCCCTTACCTCGTTCTTAGAGATGACTTGGCGAGCCTCAGGAATCCTGTAAGGACGGATATGCACCTTCTTGCCGGGTTCAGTGTGGATATGGTGGAACAGGGCATCTGTTTGTCCTGGGAATACCCGGCCGAAGTTCATAATCAGCTTGTCTAGCCGTCTCAACTGCTCTGGCAGGAGAGTTTGGCCACGGCACACCTGTGGTAGAACCTCCTCTTTTCCATTGCCCTCCAGGGCTATCAAAGCCACCTCATCTTCACTTCCATGGTACTTCTTCAACAGGTTTATATGATAGAGTTGGACCTTGATGAGGTAATTGACCGGTGAGACCCTATGGCTAAGTCGAGGATCCCTCGTCAAGGTCTCCCGTAAAGCAATTCAACCGGAGAGAATCCAGTGGGCGCCTGGGGTACTTCTCGCAGGGCAAACATTAAGTGTGGGAGAAGCATGTCCCAGTTTTTCCTGTCTCTGGACACCACTCTTCTCAACATGCTTTAAATCGTTCTGTTCAAGCGTTCGCACAACCCGTCTGTTTGAGGGTGGAATATGCTTGTACGTATCTGTTGAACCGGATATAACCAACACAAGTCCTTCATGAACCGGGACATGAACGGGGTTCCCTGATTGGTTAAGATCGTCTTGGGAAGGCCCACCTGGGAGAACACCCCTTGGCTAGTTGAGAACAAGTTCTCATTTGCAACTGCGACCTGGCCAAGATGAAGCAAAGCAGTGTGACAGACAACAACATGGAGTAAACAATGAACAAGCCAATAACACAATAAACAAATCAATGACACAGTAGAAAAAAGAAAGTCTAAATACAATGTGTGCAAAAGGCATGAGGAGGTAGGCAATATTAGGCCATAGGAGCGAATAGTTTAGCAGATTAACACTGGGGTGATGAGCAGATGATGATGTGTAAGTAGAGATACTGGTGTACAAAAGAGCAGAAAAGTAAATAAAATAAAAGCAGTATGGGGATCAGGAAGATAGATTGGGTGGGCTATTTACAGATGGACTATGTACAGCTGCAGCGATCGGTTAGCTGCTCAGATAGTTGATGTTTAACTTCTTGGATATAGGGGGCGCTCTTTTAATTTTTGGATAAAAAAACGTTCCCGTTTTAAACAAGATATTTTGTCACGAAAAGCTGCTTGACTATGCATATAATTGACAGCTTTGGAAAGAAAATACTCTGACGTGTTTAATATGAGTCAGGAAGGAGAGTTAACAGTCTAGCCAGATACCTAGGTATTTGTAGTTGTCCACATATTCTAGGTCGGAACCGTCCAGGGTGGTGATGCTAGTCGGGCGGGCGGGTGCGGGAAGCGAACGGTTGAAAAGCATGCATTTGGTTTTACTAGCGTTTATGAGCAGTTGGAGGCCACAGAAGGAGTGCTGTATGGAATTGAAACTCAATTGGAGGTTAGTTAACACAGTGTCCAAGGAAGGGCCAGATGTATACAGAATGGTGTTGTCTGCGTAGAGGTGGATCAGAGAATCATCAGCAGCAAGAGCGAAATCATTGATGTATACAGAGAAGAGAGTCTGCCCGAGAATTTAACGCTGTGGTACCCCCATAGAGACTGCCAGAAGTCCAAACAACATGCCCTCCGATTTGACACACTGAACTCTGTCTACAAAGTAGTTGGTGAACCAGGTGAGGCAGTCATTAGAAAAATCAAGGCTATTGAGTCTGCCGATAAGAATACGGTGATTGACAGAGTCGAAAGCCTTCGCCAGGTCGATGAAGACGGCTGCACAGTACTGTCTTTTATTGATGGCGGTTATGATATCGTCTAGTACCTTGAGCGTGGCTGAGGTGCACCCGTGACCAGCTCGGATGACGGATTGCACAGTGGAGAAGGTACGGTGGGATTCGAAATGGTCAGTGATCTGTTTATTAACTTGGATTTCGAAGACTTTAGATAGGCAGGGCAGGATGGATATAGGTCTGTAACAGTTTGGGTCTAGGGTGTCACCCCCTTTGAAGAGGGGGATGACCGCGGCAGCTTTCCAATCTTTAGGGATCTCGGACGATACAAAAGAGAGGTTGAACAGGCTGGTAATAGGGGTTGCAACAATGGCGTCGGATACTTTTAGAAAGAGAGGGTCCAGATTGTCTAGCCCAGCTGATTTGTACGTGTCCAGATTTTGCAGCTCTTTCAGAACATATGCTGTCTGGATTTGGGTAAAGGAGAAGCTGGGGAGGCTTGGCCGAGCATTTGAACATCTTGACCATGTTCTGTTATAATCTCCACCCGGCACAGCCAGAAGAGGACTGGCCACCCCACATAGCCTGGTTCCTCTCTAGGTTTCTTCCTAGGTTTTGGCCTTTCTAGGGAGTTTTTCCTAGCCACCGTGCTTCTACACCTGCATTGCTTGCTGTTTGGGGTTTTAGGCTGGGTTTCTGTAAAGCACTTTGAGATATCAGCTGATGTACGAAGGGCTATGTAACTTGATTTGATTTGATTTGAGTAGCTGCGGAGGGGGCGGAGCTGTTGGCTGGGGTTGGAGTAGCCAGGAGGAAGGCATGGCCAGCCGTTAAGAAATGCTTATTGAAATTTTTGATTATCATGGATTTATCAGTGGTGACCGTGTTACCTAGCCTCAGTGCAGTGGGCAGCTGGGAGGAGGTGCTCTTGTTCTCCATGGACTTTACAGTGTCCCAAAACATTTTGGAGTTAGAGCTACAGGGTGCAGATTTCTGCTTGAAATAGCTAGCCTTTGCTTTCCTGACTGACTGCGTGTATTGGTTCCTGACTTCCCTGAACAGTTGCATATCGTGGGGACTTTTCGATGCTATTGCAGTCCACCACAGGATGTTTTTGCGCTGGTCAAGGGCAGTCAGGTCTGGATTGAACCAAGGGCTATATCTGTTCTTAGTTTGTTCTTTGACGACATGTTACGCAGGTGTATGGCCTCTGGGAACTTGGTAGCGTAATCTACTACCACTAGGATATACTCGTGTCCTCTGGCGGATTTTGGGAGGGGTCCCACGGGGTCCAAGGCTATGCATTCAAAGGGGGTCTCTATGATGGGGAGAGGAATCAAAGGGTTATGTAGGTGTGGCAGTGAGGCTGTACGCAGACATTGATCACACGTCCTACAATACCTGGCCACATCCCGGGTGACAGAAGGGGCCAATAGAATCTCTGCATGATTCTGTTGATAGTCTTGTCCCATGCCAGGTATCCTCCTAGGACGTGGGAATGGGCTAAATGTAGGACTGTATCCCTGTATGGTCTAGGCACCATTACTAATTCCTGGTTTTCCCCCCTTCGTTGCACGGCCCAATATAAGAGACCCCGCCTGATTGAATAGTAAGGAAGAGAGGGCTCACCTGATCCGTCGACCTTCCTCCCGTCGATCACCTTCACTTTCCTCATGGCCTCCCTTAGGTCTGGGTCTCTATGCTGCGATGTGCCGAACTGTCCCTTTAATTCCTGAGGCAGGTCAACCTCGGTAGAGCGGTGTGGAGGTTGTTCCCCTTCCCTGCCAGGGGTGACCGAGGACAATCCCTTCCAGGTTCTCTCCTCGGATGGGGCTTCAAATATATCCCTTAGTGCCTGGGTGCTCCTTCCTTCCTGCGTCGTGTATAACCCTTCGCAGGTGTCTTCATCTGTGGTTTCATGGAATATCTGTTGTAAACGTTGGGTGGCTATTTCTTCCTCTGCTCCAGAGGACGAGGACGAGGCTACGTCTCCTTGTAGGAATACTACCTCGGGCTTGGATTAGTCCCCCTTCTTCCTGTGCACAACGTCATCTTCCGAAGCTCTTTGTATAGGGGACAGTCTCTGCCGATCAATAATGGCACCTTCAGCTTGGGTACTTTCCCTGCCCTGACTGTACACGTTCCTTTCGGAGTGAGAATAGACAGGTTCACGGTGGGGTAATAGTGGGTGTCTCCATGGATACAGGACACGGCTACTTTGTCTGGTAGCAGTGTTGCGGAGGTCACCATCCGCTCCTCTACTAACGTAACCATACTTCCCGAGGTGAGAATGGCTACCACATCTTGTCCTTCTACTCGAACCGGAATCTCTGCGGCTGGGATATTTCTGCTAACCAACAGTGTTGATCCTGCCCTCTCGAACCGGGATGCGTGGGGATGGGTAGCGATGACTCTGTGACCATGGACTCGTCCTTGCTAGGACATTGTGGGGCATATGGTCTGGAGACGGACATTTATAACACCGACCCTCCTGTGTGGGGATGACTTCTCCCACCTCCGGAGGGGGTTTGGACGTTTCGGTGGCGGACGCACTGGGGTGAGTCATGGTACGGGATTTGCAGAATCCTTCCATTTCTCCTTGTCACCTTTTAACATCTCCCCTGTAGATTGGTATGTTTCCACCGCCTGGGCTATGTCGTCGGCTGACAACGGGTTGGCTTGCCCCATGACCCATTTTAAGTCCCTGGGTAATTCCCTCAATATCTTGTTCACTACGAGGGTCTCTATTACATGTCCTACTCCCTTTCCGGGTTCCAGCCACTGTTTCGTCAGTCATATTAGTGCGAAGTTCTGGGCACAGATGGGTTGGTCAGCCGTATAGGTCCATTTATGGAACTTTACAGCTCTATCTCTGACAGTCAGCTGGTACCGGGACAGGATCTCTGTTTTTAGTCGCCTATAGTCCGCAGCTTCGCAGGAATCCAGGTCAAAATAGGCTTCCTGGGCCAATCCGGTCAAAAGAGGGGCGAATGCGCTCACCCATTCTGTGGGCGGCCACTCTTCCAAGATGGCCGTCCTTTCGAAGGTCATGAGGAAGGCCTCGATATCATCCTCATTGAATAGATGAGGTAAGATGGCGTGAGCAGCCGCTCTTGGCTTAACTCTAGGTTCTTCTCGCCGACTCAGCTGTTGTTGCAGGAGTTCTATGGTTGTCTGCTGTGCCGTGATCAACTGTTGTAGTAGGGCGTTGTCCATTGTTCTTGAATGGTTACTCTGTGTCTACTGGAATAATTTTGATTTACTCACTTATCCTTGTGTCACTCATCCACCTAGTTGCCAGCATTCTCCACCAATGTGAGCAGACCAAGTAATTTGGTTTCACTCTAAAAGCGGAAAGGTCGAATAAACGAGTCAGCAGTAGGTTTTCTTGATTGAATACAGTTCTCTATTGAGATATTTCTGACAATACAAATACTCCAACACAATCAATGAGAATCTCCCAAGGAACAACATACATCTTCTTCTTTAGATGACACAGGAATGAACACAAGACGATTATCTAAGAAAACATCGTTGTCCAGTTGGATGTGAGTAATCACTGTTCTGATATCCAGAAGCTATTTTCAGTCATAAGAGACCATGGCAGAAACATTGTGAACAAAATAAGTTACAAACAACGCAGAAAAATACACAAAACAGCACAATTGGTGAGGAGCCTGAAAAACTTCAGCCATCTCCCCCGACACCATTTCCATAATTTGTGTGTATTGTTGTGTATTGTTAGATATTACTGCACAGTAGGAGCTAGGAACACAAGTATTTTGCTACACCCGCGATAACATCTGCTAAATATGTGTATGCGACCAATAAAATGTGATTTGATTTGTCTGTGTGTATGTACTAACAATACAACAATATTTTTATTTTTATTTCTCATCCTATTCTCATCCTATTCACTCGGCCTTTCAAGGTACCATGCTCTCTACTCTACAGTGTCTGCAGTGGAAAGTTTCAAGACAAGGCAAGGCAGTGTTCAGCTAGTTGGTGAGTGCTCCACTCCAGCATATATATACAGTAGCAAGATGAGGGCTGCTGCTCTCCATGGAATGAGTTAACCATGCTAATGAAGTTGGAATGGAACTGCATCATGGCTTAAGTGTATCTCACTCTGCTCTGGCTGTCCGTGAACCCTGAGGATGTATAGAACCCTGCATGTCCTGATGCAGAGTCCAGGAAGTGTGTTAATGTAATTGCTGTGTTCTTTACATAGTGTTGTATCAGCATTATAAATATTTTTCATGGTATGATTTCAATTAATGTGAAATATAAGAGCAGAGAGAAATGACATAATATTACGCCCACCCTACCATTACAGAAGTCTCTATTTTTTTCTCCCAATAAGCCTGCATAACATTTCTCAATTGGTGTAGACATAAACTACATTTGTTAGTGAATTGTTGTACTTGTTGCCTAGGGTTGTGGATTTCATATACAAGCCTGGCTGATTTTTTTGTTTGTTGAATAATCAGTCCATTACAAGAACTTGTCTCTAAGGCATAGTGTGTTTCCTCAAAACAAACATTTTTTCTCAAGGCAATATTTTTTCCATCCTGCTTTGACAAAAAGTAAATGTTTAAAACATACGGCAAACAATGGAAAGATACACAGTTGACAAAATCACAGTAAAATGTGTTGTTTGAAAAAGGATTTGGTTTACAAACCTTCCTTTTACAGTGCATTTACTAACATCGCACTCATGTTTAATGCCACTCCCAAAGGTTGAAATAACAAATATTTAACAGACACGAATATGAACATTAACAGTAATGGCTCCAGAGTGGCGCAAGGCACTACATCTCAGTGCCAACCAGAAGCCATGGATTACAGGCAACATTCTCACTGAGCTAAAGGGTAGAGCTGCCACTTTCAAGGTTCGGGACTCTAACCCGGAAGCTTACAAGAATTCCTGCTATGCCCTGCGACGAACCATCAAACAGGCAAAGCGTCAATACAGGGATAAGATTGAATCATACTACACAGGCTCCGACGCTCATCTTATGTGGCAGGGCTTGTAGCCTCGCTACTGTATATAGCCTGTATTTTTACTGTTGTTACCTACCTATTGTTCACCTAATACCTTTTTTGCACTATTAGTTAGAGCCTGTAAGTAAGCATTTCACTGTAAGGTTATTGTATTCGGCGCACATGACAAATAAACCTTGATTTGATAGAGGCGTCACTACAGACCTGGTTCGATTCCAGGCTGTATCACAACAGGCCTTGATTGGGCTTAGCCGGGGTAGGCCGTCATTGTAAATAAGAATTTGTTCTTAACTGACTTGCCTATTTAAATGAAGGCTAAACGCTTACACATGACGAAATAATTCAGATTGTGTTAACAAGTTACTCTATTGATCAGTAGCTACGAACCGACTACTGTGTGCTCAAATAACATGCAGAGTGATTTCCTCACACATTACTTAACTGTTGTTTCATTTTAACATGTTTACCTATTTCCTTTTATTAGAGTTAGCATAAACATTTAACTAATGAATGCTCATGAATCCCTAGAGATGAGGGGGTTATATGCAGTGGGAATTGGATCGAACAATATACATTCTTTATATGCACCAGAGAAAGAGTATTTGTGTTTTATACCCAGAGCCCAAACAAGACATATCCCTGTAAATGATCCAGAAAATAAGGCAGTGCTCACAGGAACATGCTAAGCTACTTGGTAATTTATTTTGTACTAGAGTGGGCATGTGTGCTATTTATTCTTTGAATTTTTATGTCTGGTGTGAAACATCTCATCTCTTTTAGACATTTTGTTTTGTTCCACGTGGTTTTCAAAGTTGTTTTGCGACACAGTCGGTTTTAGAAGCGATGTCTGCAATATGACAATGTTTATTTCTGTCACCTCTCCAAATCAAGAAATAGTAAGCCCAGCACTCTGACATACGTTGTATTTTTATGAGGTGGCTACTCTGATTCGTGACAAAGCTCTAAGATTAGAGGTTTATTGTATTAGTTGGTGACTCAGTGTTTCGAGTATGTGTGTCACGGCCGTCCTCCTCTTCATCTGAAGAGGAGAGGCGAGATGGATCTGAGGACCAATACGAGGCGTGGTAAGTGTCCATGGTCAATCTTTAATAAAGAAAGTAGTGAACACTGAAAACTATACAAAACCAGTAAACAAAATAACAACCGTGAAGCTAATCATATGGACTGTGCTGAAACAAGCCATCAACATAGACAATCACCCACAAACAAACAGTGCAACCCAGGCTACCTAAGTATGATTCTCAATCAGAGACAACTAAGGACACCTGCCTCTGATTGAGAACCATACTAGGCCGAAAACATAGAAATGCCCCAAAACATAGAAAAACAAACATAGACTGCCCACCCAACTCACGCCCTGACCATACTAAATAAATACAAAACAACGGAAATAAAGGTCAGAACGTGACAGTGTGCTGAGGATGTTTGGGTAAAATGTTAATTTTAGCCATGTTCATTGCTCTTTTTATGTTTTTGTAAGTCCACAGCTGACACACCAATATGACAACACATTTTAGTTTATGTTAATCAAAACATGCATTTACAAACTGAATGCAGATGTCAACGTGAGTCAAGGCAAACAGGCACAAACGTCACACAATTTCATTCTAGAATTTGTTCCTTTCACACCATACGGGTGATGACGAATGAAAATCATGCACGCTCTTGATGGGAACTGCATTGTTCATGGACAATCAACTTCCACAGAAATGTGCAGTCAAAGTCTGGGGCAATGATGTGTTAAAGCACCCTCCTGAGATGAGTCACACTGATGCCTTATGACAGGCTTAATTTCAATGGTGAGTGAGGCAGAGGCTAACCAGGAGTGCAGCTCTGCCAAAACACATGCTGCGGGCCAGCCTCCATCTGGCTCCAATGAGATGAGAGTACGGGAGGTAAAAATAACGAGCTGGGTAGGTACTGTAACTGTACAATATGGGAGATGTGACTGGCCGGGATTAAAAAAAATGGCAGCTAGGTGCTGGTAAATCAGGGATGAACTGTAGAAGACATTGATGGTAAACATGCGGTCTCTTTTGTTGTGGTTTAGTTTAGTTTTATTCCTATATAGTTTAATAAGTATATAGCAGCACAATGCCATTTGTAAAGCTTATTTATTAAAAAAAACTAGTTGCACACTCAGAGCTGTCTGCTTATCCATCAGTTAATCTCTGTTCAAAAAAAGATAGTGGTAAATGTTATTTTCAGACCATGCCAGGGCTATATTGTGTTGTACATATACATTGCCTTCGGAAACTATTCAGACACGTTGACTTTTTATACATTTTGGTAGGTTACAGCCTAATTCTAAAATGGATTAAATAGTTTCTCTTTCATCAATCTACACACAGTATCCCGTAGTAACGAAGCAAAAACAGGTTTTTAGAATTTTTTCTAATAAAAAATAGAAATAAAATGGAAATATCACATTTACATAAGTATTCAGACCCTTTACTCAGTACTTTGTTGAAGCACCTTTGGCAATGATCACAGCCTTGAGTCTTCTAGGGTATGGCGCTACAAGGTTTGCTTGCTCTAGGTGGTGGTTGCAAACTTCTCCCATTTAAGAATGATGGAGGCCACTGTGTTCTTGGGGACCTTCAATGCTGCAGAATTGTTTTTGGTACTCTTCCCCAGATCTGTGCCTCGACTCAATCCTGTCTCGGTGCTCTACGGACAATTACTTCGACCTCATGGCTTAGTTTTTGTTCTGACATGCACTGTCAACAGTGGGACCTTATATAGACAGGAGCATGCCTTTCCAAATCATGTCAAATCAATTGAATTTACCACAGGTGGACTCCAAACAAGTTCTAGAAACATCTCAAGGATGATCAATGGAAACAGGATGCACATGAGCTCAATTCAGAGTCTCATAGCAAAGGGTCTGAATAATTATGTCAATAAGGTATTTCAGTTTTTTTTTTATTACATTTGCAAAAAGGTCTAAAAACCTGTTTTTGCATTGTCAGTATGGGGTATTATGTGTAGATTAATGAAGGGAAATGTAAATGTAATCCGTTTTAGTATAAGGCTGTAACGTAACAAAATATTGAAAAAGTCAAGGGGTCTGAATACTTTCCGAAGGCACTGTATATCTGAATGATACATACTTTAAATCTACTGGAGGAATATCTAATTTGTCATTTGGAGTTTTAGAAGGATCACAATCAACCTTCTCATCATGTAAGTCTACATTACTAAAGCAATATGGCTTTTATTAATTTGGTAAACTGCCATATCAAATAGATAATAAACTAAAAATGTATGTTCAAATCTTGTTGGTATAAGGGGAAATACCTAGCAACAATGTATTGGACTCTCTTGCACAGTCGATGTACTCTCACTGTACACTCACTGGATTCTAACCACACACACACACACACACACACACACACACACACACACACACACACACACACACACACACACACACACACACACACACACACACACACACACACACATTTAGTCACACTCTTCACATACGCTGCTGCTACTCTGTTTATTATCTATGCATATTCACTTTACCCCTACCTACATGTACATTGCCTCAATTACCTCGACTAACCCGTACCTCTGCACATTGACTTGGTACTGGTAACCCTTGTATATAGCCTCGTTGTTGTTATGTTATTGTGTTACTATATTTCCCTTTAATTAATTTAGCAAATTTTAAAACTGAGTTGTTGGTCAAGGGCTTGTAAGTAAGCATTTCCCAGTAAGGTAATAATAATACCTGTTGTATTCGGCGCATGTAGATTTTGATTGTGTTTATTCAGAGTATCATAGACAACCCCACAGTTAAAATAACATATCCAAATTGATTAAGGAATTTGATGTTGACATCATTGCTTAACATCCCTCCAATAGCATTGTTGGCGTAGTTTTGAACGTGTAAAAACATAATTCTGTAAAAGTGAGATATTTGCCTACAAACAGATTTAGCAGAGAGTGTGGGAGAGATGGGATAGTCCCCCACACGGCTCTACTGTTTAAAGTCCTGCTTTTAGAGGAAGAGGTACAATTAAGATTCTGAACTCACTAAAAACATTATGAAGAGCAGAAATGTGTTATTCATTGCCCCATACACGTTGAGGGATTTGGTGAACCATAAATACACTACTGTTGGTTTCCTAGTTTAAAAGGTTAGTGCGAGAAGCTCTTTCCACTTCCTTCAAACTGTACGCAAAGACATACAAATGGTATTCGTTGTGGAAAGAGATCTATCCATTCCCTGTAAAATGTTCATGGTTCAGTTCAGTTCAGACTTAGCAGCATCGCCCAAGGCCCCACATTAACCCCTCGCTGCTCCCTCCCTCAGCCTCGACCTCCTCTGGCCATCTTGCCCAGATTGGGATCTCTGTCTGTGGATGGAAGTGAGACTTGGATTGGAGAGAGAGGAGGGGTAGAGGGGTGGCTGGGGATGAACTGACAGGTTATTACTGGCTTTGTGGGGGATTAGTCCATAAAAGCCCTCTCAGCCCCAAGGCCAGCGTGGCCAGAACCAGGCAAATAAGATAAAATAATCTCTGTAAAAATGGTCTGGAGAGAAAGAGGGAGACAGAGAGTGAGAGAGAGATGAGGGAAAAAACACCATCCAAAATAAAATCAGTGCTTGGAAAAAATGCATTCTATCTTCACTCTTGTCCTAATTTCTGTTGTTTCGTTTTTATCTGAAAACCCCTGCCTGGGGATATGTCAATTGGAATGAGATTAAACTCCCACAATATAGAGATGAAAAAACGGACTGAAACACATCTAAAATGCTCAGAGCCTCCCTTTAGAAAGCTATGTTCTTCCCTCTGGTTCAATAGATGAGCATCTGACTCATATGTGTTGTTGCGTAAGCAGGAACAGACATCAGGGACCTGCTTCGATTTGAGATCCCTTATGGCTGTAGCGAGAGTTAGATCTGTCAGTTCACCCATCATGTTCTGGAGAAATTACAACATTTTTTTGTGTAACACTTTATCATGTTCTCTTCATAACCTACTATTTGTATGATCAACGGGTGCCTCGGCCTTGTAGGCTCCCACAGCTGGAAACATATCCACACTCAGATGTGGACTAAATGTACACTGAACAAAAATATAAATGCAACCATTTCTAAAATGTTACAGTTACAGTTCCTATAAGGAAAACTTTACATGTTGCGTTGTATATTTTTTGCTCTGTATATTTTGTGTTGGCATTTCTCCTGGGTTTAGGAGAAAAGGTATGTCAGGTTGTTATTAAGTCATATCATGTAGCACTACAAACCGTTTCCTGTTTTAGAGGGTTTACATTTAGAGGTCAAGAAATGTAAGCTTAAAAACAAAATACTCCAAACTAGATAAATTGGTAATTTGAACTTCAAAGCAAATGCATGTGATGCATATTAGGGACTGTACAGCAGGGAAACTATAAAAACAGAAATTAAACAGCCAAAAAGAAGAAAGGATGACATATTTCCATTTGAAGGAGTGCAGGTGCTCCCCCCACCCCCGAGGTAAAAACAATAGCATGAAGGTAAAGCAGACGTCATACACAGCAGATTTCTATGAGGAGGGTCTGATTTGATGAAACCCCTCCAAAGTCAAAATTCTGGATGATTTTAATAACATTGGAATTGACACAAATCCATGAACATTTGAAGAGGACAAAAAAACATTCTGTTCTGTTTGTCTTGAACTTTTTCAAATATAGAGAAAAATAGTTTGCTTCTATACTGTACTTATTTTGAGATACATATGTTCCATAAAGAAATCTGCACCATATTAGAATGCATTTGTTGTCATACAAACATCTGATATGGAAAATCCTGTCAAAACCCTAAAGTAGACCCCTAGACCCCTGGTTCAAAATACCATCCAGGTAAATTGTGTGAAAATATGCTTGATATTGGTTAAAATAGTCTTCCCATGCTACACTAATAACAATAACAAACCCTAATCTCCAATTTACCTGAAGGAGAGGAAAATAATGTATATTGCACTTTTCTCTCCATCAGAGCATACAGTTCAGCTGAGTGGACAATTTTGATATAAGCTTTTGGAAAAAAAATAATATTCAAGAATCAACTTCATAAATTTGTAAACCAATTTCTCAAAGCATGGAAAACAGGATAATAAATTAAAGTTAAAGGCTTAAGTGACAATACATTGAAAACAGTGAAGCAATTTTCCCTTGAGCGAGCTATGAATGGGGGGGGAAATGAACACATAATCTGATAGCGTGAAGGGTAGAATGTAAAGTTGCAGAGGTTACAGAGGATATTATGAGACATAAAGTAATCCAACATTCACTTTTTCATGACTTATTATCTGATCCTTATGAAATGAAAGCAGATTCATTGTAACTCACAGAAAATGCATAGAATTGCTGAAATAAGCTCATTCTTATAGTCATTTTTTAGGCAGTGGAAAATACAATAGGTCATATTCATATTGACTCCTAGACCAGTGTAGGCTGGTGGGATGAGCTATAGGAGGACGAGCTCACTGTAATGGACGGAATGGCATTAATGGATCAAACAGATCAAAAATCTTTCTATAGCTCCTCCCACCAGTCTCCACTACCCTAGACCTTATACACCTACACCAGTGTATGTATGATAAAACAATGTCCACATGGACTTTATCAACACACTCTCAATGTACTACGGAACCATTGGGCCACTCTCCCTGAAACTGGCAATTATCCTTGAATGCCCATTACAAAAGTAACCACATCTATTATTGATGTTGCAATTACTACAGTACCTTCATCATCGCTGAAAATAATTTAGGAGCATTTTAGTTCCTGTTTTCCTAACTTTAAAGAAGGGATAAAATCTACGTTCTAAATGGCAAGAGAAAACCTCCTTCACCTTCCATCTAACACTGAATACTGCTAGCCTATTGTAATCAACAGGTTTCTCCATCAAGTCAAGAGCTGTGTCTGAAATGGCACCCTAATCACTATGCAACATGCGTTACCATGAAAGCATGTATTGGAAATTAAATAAAAAAGAAATGAAATGATGAAACTATGAAAATAATGTGTCTATGTATGTACTTGGCCAAGACTATGTTATCACACTGTATTTAGATGATAATTGACTATATTGCAGTAGGCCTTTAAGGTTGCAGGTATTGGTTTGGTTGGTGGCATGTCTAACCCACACCAAAGGTGCCATCTTGAATTAGGCTACCGGCCAATTGTTTGGAGAGCCTAGCATTTTCAGTACTACTCTAGTGCCAAATAGACATTGAATCGTTCATCTTCCATTGGCCCATAAGATTTTCAGCTGGATTATTGACTTTATATCTAAAATAGCTTTGGGATTTCCTTTATTATTATTTTTGGGGGGGGGAAGAATTATATCTATATCCTTGGATTTGGATTTAGACTCAAATGTTCAAAGGATTTACAAAGTAGTTACAAATACAGTATCTCCTAACTATTTTGGTATTCAAATTCAAAACTGGTTGATTGACATTGAAAGAAAGTCTAAATCCAAATCCAAGGAAATAGATATATTCCTCTCCCACCGTCCAATGGAAGATGAAGACTGAATAACTCATTGTCTATTTTCAACTAAAGCAGCATTGAATAATGAAGAAAAGAGTCCTGAAATTCCTCTTTGTAGCAAATAATGATTTCAAAACAGTTGGCCTGGGGCCTAACTCAAGATAACACCTGTGGTGTGGGTTAGACACGCCTCCAACCACACCTATACCTGCAGCCTTAAATGGCTACTGCAATATAGTCAATTAACAAAACAATACAGTTTACGGTCCTTGCTGAGTAAACATTTTTGTTAATTAATTAATTAAAGCTAGGTAATAATATTGACGTGGACAACATTGATTCAATCTGGTAACAAAGGCCCCATTGCCTCCACCCAATAGTATTTTCATTGAGCAAAGCATCTTACGTCTCATTTGCATACCCGTCTTTCATTTTCTTAAGCTGATATCGCTACACCAATTGAATGCTAACTTGTTATTACAGCTTTCAATCAAGCAGCTCATTTTCAAAAGGTCCCTAATATATATTGCTACGTATACAGTTTGTAGCACAAAGTTCCATTCCACTTTCATTAGTCTAGTAACTGATCTCAATATAGTACAAGTAAAACCCTGTCCGTTCCTTGTAAATTGATTATTGAGATTTCAAAAGTTTGACAAAATATATAATATGCTTATTTAGAACTATTAAGGTTTGAAAGTTATAACTTGCTTAACTGCTCAATTAAACTTGATCAAAGAAAGAAAAAAATGAAAAAGATTAGGTGAAAAGAAAAAGCATTGTAGCTAATGTTACATATTGTCTCTAATGCTGAAGACTCATGAATAATATTTATTGAATTAATATGCCAGTGAAAGTTCATGTTAATCAAGTGGGTCATTCACATTAACTCAGTGTATAAAATGAAGATTAATGCAAATTCAATTAGTATTTACAACACATGTATTACCATTCAAACAGATTTTCCCAAGTCTGAATATATGATGTGACGAGTCAGTGATGAATAAGCCTTTGCATGTTTCCTAGCAATTAAAAAACTATGACAACTTTGCAAAAAAAGGTGAGACATGATTAAAGATCGTGGAAGTAAACGGAGCTTCACAGGTACCCATCATGAATACAACTCATTAATTTAGATCCATAAAGGTTGCGATAAGACCATTTTATTAATTAGTGCAAAAGTAATTATGTCGCCTCATTTCTGTGAGACTGTACTCAAACTGTCAGCACAGGGGCTTACTTGATGACCTGGTTACAACGCTGACGTATTCAGTCTACTGTAACCAAACATGATTGGCACCAGGGAAAGAGAGTGTAGCCAAACGCACTTCAGCACAGCTAAAACAAAAATTGAATCACTTGACTGTGGGACTTGAAAAACAGGACATTTCAAAGGGCGACTAACCATTAAAACAAAGACAAAAGAGAACTGTTTCTGTGTAGATTTGATAATTTATTGGTGGGACATACAAACAGGTTTACGATTGGCACCAGGCTCTGCATTCCAACACATCCTTTAGTCTGACTAATATTACTACAGTATGCAAGCTCACCTCAGTAAGTAGTCTCTAACCCATGGACTTGCCTGTCAGTTGTTCAACATGTCATGCACTCATATTTCTCCTCATCACACTCCTGGACATAAAGTCATGATGGCTATAAATTGCACACATTCATTAAGACATTAATGAAAGGTATACACAGGTTCATGCACCTGTAGAATGAAAATTAACATATCCATCTAAGATATTCGGTACAAAGATAAGTGTTTTCATTTGCATTATGTTTAAGCAGAAGGCCTGATGGGGTGTGGCATATGGCCAATATGACACAGCTAAGGGCTGGTCTTATGCACAACGCAACGCGAAGTGTCTGGATACAGCCCTTAGTTGTGGTATATTGACCATACACCACAAACCCCCAAAGTGCTTTATAACTATTATAAACTAGTTACCAACATAATTAGAACAGTAAAAACACATGTTTTGTCATACCCCTGGTATAAGGTCTCATTTTCCATGGCATTCAGACAGCCTCATTCTGGGCTCGAACCACCCAGTTTATAATTAGAGATAGATAACAAGTAATTGAAAATAAATGAAATTATAAAATTATCATAATGAAACATCAATTTGTTGTTTATATCCCATCCGTTTGTCAGTTGACTTAATGGGGCCTCTGTGGAAGTTAATGGCCTTGTCAGAATGTTCTAACAGCGCTGATGCAATACTGTTTTTTTCTCAGCAAGACTGGGTTGCATATCCTGTTGTATGTTCTCTGGAGAATCTGGAGTATAATTTGCCAAGGTTATTATTTAATTCAGTGACCATTACCAATCCATCTGCCCAGTACTGTAGTAAACCTAAAAGCTATTTCCAGCTATTTTAATAATGATAATCAAATTATAAATAGACACATGTTGACTAATCCAACCTGCCATATGACACACAGTACAGTTCCTCCCTTTAGATAAACAATCAGCACAATTCAGAATACCTTTAGTACAGATATTAACCCAAGGTCAGGTCAGTCTGTCTCCTGTCTCTTGAGATAATGAATACAATGTTAATTTCTCCTTTGAAACAAGACGTTGTTTCCACAGACCCTTTCTCCCGCAAACCCTTTGTCCCGTGTAACCCCAGAGGGAAAGGTGTATGAAATACAGTGCATTCGGAAAGTATTCAGACCCCTTCCCTTTTTTCACATTTTGTTACGCTACAGCCTTATTCTAAAATATATATATATATATATTTAAATTGTTCCTCATCAATCTACACACAATAACCAATAATGACAAAGCAAAAACTGTTTTTAGTAAAGTAAAAAACAGAAATACCTTGTTTACACAAGTATTCAGACCCTTTGCTATGAGACTCGAAATTGAACTCCGTTGCATCCTGTTTCACTTTATCATCCTTGAGATATTAGTACAACTTGATTGGAGTCCACCTGTGGTAAATTCCATTGATTGGACATGATTTGGAAAGGCACACACCTGCCTATATAATGTCCCACAGTTGACACTGAATGTCAGATCAAAAACCAAGACATGAGGTTAAAGGAATTGTCTATAGAGCTCTGAGACAGGATTTTGTTGAGGCAAGGATATGGGGAAGGGTACCAAAACATTTCCGCAGCGTTGAAGGAACCCAAGAACACAGTCGCGTCCATCCTTCTTAAATGGAAGAAGTTTGGAACAACCAAGATTCTTCCTAGAACTGACTGCTCGGCCAAACTGAGCAATTAGGGGAGAAGGGCCTTGGTAACCAATAACCCGATGGTCACTCTGACAGAGCTCCAGAGTTCCTCTGTGGAAATGGGAGAAACTTACAGAAAGACGGAAGCCACTCCTCAGTAAAAGGCACATGACAGCCCGCTTGGAGTTTGCCAAAAGGCACCTAAAGGTCTCTCAGACCATAAGAAACAAGATTCTCTCGTCTGATGAAACCAAGATTGAACTCTTTGGCCTGAATGCCAAGTTTCACGTCTGCAGGAAACCTGGTACCATCCCTACGGTGAAGCATGGTGGTGGCAGCATCATTCTGTGGGGATGTTTTTCAGCGGCCGGGACTGGGAGACTAGTCAGGATCGAGGGAAAGATGAACGAAGTAAAGTACAGAGATATTTTGATGGAAACCTGCTCCATAGCTATCAGCACCTCAGACTGTTGCGAAGGTTCACCTTCCAACAAGACAACCACCCAAAGCACACAGCCAAGTCAACGCAGGAGAAAGTCTCTGAATATCCTTGAGTGACCCCGCGAGAGCCCGGACTTGAACCCGATCGAACATCTCTGGAGAGACCTGAAAATAGCTGTGCAGCAATGCTCCCCATCCAACTTGACAGAGCTTGAGATTATCTTCGGAGAAGATACAGAGCCAATGTGGGGGCACAGGTTAGTCGACACCTCCTGGTATAGAGGTCCTGGATGGCAATATGCTTGACCCCAATGATGTACTGGGTCGTACGCACTACCCTTTGTAGTGCTTTGTGGTCGGAGGCCGAGCAGTTGCATACCAGGTGGTGATGCAACCAGTCAGGACGCTCTCGATGGTGCAACTGTACAACTTTTGAGGATCTGAGGACCCATGCCAAATGCCGAGGGGGATTAGGTGTTGTTGTTTCCACTTCACAACTGTCTTAGTGTGTTTGGACCATGATAGTTCGTTGGTGATGTGGACACCAATGAACTTGATGCTCTCAACCTGCTCCACTACAGCCCCATCGATGAGAATGGGGGCGTGCTCGGTCATCCTTTTCCTGTAATCCACAATCATCTCCTTTGTCTTGATCATGTTGAGGGAGAGGTTGTTGTCCTGGCACCACACAGCCAGGTCTCTGGCCAGGTCTCCTCCCTATAGGGTGTCTCATTGTTGTTGTTGTGTCATTGGCAAACTTAATGATGGTGTTGGAGTCGTGCCTGGCCATGCAGTCATGAGTGAACAGGGAGTACGGGGGGGGGGGGGGGGGGGGGGCTGAGCATGAACCCCTGAGGGACCCCTGTGTTGAGGATCAGCGTGGCAGAGGTGTTGTTACCTACCCTTACCAGCTGGGTACAGCTTGTCAGGAAGTCCAGGTTCCAGTTGCAGAGGGAGGTGTTTAATCCCAGGGTCCTTCGCTTAGTGATGAGCGTTGAGGGCACTATGGTGTTTGTCCAGGTGGGAAAGGGCAGTGTGGAGTGCAATAGAGATTGCGTCATCTGTGGATCTGTTGGGGTGGTATTCAAATTAGAGTGGGTATAGGGTTCCTGGGATAATGGTGTTGATTTGAGCCATGACCAGCCTTTCAAAGTACTTTTGCTGGTGGTTCAACAAAGTACTGAGTAAAGGGTCTGAATACTTATGTTAGTGATATTTCAGTTCATTTATTTTTTTACAATTTCAAAAATGTCTATGGGGTATTGTGTGGAGATTGATGAGGGAAAAAATGATGTAATCTATTTTCGAATAAGGCTGTAAAGTAACAAAATGTGAAAAAAGTACTGGAGTGTCGTGTCTGACTATGGTTAAATTATATGACATGCTATTTTATCATATCGATTACCTAGCGTTTAATTCATTACGTGATTGAATTAAACCATGCAACATTTAAACCATTAATTACCTGGGGCACAATGGAAACATACATTTTTATAGAGCGGTTATCTGCAAACCCGATATGACAGCTGGTTACACAAAGGAAGGGGTTTGGGTTTGAATGAAAGAGCGGGAAGACTGAAGGATAAAGGAGTTGAATCTCTATCGGACCTTAAGAAGCTATGCTACACCAAATACAGAATCTTATGCATTCTAATAACAGCCAATTTGGAAGAGGAAAATGCAAGACATATATATTTACTCTGAGCTGTGCTTCGATGGATGGGTCGAAGATGGAAGACTGGTTTACCTAGCAGAGATCACCATTGACCTTTGAAGAATCTTTCCGGTCGTAGTGTTGTCGAGCGGATACTTTAAAGTACCCTGTCGTTTTTCTGAGATCGTCTGTCCTTTCCTAAGCCACGTACGTTTACAGCTGCAGCTGATAACTCGACGTCTAGGAGGTATCACTTCTTCTTTCGTGAATAATCGTTCAAAGTTCATACCAAGTTTCCATAATCAGCTTGCGCGGTTTTATGGCTGGTCTAGTCGAAATTCACCATTCCAGCGTGGTGATCGTCACCTTCACGTTGAAATTCACCCTTTAAAATGTTAGTACAGCAGTCCTAACATTTCTGGAAGTAAATGTTCATTTGGTTAGGTTGTAATTGAAATTAGCTCTTTTAAACATGTGGACACCAGTCCTCACATCATCGGGAACTGAAGTTGACTTCCGTCAACGGTCTTTTGTACTGGGGGAGAGAAGGCGTGTTTCATAGTTCTCAACCATTGTCTGTTCACTTGGGCATGGACACTGAGTGACCATACGTTTACTTATTAAAACATTTCTCTCGTTTAGAAGCTAAAATTACATTTCTTCTTTTCACAAATAGTTTAATATTTAAACATTTCAATTGCAAACAATTCCATGTGAATCTGATAACTAGAATGTGTAGACTTTCCAAGATTCAATCTATGCCATCCTATCGTCAGATAAAATGTCCCAGACATCAACTGATCTGACATCATATTCTTTAAGTACCAAGGGACACTTTCGACTGGTTGAGAAAGGGAAATATTGTTCCATTCCCCAACCTTTTTTTATTGTTAAATACTTTGTTAACAAAGGGTATTCCAAGAGTCCATACTGTAGAGTGGAGAGAAAAGGGGAAACGGTATTTATGGGGGCGGATCATGAACCTCACCCAACAAGGCAACTTCATGACAGGGGTCTGAATACTTCCCGAACACACTGTATGTCTTACTGTCTGACAGAGTTATCAAAGAAACAGAAAATAGCAAAGCAGCCGCTGGGAGAAATGGTGTGATGGCTTATTGAATGCTTTGGCGAGCCTTGATGTCTGTGAAAGGTTGGAAATAGCGCCAGGCCAATGTCCACGTTTTTGATTCGAGACACAAACCTGAGGAACAGGTGACATTTTCAAGCAATTTCCTATTCACCGGCAAAGTTCAAGTGACAATGTAAAAAACGGAAAGGCAGCCTTCGGATAATGGCCTCCCCTCCTGGCCATGGAAATAATGTCTTCTACCAACGTTTGAGAGAAAAGTAGCTCAGTCCTCAGCTGAAACATTCCCCCCTTCTACTGTAGGAAGTGGGTTGCAGTTAAGCCCCACTTGGCACAGACATCAATTCAATGTCTATTCCACATTGGTTCAACATCATTTTATTGAAATTACGTGGAAATAACGTTGATTCAACCAGTATGTGCCCAGTGGGGCATTGTATTAAATACAATTGTTTCCTATTTCCCGGTGGGCGGGTTGTTTATTGATTTTCACATTTTATTGAAATGGAGGTGGAAAATTGAAAAGTAACAGGTGTATATTTAACCTAATTGAAATTGGTTAGGGAGTGAAGTCCACCAGACAGTGCTGCTGGTATGAACTGGTGAACAGGTTACTATGACAGCTGGGTGGATCTGGGCAAGCATGTGGGTGTAGGCCTGCTGCACAGTCATTTGGAAAGCACTTTCAAAACAAACGAATACAGCTCAAACTTTTGCACACTGGGATAGCAGAACTAATAGCTCCTGAAATAAAAAAGGAATGCTGCACATATGAAGGGAGCATTTGGTTCAATGTACAAGCTTTTTGTCTGTTCACCTATTTGAATTCAGAAGAAATATAAAACAGTGCAACTGTGGTATATGAAAAAGCAAGAGTGGCAAAAGTTCAAAGTTCAAGTGACAATGTAGAGTGTTAGTGATTTGTATTTCGCTATATTTGTGTGTCGTTGTGAGTTTACATGCAGATGCATATGAGACTTCAGAACAAGCACATGTTTAGCTCACGAATGGACAGTTAGCTCCCAGAGTATAGAGAGAGTGGGCTATAAGTAGCTCTGTTAATGTCTCCCAGTGAATCACAGTCATTATCTCCTGATTAAGGTGTGCACTTGCATGCGCTCATTGACACCACTGGATGCTAACCATTATCTTTTAATTAGAGCAGAGAATTAACACCCAGAATCACACTGTCTGCTGGTTACTGAGGTGTGGATAAGTCAGTGCGATGGATGCCAGACAGGATTGCAATGCAAACTAAAGACTCTGGTTAACTTAATTTACTTGACAGTAAAACGGAGGGATAATGTGACGAATGTGCATTAAAACAGGTCTGAATTAGCCGTCTATTTAGTCTTGGCTCGCCCTGCTGCAATTCAGAGAATATTTTAAATGTGCCTCTCTCCCCTGTACCACATTACACAGCTTTGAATGTCGGGGTGAATGTCTATTGGATGTAAGTTTAGTTAACAATCTTATTTTCTCCTATTTTTCATTGTTATCCCCTCTCATCCTGAACCTTTTAGTTTTACTATCTTTCTGTCTTTCTATTCCTGTTCTATAAGTAGAGATGTAACGTAACCAAGTTGTGGATAGAGCTCACTTTGGGCAATTGGTCTTCAGGATCGGTGTCCCTTCCACGGGACGGTTGAGCTAACGTAGGCTAATGCGATTAGCATGAGGTTGTAAGTAATAAGAACATTTCCCAGGACATAGATATATCTGATATTGGCAGAAAGCTTAAATTCTTGTTATTCTAACTGCACTGTCCAATTTACAGTAGCTATTGCAGTGAAATAATACCATGCTAATGTTTGAGGAGAGTGCACAATTTTGAACGTAAAATGTTATTAATTTAAAAAAAATTGGCATATTTGGGCAGTCTTGATACAAAATTCTGAACAGAAATGCAATGGTTCATTGCATTTCACTTTGCACATACACTGCTGCCATATAGTGGCCAAAATGTACATTGCACCTCGGCTGGAATAATACATTATGGCCTTTCTCCTGTGTTTCAAAGATGATGGTACAAAAAAATATATATATATATATTTGACCAGATCTATTGTGTTATATTGTCCTACATTCCTTTCACATTTCGACAAACTTGTTTCCATTCAAATGGTACCAAGAATATGCATATCCTTGCTTCAGGACCTGAGCTACAGGCAGTTAGATTTGTGTATGTCATTTCAGGTGAAATTTTTTTAAAAGTCAAGACCTTTAAAATGTGAAATTGGAAATGTCTGATGAAACTGGGAAAAGGTTACTGGGAAATGGACTCTAGAATCCGAGTCCATTCCATTTAAACCCTTCAGGATATTCTTCAGGTTAAATGATTATCTACATTTGGACATGTACAGTAGCTCATGACCTGAGGCGTCTAGCACAGCTAATGCTCTCTGGACTGACCCAGCTCCATTTCTTCCAATCATCACCAATCTGAATGGTTCTCCTCAGCCTCCAGAGTCCCTTCCACCTGGGTTTAGAGAGCAACCTTGAGCCCCTGGGCCCCCAAGCGTCCCACAGAGAAACACAGCACTTGACTCAACATGGATTCTGATGGGGAGAGATGTATAATTCAGGGGCTGGAATCAACCTTTCCATTTTCTGATAAAACTCTACCCAGCTCTCCACTGACCCCACTTCAACTCCCCCTGCATCTCAATCACCACCAGGAGGGACAGCTCTGGGGAGCTTATCTGAGTCCCCACAGTGCCTGTAATTCCCTCCTATTTAAAATGGACACCCACTGATTCATGAAATGTGTAAAAAACAGTAACTCGATGTGTCCACAGACTAAATATAGTACGATACAGAAAAGGCTGTAATTCACAAATGACAGTGAGTTTAATCATACATTTGGCATATTTGGGCTTGGAACCATTCAAATAACACTACATATATAGCTAATGTTACGTGTCTTATATGTGTGGTACTATTATTTGTATCTCAGAGCCATTTGCAATGCTAGTTATAGCCTAATGTTAGCTAGCTAGCTAACATTGGACCTAGTTGGTTAGTTTTAGCTACCAGCAGATTCATGCATGGTAGAAATATTATGAGTTGGGATTATGGTTCAATGATTAGCTAGCTAGCCAGCTACATGTTGAAACAAAAGACCACTATGCAAGTAACCATTGCACTTTGCCGTTTACACCTTCTGTACCCTGTTCATGTGACAAATAAACGTTGACTTAATTTTGTGTAGTGTGTGTTTAAAAGAGACGGTAATGTGAAGAACAATATGAACTGCAGCCAAAATGAAATTAGGATACAATGTTAGGCCAATGAGACAGTGTCCAAGTTCTAAAATCCTCCGGTAGAATGCCCTGTTTTTATTTCGTAACACAAGCTACTTTCTGTAATTAGCTCACCATTAACTTGTAAATAAGATTATGTTGTGAGTTTGTTTTCCAGTAATAATCAATACAAATTAGCTGAAGTTAAGATGATACAGATACAGTGCATTCAGAAAGTATTCAGACCCCTTGAATTTTTGTTACGTTACAGCCTTATTCTAAAATGTGTTAAATAGTATTTTCTCATCATCAATCTACACACAATACCCCACAGGTTTTTGGAAATGTTGGCACATTTATTACAATAAAAAATGGAAATAGTTTCTCCCATTCTTCTCTGCAGATCCGCTCAAGCTCTGTTAGGTTGAATTGGGAGAGTCACTGCACAGCTATTTTCAGGTCTTTCCAGAGATGTTCAATAAGGTTCAAGTCCGGGCTCTGGCTGGGCCACTCATGGACATTCAGAGACTTGTCCCGAAGCAACTTCTGCATGGTCTTGGCTGTGTGCTTTGGGTTGCTGTCCTGTTAGAAGATGAACCTTTGCCCGATCTGAGGTCCGGAGTGCTCTGGAGAAGGTTTAATTCTAGGATCTCTCTGTACTTTGCTCCTTTCATCTTGCCCTCAATCCTGACTAGTCTTCCAATCCCTGATGCTGAAAAACATCCCGCAGCATGATGCTTCCATCACTATGCTTCACCATAGGGATGGTACCAGGTTTCCTCCAGACATGACACTTGGCATTAAGGCCAAAGAGTTCAATCTTGGTTTCAGCAGCACATAAAATATTGTTTCTCATGGTCTGAGAGTCTTTAGGTGCCTCCAAGCGGGCTGTCATGTGCCTTCTACAAAGGAGTGTCTTCCATCTAGCCACTCTACCATAAAGGCCTGATTGGCGAAGTGCTGCAGAGATGGTTGTCCTTCTGGAAGGTAGCCTTCCCCAGATCTGTGCCTCAACACAATCCTGTCTCTGAGCTCTACAGACAATTCCCTCGACCTCATGGATTAGTTTATGCTCTGACATGCAATGTGTGCCTTTCCAAATCATGTCCAATCAATTTAAATTGACCACATTTAGACTCCAATCAAGTTGTAGAAACATCTCAAGGATGATCAATGGAAACAGCATGCACCTGAGCTCAAGTTCTGGTCTCATTCTGGTCTCTTTGCACTCATTGTTCTTCACATTAACATCTCTTTTAAACACACACTATATACATTTAAATCAAAGTTTATTTGTCACATGCACAGGGTACAGAAGGTGTAAATGGTACAGTTTAAAAACGTATGTAAAATTATTTTTAATACATTTGCAAAAATTTCTTAAAACCTAAAAACAAAATGTGGAAAAAGTCAAGGGGTCTGAATACTTTCCGTATGTACTGTATACGACATGGTCATTATTTTAATAGGCTAGCCAGATAACTTAACGTTAGCTAGCTAGAGGGCTAAGGCTAAGAGGGTGTGAACGATGCTGAAAACCCATTCACCCATTTAGACAAAGAAGGGCTCTCCAGTAGGTGTACCAAAACATTGAAGGGCCATTTTCCCAAAAGTTACAAGTTTATCAACTTTCAAGCATAATTACTTTCCCATTATTCCTAAATTATAGTGTATGATATTCCATTGTCTAGCTCTGAGTCTCTACTTTAATCCAATGTAAAGAAAACACAAATTTTGCTACATTAGTCTGAATTGAGTCGGTCGGTCACATTTTATGAGGTTTTGCACTGTTACCATAAATGTGAAAAAGAGATTATCTTCATCACCCTGATAAAACTTTCCATGAGGCAACATCTCTAGGAAACACTTAAACAGAATATACTGCATTGCCTAAGAACTAGTGCAAAAAGTTCATTCAAGAACACTAAACAAAAACTAAATCCAGTTGAAAGCTGGGGTTTAACCGTACAAATGAGTCACTAAAATAGCACAATCATCAATTTTAAGCAACCCTGAGCATGTGCTTCCCATACGTTTGTATTTGAAAACCTTTACCTGTGAGAGAGAGAAGCAAAGTCCAATCTGCTTTTTACCTTCACCCCATGAACTTGGATATAAAGCAATAGTCAACCTTTTCTCACACCTCCTGCTAAACATATCCTTCCAAGAGATCTAACAATATCTGACTCTGCAAATTAGTTGTCGTTAATTTAAGTCACCAGTCAGCGATTTTGACTGACCTTGCGCTGCGTAGCCTACTTGGTAGACATGTTTATTTTTATTAGAGAGGAGAAAGAAAACAGAATTCAGTTTGACGCCAAGGCTATTCACGTCAACTTCAACATAGTAATACGCATTATATATACACAGCATTTCATACATAACCCAATTCCAATTAATCATAGGAGACAAAGAAGGCAGAGAAGGTAGACATGCATAATTAATTTGTGTTTGGAGATTTGTGAAAAGATATAGACTTAACCTTGATGCCTCCACATGTGATTTTTGCACATGGGATTGATAGAATCTAGTCCACTGAGGGCAGAAAGAGGGAAGAAACTAAATAAAGAAATAAATCTGCCTGTTTAATTAAAGTGGCGATGTAGAATAATTGTGGAATTCCAAAGACAGGGAGGGATTAGATGAGGGTGCAGAGCCAAGAGGAGGGAAGGGGAGAGCCATGCCCAGTCAGATGTGTCTCTTTGTTAATCCTCTGCTCAGACTTTTCCCACATTGGGGCTGCGTTCTATTTAATTAAAGAATACTCTACATAGTAGAAAAGGGGTTCTAATCTCTAGATCTGGTTTCTGAAAATGTTCCTTTAATTTCACTTTAGTGTTTTATATGCAGAGTCAGAGGTTGATAAGGCTCCCTTTGCCAGCATATTCCTCTCCTGCTTTCTCTCTATAGATCTCTATACTACCTCCCCATCACTCACTCACTCACTCACTCACTCACTCACTCACTCACTCACTCACTCACTCACTCACTCACTCACTCACTCTATTTTACAATGTTGCTCTCTTTGACTTTTTTGCTTCTATTTGCTGCCTGGCTTTCTCAATGACAGTTTAATGAGCATTTCCTATTTCGGGGACCCTTATCATGTCCTTAGAAAAAGCCTAATGAATAATACATCTGAAGGTGAGACATCCAAGGCAACATCACACAAGGGTTCTGCTGGAGAGACGAGGGGAAGAGACAAGGTGCTTTTGTTTTACAGGACTGCTTTTCCAACTAATTAACAGATCCTCGCTGCTCTTACATATATTTCAGAGGACATCCGACGGAAAGTGAGGAAAATGGAGTAAAAGGCACGTATAAAGCACATTTACACTTAGCTATTGTTTTCCGTCCTCAAAAGGGGGCCTCTTCTGGGGCTGTGTGGTGTCACTTCACACCCGAGTGCAGTTGGTGAGTGGGCTAAAGCGAGCGTGAGCCTCGCTTTGCTCCCTGTGGCTCCTGCGGCTCCCACACCCTGCCAGCTTCCCTCCCTGCCCAGGAGTTTCAGCTCCATCAGCACAATTGGCCCGCTTCCCATCGTCGAGATGCCCCATCCTAATTGGCTCCCTTTTAGCCACCCAGCCAATCCCATTGTATGGGTATACAGTGTGTCACCATGGACACACCGATCACACCCACATGAATTTCAGGATAAAGGCGGATGGGCCGTTTCTCAACCAGCTTCCTGAGTTGGAGCTATATTCCTGCCAATGTGCCGACGACACTCACCATGCATTTTTTTCATAGCACCCAACCAATACCCATTTCAAACCAGGACCGCATGCCAACAGCTGTGAAATCCCTACTATGTGGTGTGTTTAAGCTCATCCTGTGTGATGTTTACATAGGAAGATCACATAGAGTGCCACTGAATGCCAGTCAGAGTACAGAGAGCTGTCCTGGTCCCACCACATAGACGATAGCTCCACCTGGTTCTTTCTGAGTATTGGCAGTAATGTAACCCTGGCAGAATCCATAGCTTGGCCCGGTCCTCTCCCCTGCCAGTCTGTAATGAGGCCTGGTGACTGTGTGCTCCCTGCTCCCCTGTGCCCCGGTCTGTCTCTCCTAATGAGACACTGAATACATCACCAACAACCACCTCCCCCACCCCACACCTCCTCCCCAATCCCCTCACCCCCCTCCTGACTGTCCAGCGTTGTCACCCTATCCTGTGATGAGCCCCGAGAACACCTCACATCTCCTCCCAGAGATCTACAGTTCCCTGTTCCCCATCCGCGCCATCCACACCATCCGCTATCTCCTAATTGTGTGTGTTTGTTTGCCACGGCGTCTGCCTTTCTTATGGCTGTAGCATACAAATCTCCTGATGTGTCGCTGGCGCCTGGAGCAGTTCCTGAGTCTCTGTGTCGATAGAAGACTGACGGGAAGCTGCTAGACCGTTTTCTTCTCTCACAAGGTGCACTCAGTGCTTGAAGGAGAACAAATGAAATGAGTGTTGCTCCCACACAGCCTATTAGTCCTGTCTTCATTTGGTTTTCATTTAGTATGTGGGGGTGGGAATCTGTATTTGAGAAGATAGGAAGCTTGCAAGAGAGATGAGAAGAACAGGAGAGAACGGATGTCTGACTGTACTACCCAGCTCCCCTCTGGCCATGCCCTTAACAAAAGCTTCTCTAACAGAAGGCTTTTGAGTGATCAACCATTTTAGCATGGTTGTTTCCCCAGGTGTTAAGTAAGACAGCACCAGGGGCAGCTAACTGGCCACTAAATGCATTACATGTATGTGATGTCAGATGTCAAAGGTCTACACAGAAAACTATTCAAGGGGAATATTTAGTAATCATGATTTCTCAACACATGGTCTACCATGACATGGTAAGTTGTGTTCATGACAATTGTACATTTGGAGAATTTAAATGTAGTAGAAATGTAATACATCGTAGATATCACATTCACATGTTACCATGCGATTCTATGTCCTGACAAATCATATCGGTGCCCGCTGCTTTCCTCTCCAATGGCACTGCCTCAGAACCAGCGTTGCTGTGATGCAAAGTTCCAACATTATTTTGCCTTTTTTGCCTTTTGCCTCAACACATTATTTTCTCTGCAGAATGACTACCACAGCAAACCTATCAGTCAGGCTGGGAGAATCAATCAGGGGTGACACCATTCCGACCTGAGCATTGTTTGTGAATCTGTTGTCTGCAGCGCCTGAAAATCTCTGCCTTTGATTGGAAGAACCTCGAGGTGTTGGTTTTGGAGTTATTTTTCCTTTTGTGCTGATCTCTCTGTCTCTCTCACTTTGGTTCTCCCCCGGTTTCTTGCTCTGGCCTCCCTCTCCCTATAAACTGTGTGCAGCATTGATGTGGCGAGTGCCAGCTTTGTTTTGGGGGATGGTAACAAATAAGCCTGCTGCTGGAATACAAAGGAGCTATAGGAAAGATGAGGGTGGAAAAACGCTGGGAATCAAAGCTCGGTCTAAGCAAAGAGAAACACCATCCAATCCAACAGCTTTCTCTCTCCTTCATCTGATTCATGTGGTGTCATTTTTTTCCTTTCAAAGTTCTCTCTTTTCAGTTTGGCAAGATGATTCAACACTCTACGCAGCTCCCTGCTATCTTTCCCTCCTGGGGAGGAACCAGAGCCATTTTACATCTGCCTTTGATTAGAGGCACCTCTCCCAAGTCATTGCTCATTTACAGAAGGACAACAATAGAAAGCATGGACATTGACTTGAAACGTCAGTAATAAACAAGTCTAGAGTCTTTTTTTCCTAGAATCGGTTGGCGTTTGTTGTTGTTAGTGAATGGTTTACTGTTGCTCATGCACTCCCATCAGCCTTGCTGCTGGAATGATATAAAGATATAAACTGCATTCAATTGTCACAATCGTTTAGAGATGGATTGGACCAAGGTGCAGCATGGTAGGCGTACATTTTACTTTTATTAAATGACACCGAAAAAACAACAAAATACAAAAAACGAACGTAAAGCTACATGCAGTGCAGAAAGCAACTACACACATACAAGGTCCCACAAACTAAAGGCGGGCAAAAAGCTGCCTAAGTATGATCCCCAATCAGAGACAACGATAGACATCTGCCTCTGATTGGGAACCATGCCCGGCCAACAAAGAAATAGAAAAACTAGAATGCCCACCCAAATCACACCCCAACCTAACCAAATAGAGAAATAAAAATGCTCTCTAAGGACAAGGCGTGACATCAATGTTCTAAATCTCAACTCCATTAGTTTCGATATTGAGTGTGTGGGCCATAATTTCTAGAGGACATTGAGGACAGAGTTAGGGTCTCAGCGTTGATTTGGATCCTTATCACCAGACTATATGCAGACTACCATCTGATGCACACCCTGTGACTGCCCTATGCTGGAAACTAGATGGAAAGAGAAAGCCAGGACGCCCAAAAGTAACATGGAGAAGAACGTTAGAAAAGGAGTTGAAGGAGTGTGGCCTGACCTGGGGAACCCTCACCAAGATGGCAGCAGACTGGGAGTTCTCCCATGGATGCCTTATGTGCCTCCAAGACATGAAGAGGATTAAGTAAGTAATCAGCAGACTTCACAATGACACACACCTAGACACCCACAACATGTAAAACACGTTAGCTATGGCATTACAAACAACTCCCCTAGAGCAGAAAAAAAATATATTTTCTAGTGATAATCTCTATCAATGTTTGAATAAATAATTTAAAGAGTGTCACTGTAATTTTCTTCCGATAGTAATTTTGTTATTAATTGACAATATCTCATTATCTCTTTGACATAACCTCAGACTTTGACATCATCTCTAATTCCTAGATTAGTTATGCATGGCAAACCTTAGCGCTCCTGGAATCAATCACGGTTTATGTTGTCGCTAGAGGTCATTTTAGATCAACGGAAATTAAGAAACTACTACCAGAATTTCCCAAAGCCATATCAAACATATCAATGTTCAGGTTTTAGGAGTTAAGACATGTTCTTCCCATGTTCTCTGTGTCACTTTCAATATCAATGTCTTTGTGTAACACAATGTCTTAGTAGAGTGATAACAAGCAAATTCATTAGTGGCATAGGGAAAGGAGAGGAGTTGTGTAGAGCCAAGCATATTGAAATATTTGACAGGGAGATCAGCCTTTATAATCTACATAATTTGAGAGCAGAGGATAGAGGACATTAGCATGTGGGATATAATATGTGTGTCTTGGTGGTGTAGTTCCCTTTGTTCCGCACTTGCAATCCAGTGAACAATAACTATTGCATGTACAGTTACAGTAATTAAGTAGCACCAACTTTAGTTAATCTGGAGTGGCAAATCTGTAAATAGTTAGATTAAAATCTCCTATGTTCAAAATGTAAAGGTGTGTGTATGCTGCAACATGTGGAAAACATTTTCAGGCGTCATCGATGGTGGGTGCAGCTGCAGAGAGTCAAGGGGGTTATATGGCAACGTTAATATTCCCACCCACATTAGCATTCTCATACATGATAACCTGCTGAAGGAACACCTGGGATGGGTCTGTGTATTTGCATGTGTTGGTCATGCATGCAGACGGACACCCACCCACACACACAGATACGGCTCCAGCTCCTGTGACATTGCCCCTGGCTGTGTTCCCAGTAATGAGTATGTACCCAATCAGACGACCCAATCACAGTGTGGCGTTAGCTGTGTACTCAGAGCCGACTGATCTCTGATCAGCAAAGTGCTAGAATGATTCTCTTCTCAGCAGCCAGTAAATAATTATGTCCAGGATTTCAATTAAGAGGGAATGTTTCCTTCTCTGTGGGAAATGTCGGTGCTTTTAGAATCACTATTAACCAACCACTCTGATCTGCTGTAATTACCCACATCAAATCTTCCCTGTAGACAAATTGGGTTGAGAGAATTAATTTGAGCGTTCAATTATTCCAGATTTCCTTCCGGTGTTTAAACGCTAGCTATTTTTCTTTAAATACAATTTTAGGTACTACAGGATGTGTTTTATCTTGCAAGTCATACTATGTTAAAACATTCCTTTGAGCAATATCCCCCAAAAGTGATTTTACATCTTTGACCGGGATTGTTGAGCTAAAAAGAGCGGTGGCAGGAACAATCGTAACATGACTGTGAAACACACCCCCATAGTTTACTTTCCCTCAAAAGTGGTTACAATCATGTTCTATTAGGAGGAAATGTAAATCCCTTCTCACCATAGCTAAAGGGCATTAAGGTTGGATGTGCTACAACAATGTGTTTCAAGCTAATTTAACATTTCTTCCAGTCAAGTGATTTTAATTTACTTTCACTCCACTTCAGCCTTTGATTCATGTCCCTGGAATATTTCAAACCAATTAATTTGATGTTTATCAGATAAATCATTACGCCCAAAATAGCTAGACGGCTATAATCAGTGTGTTCATTTCCCACTGTGTCTGATGGATTTTGAGGAATAATCAGGAGGATCTATGGAAATATGGATTGAAGTAATAAAGTGAAATCCGTGGCGGGGATGGCTAGAAACATTAAGGACAAGAACATGAAGGATGGCATCTAACTTTCTGCCGACATACAGCAATACATCTATGATTTAACCGGGTAGATCAGAACTGAAAATGAAATAAATGAGCAATGGGTAACAAAACTGAGTGAATTCATAGTCTCTTGCAAGTCTCACATGAACCTTCTCGAAAATCCATGTTTTCAGCTGTATTTGGAAGGAATATTGTCAACATTTGGACAGTAAGAAAGAGCTGGAGAACTAGCGAGTCAAGTCAGAAATATTCACTTGTTTAATTACCTGGGTTTGTCAACAGAGACAGAGTCAGGGGGAGAGGAGAGGCCCCTGTTCTCAGTAACAAAGTTATTCTGGCTCCGAGAGGCAGTGTTGAAGGGTGTTGCAGCAATTAAACTAATTTGTTCAACCAAGACCAGTGTTTTGACATAGTATTTTAACTACCAACCACTGTAAGTGAAAAGTAAATGACTCCTGAGTCTACATTGACTGTTTTGAGCAAATAGTGGTTGTATATCAGGATTCAGCATTCTTTACTGTCAATTAATTTGACTGTTGATAACATACAGTATATTAGCACAGAAGCTACTGTCCACTTGTTCTGTAGATAACATATACATCACTTACTGACTAGGTACTGGATTCCACTCCATGTAACCATTGTTTGGTGTTTGTTTTTTTACCTTTATTTAACTAGGCAAGTCAGTTAAGAACAAATTCTTATTTACAATGACGGCCTACACCGGCCAAATCCAAACGACTCTGCGCCAATTGTGCGCCGCCCTATGGGACTCCCAATCACGGCCGGTTGTGATACAACCTGGTGTTCCGGAAATACCAAGCCTATTTCTTCTCTGAATCCACCTCCTAATAATACCATGCATCTTTTTAATTTATTTTGACAAATTTGGGGTCATGTCATTCTATTCTTCTCCAATGGCGGGACAGCACACCCTTATGACCTCAAATAAGACTTCACTCAACACAAAATGTCCTATTTAGCCAAAGGTCTGTGGAGAAATGTAGCCCCAATTGAAGAAAAATAGTGCCCAAGGACAGCAGTTTCACACCAAAGGCATGATGTCTGCTGTAGTTGTGAGGCTTTATTCTCCTGCTGTCTTCTGGGAAAACAGGGACACCCCTCTAGTCACACAGAGCTTACCATTTCACCTGGATCAAATGGATAAACCAGGGTAGGTGTGAATGGGTGTTCAAATGGTTCCTTTAGATGGTCTTCCCCATACCGCTGGTGAGACAACAAGCATGGCTGAAAAAGTCATTTTGCTGTTCTACTGTTTGTTGCTGTACAGTACAGCATTGAGATGTATCCTATGTGAAGTGTTTCTGTGTAGTGTGCAACTCAACTATCTGACCAGATGGAGAGTCTTTGCCAAGAGGGTGACTCACTCTTCCATGATACTCCTACCACCACCGACCGCATCATATCTCCTCCACCCACCAATACTGCTGCCCCCACCTTTCTCATTGCTATATTTGTGACTGTGCCCATTGATGTGGAAAAACCCATCATATGGGCCAGTAGATCTGGAAATAGAGTACTCGGTGGGGTCGGCCTGAGACAAGGCCTGCTCCCTGAGAGCTCACCTTCGAGGGTGTTGGGGGCAATGAGTTCCAACTTGTGGGAATCGGAGGTCTCCGATGGTTATTTTCTCTGTGCTCGCTCCTGGGACCCGGTGCTAAGACAACACTTCCCACCAGCTGAAGGTACTTCAAACCTCCAGGCTCCTGTGCCTGCAGCGCCGGGAGACGTGCTCAGAAACGCAGCGCCCTCTTAAGATGCTGCCTTCTGCCTCAAATTTGAATTGCTAAATGATTAGCTCGAGTGGAAGCTCCAGGCATGAATCGATAAGTCATCGAGATGCAGGGCAGCAAAGCCAATTAAAGCAACTGGAGCTTTTGACAAATAATATGAGAGCTTAAAGGGAACTAAAATAAGCAAGATAGCGCTGAAAGTAAAGAGGGAGGTATTATTGTGATGCATTTGATTAGATTGGGTTCAAATGTATTTGCATTGTGTTCATGGACATACACGTTTCAGTCTGATGAAAACAGTATACTACAGGGTCCTTGGGAGATGGATAATTGCAATAACATAGTATTTGCTGTTGTCAAATTCAGAGGGAGTTCGACGTACCTTACAGCACCTTTGTTGTAGCTTATCATTCTAATGAATGAGTTGAGAGAGTGTATCAGACATTCTTTTGGTGAAAAGGTATGCTTTCATTTAACTGTCCATTTCTACCATCAAGTAAATTGATTGGAGTTGTGAAATAACATATACTGTACATGAGTCAGTGAATTGCAATCCATAACAGGAGAGTTTTGAATACAGATGTGATAGAAGGCGGTAGCTGAAGCAATCACTAGTTTTTTGAAAAAGGTCTAACATCATTTTTTAAATGAAGGGCAGTTCATATAATTAAGTAATTTACTTTTATTGGCAGGTTCAGTTGTCAAGGTGTTTCGAATCACAGTGCAGACCGAGAGAATGTGTTGATGTTGTGCTCTTGGATTTGGTTCTACTGAAAAATCCCTCTGACAAACTGACTCAAAACAGCTGCTTGCAGCAAGCTATGTGAACACTTGAGAGTGAGGTAAGCATCATGCCAGTGGTCGGGTGTTACGTCAATGCCATTAGTCAAGCTTGTGAACCAAAGGGATGTATGATCGTAACAGTGAGGTATGCGGTCAGCTGTAGGGCTGGCTCAGGGAAGAGGACACCCCTGCCTTGCATAGTCCCATGGGAAATCTTAATTGGGCATGGGACACAAGCTAAGGCTTGATCACCCTTTAGCTGGCCACCTTTGATGAGGGTGTTTAGTGATTAACCTCTTGGGCTAGGGGGCAGAATTTTCACTTTTGGATAAATAGCGTGCCCAATTTAAAATTCCTGCTACTCATGCCAAGAATATAAGATATGCATATTATTCATCGATTTGGATAGGAAACACTCTGAAGTTTCTAAAAGTGTTTGAATCATGTCTGTGAGTATAACAGAACTTATGTAGCAGGCAAAATCCCGAGGACAACTGTTCAGAATTATTATTTTTTTGCCTCTCTCTGTTCCCTGATTTGTTATTGCCAAGGGTTATTTCTTAGCAACCTGTTTTCAGTTCCTACCGCTTCCACACAGTCTTTGGAATTTGGTTGAGGTTATTCCTTTGTGCAATGAAGCAGTAGGCCAACTAGGAACTGGGTAACACGTTTGTGAGTTGCGCAAGACGTTAAAAGCGGTGCTGGTTTGTTTTCATTCCTGTATTGAACACAGATTGCCCCGTCTACAATTTGATCGATTATTAACGTTTAAAAATACCTGAAGTTGTATTACAAAAGTAGTTTGAAATATTTTGGCAAAGTTTATAGGCAACTTTTGAAATATTTTGTTAGTGACATTGCGTTTTTTTGTAAGCTGTTTTTTTCTGGATCAAACGCGCTTTACAAATGGACATTTTGGATATATATGGACGGAATTAATCAAACGAAAGGACCAATTGTGATGTTTATTGGACATATTGGAGTGCTAATAAAAGAAGCTCATCAAAGGTAATGCATGTTTTATATTTTATTTTGTTTTGTGTAGCGCCTGCAGGGTTGAAATATGCTAACCCCTTTGTTTACTGCTGGTACTATAATCAGATAATAGCTTCTTATGCTTTTGCCGAAAAGCATTTTTAATCTGACATGTTGGCTTGATTCACAACGAGTATAGCTTTAATTGAGTATCTTACATGTGTGATTTAATGAAAGTTTGAATTTTATAATATTTTATTTGAATCTGGCGCTCTGCATTTTCCCTGGCAATTGGCCAGTTGAGACATTTGCGTCCCGCCTATCCAAAAGAGGTTTTAAAGGCCGAAACACCCACGGATTCGAAGGCACACTACAGAGGATGTGTCCCAAAATTGACATCTTAACCCAGTCTAAAAAATAAACCTCCCATGCCACTCTGTCAACGTCACAGCAAATCTCATGTGAGTGCTTACCATCTATTGGCACAATGGACAGTTTTTAACATCTCGTCCCGTGTTTAATGATTCTGATTATCTGGACCAGTCCAGTGACTGCTGTGAAAGGACAGCTGACAACATAGGAAAGTCTGTGTGACAGCTTGGAGAGACAGCTGACCGGAGGGACTAGACCCCACTGGGGCTGTCATGGGCTAGCTACCCATGTTGGCAGTCTCCGACGCTGCTTCAGTATGTTGGAGACACCCGCTAAGTGCTACTGAAAGTCAACAAAGGAGCCCGCGAGAACCTGCGAGAGCTGGGGTGCAAGATGGCTCAACGACTGATCACACGGCTACGGACCCAGGAACGGAAACGACTACGAGTAGGAACACAGCACATGAGACAACCATAACAGCAGCAGGACACACACTTCAGCTGTGCAGCTGTGGTTGGGAGAGAGTAACATCAGCAAGGGGGTTAAGGATCCATCAAGGGAGTTAAAGGTGCTTGGGAGAGCAGAGACAGGGACGTCGCATTGACCTGTACTTCTTACGAAGCAGCCAGTCAAATCAGTCGAATGAAGCACAGCGACGGGACACAAACCAATGTTCGCAGAGCATCAGCACCCCTGTAACCTAGGAGGATAACACAAGCACAGAAATGCCGGTGAATGAACTCACCCAACCACAGAGACCTCTAAAAGAGGAAAAGATCAAAGGGCACAGACCGAGTGTGAAGTGGCCCAAAGCTGTTGAAAATAGAAAGTGGGAACAACGACCTGACAAAAATCTTGGAACAACAGAGAAAAAGCTTGAAAGGATGGGAGACATTATCTACCACTATGGAGAAGAGCGCTTTGGAGTAAACGAAAGGAGAAGTGGCAAGACACCACCCGCGCCAGCCAAATCTAGGAGGCAGCAAGAGATCGAGATACTTGTCAGAGAGAGAAGGCAGCTGAGAAAGCGGTGGAAGAAGGCCTCTGATGCAGAGAGAGAGGGTCTCATGCTACTCCAAGCAGACATCAAATGTCGGCTGGCAACCTTGCGAAGAGCGGAAAACTTAAGGAAACTTCGTAGGAAGAAGGAACACTCAAGAACACCGTTGAATTTTTTTTTAAATTAAGTTTGTCAAAGACCTCTTCGCAAAGGAAAAGTGCGGAATCCTAAAAACTCCAAAGCCAGAACTGGAAGAACATCTGGAAAAGGTCCACCAGGACACAAAAAGGCATGAGCAGATAATCATCCCACATGACATCCCACCTATTCAACCACCAGAATTCAATCTGGACACTGACCCTCCAAAATAGAAGAAAGTAGAGAACATTGTCCGATGAGCAAGAGCGGCCTCAGCACCTGGGCCTAATGGAGTACCATACAAGCTCTACAAGAACGCCCCGGATGTTCTACGCTTTCTTTGGAGGCTCATGAGGATAGTGTAGCAGAAGGAAATAATACCAAAGGCATGGCGAAGGGCTGGTGGTGTGCTAATCCCGAAAGAGAAGGATCCGACAGACATCAGTCAATTCCGACCAATCTCCCTTCTCAACATCGAAGGGAAGATCTTTTTCAGTATAATAGCACAGAGGCTGTCCACTTACCTGGAAAGGAACAAGTACATTGATACATCTGTATAGAAAGCAGGAATCCCTGGTTTCTCTGGTTGCCTGGAACATACTAGTATGATTTGGCATCAGATCCAAACAGCTAAGAAGGACAAGAGAGACCCTTATGTCATCTTCCTCAACCTGGCCAATGCCTTTGGCTCAGTTCCCCATGAACTCCTCTGGGAATCCTTCAACATTTTCCACGTACCAGAACCCATCACTATGCTGGTAAAAGCCTATTTCCAAGACCTGCAATCCTCCAAGACCACAACAACATGGCAAAGCTTGGATGTAGGCATAATGGCAGGCTGTACAATTTCACCTCTGGCCTTCACTATGGCCATGGAAGTCATCATCAGGGCATTGAGATGGGTGGTCAGCGGTGAGAGAAATAAGGAAGGGCTCCATCTCCCACCTATCCGAGCATACATGGATGACATGACTGCACTGACCACCACTGCAGTATGCACCAAGCGGCTACTTGCAAAACTGCAGGATATCATCAAGTGGGCTCATAGTCAAAGGACAGCTTAAAGATGTGAGGTTTTGCATTGGAGATGACCCGATACCAACGGTGTCTGAGCAACCCGTCAAGAGCCTGGGTAGATGGTACAACTAAAGCCTCCGGGATAAAGATCAAGTGCAGCAAGTAAGGCAGGACATCACCGACGGTCTTGAGAACATCAACAAGACCCTACTGCCTGGGAAGCTCAAGCTTTGGTGCCTACAGTTTGGACTTCTCCCCCGGGTAATGTGGCCAATCACCGTTTATGAGATCCCAATAACAACAGTGGAGAAGATGGAGCGAACCATTACCTCATACGTGAAGAAATGGCTGAACTACCTCTTGAACTACCTCTTACAACGGAGGAGTACAAGTGCTCTAAAGTAAGACTTCAGATGACATTAAAGGACTCCAAATGTAACGGATGTGAAACGGCTAGCTTAGTTATCGGTGCGCGCTAAATAGCGTTTCAATCGGTGACGTCACTTGCTCTGAGACCTTGAAGTAGTAGTTCCCCTTGCTCTGCAAGGGCCATGGCTTTTGTTGAGCGATGGGTAACGATGCTTCGAGGGTGACTGTTGTTGATGTGTGCAGAGGGTCCCTGGTTCGCGCCCGGGTATGGGCGAGGGGACGGTCTAAAGTTATACTGTTACACAAAGACCAGACCATTAGCAAGGCTGCACCTCCCCAACAAACTGGACGGAAATGGACATCATCCAAGGCTGTGCAGCAATCAACATCAGCCCTGAGACACCAAGACATTGTGTGGAATATCCAGCATCGAATAGGAGGCTTTGGCCTGGCAGCAAGCAAACCAACGTTCCATAAGGCAACAACATCTGAACGCAGGAAGCTGGTGGTAGAGGAGGTGCGCAGACAGGAGGAGACTGCAAGAAGTGCAATGGCTGTCTCTCTTGCTAAACAAGGGCAATTGGCACGGTGGGAAGGCCTGGAGAGGAGAAAGATCAACTGGAGTGAGCTTTGGCCAATGGAGGCAGGCAACATCAGCTTCATCATAAGAGCTGTTAATGATTCAATCACCAAAAAACCTACATCAATAGTATGGCGAGGACCCAACCTGCCCCCTCTGCCCAGCTCCAGCGACTCTCAGGCATATAATGACAGGTTGCAAGAGCAGCCTCTCACAAGGCCTCTACACCTGGAGGCACAATCAGGTCCTCAAGAACCTGGCTGCAGCACTTAAGAACAAGATGAGTGCAACCAATTCATTACCTCCAAAAACAAGCAATCCCGTCAAAACAACAACATTCATCCGGGAGGGACAGAAAAGGCCCAAGCATCCTCCTACGAAGCCAGAAACTGGACACCTAGCCATGGTCCTAGACTGGAAGATGCTTGTCGATATTGGCCAGCAACTCATTTTTCCACCTGAGATTGCTTCTACCAACCTTAGGCCTGACATGATACTCTGGTCCCCTTCACAAAAGGCTGTGTACATCATAGAGCTCACAGTCCTGTGGGAAAACTCTGTTGAAGAGGCCTACGAGCGTACGAAACTGTGTTACACAGCAGACGCAACTCAGCGTGGCTGGAATGCAAAAGTCTGGCCAGTTGAAGTGGGATGCAGAGGATTCGTGGCTTCTTCCACCATCAGGTTGTCAGAGCAGTTTCTCAAGCAGCTGAAAGAGGCAGCCAGTGGATCTGGATCAAACGGAAGGACCCTTGCTGGGCTATAACTTCATGACCCCCCACCCACACCTGAGAACCCAATTAAGATCCCTCCATCTTGAGGAGGGCATATGAGGTATGCGGTCAGCTGTAGGTGCTGGCTCTAGGAAGAGTACGCCCCTGCCTTGCATAGTCCCGTGGGAAATCTTAATTGGGCATGGGACACAAGCTAAGGCTTGATCACCGTTTAGCTGGCCACCTTTGATGAGGGTGTTTAGTGATTAAAGGCCAAAACACCCACTGATTTGAAGGCACACTACTGAGGATGTGTCCCAAAATTTACATCTTAACCCAGTCTAAGAAATAAACCTCCCATGCCACTCTGTCAACATCACGGCAAATCTCATGTGAGTGCATACCATCTATTGGTACAATGGACAGTTTTTAACATCTCGTCCCGTGTTTTATGATTCTGATTCTGATTTAGGATGCCTCATCTTGGGAATGTAGTGTGCTCTAACCTGTACTGTACTATAGCAGCCCCTTTGGCCTGCACCAGGGCATATTTGACAAAGTGCACCAGCATTAATTATTAACTGTGCTTACATTCCCTCTAAACTTGCCATCACATCAATCTTTAACCCATTATTGGCTCAGGGGGACTTGATGAGTTTGACCTAAACGGAATGGATTTTGCATCAGACACTGGTACAGTAACCAGAGACATATCATCAACCAAGGAAGATCTTGCTGTTACGAAAACATCTGACTCAATAAAAATTGAATCTTATTTTCTACCTGTACAATCAACACATAAACAGTTAAGTGCCAGTTGAGACAGATTGTAACAGTGAGTTGTGATGCTCCCCCTAAGTCCTTTACGTTGACACTGTTGGGACACCTTGAGCCAAACACTTAAAGTACCAAGGGATTTATAACATAATCTTCAACCGGAAGGAATCCAAGATCTGAAATCAATGGCCAAAAGAGTGCATCTATATGCCATAAAAACCTGAAAGACCTTGCAAACTGCTATCATTGCTAGACTCTAAGGCATTTAAATAGTGCAGCGTCGACACAGAATGCTGAGAGGGTAATAGCTTCCTAGAATCTTATGGGAGCCATTGCATTTACCCCCCCCCAGAAGGTTTCAGAGTGAATCTGAGTCTTTCCTAGGGTTCATATTTTTGCTGATTCCCTAACATGTAGGCAGTAGGTTTGACCCAAGCAGCCACCAGCCCATCTGTTACAGGCAAATGAGTCAGAAAGCCTTTAAGCGATTTCATCTATGCAGGCCTATACACATCAGTAATGAATTAAGGCCCCTCCAGAGCAGCCATAGATAACACACACCATTCAGATGATGAGTTGTTGACTGAATATAGGAGAATGACGATTCCACACTGGAATTGTAGCTTCCAGATGTCTGTGCCTGATATGGAATTTAATGAAACAACATAAAAGGGGAGGGGGGAGTGGGGAAATAGGCTTGTTAAAAGGGAGGGGGGAAAGAGTAGTGAAATAGTCTTGTTGAAAGGGAGGGGGGAAAGAGTGGTGAAATAGGCTTGTTAAAAGGGAGGGGAGAGTGGTGAAATAGGCTTGTTTCATGCTGAGAAGCAAAGAAAAAGCATAACAAACAAAAACAGTGAGGCATGAAATCCAATCCGATGCCTGTGATTGTACATGAAAACCAATCACGATTGTGATTGTATATGAAAATCAACTCCAACATAGACAACAGAAGGTGATAAAGTATGTTAAACAATATCATTGTTTAATATCAGATCGGATATGAATAATGTCTTAGGAGTTTGATTTATATTATTATTAACACATGAAATGCACACCATTCTCCTTTCTCTCTCTCTCTCTCTCTCTCTCTCTCTCTCTCTCTCATCTTCTCTACCTGCTTCTTTCCCTGACTGACTCAATCTCCTCATCTCCCTGGGCTCTCTGACAGTGTCACATAGGTCCTCCGCCATCTCATCCTTCCCTCTCTGACTATATCAAGCAGTTGGTTCCGCTCTCATATACTGTATCTCTCACATCATGAGATTGACTGCCTGAACGGTGTATCCACACTACTCATCTCCTCCAGAGCCACCCCCCTCTTCATAATCCTCATCAGCTCTAATGCCCCTGAATCAGAGGCACACAGGTAATTACCAACCCATCGTCTCCTGGCACTCCTCCACCCATCTATCAATAAGCCTTCTGTGGTGCTCCCCATCCCATCTACCTCCCCCCACACTCCTGTGGGCCCTATCTCATAGTCAGCAGCACTAGCCCTGCAATGGCAGCAGACAGCATTCCACATTACCTTCCATATCCAATAGCATTCCACAGAGTAGAAGAGTAGAACTCTTTCCAGAGATCAGCACTGATTAACTAGTTTGCAGTTTGAAATGGAGCTGTACGACTTGCACAGTATGTGTTGTATGATGCGGGGTTGGATGGTTAGGGATAGATGGTTGTGATAGGGTTGATTACTGTCTGTTTAACAGACAAGACAGTGGAGGACATGGCTGTCCCACCTAGGCTATGAAGAGACTCTGGACATATGGCACTCACAGCTTAATTACACTCATATTGCATAAATGTCCTTTTACTCCGCGCTACTACATTCTTCATGGGCTTCAATTTCATTACACACAGTTAAGGCTGCCACACATTCGTGTACAGTGTATTGCAGTTCTTTGACATTTGAATAACTGGACAAAGTGGAACGGTAGTGATCCGTGGTAAAGCAATGAACTGACTTTTTAAAATAAAAAGCAGTATTGAAAAGGCACAAAATGAAGTGTGTCTCTAAATAACAAAATGTATTGTGATTACCATTTAACTTTCAGTGTATGCACGCATCTGTTCCATTGAAATTGTTCATCCGTATTCCTTCTCTTCATATGTGAGCACTGTGTAAGAATCTTATTTTCGCAAAGATTGAGATTTTGCCCCAAACTATTGACTCGTATTATCCCAATTTCTGTTCTGATGCTAATTTCTCCATAATTGTTAAAGCTTTAGACTACCATAGTAATTCAACTGTCCATATTAATGTGCACTTAACTATTTATATTTTGAGTATGTCAGCACCTATCAGCAAAGACGGTATCTTCAAAAAGACACTTGAACAATCGTTACAGCTCAGAGCGCAATGGAAATAGAACAATTTCTTTTTTAGGCCACTTTGTCCTTTCCACACTGTGGAATGCCCACACAGTGACTTGGTTTCATGTCACTTCCTTTTGGTTGAGGGTCAATTAATAATGGGTACTATTTAATGAAGGCCAAATATAAATTGTAGTAAAAATGTATCGAAACATGCTGGCTTGTTAAATAATTATGGAACGCAAATCGATAGTTTGAAGTTAGACTCGGCACTTGTCATCGCACAGTTCCATGATCAGCGCAGGCAATAAGAGTATATTTATTATATCATAGTATTGTATACTATTCTCCATATTAAAATGTATAGTATACACTACTTCCAACATTACCATTAATGAACAGAATTAATCAAACCACCTTTTCTTGTTTGTTTGTAAACACTCTCCAACCCTATTTTTCCATGTATTAGGATTTATGATTATTCCATGAAAAATAAAGTGTAAAATGCGAGTGTTTTTAAATCCATCCATGGGTTCTGCAACGTAGACAAATGCAAATACAGTTGAAGTCGGAAGTTTAGCCAAATAAATTTAAACTCAGTTTTTCACAAATCCTGACATTTTATCCTTGTAACAATTCCCTATCTTAGGTCCCTATCCTAGGTCATTGAAAATAATAATTTGTTTGCCTAATTGACTTGCCTAGTTAAATGAAGGTCAAATAAAATTAATTTCGAGACCGTGGGTCTCGACCCCGCCCTGTGCAACTGGGTAGTGGAAGTTCTGATGGGCCACCCCCATGTGGTGAAGGTAGGAAACAATATCGCCACCCCGCTGATCCTCAACACATGAGCCCCACAAGGGTGTGTTCTCAGTCCTCTTCTGTACTTCCTGTTCACCAATGACCGTCCACGTCGACGGGACAGTAGAGGAACATTTTAAGTTTCTCAGTGTACACATCACGGACAAACTGAAATGGTCCACCCACACAGACAGCGCAACAGCGCCTCTTCAACCTCAGGAGGGCTTTTCATCTAAAACACTAACAAACCTTTACAGATGCACAATTGAGAGCATCCTGTCGGGCTGTATCACCGCCTGGTACGGCAATTTCACCACCCTCAACCTCAAGGCTCTCCAGAGGGCAGTGCGGTCTGCACAACACATCACCCGACGCAAACTACCTGCCCTCCAGGACACCTACGGCACCCAATGTCACAGGAAGGCCAAAATGATCATCAAGGACAACAACCACCCGAGCCACTGCCTGTTCACCCCGCTATCATCCAGAAGGCGAGGTCAGTACAGGTGCATCAAAGCTGGGACAGATAAACTGAAAAACAGCTTCTATCTCAAGACCATCAGACTGTTAAACAGCCACCACTTACATAGAGAGTCTGCTGCCACCATACAGACTCAAATCTCTGGCCACTTAAATAAAGTAAAGTTATCACTAGTCACTTTAAATAACGTCACTTTAATAATGTTTACATATCCTACATTACTCATCTCATATCTTGCCTATGCTGCACGCATTCGCACATCCATATATTTATATGTACATATTCTTATTCTTCCCTTTACGTTTGTGGGTATTTGTGTGTATAATGAAGTTCTTTTGAATTTGTTAGATTACTTGTTAGATATTACTGCATAGTTGGAACTAGAAGCATAAGCATTCGCTACACTCGCATTAACGTCTGCTAACCATGTGTATGTGACCAATAAAATTGGATTTGATTTCTGACCTTGAATGAAACAATGAATAAAGTTGTGCAAGCTGTCGTTTCCAAGTGGAATAACATGTAATTTATTTTTCCCGAAAGAAATAACACCAGTCTCCATGCACTGTAATTTATAAACTGATTAGAGCTATTGATAAGAGCTGGGCAAATGAGTAAGCCATTTGGATAAGGTGATTGTAAATATAAATTACAATTGTGTTTGATCTATTTTACCTTATGATCGCTGGAGACAAATGTGAAACCAGTCATATAGCAGCAAACTGAAGCATGTAAACACATCCCCTTTTCCACAGTGACGTTTATGAAATGCTGGCCTTACAACCTTGCAGGGATGACATTTGGAGACCCAAGCTATATGCTTTAGCCATGACAGTATAATGCCAAACCTACCGAGTTGATTTATGAATTGTTGAATGTTTTAATTTTACTGTATGCCCAGACTTTTCATTGTATTTAAAAAAAATGTGTATTGTGTAAAATATTAGCCATTACTGGTAGCAACTGTCAGTTATACCCACATACATTTATAATTGTCACTTTAGTGTTAGTTCCGTTACATTTTGCACGTTCCATTACATCGTTAGCTGACCTTTCTTTCCTCTGTTTTTGACCCTGAGGATTGCTAGCAATGGTGGATCATATTAGGCTAATGTATTGCAAGTTGTGCAATAATTTGGGACATGTAGCCTATTTTAATCATTATGGAACGTAGGCCATACATAGCAGTTTTAACCTGGAGCCTGGCACACGGTTCACGACGACTGCACCGTTGTCATCACAGTTCCAAGATTAGTGAGGCTTATTAGGGTAGATTTATAAAACTACTGTTCAACCCCTATTGTACTTTTCTCACCTTCCAATATTTCATGGATTGAACAATTGAATATGGCTTCTTTATACACCTGTATTTTTTATTCACCAATATATTTAGTGTGCAAAGGCTTTGCAAACTGTTTTTATATTGTTAATAAATACGTTCCTAACCCTAAATAATGTTCAAGGTCTGAGTATTTTTAAATCTACCAATTGGTTCTGAAAAGTAGACGAATATGCATGCATTTACGTGGCTTTCTTTAATTGATCGCTAATATTCTGAACTGTTCTCATCATATATTGTAGTGAGTCTGTCGAGAAATGTCTAATTAAAGGTACACCAAATTTAAATTTAAAGGGTTGGCGTTAGATGTACTGAAAACTCCATGAGAAGATCTGTTGGCAAGCAAGTGGGAGGGTTTTCAGTGGCTTAAATGTATTCAGTACGAACAAAGGGGACCACACCTGCCAAGCCCATTACATACCTGCATATTGTAAGTCTAAATGCCAACAACTGAGAAGTGTGTTGGAAAGGCATGTGTAGGAGAGACATACAAGTCTGAATCGGCCCATTGTTACCCATGACATTGGCATTGTATGTTTTAATGTAAGGTGTGTTTGAAAATCAATAGCACAAAAAAACATCATAGCGTAATTGGAAAAAGTGCCATAGTTGACATATTCAAGGACCTGAGAAAGCTAAGGAATTTAATAGATAATTTTATTTTTGATTACACTTTTTGAATCTGTTGTGGAATGAATTTCTTTCCAAAGGAATGAATCTCCTCATACAGATGTGGGGTCTTAATTTGATCACCCTGTTGCAGGAGAACTTTCCTGCAATGTAATTGAGGTTTAAATAGGCTTCTGAATTTGTCATTTCCACTTTGACATTTCAGACTGTTTTTTCCATTGCAAACATTTATCAATCCCTATAAAAATGTCCATTAGTTTAAATAAATATAATAATTCACATTTCGTGTTGATGCAGGACTATGTTCCTGCTGTAGCAAAACTGGCTCAAATGAAGATTTTACAACTGTACAAAAGTACAGGAATTTACAAATTATCTGGTGTCTGTGCCGACATACCAAAGACTTCATCATTAAACATGAAAGAAACACAGGCTATAGAGAAAGTAAATAGATCATTAGCTGAAAATAATGTTTTTGAAAACCATCATCCAAAAAGTGTTATATTTATGCAGCAGCTCTCGGTGACTATCCATTTCAGACAGACACATCAGACTGCAAGGTCACTTCTGACATCATAGGCCTTGCGCATTGGACAGTTGTTCATGTCACATGGCTATTGTTAAGCTGTTGACAGTGTCCAGAGATCGATTCACTTTTAGAATCAAATAATATTTGGTATTGGAATATCTACACTGAACAAAAAATATAAGCGCAATGGCTAAGGGCAACTGTACCAGGCAGATCGCGTCATGTGGACGAGTGGTTTGCTGACGTCAACAATGTGAACAGAGTGCCCCATGGCATGTTTCAGCGTGATAATGTACGGCCCCATGTTGCAAGGATCTGTACACAATTCCTGGAAGCTGAAAATGTGCCAGTTCTTCCATGGCTTGCCGAAACACCAGACATGTCAGACATTGAGCATGTTTGGGAGGCTCTGGATCGATGTGTACGACAGCGTGTTTCAGTTCCTGCCCGTTCCTATCCTATCCAGCTATTGAGGAGGAGTGGGAGAGCATTCCACAGGCCACAACCACCACAATCAATTATTTATGAAGGAGATGTGTAATCTGCTTGAGGCAAATGGTGTTCACAAAAGATAAGGACTGATTTTCTGATCCACATCTGTCACGTTCTGACCTTAGTTTTTTTGTTATGTCTTTGTTTTAGTATGGAGCTGCCAGAGCCGCCCGCCAATCAGGAGCTGCCAGAGCCGTCCTTCACGCCGGCGCTGCTGGAGTCTCCCGCCCGTCCGGTGCTGCCGGAATCTCCCGTCCATTCGGGAACCGCTGCTAGGGTCCTCAGTCCGAGGTCGGCAGGGAGGGTCGCCGCTCTAAAGGCGCCACTGAGGCGGGGAAAGAAGGGGGCAAAGACTATGGTGGAGTGGGGTCCACGTCCTGCGCCAGAGCCGCCAATGCGGACAGACGCCCACCCAGACCCTCCCCTATAGGTTCAGGTTTTGGGGCCGGAGTCCGCACCTTTGTGGTGGGGGTGCTGTCACGTTCTGACCTTAGTGTTTTTGTCATGTCTTTGTTTTAGTATGGTCAGGGCGTGAGTTGGGTGGGTAGTCTATGTTTGTTTTTCAATGTTGTGGTTTCGTGTTTGGCCTGGTATGGTTCTCAATCAGAGGCAGGTGTCGTTCGTTGTATCTGATTGAGAATCATACTTAGGTAGCTTTTCCCACCGGTGTGGTGTGGGTGATTGTTTTCTGTTTTGTGTCTTCACCAGGCAGGACTGTTTCGTTTTCTGTCATTCTCTTAGTTTTTTTTAGTTTTAGTGTTCTGAGTTTATTAAATATCAACACGAAGACGTACCACGCGGCGCATTGGTCCTCCGATCCTTCATACTCCTCAGACGAGGACGACAAACGTTACAACATCTCAATGTTTTTTTTAAGGTATCTATGACCAACAGATGCAAATCTGTACGCCCAATCATGTGAAGTCCATAGATTAGGACCTAATGAATTGAATTCAATTGGCTAATTTATTTATATAAACTGGAACTCAGTAAAATATATTTTTGATCAGTCTAGGTTTTATTTCGTATGATGAAGTACATGTACTACTACTGCCACAGCAGTAGTCAAACAGTAGGTACATTTCACTACACTCATACTAATTCACTGCCCTCTTTCTAAAACTCTCTTTTTACCTAAATGTCCGCATATCCAATCATGTCAACAAGGGCGGATTTGGAGGTACAGTAATTTATTTGCATGAATAATATTATGATTTCAATGAAGCACCTCACCTTAATTTCCCTGCTCTGACTTTGTCTCTGGGTGAGTGTTTGCCCACGGCATTACTTTTGAGAAAAGCTCTCACTTCTATTATGCTAACTTGAATATAAGGGTGAGAAAAATAATACTTCATAATCAGATTCTTGGAATGCTCGATATGACCTTGAAAAGCCCAAGAGTTGGTCCATGTGTCAATGGACAACTTCCACAAAAAAAACATATATCCATAAAGTTTCAATTTCAGCAAGTAAACTATAAATCTATGACAGTGTTTGGAAAATAGACCAACATATTGTATTAAACCATCAAAGAGTTATACATGCACTTATTTATTTAGCCTCTCTCTGATATACTGAGGACTCTATAACAAATACAACATAATAACAAAATGCTACCTAATCTGTAAACTCTGGGGACCATCCTGAAATTGTTCTTCTTTGAGGTTTCTGATGGTTCAGCCGTTTGAATAAACTGCTTGTGTTCCAAGAGCTGCAGTAATTGAGGGAAGTGTGTGAGCAGGCTGCTTGTTTGTGGTTTTATGCAGATCACAGCATTTTCTCCCTCTCTTTCCCCCAACTGATGTTTCTAAGCTAATGCAGTAGCCTGGATCAGAGGAGGAATGCTGATGATGCCGGCCCCATCCTCTGGTCCTGAGAAGTTAATATGGACAAACAGAGCACTCCCTCCTCACCGCAGCCATGGCCAGCATATCTGGGATAGATCCCACTGGACCAGGAGGCGTGCATATCATTACGGATGCCTGTCATTTCCAATGGATGACCTAACTTCAGAATGTTTGTGGAAATATGTTACGTGGGGAAGCAAGAAAAGGGAGAAAAAAGTGTGTGAAAAATAAATGTTGGTTTGTCTGAACTGAACTGCTTACAATTTGTGTCACCATCCGGTGAAATATGAAACTTTCTTTAATGTTTGTTTGTTTCTAATCCCATGGACATTTTGTGCTTAATCTAGACCATTTATGTGTGTGTTGAAAAAAGATAATTAGTTGTGTTCCCTGTACATAGTCTGTCTGTGTCCTGTGCTACCACAGTGGGGCCAGGGGAAGAAGTCTTGTGGTGTTACTTTTACATAATGTGTTGGAAAATTAACACAAATCATCTGTTAAATGAGCCAACAGGGTGATTGTGTTAAAAGTAACACAACATGTGTCTTCCCTAACTAGACACCTGAATGTGCAACACAACGTGTTGTTTTTAACACATCTGTTCTAAGAGTGCAGGTTTGTATGTTGACGTGTGTTGCTATTTCCAAAATGATGGTGCATAGCATGGAAATAAAAAGAGGCAACTGAATCGAGACAATATCCTCCACATCGAACAAAAGTATGAAGTCATCATTTGTGTAATGCTTCCAGAGACAGCACAAGAACCTTCCAAATAGAATGAGAAATAGGGCAACCTATGCCTTTCGAGGTGCACCTCTACAGAGATAGAGCTGAACTGGCCTAAGACTGGGCTATAACCCGGTTGTTAAAATCACACAAAGAAAACTTTTCCACCCAGTGAGTGCCTGGTCTACCCTGCCTGGTCTACCCTGCCTGGTCTACCCTGCCTGGTCCACCCTGCCTGGTCTACCCTGCCTGGTCCACCCTGCCTGGTCCACCCTGCCTGGTCTACCCTGCCTGGTCCACCCGTCACAGAGAGGATCAAACAGCTCAGAGAAGACAAAACAAAATCCTACAGATAAAGCAACGGACTGATTCATCCAGAACTTTTTTGATGCCTAATAGAAAAACAGTGGATGAAAGAGAGGTCAGAACGAGCACTAATGAAAAATCCCACATCCACTACAAATGTAGGGTTGGCGCAAATGTGTGTTGGGCAAGGGGGAGGAGGGAGAGGTCAGGGTAAAAATAGAGTGGATTTACAGGGCCATGCAGGGAGTACTCTGCAGAGTGAATGGTCTGCCAAATTACTGCATGGCCCTAATAATTCATAAAGAATGTGCTCATAAAAAGAATAGGGAGAGTAGCCGTTTAATATTCATTATTGTCCCCCTGGACTACAAACCTGCAGGAATACCATTAACTTTATTTTTCAGCCATTATTCTTGTATCACCTCTCTGCACACACCGACCATAGAAAGGCTCAATTGCCTCCATATTTTCACCTTCCCATTGAAAGTCACTGCTATTTGTCGAGGGTTTTGTGGGCCCTCTAAATAGAGGGTTTCTGAGTGTGCTGTCACCGTCTCCCATTGGAGCTTGGCAGACATGTTTGATATGTTCATTATGTTACTGGCACTGCGAAGCACTGATGTTGGTGGGGCTTTGTGACGACCATGTCACCCAGGTCCCAGAATCCCATTAAAAACATTTAACCGGAGAAAGTGATGGTGTAAGCAGAGCCACCGCTGCCAGATGGCGCCCGGGAGAAGGGGAGGTATACGCTGGGTAATAAAAGACCTGGTCCTGATCAAGCAGACTTGTGTATCAAGTGCCACAACTAGTCTATGAGCGGGCACACTGACAGGCTGGAGTGGACATTATACCTTAGATGACCTGCAGTCAGGTTTTAATTAAAAAGTTGTGGGTAATTCATACCTTTTAGGAACTCACTACAGATAGTTACCAGCTCAATTGGAGCTCTCCAAGTGGAACAACGCCAACAGAATAAAGCACATGCAGCTAGGCTGCAGCAGGTCAAGTACACTCAGTCACCTGCTCAGTTCAGCTGATACATTTCTATCATCCCTGTGAAATGAGGAGCGTATTCCTGGCAGATGAAAGACATGACGGCAGTGAGAGGAGAGATTAGGAAACAAAGACAGAGTGTTTAATTTTGAAAGGACATTATGTAGGTCCAGTTCAGGCCTGTGTTCTGCTTTTAACTGAGGAGAGAGAGCGATCTGAGAAGGGAAAAAAGGTATTTAACTTTAAGGGAATGGGAAAGATGCCCTGAGGGAGCGGGACAGGTATGTTAATTAATGCAGAAATCATAAATCGCCACCATCCTCAGCACTGGGAACCCAGAATGGCTGACTGTGTGGATGAGTGTGTGTGGGTGTGTGTTGTGTGTGTGTGGGTGTGTGTGTGTGTTGGGGGTGTGTGACTGTGACTGTGTGTGTGGGTGTGAGTGTATTTGCGCATGTGCGTGTGTATGTGCCTTTGTGTAATCCTGCACGTGTTTGTGTGTGTGTGCGCGCCTTCCTGCATTTTTCTGCGTTCATGTTTGTGTGTGTGCAGTTTTTTTGTTGTTGTCCGATTCTTGGTTTGTAATAGAGGAGAACCTGCTGGCCCCCTCCTGGTTTACACCCTCCCTCTGTTCCCACAACAGCCCCCTGAGGAGGCGATGGGACGCTTCTGTTTCTTGGAGATAAAGGGTTGCTCACCGCGTCCCCAGAGCTGGCCCAATTGACACAGAGCACACTGGCAGTCTGCTCAAGTAACAAGGCATGTCACTGAAACTGGGAGAGGGAGAGATGAGTAGGAGGGGTAATGGGTATGAGAGAGAGATGGTAGGAGAGAGTGATGGGTAGGAGAGAAGGATGGTTGGAGAGAGGGATGGGTAGGAGAAAGGGATGGTAGGAGAGAAGGATGGTAGGAGAGAGTGATGGGTAGGGAAAAGGATGATAGGAGCGAGATGTGTAAGAGAAAAGGATGGTAGGAGAGCGGGATGGGTGAGAGAGAAGGACGGTAGGAGCAAGGGATGGGTAGGAAAGAGGGATGGGTAGGAGAGAGGGATGGTAGGAGAGAGGGGCGGTGGGAGGGAGAGATGGGTAGGAGTGAGGGATGGTAGGAGATAAGGATGGAGAGAGAGATGTTAAGAGGGCACAATACATATGGTAGGAGAGAGGGACGGTAGGAGAGAAGGACAGTAGGAGAGAGATGGGTAGGAGAGAGGGACGGTAAGGGGAGAGGGACGGTAAGAGAGAAGGATGGTAGGAGAGAGATGGGTAGGAGAATGGGATGGTAGGAGAGAGGAATGGTAGGAGAGAGGGTTGGAGAGAGAGATGTTAAGAGGGCACAATACATCTGGCTCACTAACTTTCAGAAGAAAAGGAGCAGCAAAGACAGAAATCCAGTAGAGCCTATATCCTATTATATTTGCCAGAGATACTGTAGCTAACTAACAAATTATTATCACTTGGTGCAAACTCCTTGACGAGAAATACATTTGGATTCTGTGAAATACATTTGGATTCTGTGAAATACATTTGGATTCTATGCAAATTTATTTTTCAGACACAAGTGCGCCATCTGAGGCAAGCATATTGTAACATGCGTTACCATAAAGCATAAAAGTACAAATGAAATGAGACTATTATGCAGTAGGCCTTTTATTAAGGCTGCAGGTACTGTACAGTATGTGTCTGCAGTATGTACAGTATGTGGTCCAACTTATGGTGCCTAGCATTGTTTGCTAAAAATATGGATTTCAGGCCTCTTTACTCCAATCCACATTACACAAATAATAGTTAAAATAGTTATTTTGTGTCTTATGTGTCTAATCAATGGATCATATTGATTTCGTTGGATTTTTGCTTGGACTTCCTACTCAAATACTCAACCAGACGTTCTTGTAAGAATAATGTCTTCAATTACTTTGTAGATTTGCTCTTTGGACGGTTCACATGTTGAGTATTGAATCATTATTTTGTTGAACCTATGATTTTTCTATCTATACACTATTGTTGCACTGAACAAGTTCCCCAAATAATGCCCTTATGACCCCTGCATGCATGCATTCTATTATCAATATCCCACGCCACAAGAAATATGCCGAACAGCATGGAATACTAGAATGGATGGAATATCCATAGTGGATGGAGGGAGATTCTAGCATTATTTTGAGGATGACCAGGTTACCCAGAATACCCAGTCTGAGAAAACAGAGAGTGATGTTAAATTAAATTGAACACAGCCGCTCACATTTGTCTTTGAAAGTTTGTTGTTTGTACCCCCGTTTCTCAACACAAACTGCCGAGCCAGGCACCCGTCTATTGTTTTCACAGCTTCACAGGTGAATGTTCCGGCTGATTTCACACCCCCACCTCCGGGAGAATGTGCTAATGGCACACCTTCACTGGACGAGCTGCTGAGACAGATTGGTAACTAACAAGGGCACGAGAAATTAGAGGGTCAACTTGGACCTAAATTGCTGTGCACACTAAATCTGACCAATGGTAACAACAAAAAATAGATAATGAAATAAAGTCTGAGTAGTTACCTCAGCCTCCTGTATTTGTTCATAAACACTTTTCTTCATTATTGAGGATCCATCTTCAATCACAGCCTCCTAACTAATACCAATAATCCATTAATCTCTCAAGCCTCTTCACACATGAATGCATGCGTATAGAGGGGCAAACACACACACATACACACACCCACAGCTTTGATTTCACACACACACACACACACACACACACACACACACACACACACACACACACACACACACACACACACACACACACACACACACACACACACGGTCATAACCCTCAGAGACCAAACTCAATACTACAGTGTTCAGGTTTCCACTCAGGCCGATATGCCTTCACTTTACCAAATGCAGGGTGTCCTATATGTTCCACCGGTGGGAATATCAATAGCCAACTATAGTATTAGCAAAAATCAATAGTGTAGAATACATGAGTACAAATCTTTCTCACCAGACTATTGGGTCCTATTTGATAAAGAGTCACGGTGACACGCATCCTAGCTGCTCTTATTCTGCACTCCCCTAAATCATATGCTTTGTGACCAATGGACCGTGTGACCTAAATAACAACTAAATGGTCCCGTCCATTGGTGCCCAAGTTATAAGACGTTTGGAGCGAAATGAAAAGGCAGTATTTATGATCTCATAAAGGGAACATGAATGTATGGTTTATTACATATATTCTCAGGCATGGCCCCCCAGTTGGTTACAGTATGGAGTATACCTTGACTAGCCTGTACCCCCGCACATTGACTCGATACCAGTACCCCCTGTACATAGCCTCAATATTGTTATTTTATTGTGTTACTTATTGTTCCATTTCCATTTTTACTTTTGTTTATTTAGTAAATATTTTCTTAACTCTATTTTCTTAACTGCATTGTTGGTTAAGGGCTTGTACAGTGCCTTGCGAAAGTATTCGGCCCCCTTGAACTTTGCGACCTTTTGCCACATTTCAGGCTTCAAACATAAAGATATAAAACTGTATTTTTTTGTGAAGAATCAACAACAAGTGGGACACAATCATGAAGTGGAACGACATTTATTGGATATTTCAAACTTTTTTAACAAATCAAAAACTGAAAAATTGGGCGTGCAAAATTATTCAGCCCCCTTAAGTTCATACTTTGTAGCGCCACCTTTTGCTGCGATTACAGCTGTAAGTCGCTTGGGGTATGTCTCTATCAGTTTTGCACATCGAGAGACTGACATTTTTTCCCATTCCTCCTTGCAAAACAGCTCGAGCTCAGTGAGGTTGGATGGAGAGCATTTGTGAACAGCAGTTTTCAGTTCTTTCCACAGATTCTCGATTGGATTCAGGTCTGGACTTTGACTTGGCCATTCTAACACCTGGATATGTTTATTTTTGAACCATTCCATTGTAGATTTTGCTTTATGTTTTGGATCATTGTCTTGTTGGAAGACAAATCTCCGTCCCAGTCTCAGGTCTTTTGCAGACTCCATCAGGTTTTCTTCCAGAATGGTCCTGTATTTGGCTCCATCCATCTTCCCATCAATTTTAACCATCTTCCCTGTCCCTGCTGAAGAAAAGCAGGCCCAAACCATGATGCTGCCACCACCATGTTTGACAGTGGGGATGGTGTGTTCAGCTGTGTTGCTTTTACGCCAAACATAACGTTTTGCATTGTTGCCAAAAAGTTCAATTTTGGTTTCATCTGACCAGAGCACCTTCTTCCACGTTTGGTGTGTCTCCCAGGTGGCTTGTGGCAAACTTTAAACCACACTTTTTATGGATATCTTTAAGAAATGGCTTTCTTCTTGCCACTCTTCCATAAAGGCCAGATTTGTGCAATATACGACTGATTGTTGTCCTATGGACAGAGTCTCCCACCTCAGCTGTAGATCTCTGCAGTTCATCCAGAGTGATCATGAGCCTCTTGGCTGCATCTCTGATCAGTCTTCTCCTTGTATGAGCTGAAAGTTTAGAGGGACGGCCAGGTCTTGGTAGATTTGCAGTGGTCTGATACTCCTTCCATTTCAATATTATCGCTTGCACAGTGCTCCTTGGGATGTTTCAAGCTTGGGAAATCTTTTTGTATCCAAATCCGGCTTTAAACTTCTTCACAACAGTATCTCGGACCTGCCTGGTGTGTTCCTTGTTCTTCATGATGCTCTCTGCGCTTTTAACGGACCTCTGAGACTATCACAGTGCAGGTGCATTTATACGGAGACTTGATTACACACAGGTGGATTGTATTTATCATCATTAGTCATTTAGGTCAACATTGGATCATTCAGAGATCCTCACTGAACTTCTGGAAAGAGTTTGCTGCACTGAAAGTAAAGGGGCTGAATAATTTTGCACGCCCAATTTTTCAGTTTTTGATTTGTTAAAAAAGTTTGAAATATCCAATAAATGTCGTTCCACTTCATGATTGTGTCCCACTTGTTGTTGATTCTTCACAAAAAAATACAGTTTTATATCTTTATGTTTGAAGCCTGAAATGTGGCAAAAGGTCGCAAAGTTCAAGGGGGCCGAATAATTTCGCAAGGCACTGTATGTAAGCATTTCATAGTAAGGTCTATCTATACCTGTTGAATTCGGCAAATACAATTTGTGACAAATGCAATTTGATTTGATTTGATTTGGCTTCTTGTTACTCATTTATTGAGGCACCACAAGGCATGCACTCATCCCCACATTATCTACTGGATATACACTGCAGCAAAACAAAGACAATTAATCCCAATAAATAATTGTATTCAGAAGATACATATTTCCATTGGTCATATTTTTTCAACACGCAAGAAAAAAAGCAAGAAATATCCCACTTGGCACAGACGGCAATTTAATGTCTATTCAACGTTGGTTCAACGTAATTTCTTTGAAATGACATGGAATCAATGTTGATTCAACCAGTGTGTTCCCAGTGGGATGATACAAAGACACCTATGAAAATGCAAGAGCAGACAACTAGTGTACTGGTTCCCTTGGCTTATGTGTATCAAGGTCATTAGTAGGCCTATAAAGTTAGCCTTTTAGTCCATTGTTAACATTGTCCCAAAATGTTTTGCTTCTCAGTAATCATCTTTTTCAAAATACAGAAATCATCATATGATGCTGTTGTCTTGAAAACTTGATTGCTGACAATCAAAACATTTTGGAACTAAGTCAACAATGGACTAATGAAACAAATACCAAAGATAGTTTTTGGGTGGAGTTTTCCTTTAATTATTAATGACCATTTCATGCATTTTAGCTTACATTTCCCACTGTTTTGTTTCAGAGTGCCTGAAGACAAAACAATCCTTAAATAACTAAATGTGTTTTCCCTCTTAACTTTCAGCTTTATTCAGCACTTGGATCATTGGCTCTTTCTTAGAGGTTGTTGCCTGGGACAGATTTTACTCGGCTCGGAATGCACTTGCTCCTCAGTGACCCGGAGTGTTTAATTCGCCATGATTCATAAGTGTTTTCAGTATCAACTGTATAAATGCACAAGCAGCCTCAGAAAATATGCATAATTATCTCCATTTAATTTAATTCCTTCGTCCTCTTTCTCCTCAGTGGCATTTCTGTGTGCATACGATTTTATGAACGTAATCACTCAATACACAGCAGATCAAAGTAATACAGTGAGGGAAAAAAGTATTTGATCCCCTGTTGATTTTGTACATTTGCCCACTAACAAAGAAATGATCGGTCTATAATTTTAATTGTAGGTTTATTTGAACAGTGAGAGACAGAATAACAACAAAAATATCCTGATAAACACATGTCAAAAATGTTACAAATTGATTTGCATTTTAATGAGAGAAATAAGTATTTGACCCCCTCTCAATCAGAAACATTTCTGGCTCCCAGGTGTCTTTTCTACAGGTAACGAGCTGAGATTAGGAGCACGCTCTTAAAGGGAGGTACACTGACTCAACTCCAGCCACTTTAATAATGGGAATTGATGGGAATTGATGTAAAATATATCACTAGCCACTTTAAACAATGCTACTTAATATAATGTTTACATACCCTACATTATTCATCTCATATGTATACGTATATACTGTACTCTATATCATCTACTGCATCTGTATGTAATACATGTATCACTAGCCACTTTAAACTATGCCACTTTGTTTACATACTCATCTCATATATATATACTGTACTCGATACCATCTACTGTATCTTACCTATGCCGCTCTGTACCATCACTCATTCATATCTCTTTATGTACATATTCTTTATCCCTTTACACTTGTGTGTATAAGGTAGTAGTTTTGGAATTGTTAGTTAGATTACGCGTTGGTTATTACTGCATTGTCGGAACTAGAAGCACAAGCATTTCGCTACACTCGCATTAACATCTGCTAACCATGTGTATGTGACAAATACATTTGATTTGATTTTCATGTATTTATGTATGTATATTTACCCCCAAAATTATATGGGGGCTTGGAAAGTATGCAAACAATTACATTGATGGAAGCTTCAATGTATCCTCAATATTAAAGCTCACCCCCCCCCCCCCCCCCCCCAAAAAAAAAAAAGAAAATAAATAAAAATAAATAATATATATATTAAGATCAAGTCAGGAAGACCATTGTTGCACTTACAGTACTTAAACTAGGGTTTGTCTTTCATTGAAAATACAGTATAAATGGTAACTTGCACTATCCACTCTGTGACACAGGAACTGAATTGGAAGTTGTGATGCTGTAGATTTATCCAAGCGCCTTTACTAATCACTCATATCAGTACAGTTCTTTGATAAGGTTATTAATATACTTTCAAAATCTACGATAAAGAAAATGTGGTATAATAAGTTGATCTGAATTACTGACTGCATATCCTTATACACCCCCTTCCCTTTCCATTTTAATTAACCATCGCCTAGAGAGAGCTAGGAAGTCACTCCTTAAATAACTGGCAGCTGCTTTAAATGAGAGTTAGATTAATTTTCTGCTGAGTGCAATCATAGTGATTAGAACTGATTAGTTCCAGGATGAATTTTGAGGAAGCATCATTTCCTAAGGATTTAATGCAGTACAATCTCAGGTGCCACAATTTATTTGGCTGAATTGAAATGGACTGGATTGAAATTGTGTTGTCATTTTCAGATTTAGCCCCTAATACTCCAATGGTCTAAATGGTCAGTTAGGATCACCAATTTATTTTAAGAATGTGAAATGTCAGAATAATAGTAGGGAGAATAGATTTATTTCAGCTTTAATTTCATTAATCACATTCCCAGTGGGTCAGAAGTTAACATACACTCAATTAGTATTTGGTAGCATTGCCTTTAAATTGTTTAACTTGGGTCAAAAGTTTCAGGTAGGCTTCCACAAGCTTCCCACAATAAGTTGGGTGAATTTTGGCCCATTCCTCATGACAGAGCTGGGGTAACTGAGTCAGGTTTGTAGGCTTCCTTGCTCGTACACACTTTTTCAGTTCTGCTGCACACACATTGTCTATAGGATTGAGGTCGGGGCTTTGTGATGGCCAATCCAATACCTTGACTTTGTTGTCCTTAAGCCATTTTGCCACAACTTTGGAAGTATGCTTGGGGTCTTTGCCCATTTGGAAGGCCCATTTGCGACCAAGTTTTAACTTCCTGACTGATGTCTTGAGATGTTGTTTCAATATGTCCACATAATTTTCCTCCCTCATGATGCCATCTATTTTGTGAAGTGCACCAGTCCCTCCTGCAGCAAAGCATCCCCACCACATGATACTGCCACCCCTGTGCTTCACGGTTGGGATGGTGTTCTTCGGCTTGCAAGCCTCCCCCTTTTTCCTCCAAGCATAACGATGGTCATTATAGCCAAACAGTTCTATTTTTGTTTCATCAGACCAGAGGACACTTCTCCAAAAAGTACAATCTTTGTCCCCATGTGCAGTTGCAAACCGTAGTCTGGCTTTTTAATGGCGGTTTTGGAGCAGTGGCTTCTCCTTGCTGAGCGGCCTTTCAGGTTATGTCGATATAGGACTCATTTTACTGTTTTACTGTGGATACTTTTGTACTTGTTTCCTCCAGCATCTTCACAAGGTCCTTTACTGTTGTTCTGCAATTGTTTTGCACTTTTCTCACCAAAGTACATTCATCTCTAGGAGACAGAACGCGTCTCCTTCCTGAGAGGTATAATGGCTGTGTGGTCCCATGGTGTTTATGCTTGCGTACTATTGTTTGTAGAGATGAACATGGTACCTTCAGGCTTTTCGAAAATGCTCCCAAGGATTAACCAGACTTGTGGAGGTCTACATTTTTTTTTCTGAAGGCTGATTTCGTTTGAATTTCCCATGATGTCAAGCAACGAGGCACTGAGTTTGAAGGTAGGCCTTGAAATACATCCAATTGACTCAAATTATGTCAATTAACCTATCAGAAGCTTCTGAAGCCATTACATAATTTTCTGGAATTTTCCAAGCTGTTTGAAGGCACAGTCAATTTATTGTATGTAAACTTCTGACCCACTGGGAAATCTCTTCACAACTATTTTGCAATCTATATGTCATAGCTGTCAATTTTTTGGTCCTTATATTAAAATGGTATATATTTTTCTTTATCACAATTTTCTTTAACCAATTTTGGTCTTTAATGCAGGGCCGACAAGTTCCTTACTTTTTCCTCCTTCTACTGGCCTCTTCCGATATCATATTCATTATATAAATAGGTCCTTTAAATTTTGTCTGGCTTGCCCTTCCAAATCAAATTGAATATTTGTTGCTGAAATAATAGACAAATACAGGTTTCTAGGTGTAGGCAAGACCAATATCAAGTACGTAAACTGTGATATGACTAAAGAGTTAATCAGGGTGTTTTTTTCCACAAATTGACAGGTATTTCCCTTTCCATGGTAGCAAGATCTTATCTATTTTTGCTAACTTTTAATTAAAATGTATGGGAGTGAGATCATTTCTTTCTTTAGGGATATGTATACCAAGCATGTCCACATCCCCATCAGACCATTTTATTGGTAAACTACACAGTAATGTAAAAGTAAAAAATGTCACTGATCCAATACGTAATATAGTACACATCATAATTTGGTTTTAATCCAGAGAGATTAAAAACAAGTACCTAGATCCTCTATAAGGCTGTGGAGGGGTTCTAATTGTGGATTTAATAGAAAACATGAATCATCAGCATACAATGATACCTTTGTTTTTAAGCCCTGGATTTTGAATGCATTAATATTATTATTGAATCAGATTTTAACAGCTAATATTTCGATTACAATAATACATAGATATGCCAATAGCGGACAACCTCGTTTTACTCCTCTTGACAGTTTAAAACTTTCTGAGAAGTAGCCATTATTTACTATTTACTCCTAGGCTTACTATACCATTTTTACAAGAGTTTGTTCAAATAAAAAAAAAGTGAATATTCCAGGCATTTATATAGAAACTCCAGTCATACTTTAGCAAAGGCTCTTTCAAAGTCAGCTATTAATACCAGGCCTGGTTTCCCAGATATTTCATGGTGTTCTATTGTTTCCAGTACTTGTCTTATATTATCTCCAATGTATCATCCATGCAAAAAACCTGTCTGATTAGGATGAATAGATCCTGACTTGATCTTTGTGATTGTAGCCTTTGATTAGCTAGATTGTCCAACCAAACTCAACACCTTACAGCAGTTCTGGCACTGCTACATTCTAAGTAGCCTAACTAGCAGACAGAGACGGGCAGACAAAGAATAGATGAGGCCTGAAAAATGAATGACAGTGCATGACTGCAGCTACACAAGAGGTCTCTGTTGTTGCCATTGGCGGCTTGCTTGACTAGCCTGGCTAGCTAATCCTGATAGACAAAGCAACTTTCTATCAGTCCTGACCAAATTGGCAGAGCCTACAGTCCAATGCTGGAAGCCAGACAGAGCACAATGCATCCATTGTCAGGGCCTGGGTCCTGGGCTGGTTGTCATTCTGTTGGCTGGAGCGGGAGAAGCAAACACCCAGCTCCCCCAGCCCCCCCCCCCCCCCCCCCCCTCACCGTGTGGAGCAATGTGTCAAACAAAGAATCCTATAGGCATTCCCTTGCGTTTTAATTGGCACCCTTAATGTATAGATTCCCACACCGTATTATAGCATGTGATACACAGAAAAAGCAGGGAAGCAGACATACTAGTGTTAAACCCAAGGTATAATATCCCTAACAATGTACACTATACATTTTAGGTACAATGATTTGATAATAAGAACAACCATATATTTCGTATAACTTCCCCACTGCACTGGAAATGTCAAAATAAATATGGATTTATAAGCAATGAGATCTGATTCAAATGACATAGCAACGTGAGTCTCATTCTCCTACAGTAGAAACAAGTGGTTTTTACTATGCAATAAAACAAATGTGCAGCTCTAATCATTTTGTATGGAGCTGTATGGTGAAAATTGCCTATAATATGATAAGAGGGACTGTCAAGGTGTTGAATACAGACATAAATCTGTTATAGAGGATATGTAAAAATTTTGCGGCATAGCATTATCCACCAAATGTGCAACCTGGGATGATTACAACCATTTTACATTTAAAAGCAAATCAGGCTCCATGTACAGATATGGCTGAAAATGCATTTGTGCATTTTATGCTTAAAACAAGCAGCCCAATCTTCACCATATACTTAAACTGGCCACATGAGGACTCAAAGTATTTACATTTCTTAGTTACATTTTGTAAATCTGAGAATATAGGCAATATTATTGTCGCTTTATAGTACATTACAGTTTATATTGGTGCCATTTTTACATGATCAGAAATATAAACTTTGGAAGAAACTATGACGATAACTGTAGTAATCTTATACAGTACCTTATTGAATAAACACATATACACATACATTAAACATATAACTTTCTAATACCTTGAAGCTTTTTAAACCATGTTATACTTTTCACCACATTTTGTTTTCATTAAAAAAAACAGAACAATGTAAGAACAAGAAAAGTACTACAGCTAAGTCCTCTCCTGGTATGGAGATGCAGCGGTGTCCTTCCTCTCTCACTTCACAGAATGAGGGGCTGAGGGGGATGAAGAGGGAGGGAGAGTTATTATCGGATTCTGACTCATGCATCAGTCAATATGTCAACGCCGCAGGTTTCGCGGGTCACTATACTTTGGATATAAGTCCAGGATTAGTTGTTTTGATATCCCTCCCCTTCCCTTTCTGTGAGTCATTTAAATCACTGGAATTACCTTGTACATTAGACACACTACCAGTGCATAACTGTGGCGGTTTCTACAGGAGCATGTGCAATAATGTCTGATATGACTGACGACTGATGATGTTTGTTTTGTTTATTTCATCAATCATTACATTCTTGTATAATTGGTCAATCAGTATCGCATACAGTCAAATACAGGATACAAACGGTCTTCAAATTTGTTCATTTCTGATTATCTGCAGGACAGAGAAATGTTACCAACATCTGGTTGTAGGATGTACAATATGTTTGAATTGTGTCCCAGGAGGGAAAATATGTCTGACTCAGTGCTCCTTCTACACTGACTGTACAAAACATTAAGAACACCTTCTCTTTCCATGACATAGACTGACCAGGTGAATCCAGGTGAAAGCTATGATCCTTATTTATGTCACTTAAATTTGCATCAAGTAGATGAAAGGGAGGAGACAGCTTAAAGAATGATTTTTAAGTCAAGGAACAATTGAGACATAGATTGTGTATGTGTGCCTTTCAGAGGGTGAATGAGAAAGAAATAATATTTAAGTGCCTTTGAACAGGGTATCGTAGAAGGTTCCAGGCTACTATGGGGAGGGGGGGGCACTCAATATTAGGTAGGTGTTTATAATGTTTGGTATACTCAGTGTATATGCCCAGAGGTCAACCTGCCTTTCCATTTGCACACCACCAATTGAAACATGGGCTATATTTAAATGTACCCTATCTTAGAGTATCCTTACCTGAGTAGAATGGTCATATCTGACTTTCAATGGCTTTACTTTGACATTTAGTGAGGAAGAAAGACAGAATGAATACTTTCAAGATAATTTAAAAAGTTCCTTTGAAACCATTAACTTAATTCATGTACTGTACCTTCCTCATCAGTATCCATCCTGCAATATAATGGTGGCAAATGAGTCTCTCTCTGAATTGAATTGATACAGAGTACAATTGAAATCTGTCCTCTCATTTTTAAAACTTTGTTATTTAATTTTATTTAACTAGGCAAGTCAGTAACGGCCTACCCTGGCCAAACCCTAACCCGGATGACGCTGGGCCAATTGTGAGCCACTGTCACGCCCTGACCATAAAGAGCTGTTTATTCTCTATGTTGGTTGGGTCGGGGTGTGATTTAGGGTGGGTTATCTAGGGGAATTGTATTTCTATGGTGGCCTGATATGGTTCCCAATCAGAGGCAGCTGTTTATCATTGTCTCTGATTGGGGATCATATTTAGGTAGCCATTTACCCCATTGTGATTTGTGGGATCTTGACTACATTTGTATGTAGTTGCTTTCTGCACTGCATGTAGCTTCACGTTTCGTTTGTTCACTTTATTGTTTTTGTGATTTGAGTTTTCTCTTCCTAAATAAAAGGATGGAACCATACCATGCTGCATTTTGGTCCACTCCTTACGATGATCGTGACAGCCGCACTATGGGACTCCCAATCACGGCCCGTTGTGATACAGCCTGGAATTGAACCAGGGTCTGTATTGACACCTTTAGCACTGAGATGTAGTGCTTTAGACCACTGTGCCACTCGGGATCCCTTATTAATAGCATTGACATCATCTCACAGAATGAGAAGGTGACTAATTTGACCAGGAGCCAGTTGGGACAGGGGTCCTTGTTAATGAGTTATAAAGCAAGAAGGTATTCATTAGAAGAGGACTTACTTCAGGGCATAGGATGACACGGTCTGGGACTTACAGTGCTGTACAGTATGTGCATCAAAGAGAGAAAAGGAGGTAATGGCACTATAGAGTGAGACATAATTTTCAGTTCCAATGTCCAACCTTTCTCCTGTAGGCCCCCATTTTCTCATTGTAAAAGAAAATAACTTTAAGTAAAGGGATTCCGTTCCATCAAATAAGATGTTAGACGGATGCATCACCTGTGAGTTGGTTTGACAGAGAGGGGGAGCACTATATAAACTCAAGAGGCCTAATGGTATTGACCTGTCAACAAAACATCCATCATTAATACGACAGGTCAATGTCAACAAAGCCTCACTATTTTTAGCCTAGGACACTATATCATCCCTAGAGACAAAACAACATGTTCTTTTTTCCTGTTTACCTCAGAGACAGTCAGGAGCATTACATATTGGGCCAGTACATCTATAAGTTGTTTTTTTGTGTGTTTGTTTGCTCGTTTGCTTGTTTTCTTGATGAATACAGTAGTTGTACAAGTTGCTGGTTTGTTTGTCCATTGAGTGTATTACCATTGATTCAAATTGAAGGCTTGGTAAACAAGACGATATTCCTTTAAGTCCTACTCTATAGAAGACTTAAAATAATTAATGTAGGTCTGGAACCCCAGTTATGGTGATTTGGATGGCCTATGGATGGAGATGAGATTGGTCCAAACAAATCAACAGAATTGCTATGCGTCTTCTGGAAAACAAAAGAGGGATCATTTACTGGATAATTTATGCAGGACAATCTTGAGAAAAGGTTATCAATATGCATACTCCATTTTGAATGTGTGCCTCACTGCACTGTATACATTTCAATCTACTTTGTAGTGGTGATGATGTTTAAATATTGTTTCTGGGATGATTTTCATAGTTAATTCACTAGCACTTAATGAATTCCATGTATTTTCTGCGGTGGTGACCAGGGTAAAACCTTTCATTTTTACCTAGGTGATTTGGTCAGTCACAATATATACTGAACAAAAATATAAATACAGCATGCACCAATTTCAAAGATTTTGCTCGGTTGCAGTTCATATAAGGAAATCAGTCAATTTAAATAAATTCATTAGGTTAAAATTTCACGTGACTGGGAAGGGGTGCAGCCGTAGGTGGGCCTGGGAGGGCATAGGCCCACCCACTTGGGAGACAGGCCCAGCCAATCAGAATGAGTGTTTCCCCACACAAGGGCTTTATTATAGACTGAAATACTCCTCCGCATCCCGCGCCCACTCACCTCAGACGATCGCACAGGTGAAAAAGTTGGATGTGAAGGTCCTGGGCTGGAGTGTTTACACATGGTTTGCGGTTGTGAGGCCGGTTGAACGTAATGCCAAATTCTCTAAAACGACGTTGGAGGTGGCTTATGGTAGATTAATGAGCATTGAATTCTCAGGCAACATCTCTGGTGGACATTCCTGCAGTCAATTGCACACTCCCTCAACTTGAGGTGGATGGATTATCTTGACAAAGGCTAAAATTCACACAAACAGGGATGTAAACAAATGTGTGGACAAAATCTGAGAGAAATATGCTTTTTGTGCATCTGGAAAATTTCTGGGAGCTTTTATTTGAGCCATGAGACATGGGACCAACACTTTACAATAGTACCAACACTTTTTATATTTTTGATTAGTGTATAAATCACGTTTGCATTGTAGTAATGCACTCGTGATTATGGGAAAATTAGAAAGCTTCACTGTGGAAGAGAGCGGTAGAATTTCATTTGTTGAGGCAACTTTCTCATAATTTGGTCTTCTGACGTCCTCCTTGAATGCTCACAAGCTGACATGCCCTTGCTTTTCCAATTATCAGAGAGACACTAAGGAATTATGAGTAAGCGAGAGTGAGGAAAACAGGAAAGAGGAAAACATTTACACAAAAAATATAATTAAGTGCCATTCAGATGGGAAGAAACATTGCCATGCCATTATTTTTATATGTGGGAAGGAGTGATATTCAAATATATTTATATAGTCATTAATACAGTAATTCTTGCAGTACAGAAAGACTAATGAATCCTTATCATTGTACTGTGCTGAATCAAATCATAACTGCTCAGATTTCCAGATCAGTTGAAGTTATTCAGTAGATCATGTCACATGTCCTCTCATGATGAGAGGACTAAAGGCTTCTGAACATTCTGTCTTACAGGCTCTTCTTCATGAATCAATACACCTGCAAAGAGTTGTCGCAAATCACTGCTTTACATACATAAAACAGCTGCATGTTCTGTTTGTAGCTGAAACTTAATGTAAAAACACTCAACTCAGTCAGTCATTAAACTATGTACTGAGCGAGAACTCAATGTACGTGTTCTACTGTTCTGACCTATTCTTATTTTGTTCCTCATTCGAACAGCTATAGTATGTGTGGATGCAGCCGTGGTACATAAAATGCTGCTCTCTTACAGGAAATACTTTCATCATTAAACTCCAGTTAACAGCTGTACATGGTCTTATCAGCCTAGCCCAGACTGTTTGTTGCTGCTCTCTCTTGTATCCCAGTTTGATATGAGTGCTTAGAGGCCTATTCTCCAACCAAATGACATCTGCTTAAAACACTTACAAATGCTTCACAGATTCCCTTCAAATACATTGGGTAAACCAGTATGTTTCTGGGAGAGAACTTCTCAAACCATATCAACTTATTCAGAAGCAGATATATATTTGTTAGAAGAGTAGGGCTTTTGAACCAGTTATTGATTCCCAATTGCATTGGTGCTTGGTAACATTGGCAATCATTACAGCTGTCTAGCTAATAATAGCTGATGATGTTATATGGACAGACTGCTGGGATCTGTGAAGCAGAGTCATTTCAATACACAGGGAATTACTTTAACTCAACCATGCATTTCCATGCACAATCCACGACTCAGTTTGTCCCCAACCAACAGTTTGCTGCTTTGTAAGCAATTGATGAGGCTGCTTTTTCGAATGCCAATATGCATAAGGATAATGTGCACCAAATGCGATGCTCTATCTGCTTCTCATTATGGGGGGATGGATCTCAGAAGCCACAGGGGGGAAATCTATCAGAGAGCAGAGGGAAGGGGAAAATGCAGAGCCAAATTCATCAAAAGGTGTCAGTGTCCCATTCTCACTCTCTCCTCTCTCTCTATTTCAATTTAAGGGGCTGTATTGGCATCGGAAACATTGCAGAAGAAAGTGAAATACATCATAAACAAAAGTGAAATGAACAACCAAAAATTAACACACTCACAAAAGTTTCAAAAGAATAAAGACATTTCAAGTGTAATATTATGTCTATATATAAAAGGAAAAATAAATAAACTTAAATATAGTTGGTATTTACAATGGTGTTTGTTCTCCACTGGTTGCCATTTTCTTGTGGCAACAAGTCAGAAATCTTGCTGCTGTGATTGCACACTGGTTTTTCACCCAATAGATATGAGAGTTTTGAAAAACTGGATTTGTTTTCAAATTCTTTGTGGGTCTGTGTAATCTGAGGTAAATATGTGACTCTAATACAGTCATACATTTGGCAGGAGGTTAGGAAGTGCATCTCAGTTTCCACTTCATTTTGTGGGCAGTGTGCCCATAGCCTGTCTTCTCTTGAGAGCCAAGTCTTCCTTCAGCTGACCTTCCTCAATAGCAAAGTTATGCTCACTGAGTCTGTAATAGTCAAATATTTCCTTAATTTTGGTTCAGTCACAGTGGTCAGGTATTCTGCCACTGTGTACTCTCTTTTTGGGCCAAATAGCATCTTATTGTTTTCTCATGATTTGGTTGGATCTAATTGTGTTGCTGTCCAGGGGCTCTGTGGGGTCTGTTTGTGTTTGTGAACAGAGCCCCAGGACCAGCTTGCTTAGGGAACGCTTCTCCAGTTCAATTTCTCTGTAGGTGATGACTTTGTTATGGAAGTTTTGGAAATCACTTCTGTTTCTGTGGTTGTAAAATTTAACGGCTCTCTGCTGGATTTTGATAATTAGCAGGTATCGGCCTAATTCTGCTCTTTATGCATTATTTGGTGTTCTACGTTTTACACTGAAGATATTTTAGCAGAACTCTTCTTGCAGTCTCAATTTGTTGTTTGTCCTATTTTGTGAATTATTTGTTGGTGAGTGGACCCCAGACCTCACAACCATAAAGGGCAGCGGGTTCTATAACTGATTCAAGTATTTTTAGCCAGATCCTAATTGGTGTGTCAAATTTTATGTTCCTTTTGATAGCATGTTGACTTGTCTCTCAGATCGTTCACAGCTTTGTGGAAGTTACCTGTGGCGCTTATATTTAGGCCGAGGTATGAATCATTTTTGTGTGCATTAAGGCAAAGGTGTCTAGATAGAATTTGTATTCATGGTCCTGGCAAATGGACCTTTTTGGAACACCATTATTTTTGTCTTACTGAGATTTACTGTCAGGACCCAGGTCTGACAGAATCTGTGCAGAAGATGTAGGTGCTGCAGCAGGCCCTCCTTGGTTGGGGACAGAAGCACACAGTAGACATTTTACGTCAGATTCTAGTAGAGTGAGGCCGGGTGCTGCAGACTGTTCTAGTGCCCTTGCCAATTTGTTGGTATATACAGTGGGGAGAACAAGTATTTGATACACTGCCAATTTTGCAGGGTTTCCTACTTACAAAGCATGTAGAGGTCTGCAATTTTTATCATAGGTACACTTCAACTGTGAGAGACGGAATCTAAAACAAAAATCCAGAGAATCACATTGTATGATTTTGAAGTAATTCATTTGCATTTTATTGCATGACATAAGTATTTGATCACCCACCAACCAGTAAGAATTTCGGCTCTCACAGACCTGTTAATTTTTCTTTAAGAAGCCCTCCTGTTCTCCACTCATTAGCTGTATTAACTTCTTAACTGCACCTGTTTGAACTTGTTATCTGTATAAAAGACACATGTCCACACACTCAATCAAACAGACTCCAACCTCTCCACAATGGCCAAAACCAGAGAGCTGTGTCAGGACATCAGGGATAAAATTGTAGACCTGCACAAGGCTGGGATGGGCTACAGGACTACAGGCAAGCAGTTTGGTGAGAAGGCTACAACTGTTGGCGCAATTATTAGAAAATGGAAGAAGTTCAAGATGACGGTCAATCACCCTCGGTCTGGGGCTCCATGCAAGATCTCACCTCGTGGGGCATCAATGATCATGAGGAAGGTGAGGGATCAGCCCAGAACTACACTGCAGGACCTGGTCAATGACCTGAAGAGAGCTGGGACCACAGTCTCAAAGAAAACCATTAGTAACACACTACGCAGTCATGGATTCAAATCCCGCAGCACACATAAGGTCCCCCTGCTCAAGCCAGCGCATGTTCAGGCCCGTCTGAAGTTTGCCAATGGCCATCTGGATGATCCAGAGGAGGAATGGGAGAAGGTCATGTGGTCTGATGAGACAAAAATAGAGGTTTTTGGTCTAAACTCCCCTCGCCATGTTTGGAGGAAGAAGGATGAGTACAACCCCAAGAACACCATCCCAATCGTGAAGCATGGAGGTGGAAACATCATTCTTTGGCTTTTCTGCAAAGGGGACAGGACGACTGCACCGTATTGAGGGGAGGATGGATGTGGCCATGTATCATGGGATCTTGGCCAACAACCTCCTTCCCTCAGTAAGAGCATTGAAGATGGGTCGTGGCTGGGTCTTCCAGTACGACAACGAACCAAAACACACAGCCAGGGCAACTAAGGAGTGGCTCTGTAAGAAGCATCTCAAGGTCCTGGATTGTCCTAGCCAGTCTCCAGACCTGAACCGAATAGAAAATCTATGGAGGGAGCTGAAAGTCCGTTTTGCCTCGCAATAGCCCTGAAACCTGAACGATCTGTAGAAGGTCTGTATGGAGGAGTGGGCCAAAATCCCTGCTGCAGTGTGTGCAAACCTGGCCAAGAACTATAGGAAACATATCATCTCTGTAATTGCAAACAAAGGTTTCTGTACCAAATATTAAGGTCTGCTTTTCTGATGTATAAAATACGTATGTCATGCAAAAAAATGCAAATTCATTACTTAGAAATCATACAATCTGATTTTCTGGATTTTTGTTTTAGATTCCGTCTCTCGCAGTTGAAGAGTACCTATTATAAAAATTACAGACCTCTACATGCTTTGTAAGTAGGAAAACCTGCAAAATCAGCAGTGTATCAAATACTTGTTCTCCCCACTGTACGTTAAAGAGGGTGGGGCTTAAGCTGCATCCCTGTCTCACCCCCGGCCCTGTGGAAAGAAATGTGTTTGTTTTTTGCCAATTTTAACCACACACTTGTTGTATGTGTACATAGATTTTATTATGTTGTATGTTTTTACCCCCAACACCACTTTCCATGAATTTGCATGGCCAACTCTCCTGCCAAATTGAAGCTTTTTTTAAATCAACAAAGCATGAGAATAGTTTTTCTTTGTTTTGGTTTGTTTGTTTGTCAATTTGGGTGTGCAAGGTGAATGCGTGGTCTGTCGTACGGTAGTTTGGTATAAAGCCAATTTGATATTTGCTCATTACATTGTTTTCCCTGAGGAAATGCACGAGTCTGCTGTTAATGATAATGCAGAGGATTTTCCCAAGGTTGCTGTTGATGCATATCCCCTGGTAGTTATTGGAGTCAAATTTGTCTCCCGTTTTGTGGATGGTGTGATCAGTCCTTGGTGCCAAATACTTGGGAAGATGGCAGAGCTGAGGATGATGTTAAAGAGTTTAAGTATAGTCAATTGGAATTTGTGGCCTGTATATTTCTCATTTAATTTAGGATACCATCAATCCCACAGGCCTGTTTGGGTTGGAGGGTTTGTGTTCTGTTCTGTTGTTCATTCAGTGTAATTGGGGAATCCAGTGGTTTGTGCTTGTATTTAATAGTTGATCAAAGATTTGTATTTGATCATGTATATTTTTTTTGCTGCTTGTTCTTTGTTATAGAGACAAAAAGATTGGGGAAGTGGTTTATCCATACATCTCCGTTTTTGATAGATAACTCTTCGTGTTGTTATTTGTTTAGAGTTTTCCAATTTTCCCAAACGTGGTTAGATTCCATGGATTCTTCAATTACATTGAGCTGTTCCTTCTTTTTCCATAGTGTATTTCTGTTCTGTTTTAGTGATTCACCATAGTGCATGCTCAGGTTTTCTGGGTCTCTATGTTGCTGGTTGGATATGTTTCTCAATTTCTTTCTTAGGTTTTTGCATTCTTCATCAAACCATTTGTCATTGTTGTTAATTTTAGGTTGTCTGCTTGACATGGTTAAATTTTATAAGGAAGCTGAGAGGTCAAATATACTGTTTAGGTTTTCTACTGCCAAGTGTACACCTTCACTATTACAGTGAAACCTCATGTCCAGGAAATTGTCTAGAAATGAATTAATTTGATGTTTCCTTGGTTGTTCATTGGTAGATATCCACACTATTTTCTTTCCATCTATAGCAAATCTTAAGAGTATTATGTTCCTTTGGCTTTGATGCTACCTGATTGAACATAGCTCTGTTCAAGTAGAGTGTGATTTTGCTGTGATCTGATAGGGGTGTCAGTGGACTGACTGTGAACACTCTAAGGGACTGTGGGTAGAGCTCATTGATAAAGTAGTCTATAGTACTACTGCCAAGAGACGAGCTATAGTTATACCTACCATAGGAGTCCCCTTGAAGCCTACTATTGACTATCTACATTCCCAGCATCCGACAGAGCAGCAGGAGTTGTGACCCGTTTTTGCTGGTTATGTTGTCATATTTGTGTCTAGGGAGGCTTATGGGGGAGGGAATGCTGTCACCTCCAGGTAGGTGTTAATCCCCCTGTGTGCTGAGGGTGTCGGGTTCTTGTCCAGTTCTGGCATTTAGGTCGCCACAGACTAGTACACGCAACTGAGCCTGGAAATTGTTGTTCTTCCCCTCTAGGATGGAGAAGCTGTCATCGTTAAAGTATGAGGATTCTATTGGGGGTATATAGGTAGTACACATGAGGACATTTTTCTCGGTTGAGATCATTTCCTTGTTAATTTCTAGCCAGATGTAACATGTTCCTGTTTTGACTAATTTAATAGAGTGGGTTAGTTCTGCTCTATATCAAATTAGCATACCCTCTGAGTCCCTGTTTCACACCTGGTAGTTTGGTGGATGGGACTACCAGCTCTCTGTAGCCTAGAGGGCAACCAGTGGGTCCGTCTGATTTATATCATGTTTCTTGTAGAATGACAATGTCTGTTTTCCAATTTCTTTGATGAAGTCTGGGTTCCTGCTCTTTATGCCAAAGGCAGATGACCTCAGACCTTGTATATTCCAGGATGATAATAAAAGCTTTGTGTTCCATTGTGTCTAGTGTTGTTTTTGTGTGGTTTAGGACTGGACCATCACAGTAGGTGTGAGCACAGCATAGGGCACTGCACAATTTACCCAGCGTCGTCCGGGTTAGGGTTTGGTCGAGGTAGGCAGTCATTGTAAATAAGAATTTGTTCTTTACTGACTAGCCTAGTTAAATAAAGGTTAAATAAAAAATAAATTATACAAGCGTTGAGTATCTGATACATACCTCTTAGGTCGCAGGATGGGTGGGTGTAATAGTAGTGGTTGGGCCTGTCACTCTGCTCACGGCCTCGGCATATGTCCAGTTGTCATTCTGAGGTCCTTGCCGCAGGGCGGGGGGCATTGGGTGGGAAGAAGGGGCATAGGTCTGATATGGGGGGGCCTATATAGGGTGTGGCCGGGGTTTGCTTGGGGTGGTCTTAGCTGGTTGGGGTGTGGCTAGTGATGCTGTGGTCCGGGGGTCCTCTTGGCGTGGGTTCTCTCGGTGCAGGTCCTTCTGGAGGGGGTCTTGCAGGTATGGGAGGGTGTTTCGCTGGTCTAGTCGTGGTGTCCATTGCTCTGTTGCTCCAGTGTGTGGTGCTGGGGCAACGGTTGATGGTGTCCTGGCAAAAGTTGGGATTTCTGCCTTGTAGAGGTGGACCTGGTCGTAAAGGCTGTGCAAGTCCAGGGTGGAGTGGTGGGCCAGGAACAGTAGACAATAGGTTTTGAGGCTTGTTTTCACCCGCTGTATGGGAGCAGGGTAAAAGTATTTTTGTGGTAACAGGGTAGAGATTGTGAGATGGGGAATGTGGAAGAAGCTTTTTTTTGGCACCCTTTCCTGCTGGGCCCTCAGGTCATTTGTGTCCGTGTGAATTATGATATAGCTGGGGGACCCTAGTCTGTCCACTGACAACAGCTCCAGGGGATGCACAGTGTTTGGGCACCAGAGTTTAGCCTCTTTTTCTGCCCCCTATTCTTTTTCATGTTCATACGTTTATATTGGGCCCCACAAACTCAGCTGAAGAGAGTATAAGATACAAGTATTACTTTTTTTTATCAAACTTTTGGTGGGTCTGTGCCAGAGGTTGTTTTCTTCTTATATATGAACCTACATTACACTGAATAAAAATAGATTTTCACAACTTCAAATTAAAGCTAATAAGAGCCATCATCCACATATACCTGCTACAATGCAGAGACAGGGAGAAAAAAATCAATAATCATGGCCATATTGTCTTATCAGAGCGTGCTTATGGATTCTCTTCCCACCCTATGGGTGTCTTTATTGCAGGGCTAGTGCATGTAGAATCCCCTGCTGCAACATACAGTACAAGGGGAATTTTCTCATTACAGCAATAGGCTGCTGATACAGAAGTCGTAATCAATGGCGCTCGATTCTAAAAGATTGGCTCCCTCCGCAAATTGTATCGATCCCAAGTAAGAGGAGAGAAATAAATGAATGGTCAACAGATGCATTGTGTTCCTTGAGTATTAATGTCTTTCCATTCGTTTAAAGGAGAGTCAGCAGTCTGTGTTTTCCTCCTGTACTGCAGCGGATCGCATGTCGGTGCTGCCTGCCTGCCACACACTGGTTTTATAGCTCTCTCCATCCAGTGCATCCTCGGATTGGCTGTCATTTGGGAAGTCCTTGGAAAATTATGAATAGAAATGTCTACTGAGGTCTAACCTGGAAACAAGATTTGTGAAACAGCAGAAGAAGTGTATCGCGTTGCCAAGATACTGTGTGAGGCAGCGAGGTGTATCTCTACAAAATACCTTCTGAACACCCATCACTCTTTACCTCATATTTATATTATATACTGTGAGTATGTATTTCATCTGATTACATATAATTAAATGTACCCAAATTATGTAAAGGTTGGCTATTAATATATCAAATTGGGAGACAGTTTCCTAATTTATTAGGGTAGGATATAGGAGGTTTTATGACCTCTTTAATATTTTTACACAGAATAAAAAGATTGCAGACACTTTGTAGACCAAAGGACTATGCATTAATCACATTCAGTGCGTCCATTTTAAATATAACCTTTAAAGTCACCCTGTTCTGGACAGTTAATTATGGAGTTGGCATACTCTGTTGGGGCCTATAATTCTCAAAATCAGGGCACAGGTCATTGACTTCAGACAGTTGAGCCAATGTACTTGATCCTCATTTTTAGTGCCATCTCCCATATACAGCGATAAATTAATATGTTACCTCGATGAGATCATTTCAATGCATTATAGGAAACACTTGCTAAAATCTTTTTCCAGCAGATGAAATTACAGAGGAACATTTTCAATCCGATACTACTTGTACCACAGAAATGTATCAAAGTTTTCCCCCTAGATGTTGTGAGAGCATTGTTAACCGAAAGGTCATACTTGCTTGTTTACTGAAAATAAGATGTGAGGCAATGATCTTTTGATCCTCCACTTTGAGGCAGGCCATCAGTTATAAAGGCTATTCCTTGCAGAGAGTGTTGAAAGTAATTTTCTTGCAGCACAATGCCCTGGGATGATGTATCGATAGAATGATGAGCAGAAGTTTGGCCTGTGATGAGATACTGGGTTTAAAATGTACTTCCCTCTCTGTACTATGTCCCATATTCTGGAACAGTATTGCCTACTGTAGATCTTTGGTTGCTTGGGTTTACACAGATGTATGTTTTCATGTACAGCACTTGAAACATTAATCATACATTTTTTACGTAAACTGGAAGAGTTGTCACTTCCTATTTAGACCCAGGAGGAGGAGAGAAGGAGACAGGCACAGTGAATAGGGGATGTAGAGGATAAAGGGGAGGATGATTAGGGGGTGGATGTCAAGGGAGGAGTGGAGAAGGGGGCGGACCAATGGAAAATGGAAGGAAAAAAGCATAGGATGTTGACTTAGTGAGCTCCTTTGAAGATGCAAGGCCTTTATTGCGAGGGAGACCTGCTACAGTACAGTATCGTCACGCCTCACAAGAGAGTGGGGATGCAGTAGTACAACAAGGCAGGCAGCATGCAAGCAAGTGTCAACCTCACCTTGGAGCCAGTGATAGTGACAGGGACAGCTGAAGCTTTAGTCTGACGCAGCGTTTCTAATGGCCAGTAATGTAGAGACAAAACCCTGCAAAGTGCTGCTGCACAAACCAGCTCGCTTCTGAGTGGTTATGAAATAGCAGGCTGGTGGTGGTGGATGACTTTATGTGATAGCTCTGATATGTTGCTGTTCTTGTGGCAAACCACTGGAGAATGGAAAACAAATTGTTGCCTGAATAAAAGAGAAATGGAGCTTCAATATTCTACTCATTTTACTGTTATCCCTAATTCTGTTTTATTCAGTCAGAATGATTAAGGTAAAAAGTAATTGAGCACTTGCTTCTACATAAAGAAGCCTTCCAGCTACTCTCAGAGACATGAGTTTCTTTAACAACCTCCCTTAAATGAATTCCACAAGGCCCCACATACCTACAGACCCGGCGAGAGGATAAAGTGACTAAAGGGGCAGTTGCCATCAGTGGGGGGATACCATTTTGGGAGGTGCTTGCATTTGAATTATATAGAATTCTGCTAATATCGCAATATACGACATTCCACAAACATAAAGTTAAAATGCTGACACCATTGATTGAGTGCTTTTGAAGTGACAGGTTGGCATGAAACCTGCGCTGTACCAGCACAATAGACAGCGCCCTACACACTAAAGCGGGAAGGTTTTGTTAATGCATATAGGCTATAAAATAGGTTGGATAATTCACCTATTACAAACAGCCGATGAAACCGTACACACAGCTGGCTTACCAAAATAATTAGAACCTAATGAAAGTAGTAGCCGAGATATTAATAGAAAAAACAAAAATACTACCCACATAATCAATTAAGCAGAATACCATGAACATGTTTCAAATACATACAGTTCCATCTACAACCATGAAAACCAATAGGCTACCAAGAAAAACAGAATAGAACGCACCTGTATCTACTTCTATGATGAAACATACCGATACAGTGCATTCAGGAAGTATTCAGACCCCTTGATATTTTCCACATTGTTACATTACAGCCTTATTCTAAAATTGATTAAATCGTTTTTCCCTCATCAATCTACACACAATTGTCACGTTCGTTGGAAGCATACTCGGACCAACGTGCAGTGTGATCTGGGTTCCACATCTTATGTATTTAAAGTAAGTGACCCACACAACAAAACAATAAAGAATGAACGAAACAAACAACGAACCGTGACTACAGACAATATACAGACAAGACTACAGACAAAACAATATCACACAAAACACAGGTGGGAAAAAAGGCTACCTAAATATGATCCCCAATTAGATACAACGATAACCAGCTGCCTCTAATTGGGAACCATATCAAGCACACCAACCTAGAAATATGAAAACTAGAATACCCCCCCTAGTCACGCTCTGACCTTAACACCATAGAGAACCAAGGGCTTTCTATGGTCAGGGCGTGACAACAATACCCCATACTGACATGTATAAATATAAATATGCAGGTGGGCACAAATTTGTTGGTACCACTCACACAAAAAATGAAGAATGCAAAAAGTGGAGTCCTGGACTCCCAGGTGGCGCAGTGGTCTAGTGCACTGGTCTAGAGCACTGCCACCAGAGACTCTGGGTTTGCGCCCAAGCTCTGTCGCAGCCGGCCGTGACCGGGAGGTCCATGGGGCGACGCACAATTGGCCTAGTTTCGTCCGGGTTAGGGAGGGTTTTTTCCCGGTAGGGATATCCTTGTAGCGACTCCTGTGGCGGGCTGGGCGCAGTGCAAGCTAACCAGGTCGTCAGGTGCACAGTGTTTCCTCCGACACATTGGTGCAGCTGGCTTCCAGGTTGGATGCGCGCAGTGTTAAGAAGCAGTGCGGCTTGGTTGGGTTGTGTTTCGGAGGATGCATGACTTTCGACCTTCGTCTCTCCTGAGCCCGTACGGGAGTTGTAACGATGAGACAAGATAGTAACTACTAACAATTGGGGAGAAAAGGGGGTAAAAAATATTTTTTTATAATAATTAAAAAGTGAGTCCTCCTGGGTCTTCTTCCATGGAGCCCACTTTCGCTCAAAAAGCGATGGATGGTGTGATCAGAAACTGACGTACCTTCACCGTGGAGTTCAGCTTGTATCTCTTTGGCAGTTATCCTTAGTTCTTTTTCTACCAATCTGGGGTCGATGTTCGTCTTGTGGCAGCGCCCAGGGAGGTTGGCTACAGTTCCATGGACCTTAAACTTCTTAATAACATTTGCAACTGTTATCACAGGAAAATCAAGCTGCTAGGAGATGTTCTTGTAGCCTTTACCTTTACCATGCTTGTCTATTATTTTCTTTCTGATCTCCTCAGACAAGTCTCTTCTTTGCTTTCTTTGGTCCATGTTCAGGGTGGTGCACACAATGATACCAAACACTACAGTGACTACTTTTCTCCATTTAAATAGGCTGGTTGACTGATTACAAGATTGAAGACGTGTGATACTAATTACAGAGACTATATAGTTTGAAATATCACTATAATCCAAATATGTATTATATTTTCTAAGAGGTACCAAATAATGTGTCCAGGCCATTTCAGAACATCTTTGTAGAATAAGCAAAAATGTATCTCTTTTCACAGCTTCTTTGTTTTATTCTATGACATACCAAAGGCATGCAAGTATACTGTACACTGCTCAAAAAAATGAAGGAAACACTAAAATAACACATCCTAGATCTGAATGAATGAAATATTCTTATTAAATACTTTTTTCTTTACATAGTTACATGTGCTGACAACAAAATCACACAAAAAATTATTAATGGAAATCAAATTGATCAACCCATGGAGGTCTTGATTTGGAGTCAAATTAAAGTGGAAAACCACACTACAGGCTGATCCAACTTTGATGTAATGTCCTTAAAACAAGTCAAAATGAGGCTCAGTAGTGTGTGTGGCCTCCACGTGCCTGTATGACCTCCCTACAACGCCTGGGCATGCTCCTGGACAGTCTGTGGTGCAACGTGACGTTGGTGGATGGAGCGAGACATGATGTCCCAGATGTGCTCAATTGGATTCAGGTCTGGGGAACGGGCGGGCCAGTCCATAGCATCAATGCCTTCCACTTGCAGGAACTGCTGACACACTCCAGCCACATGAGGTCTAGCATTGTCTTGCATTAGGAGGAACCCAGGGCCAACCGCAACAGCATATGGTCTCACAAGGGGTCTGAGGATCTCATCTTGGTACCTAATGGCAGTCAGGCTACCTCTGGCGAGCACATGGAGGGCTGTGCGGCCCCCCAAAGAAATGCCACCCCACACCATGACTGACCCACTGCCAAACCGGTCATCCTGGAGGATGTTGCAGGCAGCAGAACGTTCTCCACGGTGTCTCCAGACTCTGTCACGTCTGTCACATGTGCTCAGTGTGAACCTGCTTTCATCTGTGAAGAGCACAGGGCGCCAGTGGCGAATTTGCCAATCTTGGTGTTCTCTGGCTAATGGGGCTCATGGGCGGTCCTCTGATTTAGTTAAACTCAAATCAAATCAAATCAAATCAAATTTTATTTGTCACATACACATGGTTAGCAGATGTTAATGCGAGTGTAGCGAAATGCTTGTGCTTCTAGTTCCGACAATGCAGTAATAACCAACAAGTAATCTAACTAACAATTCCAAAACTACTGTCTTGTACACAGTGTAAGGGGATAAAGAATATGTACATAAGGATATATGAATGAGTGATGGTACAGAGCAGCATAGGCAAGATACAGTAGATGGTATCGAGTACAGTATGTACAAATGAGATGAGTATGTAAACAAAGTGGCATAGTTTAAAGTGGCTAGTGATACATGTATTACATAAGGATACAGTCGATGATATAGAGTACAGTATATACGTATGCATATGAGATGAATAATGTAGGGTAAGTAACATTATATAAGGTAGCATTGTTTAAAGTGGCTAGTGATATATTTACATCATTTCCCATCAATTCCCATTATTAAAGTGGCTGGAGTTGAGTCAGTGTCAGTGTGTTGGCAGCAGCCACTCAATGTTAGTGGTGGCTGTTTAACAGTCTGATGGCCTTGAGATAGAAGCTGTTTTTCAGTCTCTCGGTCCCAGCTTTGATGCACCTGTACTGACCTCGCCTTCTGGATGATAGCGGGGTGAACAGGCAGTGGCTCGGGTGGTTGATGTCCTTGATGATCTTTATGGCCTTCCTGTGACATCGGGTGGTGTAGGTGTCCTGGAGGGCAGGTAGTTTGCCCCCGGTGATGCGTTGTGCAGACCTCACCACCCTCTGGAGAGCCTTACGGTTGAGGGCGGAGCAGTTGCCGTACCAGGCGGTGATACAGCCCGCCAGGATGCTCTCGATTGTGCATCTGTAGAAGTTTGTGAGTGCTTTTGGTGACAAGCCAAATTTCTTCAGCCTCCTGAGGTTGAAGAGGCGCTGCTGCGCCTTCTTCACAATGCTGTCTGTGTGAGTGGACCAATTCAGTTTGTCTGTGATGTGTATGCCGAGGAACTTAAAACTTGCTACCCTCTCCACTACTGTTCCATCGATGTGGATAGGGGGGTGTTCCCTCTGCTGTTTCCTGAAGTCCACAATAATCTCCTTAGTTTTGTTGACGTTGAGTGTGAGGTTATTTTCCTGACACCACACTCCGAGGGCCCTCACCTCCTCCCTGTAGGCCGTCTCGTCGTTGTTGGTAATCAAGCCTACCACTGTTGTGTCGTCCGCAAACTTGATGATTGAGTTGGAGGCGTGCGTGGCCACGCAGTCGTGGGTGAACAGGGAGTACAGGAGAGGGCTCAGAACGCACCCTTGTGGGGCCCCAGTGTTGAGGATCAGCGGGGAGGAGGTGTTGTTGCCTACCCTCACCACCTGGGGGCGGCCCGTCAGGAAGTCCAGTACCCAGTTGCACAGGGCGGGGTCGAGACCCAGGATGACGAGCTTGGAGGGTACAATGGTGTTGAATGCCGAGCTGTAGTCAATGAACAGCATTCTCACATAGGTATTCCTCTTGTCCAGATGGGTTAGGGCGGTGTGCAGTGTGGTTGAGATTGCATCGTCTGTGGACCTATTTGGGCGGTAAGCAAATTGGAGTGGGTCTAGGGTGTCAGGTAGGGTGGAGGTGATATGGTCCTTGACTAGTCTCTCAAAGCACTTCATGATGACGGAAATGAGTGCTACGGGGCGGTAGTCGTTTAGCTCAGTTACCTTAGCTTTCTTGGGAACAGGAACAATGGTGGCCCTCTTGAAGCATGTGGGAACAGCAGACTGGTATAGGGATTGATTGAATATGTCCGTAAACACACCGGCCAGCTGGTCTGCGCATGCTCTGAGGGCGCGGCTGGGGATGCCGTCTGGGCCTGCAGCCTTGCGAGGGTTAACACGTTTAAATGTCTTACTCACCTCGGCTGCAGTGAAGGAAAGACCGCATGTTTTCGTTGCAGGCCGTGTCAGTGGCACTGTATTGTCCTCAAAGCAGGCAAAAAAGTTGTTTAGTCTGCCTGGGAGCAGGACATCCTGGTCCGTGACTGGGCTGGATTTCTTCCTGTAGTCCGTGATTGACTGTAGACCCTGTCACATGCCTCTTGTGTCTGAGCCGTTGAATTGAGATTCTACTTTGTCTCTGTACTGACGCTTAGCTTGTTTGATAGCCTTGCGGAGGGAATAGCTGCACTGTTTGTATTCGGTCATGTTACCAGACACCTTCCCCTGATTAAAAGCAGTGGTTCGCGCTTTCAGTTTCACGCGAATGCTGCCATCAATCCACGGTTTCTGGTTAGGGAATGTTTTAATCGTTGCTATGGGAACGACATCTTCAACGCACGTTCTAATGAACTCACACACCGAATCAGCGTATTCGTCAATGTTGTTGTCTGACGCAATACGAAACATGTCCCAGTCCACGTGGTGGAAGCAGTCTTGGAGTGTGGAGTCAGCTTGGTCGGACCAGCGTTGGACAGACCTCAGCGTGGGAGCCTCTTGTTTTAGTTTCTGTCTGTAGGCAGGGATCAACAAAATGGAGTCGTGGTCAGCTTTTCCGAAAGGGGGGCGGGGCAGGGCCTTATATGCGTCGCGGAAGTTAGAGTAACAATGATCCAAGGTCTTTCCACCCCTGGTTGCGCAATCGATATGCTGATAAAATTTAGGGAGTCTTGCTTTCAGATTAGCCTTGTTAAAATCCCCAGCTACAATGAATGCAGCCTCCGGATGAATGGTTTCCAGTTTGCAAAGAGTTAAATAAAGTTCGTTCAGAGCCATCGATGTGTCTGCTTGGGGGGGGATGTATACGGCTGTGATTATAATCGAAGAGAATTCTCTTGGTAGATAATGCGGTCTACATTTGATTGTGAGGAATTCTAAATCAGGTGAACAGAAGGATTTGAGTTCCTGTATGTTTCTTTCATCACACCATGTCACGTTAGTCATAAGGCATACGCCGCCGCCCCTCTTCTTACCAGAAAGTTGTTTGTTTCTGTCTGCGCGATGTGTGGAGAAACCCGTTGGCTGCACCGCTTCGGATAGAGTCTCTCCAGTGAGCCACGTTTCCGTGAAGCAAAGAACGTTACAGTCTCTGATGTCCCTCTGGAATGCTACCCTTGCTCGGATTTCATCAACCTTGTTGTCAAGAGACTGGACATTGGCAAGAAGAATGCTAGGGAGTAGTGCACGATGTGCCCGTCTCCGGAGTCTGACCAGAAGACCGCCTCGTTTCCCTCTTTTTCGGAGTTGTTTTTTTTTTGGGTCGCTGCATGGAATCCACTCAGTTGTCCTGTTTGTAAGGCAGAACACAGGATCCGCGTCGCGAAAAACATATTCTTGGTAGTACTGATGGTGAGTTGATGCTGATCTTATATTCAGTAGTTCTTCTCGACTGTATGTAATGAAACCTAAGATGAGCTGGGGTACTAATGTAAGAAATAACACGTAAAAAAAAAAAAACTGCATAGTTTCCTAGGAACGCGAAGCGAGGCGGCCATCTCTGTCGGCGCCGGAAGTAGATTCTCAAAAAGGAATTGAAAAAAGGAATTGAAGTTTCCTTCATTAAACAGTCCAAAATCACATTACACAATTTTACAAACAGTATCATCCTCACTCATTCCTCTTATACAACAATTACTTGTAAACCTCATATCTGAAGCTATTATATAAACAGCATTATGGTAATGTGGCCTTATTTGTCTCCCATGAGTTTCACCAAATTGTAACAAATGGACCAGTTCATAGCTGGATTCTTCACCGACATTTGATACCTTCTCCAGAACATAAATGTTGTTCGGACCTCAAGATCTGTGAAGTGGAAGAAATTACTTTGATCTCTATGAAAATTCACTCTCTCTATACTGTGGCATGAGGAGATAATCTCCTCCAGGAAATTACGACCTCTCTCTGACCACAGCAGCCTGTGTGTAGGAGACAGGGAGAGTGGGGTGGGGCTTGCTGTACCCAAAGAGGGCAACGTCATGACACATAATATTATTTGTATCTCAGAGCCTTTTGCATTTCTAGATATAGTCTAATATTAGCTAGCTAGCTAACATTGAACATAGTCGTTTAGTTTTAGCTACCAGCAGCTTAATGCAGTGTAGTAACAATATGAGTTGGGATTATGGTTCATTGTTTAGCTAGCTAGCTAGCTAGCTAGCTAGATGTCTAAACTAAAGACTCCACTATGCAATTAACCATTTCATTGTATCGTTTACACCTTCTGTTTCCTGTGTATGTAACAAATAAACTTTGATTTTATTTGATACAGTGTGTGTTTACCAGACACGGTAATGTGAAGAACAACATGATCTGCACCAAAGTCAAATTAGAATATAACGTTGGGCCAACGAGACAGTGTCCAAGTTCTAAAATTCTTCTGGTAGGATGCCTTGTTTTTATTTCGTCACACACACAACCGTAACCTATTTTCTGTAATTAGCTCACCATGAATTTATAAATAATGATCTTGTTGTGAGATTATTTTCCTTTAATAAGGAATGAAAATGAGCTAAAGTTAAAACCTGTTAAGGATATGGCAGACATACGCCCCCTTTGGAGAGATTGGGTACCCCTAGTAAACTGGAAAAAAATTCTGTCAAAAATTGCTAATATATGCAAATAAAAATTATTATTGGATAGAAAACACTCTAAAGATTCTAAAACCGTTGGAATTATGTCTGTAAGTATAGCAGAACTCAGAGGGCAGGCATTCTTCCAAACTAGTTTTTGTGGCCATGAAAGTTGGAGCAACTTTGACGTCATGGCCCCCACCCTTCCCAACCAGTTATGATTCTGGGGACACTTTCTATCTCTTCCGCTAGATGTCCTCTTTCAGTAGAGCTTTGAATCGTTCAAATCGCGCGAGAATTGACCCTATGGGAGTGAAATTAGTGTGTGCCACGAGAGAATAGGCTGTGCGTATGGGCGCGAATTGGTCCCAGCCATTCCTTTGTTCCAGCACTCAGGAGAAGGGCAGACGATGGCCGATTGAATTGAAGTTTGTTTTGCGTGTCTAAAACATCATAAAGCTTGCTTCTGCACTTAGTTTGACCTGTTTAGTCGACATATAATGTGTAATTTTGAAGTTTTGATGCGCAACTTTTCCGGACCAGAGGACGTTTTGGGTGCATTTCAGCTGATGTTATTAGCAGTAGCTAATACAAAGACGCAAGACTTGAAACCAAACGATGTATTGGGTAAGTATGAAGCCTTCCAGAACATTCTGAACGAAGACCATCGAAGGTAAGGGAATATTTATGCTTAAATCTGTGTTTCTGTTGACTCCAACATTACGTAGAAATGTAGCTTGGAACTGAGCGCTGTCTCAGCATATGGAATAGTGTGCGATTTCTGTAACGTTAAAAATAAATCTAACACAGCGGTTGCATAAAGAAGCAGTGTATCTTTCTAACTATATGTAGAACATGTATATTTAGTCAAAGTTTATGATGTCTATTTACGTTATCTTGCCGCGCTACATAGATTTCCTGCGGGCATTTTTGAGTAATTTCTGAACGTGAACTCACTGTAAATGGACATTTATGGATATAAATGGCATATTATTGAAAAAAAAATATGTACTGTGTAACATGTCATATTACTGTCATCTGATGAAGATTTTCAAAAGGTTAGTGAGCGATAAATTTTTTAATCCTGCGTTTGTTGATTGCATGTTTTGGCTATTCAAATGAGCTGTGTCTGGTGGTGGTTTTACATATATATGTGCTATGTTTTCGCCGTAAAACATTTTAGAAATCTGACTCGCTGGCTAGATGAACAAGGTGTTTATCTTTCATTTGAGCTATTGGACTTGTTAATGTGTGGAGGTTAAATATTTTTAAGAATATTTTTGCGTTCCATGCGCCACCGTTTCAGCTGAACGTGGGAGGGTTGATCCCCAATTGGGAACCAGTATCGTAGACAGGTTAAGACATTGTCAGCTATATGATATGGTCATTATTAAATTAACGTCAGCTTTCTAGAAATGTTGTTTAGAAACTTGCATTTAGTTGCCTGATTTTCTAGATTGACATATGCTAATCCTTTTTTAAACAGATTGGTTTATTGGTGTAAAAATACACTAGTTATGCTATTTTGGACCACCGGGCTGCTGATGTCACGCAGCCTGTAATTTTTTTGTTGATGTTTTTTCATAACGACAATGACAAGTTTGATGTTGGATGACAATAGAATGTTCATGATGTCACTGCGACAACATGTCGATTGACGTAGTATAAACCAGGCTTTAGTCTTGAAATATTTGGTTGTTTAGTACACTACAGTGCTCACTCTGGTTCGCACTGGCCTCACATGTGAATCCTTAAAGAGATGAGTGGAGCTAAGGCTTAAGAGGGTGTGAACAATGCTGAATGGGCGTAGACAAAGAATAGCTCTCCAGTAGATTTACCAAAACATTCAAGGGCCATTTTCTCAAAAGTAGGGTTACAAATGTATCAACTTTCTAAGCAGAACAACTTTCCCATGGTTCCTCCAATGTATTATATGCTATACCATTTTCTAGCTCTGAGTCTACTTTTATCTAAAGTAAACAACACAATTTCAAATTTTGCTGCAAAAGACCTAATCAAGCCGGTCAGTCACATATTTACCTAGGGTGCCAATAATTCAGGAGGGCACTGTCATATATCCAACCAAGGGTATGCAAATCATTACATTTAAAAAGCTACAATAACACTTTTCAATATTTGTGCAGGGTATAACAGACTCCACTTCCTCAGTCTGTCTGTGAATGAAAAGTACAAAAAGGGAGTGAGGGACAGCAGGAACATGAGACTTCTCAATGCTGATGCCTTTGAGGCAAACACTTCTGTTTTGAATGGACGGAGAAGGAGAAAAAAATCACAATGAATAAACACTGAAGCTTTTTGTGTTGTCGACTTCCAGTGATTTTGCAGCTCCCAAAATGTGACAGTAGTGCCACCATTGAATGACTGCTGATAACAGAGTGAACGGTTTGAGCGAACACAACTTGACAGTTTCAGTGTCGCATACCAATAAGCAGAGTCTCTGGAACCATTGTGTTTTTTGTTTTCTGTCTATGACCTTCTACAGATGTGATAAGGGTACTGGAGTGTTCACAATGAGCGATGAGGGTACTGGTATTGCACTATAAGAGTGTTCACATTGAGACACATCCTTGGACACCCACAGACAAACAAACAAACAAATACATGCACACGTGTGTCCACACAAACACGGTTGTCTTGGGGTGAAGACAGGTATGGAGACATTGAGGGACAGGCTTGGAGCCAGTACAGGGAAAGAGAAAAACTTGGAGATAGTACAGACGGAGGGAGATGATGTGATCAAAAGGCCGGCGAGGTAATCAGAGGAGTGGAGTCTGGGACAGAGGGAGGAATAGATGGAGGTAGGGAAGGTGGTGCCATTGAGCTGGAGTTGACTTTCTCCATTTCACATTCCTGTCACCACTTGCCCTTGGGACCAAGGTACAAAGGGAGACTGAGGCCAGAAAGGAAAGTAATTTCCTTCCTCCACCAATCTAGCACTTTGGCATAGCAGGCACCTGACACTTATCCCACATCTATCAGGGGGTAATACCTGCTTGGCTCCTATAACAGGATCTTCTCTCCTTGGCCTATCCAGACTGGAGCACCAGCCAGGCACATTGGTCATGCATAGCTGGGTAACATCAAAGACATGGCCAAAGCAATCTCCTCTTCTATCATCCCAACTAAATTACATCCAATCACAAATTCATTATTTGGTCTCATGTTCAGACATTCAAAGGCTCTGTGAACACTGCAGTTATACCATAACAATAATGAACACCTGAAGGAAAATGTTGCATCATGGATTATGATAATTAATACCAACATCTGCAGACAGATACAGCTATAAAATATAACTACTGACTGTCTGTGTTCGCTTATCAAAGACCTTCCTCATTTTTATTATTAGTATTCACAGTCAGATGTGTCCAACTCTCGAAGGCCCCCCATCGTGTCACTCGATTTATCAAAGCAGAAATAGTGGCAGTGATATTTAAAAAAAATCTTATTCAGGAGACCAGCCATCATTTGCACAACAATCTGGTTTTGACTTAAGTTGATTTATCTGTGACGGGCGGCGTTAGGAGTGCATGGTCTATTGAGCCCATGGCCCCCTCCACCATTGTTTATTGAAAGGGATCGGCTGTAATGAAAAAGGGAAGAAAATCAACAGCACCAGGTTTCCCCTGGACCTTAAATTAGGGATTGGTTGGCTCAATACCACGAAAGCAGCAACAGTCTCACATGCTAAGAGTATTCATTCAGTGCTTGTTTTTCTATTTTTTTCCTGCCTGTTGTTTGGAAAGTTATTGCTCACTAGCCATAGTGCCTGTCTGCCTGAACTCCAGTATCTGCATGTTATGCTGAGCCTCCTAGGGGGATAGCATATCAAAATCCAGCAGTCCAGTTATTTTGACTGGATCGGTGATCTGTCCAAAGCCACTTAAAAGGTTACAAGCGTATTTGTTTGGGTAGTTTTGACACATTGCAGCAGAAGCAGAAAGAAATAGAGGTAACTGTGTAAAATAACAACCCAAGCAATAAAAGGTAATGATAGACATTTGTAGAATGTAAGTTAAAGTCTGAAGAAAAACGTTTGAGCAGGCAATCGTATCTATAAATCTCCAAAACAGATTTGCCATTACAGGCACAACGCATTTATTAACAAGGACACCACATCACATCTGCAGTAAAAATGGGGTTGCCCATAACAGAGTTGGATTCCAACGCAATGCCATAGAAATATCAGCACAATGCAAAGTGGTAATGTCTGATAGTGAAACCACTGAGCTACAGTATCACCAGCATGAGCTACAGATGTAGGATATTAATTAGAGCCAGTTTGCTATCTTAAAGGGAAAATCAAGTCTGACTCTGTACCGGTACCCCCTGTATATAGCCTCGCTATTGTCATTTTACTGCTGATCTTTAATTATTTGTTGCTTTTATTTCTTTTTTGGGGGGGTATTTTTTCTAAAATTGCATTGCTCGTTAAGGGCATGTAAGTAAGCATTTCACTGTAAGGTCTACATATTTTGTTTTCGGCGGATGTGACAAATAAAATTTGATTTGATACAATAACACCAACATGTTGTCTGTACCATGTACACTTCACGGATCATAGAGTCTTACAGGAGGCATGTATAGGTCTAAAAAGGGCCTAAAATGGTCCAATTTTCAAAAAAAAGTGTTTGTGATATAAATATAAAAACAATTTTTAGGACCATAACTCCGAATTAAGTTTGTATGTGAGAATTGCCAGAAACATATGTGATATAAAAAATATTTCAGGCCATTCTGGCATGGAATCGGTCAGGAAAAATGTAATGCATATCTTCGGCTTTAACACTGATATGAGTATGTATAGCTTATTTGCATCCTATGCACAATAAAGGCAAACTCTGGCTGTTATAACTTAAACAGAAATCAGAGGTCAGAATAATAAAAATCTATTTCTGCAAATGGACAATTGCTTTTGTCTGTCCATGCCCATTTTTATTTCCAACCAATGTTTTTCTTTATGCATGAGTGGGTGAGCAGTCATTCAAATATCTTATGTGGTTAGATGTGTAATTAAGGCTCTCAAAGTTAAGGCTCTCTCACTCTTAGCTTGCCTGTAAAGTCAGGAGGGCTCAACCCCACTCTCACCTCCCTTCTCTCCTCTATATCTCCACCAGAACATCTCTGTCGCTACATCACTAGTCACATCGAATAATTTAATGGCATCTATAATTTTGTTTCCACCATGCCGACGCGGTTGACCACTGCCATACCTTGGCATACCCTCCCAAAGATACTGTGCTTCCGATCCAACCACTTAGTAGGCCCCAGGGTCAGGAAGAACTGGCTTCCGTTTGTATCTGGTCCTGCATTGGCCATCGCTAGGATCCCTGCACCTAGGGAGAGAGCACCACGAACATAACACATTTGATTAGGGGCACGTAAAACGTCAGGCATCTTCTCTGGCACCGTCTTCAAGTATGATCAGGTGTAATGTATTCCAAAAATGTATTCCAAAAATAAAGCAAATTGGATGGAAAAAGTTGAAAATGCACAACAATTGTCTCGAATCTTCGACATAGAAATGCTATCAAAAACAATTTACAGAAACTCATTACAAATGGAGTGATCCATGATTCACCAAATGACATTTTTTACATTTTTTAAGCATATGTTTTCTTTTCAGGCTCCTCCATTTCCACTGAATGATGTTAACTGTAAGGATTTCTTTCCTAATAATAACAATAATGTAAAATTAACAAATTTACAGAAAAACCTGTGTGAAGGCCAATTTACAGAACACGAACTTTGAGGCAACTAAGTCTTTTCACTTTGGAAAAACACCCGGGCTTGATGGTATACCAGTAGAGTTATATCAGACCTTTAATGATGTACTCAAAGATCCATTATTAGCATGTTTTACTTTCAGGAACTTAACAAGAATGTCTGATTTCATTACTATTAAAAGAGGACCCAAATGGTAGGTATAAAGATCCAGTCCATTTAAAAAACTGGAGGACTCTTGCACTTTAATGTTGTGATGCGAAAATCCTTGCAAAATGAATAGCATATAGAATAAAATAGAATAAAAATCTTGTTAACTAATACTGATCAGACAGTTTTTTTTTACATGGATTATACATAATGGAGATAAAATATGACAATTACTTTGTCACGAATCCCGTTTCCTGAGTCTGTTTTTTGCCTATGTTCTTCCTGGAGAGTTTTTCCGGCGTCCTGGAACGCACCCTGTCTGGTTGCCGGGCAATGTAGCCAGTTGGGGTTTCTGATTACCCGCACCTGTATCCCATCAGCTATCTGCACACCTGGTCCTGATCATCATCTCTCCTCTTTATAAGCCCGGACCTGACATCCATTCCCTGCCGGATCGTTAGCCATGAACAGTATGTTGTGCCAGAGTATCAGCCTCAAGTTGGATAGAAGTTGTTTTGTTGTTTGTTACGTATTGCTTGCCTTGAACTTACCTCTGTTTGTTCTGTCTTCAGTTACTCACCCGGATCATTTACCCCATTCCCGCCTGGTCGTCAGAAGATTCCGCTTCCCCATTGGATCCACCTATTTACTCCCATCAACTCATCACCGCTACCCGCTACACCACCTGGATATATCTACCCATTCACTTGTAAATAAATACTCACCTTTTTCCTACTCTCCTTGTCCTGGTCTGCTTCTGGGTTCGACTTTGAAGAATCGTGACAGAACGATCCGGCCAAGAATGAACCCAGCGGACCTGGATTCCGTTTGCCATGCCATTACCCAGCAGGGGAGGACATTGGGACAACACAAGACAGAGCTACAGGAGATAGCGGTTGCAATCCAGAAATTATCTGCTAGCTTGACACAGATCCAGGATCAGCTCAGTTTGCTGGCGATTCATTCACCACCTATTTCACCCATCTTACCTGCCGTGCCTGATGCGTTTTCCTTCCGTGAACCCAAGGTACCGACGCCTGATAAATATGAAGGGGATTTGGGAAGATGCCGTTCGTTTCTTATGCAGTGTGGGTTAGTGTTTGATCTGCAGCCCCATTCTTACGCCACTGACAAGGCTAGGATAGCCTTTGTTATTGAACTGCTGCGTGGAAGAGCTCTGGAATGGGCTTCAGCCGTTTGGGAACGACAGGGGACCTGCATGTCTTCATACCAGGAATTCACGGGAGAGCTGAGAAGGCTTTTTGATCATCCAGTCCGAGGTAAGGACGCAGCTAAACGTTTGTTCACTCTTCGCCAAGGAGCTCGCAGTGTGGCAGACTTTATGATCGAGTTCAGGACATTGTCTGTGGAGAGTGGTTGGAATTAGGAGTCACTACAAGCGGCTTTTTACCAGGGGTTGTCGGAGCAACTCAAGGACGAGCTGATATCCTATCCAGAGCCTAGTGATCTAGACAGCTTGGTCACTTTATCTATTCGGGTAGATAATAGAGTCCGAGAGAGAAGGAGGGAGAAGCAGTGGGGCCCATCCAATCAATCAGCAACTCGGTTACCATTCGGTTCAGGAAGTCAACCAGAACGTATTGATCGTTATTCCCCACACGGGATTAGTGGAGGGGTCTTGCCACCAGATCCTGAACCAATGCAAGTGGGGCAACACGGGCTAACTAAGGAGGAGCGCCAACGTAGACGTGAGACCAACAGCTGTTTCTACTGTGGTAGCTCAGGACATTACATCTCCACTTGTCCACAGCGCTCGTTAAACTGCCCGGCTCGCTAGTTTTGGGAGGAATTTTAGCGAGCCAGATTCAACCTCTCCAGAATCCTGTCAGACCCCGTTTTCCTGCGACCCTTATGAATAAGGATCAGAGCTTAGAGATTAACGCTTTTATCGATTCAGGTGCCGATGGCAGCTTTATTGATGCCGACTTGGTGGAACAGCTGGGGCTTTCTAAGGAGCAATTGCCGGAAGCCATTGAAGCAACCACTCTGAACGGCAGTAGTCTGGCACGGATCACTATGAGGACTGAACCGGTTAAGATGTTGTTGTCGGGGAATCATTCAGAGTTTATCTCCTTCTTCATTCTGTCCTCACCCCATGTTCCTCTGGTTATTGGTTACCCCTGGCTGAAGGAACACAATCCCTCGTTTGATTGGGTGACGGGTAAGGTAACTAGTTGGAGCATTGATTGTCATGCTAACTGTCTTAGGACTGCCTGTTCTCCTGCCATTTCCAGTCAGATCAGTGACTCTGTTCCTCCTGATTTGTCCCTGGTTCCAGAAACATATCACGAGTTGGGTGAAGTATTCAGTAAACAGAAGGCTCAGTCCCTTCCTCCCCACCGACCTTATGACTGTGCGATTAATCTGTTTCCTGGAGCTTCCTTACCCAAGGGACGGTTATACAGTATCTCTCGACCTGAACGTGAGGCCTTGGAGTCCTACATCAAGAAGTCTCTAGCTGCAGGTCTCATTCGGCCCTCGTCATCACCTCTGGGAGCAGGATTTTTTTTTGTGAGCAAGAAGGATGGCTCTCTTCGACCGTGTATTGATTATCGGGGTTTGAATGATATTACGGTCAAGAACAAGTATCCCCTGCCCTTGATGAGCTCGGCTTTCGATTCTTTACAGGGTGCTACGGATTTTACGAAGCTTGATTTACGTAATGCTTATCATTTGGTTCGGATCAAGGAGGGAGACGAGTGGTTGACTGGGTTCAATACTCCGATGGGACATTTCGAGTACCAGGTGATGCCGTTTGGACTGACCAACGCTCCTGCTGTGTTCCAAAGTATGGTGAATGACGTTCTGAGAGATATGATTGGTATTTTTGTGTTTGTTTACCTGGATGATATCCTCATCTTCTCGAAGGAGCTTTCTAGCCACGTTCAGCATGTCAAGCAGGTCCTGCAGCGGTTATTGGAGAACCGTCTGTTCGTGAAGGCTGAGAAGTGTGATTTTCACGCCCACACGACGTCCTTCCTCGGTTACATCATCTCCAGGGGAGAGCTCAAGATGGACCAAGAGAAGGTTCAGGCGGTTCGGGATTGGGTCCAGCCCGGTTCGAGATTGCAGCTCCAGAGATTCCTGGGGTTTGCAAATTTTTATCGGAGGTTTATCCGTGATTACAGCCGGGTGGCCGCCCCTTTAACTGTACTGACGTCTTGCACCAGAAAATTCTGTTGGTCTCCTGAGGCAGACCGAGCATTTCTAGATTTGAAGAGTCGATTCACCAACGCCCCGATTCTCTCTCAACCTGACACTTCCCGTCAGTTCGTTGTGGAGGTGGATGCATCTGATGTGGGGGTGGGCGCCATCCTGTCCCAGCGTAGCTCCACTGACGGTAAACTCCATCCCTGCGCCTTCTACTCTTGTCGTCTTTCTCCAGCTGAAAGAAACTACGATGTGGGTAACCGGGAGCTTCTCGCTGTGAAGCTTGCCTTGGAGGAGTGGCGTCACTGGTTGGAGGGAGCGGAGCAACCATTTGTGGTCTGGACTGACCACAAGAATCTGGCTTACGTGCAATCGGCTAAACGTCTCAACTCTCGTCAGGCCCGGTGGGCTTTGTTTTTTGGACGCTTCAATTTTTCCCTGACGTTCCGACCTGGGTCGAAGAACGGGAAGGCGGACGCCCTGTCCCGGATGTTCTCCAAGAAGGAGGAGAGTGAGGCCAAGACTGAGACGATTCTTCCCCAGAACGTTGTCGTGGGAGCCGTTACATGGAGGATTGAGGAGGAGGTGATGGCGGCTCTTCGGACAGCCCGGGCCCGGTAACGGTCCACCCAGTCGGTTGTTCGTGCCTGAGTCGGTTCGTTCTGCTGTCCTTCAGTGGTCCCACGCCAGCAAGATAGCTTGTCACCCTGGTGTTGCTCGGACTATGGCGCTACTGCGCAGACGATTTTGGTGGCCTGCCATGGGAGAAGATACCCGGAGGTTTGTTGCCGCTTGTCCTGTTTGTGTGCAGAATAAGAGTACCAATCGGGCCAGCTCTGGGCTTCTTCACCCCCTACCTATTCCCCGACGACCTTGGTCGCATCTGGCCCTGGATTTTGTCACGGGGTTGCCCTCTTCTGTTGGTAACACGGTTATTCTGACCATTGTGGATAGATTCAGCAAGTTTGCCCACTTTGTTCCCCTCTCCAAGCTGCCTTCTGCCACTGAGACGTCCGAGATACTGGTTAGGGAGGTGTTCAGGGTCCACGGGTTGCCCTGTGACATTGTTTCTGACCGTGGTCCTCAGTTTACCTCTGCTGTCTGGAAATCCTTCTGTTTGGCCATTGGAGCTACAGTCAGTCTCACATCTGGATTTCACCCCCAATCTAATGGTCAGGCGGAGAGAGCCAACCAGAAGATGGAGTCCACGCTGCGTTGTCTTGTCTCCTCTGATCCCACCTCTTGGTCATCTCAATTACCTTGGGTCGAGTATGCCCATAATACCCTTCCTTCATCTGCCACTGGGATGTCCCCCTTCCAATGCCTGTACGGATACCAACCTCCCTTGTTTCCTTCTCAGGAGAGGGATCTTTCGGTCCCTTCTGTCCAGGCCCACATTCGTCGTTGCCACCGGACCTGGCATCGGGCCAGGAAGGTTCTCCTTAGAGTTTCTGACCGGTATCAGATCCAGGCGAATCGTCGCCGTATTCCTGCTCCCGCTTATACCATCGGAGATAAGGTGTGGTTGGCTACACGGGATCTTCCTCTACGGACTGAGTCGAGGAAACTGTCACCAAAGTTCATTGGTCCGTTCGTGGTGGAGAGAATCATTAACCCTGCTGTGGTCCGACTAAAATTGCCGGCAACGCTTCGAGTACACCCCACCTTTCATGTCTCCTGCCTCAAGCCGGTTCACCTCAGTCCTCTGTTGCCCCCTCCTCCTCGGATGATCGGAGGTGGTCCTGTCTACACGGTGCGCCGCATCATGGACTCCAGACGGCGGGGTCGAGGATTCCAGTATTTAGTGGATTGGGAAGGATATGGTCCTGAGGAGAGGAGTTGGATTCCTCGGCGTCAGATCCTTGACGATGACCTGCTTCGTGACTTTTACCGCCTCCACCCTGGCGCTCCGGGTAGTCCGCCCGGTGGCGTTCGTCGGAGGGGGGGTACTGTCACGAATCCCGTTTCCTGAGTCTGTTTTTTGCCTATGTTCTTCCTGGAGAGTTTTTCCGGCGTCCTGGAACGCACCCTGTCTGGTTGCCGGGCAATGTAGCCAGTTGGGGTTTCTGATTACCCGCACCTGTATCCCATCAGCTATCTGCACACCTGGTCCTGATCATCATCTCTCCTCTTTATAAGCCCGGACCTGACATCCATTCCCTGCCGGATCGTTAGCCATGAACAGTATGTTGTGCCAGAGTATCAGCCTCAAGTTGGATAGAAGTTGTTTTGTTGTTTGTTACGTATTGCTTGCCTTGAACTTACCTCTGTTTGTTCTGTCTTCAGTTACTCACCCGGATCATTTACCCCATTCCCGCCTGGTCGTCAGAAGATTCCGCTTCCCCATTGGATCCACCTATTTACTCCCATCAACTCATCACCGCTACCCGCTACACCACCTGGATATATCTACCCATTCACTTGTAAATAAATACTCACCTTTTTCCTACTCTCCTTGTCCTGGTCTGCTTCTGGGTTCGACTTTGAAGAATCGTGACATACTTGAAACAATTGAACATTACAAAAGATCAAAAATACCAGGCCTGGCCTTCATAGCAGATTTTGAAAAGGCATTTGAATTTATATACAATTCTAGTTGAATTTTAAGAGGCTGTCCATTGTCTCCACATCTATTTATTATGGCCATGAATAGAAACGGAGGAGTTGTGTCACATATGCAGCAATCGAAAATAGAGTGCCTTTCGGAAGGTTTTCAGACCCCTTGGCCAGCTCGGAGTTTGCCAAAAGACACCTAAAGACTCCCAGACCATGAGAAACAAGATTCTCTGGTCTGATGAAACCAAGAGTGAACTCTTTGGCCTGAATGCAAAGCTTCACATTTGAAAGAAACCTGGCACCATCCCTACGGTGAAGCATGGTGGTGGCAGCATCATGCTGTGGGGATGTTTTTCAAAGGCAGGGACTGGGAGACTAGTCAGGATTGAGGGAAAGATGAATGGAGCAAAGTTTAGCGAGAATCATGATGAAAGCCTGCTCCAGAGCACTCAGGACCCAAGACTGGGGTGAAGGGTCACCTTCCAACAGGACAACAACCTTAAGAACAGAGCCAAGACAACGTAGGAGTGGCTTCGGGACAAGTCTCTGAATGTCCTTGAGTGGCCCAGCCAGAACCCAGACTTGACCCCGATCGAACATCTCTGGAGAGACCTGAAAATAGCTGTGCAGGCAAAGCTCCCCTTCCAACCTAACAGTGCTTGAGAGGACCTGCAGAGAAGAATGGGAGAAACTCTCCAAATACAGGTGTGCCAAGCTTGTAGAGTCATACCCAAGAAGACTTAATGCTGTAATCGCTGCCCAAGGTGCTTCAACATACTGAATACTTATGTAAATGTGATCTGCTCAATCCAAACTTACAACCAATTGATTAGAGCATTTCCAAAAAATGGAGGAGGCAAGTGGAAAAAGGGAGAAGGTAAAGAACTTGTTTGCCTGCCATTTATTAAAGATACAAATTGTCTGAAAGGAATTAGGATAAGTACAAAAATATACCAGTTTCATTTGAGGACAAAAATGTTGATGGCTGCAACACACAAGTTGCTAAATAAATGGGAAGAGATTTTCGATGTATCGATTCCATGGCTCGTGGTTCATGAACTGGTACAATAAAATAACACTTGATTCAATCCTTCAAGTTTTTCATTTTAAATTATTATTCTAAATTCTTGCAACCAACAGAAGGCTATGTATATGCGGCATACAACAATCTCAGCTCCGTAGATTTTGCTGCGAGTAGATAGAATCACTAGATAATTTATTCTGGTATCGCCCCTGTGTAGCTTATTTCACAACATTTACTTAAAATGAACCTTACAAATAGCAGTGTTGGGCGATTTGGAAAGTAATAGTCAGTCAATAAATAATATAATAACACGGTGTAGGAAAGGTTTTCATCTTTAGCTCACAATCTCTGGATACTATAAGATTAAAAATGTTCAACATGTATGGAAAAACATCACAGCACAATTGAGAATATGTGGAAACCAAATGAGGGTGGTCTATGGTGATAGGTGGGATGGGCTGAGAGTGGTTGAGGGGTGGGATTTATAGAGCTTAGCTTTGGTAATGCATTATTGTTATGTGACTGCTTTATATAAAAGTACCATGTATGAAAAATGTGTATTCAACATATGTATGTAAAATGTATATGTAAAATGTATGTATAAGTAGCAGAAAATCTGTAAAAAAAAAATACAAACATATATTGGGTTAATATATTGGGAAGGGTTAATAAAAAAATTAAAAATAAAAAAGCAATGGCTGCCTACGATCACGGCACACCTGATGGAAAGGCATCTGACAACCTGCCATTGATTAAGCTTGGCCTCTGCTATTGTAAATAGTACAATATAAAGATGCACCGATACTACATGCTAAAGCAGATTTGAACTTTCCCTTGACACTGTCTTCCAGTTCATTCTCAACAAAAGGAAATAAAAAATGCATGCTATACTTGCATAATTAATCAACTTCTCCAGTCCCAGAGCCTGGCTATCATAAACTTATTCAATAAAAAGGTCCTCTGCAGCCTCCCAAACTCTTGACAAGCTTGCATTATTCCCAAGCTCCAAAGACAGTGGGCTTTGTTCTGACTTTATTGGGTTTATCATTAATTAACTTCACGACAATATTTAGCACAGGCTCTCTCTCGTCTAGTCTCTGTCAGCAGTTTTTTTTTTTTTTTACTAATTTGTGACTTTTTTTCTCTCAAGCGTTCATTGCAAAGGTTTAATAACACTGGCTGAGGATGACTGCTGTATAATCCATGGGCTCTCATCTACGGGAAGTCGAGCACATGCTTTCCACTATACTATTAATGTGCTTTTTTTAAGACTTTGCATTTAAATGTTCTCACGAGATTCTTCCTTTTATACGAAATGGAGACTATGAAGTCCAAACATTGTTTAATATTCATAGATTGTTTTTTGTTATAAGGCATTTCCAAATATGTTTTACAGCTTAAGCCCTTCTCACATGTCTACTTGTTGATCTTGTTTTGACCAGTAATCCTTACAGAACCTAAACTGAATCACTTGCAGCACTACAAGGTCTTCCGTGGTGTGTATTGAGTATTGAGGCAGTAGGTGTCGGAGGAGTAGAGACAGATCTTAAATAACATTTAGCCTGTCAGGTAGGAATGTGACGAGTTGGACAAGTGAAGAGATACAAAAAGATAATTCAAAGAGAACTGACCCAACTCAGTAAGAACTTATAATTTCCCCTAAAGTCTTCACAGTGGTTGAATAGTGATGAAGATGGCTTTTTCACCTTCACTGATTACTTATTTTCTGTAATACTATCCTTGTCATATTTGTATCAATATACTTATCATAAAATATCAGCCAATGCCTTAAGAGACAGTAGTATTTGGGACATACCCATGGTTCATTCTGTTGATGAGCCAGAGGAACCTACAGTATGGTCTAAGGCTGAGACATTTCTGCTTAGTAAAGCACACTATAGGCCACCCTATTGAGCCAATTGTAAAGGCCATGAGGTATGGAAGATAACGCTGAAAGCCAATGCCCAGGGGAAGTGAAGCACTAAGGGAATGTACTAAGGGAATATTCCCATCCCCTCCGTACAGTACAGTTCAATTGAACTGTGGTGGGTGGAAATCAATCCGTCCAGTGGAGAATGCTGCTAAGTTATGTGTGTGGATTTCATTAAGAGTGAGAAGATAAGGAATGGGATAGGAAGGAAAAAGGGAGAGTAAGAAATACAGTTTAGAGGAAGACAGCTAAAGTGATGATGGTATTGATTATGTGTTTTTTTTAAGACCAAGGCTAGTGCTCGTGTCAAGGAGTATTGGAGATGAGATCTCATCAAATGTTGTTTCTGTGGCCTGCTTCCATTGATTAAGCTACCCCAATTAGTGGAGAGGCCTTGACAATTCATAAATCAGCTGAAATAGATTTTTAGACAAGAATTAAGCAGCATCAGCACTGGGTTTACATTTTCATATTCAATGTAATATGCATGCTGCACACTGAGACGCATTTGACGAGTTGTCATCTAAAGAGTCCGTGTTAACTTTAATGATTTGATTGAATAGAATTCAATGGACACAATGCCCAGCATAACTCTTACTTTGGCAAAACTGTTCTGTTCTGACATTTGAAAATAGTGCAACTTCATCATATACGCTGCTGCTACTGTTAAGTATTTATCCTGCTGCCTAGCCACTTTACCCCTACCTATATGTATATATCTACCTCAATTACCTAGTACCCCTGCACATTGACTCGGTACTGGTACACTGAGTACATAGCCAAGTTATTGTTACTCAAGGTATTCAAGGTGTTATTATTGTTCTGTTGTTTACGAAGCATGTGACACATAACAGTTGATTTGAACATAATCACACAGTGCAAAACTCATTAAAAAAATTACAGTTCAAATAAGATACACTTGACACACACATCAATCAAAATAGCTTGGTTATGCATATACTAAAGAACATAACTCAAAAAAATTATTAGCAATCCAAGAAAGACAATTATTTAATGTAATATGCATGCTGCACACTCAGACACATTTGACGAGTTGTCATCTAAAGATTCCCTGTTCATTTGATTCAATGATTTGATTGAATATGATTCATTGGACACGAAGGCCAGAATCTTGTAGTGTTGTAATCACAGCTAAGACCCAGATGCAGACACAGGAGGCGGATAGTACGAGTCTCAGAGTTTATTACAGAACAAGGGGCAGGCAATCGGTAGGCCAATGCAGGCAAAGAGTCGTAATCCAAATCAGAGTCAGGCAGGTACAGGACAGCAGGCAGGTTCAGGGTCAGGACAGGTAGAAAGGTCAGAACTGGGAAGACTAGGAAAAGCAAAAACTAGAGCACAAGAAACATGGAACACGCTGGTCAGAAACAGGAGACAAATGGCTGTGAGACAGCGGTTTAATTCAAGATACATTAAAGTGTGATGTGTACGGAGGGTGCGGACTCCATCCGGAGGGGCAGATCCCGAATGGTAGCAGGGAGCAGGGGTCCGGTGGCGGTTCGCCTGTCGTCGATACATAGAGGTGGTTTTGAGAAGAGTGGTCTGGGATCTCTTCCAGGTACGGTGACAGACGAACATCTAGGTAGAAGGTATGCTGACCTCTTCCTCTTGTTCAGAGAAGAGTGGTGGCTGATAGCCCAGGGAACACTCAAACGGCGAGAGACCAGTATCAGATCAGGGAAGGGTGTTGGGGACATATTCCACCCACACGAGTTACTGGCTCCAGGTGGTGGGATTGGTGGAGAAGGGGCAACGAAGAGTCATCTCCAGGTCCCGATTGGCTCGCTCCAAATGGCCTTTAGACTGGGGATGAAAACCAGAGGACAGGCTGGGCGACAACCCAACGAGGGTGCAGAACGACTTCCAGAACCGGTTTGAGAACTGAGGACCGCAATCAGAGACCATGTCTACTGGAAGTACATGGATCCGGAAGATGTGCTGCAACATAAGCTGGGCCGTCTCCTTAGCTGAGGGCAACTTAGGAATGGGGATAAAATGGAAGGGGGATAAAAATTCATCACCGTAAGGATAGTGGTGTTGCCATCTGACGGACGAAGTCCAAGGACAAGGGACCAGGGGCGGTGAGTAACAGGGAGTGGTTGAAGTTGGCCAGCCGGAGCTTGCCGTGGAGTCTTGTTCTGAGCACACACAGGCGGCAACGAACGTGAAGACTTCAGGAACCATGGTGGGCCATCAAAAACATTGTCGGATGAAAGCCAAGGTCCGATGGGAGCCAGGATGACAGGTGAGTCTCGAGGAATGAGCCCATTCCAGGACCAGAGCACGGGCAGAGTCTGGGACAAACATCCAGTTAGCCTTGCGGACCAGACTTTCTATTCCCCAGATGATATCAGCCACTAGACAGGAAGTAGGGAGGATCATCTCGGGGTCCGATGGTGTAGTAGTTGTAGAGACCTGAGAGTGCGTCAGGCTTCACATTCTTGGACCACAGACGGTAGGAGATAGTGAAATGGAAACAAGTGAACTAGGGCCCATCTCAACTGCCTGAAGTTGAGGCTTTTGACGGTGTGGAGATATTACAGGATCTTATGGTCTGTCCACACCAAGAATGGATATTCTGCCCTTTCTAACCAGTGCCTACACTCCTCCAACATCTTAACTGCGAGTAATTCTCCATTTCCCACATCATAGTTCCTCTCAGTGGGGTTAAGACGAAGGGAAAGGAAGGGGCAGGGAAGCAGCTTTGGGTCCTAGGCAGAACGCTGGGACAAGGCAGCCCCCACTCCGACATCCGAGGCGTCGACCTCCACCACAAACTAATAGGACATGGATTAAGATGGGAGCTGTAGTGAGTCACTGCTTGAGGTCTGAGAATGCCCAGTCAACTGCTGGAGACCATATGGATGGAACTTTGGGAGAGGTGAGTGCAGAGAGGTGGGAAGCAAGAGTAACCCCAGATGAAACGACAGTAGAAATTAGCAGGAAACATTGCCGCTGCACTCTGGATGTGGGTTGAGGCCAATCCACCACCACGCTCACCTTGTTAGGGTTCATCTGAATATTCCCTGCAACAATGACGTGTCCCAGGAATAAGATGGTAGCGCAATGGAAGTCACATTTCTCCGCCTTCACGAAAAGCTGGATGACCTGTCGGACATGGAAGACGTGCTCTAGAGCTGAACGGGAATAAATTAGGATGTCATCGAGATAGACAAACACAAATTGGTTCAACATGTCATGGAGCATATCATTGACCAGGGCCTTGAACACAGCGGCAGCATTGGTCGGTCCGAGCGCCACCATCAGGTACTCGTAGTGCCCGCTAGCCGTGTTGAAGGCTGTCTTCCACTCGTCTCCTTCCAGTGTCCGAACCAGATGGTAGGCATTCCGAAGGTCCAACTTGGAGAAGATGACCACCCCCTGGAGCGGCTCAAAAGCAGAGGAGATGAGTGGTAGCGGTAATGTCATTAAGACCCCAGTAGTCGATACACAGATGCAGGATCTTGCCCTTCTTCTTCACAAAGAAGAACCCTGCACTGGTGGGGATTATGGACGTATAATCCCTGCAGCGAGAGAGTTCTCAATGTACCCTTGCATCGCTTTGTTGTCCGGACTCAACAGGGAATGAAGTCAAAGTGGTGTGGTGAACAGGAGAAGGTTGATAGCATGGTCATAGAGCCAATGTGTAGGAAGAGATGTGGCGTGGGCAGAGTTGAAAACCTCCAGTTAGTCCTGGTACTCTGCGGCAGGTTCCAGAATATCCAGAGTAGTGCTCCGGAGGTGGTAAGCGAGGTTCTTGGGACACCGGGGTAGGCTGGGAAGAAGTGTCGCTGGTTGCGGGGTTGCTGAGAGTATGGGGGATTACTGTTGTGGCTTGCTGCCTAGTTGGGAATCTGCAGAATTGCTCCAGCAATGTATTCAACACATGGTCATGGCGTTCTGCCAGGGTATGGAGTCCTTCCATAAGGCTTTGCAGTAACTCCTCATGTCTTCCAATGATGGTTCCTGGGGAGGAGACAGCATTGCAGGCTGGTCCGAGTCTGCTTGGTCAGTAAATGGCCAGTTCATACTATCACGGCTCAGGCTAAGACCCAGATGCAGACACAGGAGGCAGATAGTGCGAGTCTCAAAATGTATTACAGTAAAAGTTGCAGGCAATCGGTAGGTCAAGGCAGGCAAAGAGTCGTAATCCAAATCAGAGTCAGGCAGGTATAGGACGTCAGGCAGGAAAACGCAAGTTTAAATACACATGAGGTAATGAGAGACACCTGGTGGGGGTTGGAGACAATCACAAGACAGATGAAACAGATTAGGGTGTGACAGTTGTCGTGTCTTTGCTATGCCGGATTAAGTGATATGACATGCTACTCTTTAAAATCCTTTCTCTGCTATTAATATTACCTGATTGAGCTAATCATGTAAATGTAATTAACTAGAAAGTCAGGGCACCACTGAAGAATGTTTATAGAGCTGTTGTCTTCCGAATAAACTCTTACCAGGACCTGGTAATATTTTATATAAATAGCAGTGAATTATTAATCGTCACCTTATTCAGTCTTATCTTCACAAACCCTGACTAACAAATTGAATCAGTAATACAAAATTTGGTTTAATTATTTATTTACTAAATAATCACATAGAATTACATGTACCCAGGATGGATTATACATTGATTACTATTTACATACAAGAAAACGTCCCTAGAGGACGGAACCAATATGACAGCTGGTTACACAAAATAGGCCATTGGGTTTGAATGAAAGCGCAGGAAGACTGAGGAACGAAAGGATTGGGTCTCTATCGGACTTTATGAAGCTATGCTATCGTAAATACAGAATATTATGCATTCTAAATAACCCCCCATTTGAAAAAGGAAAATGCAAGAAATATTTGGTCGAAGTAGCACGTGAGGTTAACGGAACCTGCCAGTAACCTTTTAAGAGGACCAACTTAGTTATATAAGTAGCAGCACCAACAGTGTCAATACAGTCGTCCAGTCTGGGTAACGGGAAAAAATCTGGCATTGTGACAGAATTTACCTTTCGATAATCTGTACATAACCTGGACGTACCATCAGGTTTAGGAACCAGAATGCAAGGAGAACCATGTCATTCTCCAACAAATACTGTATCTCACTTCATCTCTCATTATCTTCTGCTTAGAAGCATTGACACGATATGGGTGTTGCTTGATAGGGGCAGCATCTCCAACACTAATGTCATGTCCCAACATGTTTGTGCGAGTAGGAACGTCATTAAAAAGACGTGGAAAACTGTGTAGTAGCCGGACAATATCGTCGGCCTGTCCGTCCTTTAAATGAACCAGACCTGATTGGATGGACATCAGCATTTCTGAGTTGGGTAATCTAACGCACTGCTGCAGAGTATTGCTCAACTCCATCTCCATCTCCATCAACAGCAATATGACAGCCTACTATCATAGAAGCAGAAGCAGAGGAGACTGTAGTACCTGCCTCTGTTTTTGAACTATCTGACTGGGTGATGGGTCGGGTGTGATATGCTTTCAACATGAGATTGGCGTTTTCTATCAGGAGTTTGAAGCACATAATAAGTTTCACTTAATTTATTTTCAATTAAAAAAGACCAGAGAAACGAGCTGACAGTGAAGATCCTGGAACAGGCAATAACACCAGTACTTAGTCACCTGGCTGTAGTGGACGAGAAACAGCCTGTTTATTATAGTGTCTTTTCATACTCCTCTGTGAGGAAGACAGAGCTTCCTTTGCGAGAGCACAGGCATGGTGTCGTCGCTCACGAAAGCAACTAACGTAGTCCGACACATTCTCATCTCCTGTACACAACTCTTGGGACAAAAACTTCTTTAAGGACTTTCAGTGGTCCTCTCACTGTGTGACCAAACATTAGATCAGCCGGGTTGAACCCTAGGGACTCCTGTACAGTTTCACGAGCAGCAAACAAAACTAGAGGAACTCCCTCATTCCAGTCTTTCACAGATTCCAAACAATATTTACAAAGCATAGACTTCAGTATCTGATGCCATCGTTCAAGCGCACCCTGAGACTCTGGGTGATATGCGCTTGCCACACGGTGCGTAATTCACAAGGATTTTAACACCTGCTTGAAGAGCTTTGATAGGAAATTGGTACCTTGATCACTTTGTACCACTTTAGGTAACCCGAATGTCTTGAAAAATGTAATTAAGGGTTTACTCACTACCGGAGCTGTAATCCTTCGTAGAGGAATGGCCTCGGGGTGTCTTGTTGCCATACACATAACCGTTAACAGAAACTGGTTACCTGATTTTGTCTTCCGTAAAGATCTAACAATCAACCACCACATGTTCGAATGGTTCACCTATGACAGGTATAGGACAAAGAAGAGCTGGAAGAATAACCTGATTTGGTTTTCCTGTTTTCTGACATGTGTGACATGTCCGACAGAACTGAGCCACATCTTGTTTTAAACCTGGTCAAAAGAAATGTTGAAGGATCCGATCATAAGTCTTGGTGATTCCTAAATTACCAGACCACTGGTGATCATGAGCAAGGGACAACACATTTTGTCGAAAGAGCATTCCAATCTCCATCCACGTCTACATGGGATGTCCATTTGCGCATGAGGACATTACCATCATTAAAGTACGCCACGTTCTTCTTCTTTACCTCTTCCATTGAGACAACACTAGAAAAACATTTAGCAAGCTTTTTGTCAACCTTTTGGTTACTCACGAGTGACTTGTGAGTGACTCACAAGTGACTTATTGCATCAGCAATAAGTTCAATATTCTTTGATTCTTTCCTGGGCTGTTTGTCAGAGGTGATCAGCATCCCAGCGGTAGCACACAACCCATCCTCTTGATCAACCTCTTTGAACAGAACAGTGTTTGACAAATCTATCACGTCACCCTCTTGTCGTACCTGAGCACGAGTGACAGAACAAGCGAGGAACACATGTGGATAAATCTGTGCCAGCTCATTGGAGAGAGAGTGGTCACTTTTATCCAACACTTCCAATACGGGTACTACCTTTCCTCCGGCAAAATCGTTACCCATTATAAAGGTCATACCTTTTACTGGCAACATAGGACGTACCCCCACTCTGAATATTCCACTGATTGTCTCAGAGTGTACACTCACAAAGTGCAATTGCACTGGGACAAAACCCATTTCAATACCCTGAACTAACACACTGGAACCACAGTATGTATCGTCGGATAAGGGCAACACATCAGACAATATAGACAACTGCGCCGCACCAGTATCTCTAAGGTTTTTAACCGGACGCCGAGACGCTTCGTCATTCGTTAGGGACACAAACCCCTCGAAAATGAACGGTTCATTACTGCGGTCAGCGATTGGGACTTTCAAACTACAGTTACCCTGAGGCACCTGTTTTTGTTTCAGACCTTACAACCCGTACGAATTAGCCCAACACCTGTTGGCGGCTTGGCACGAAGAGGCATCCCTTGTTTACATTTTAGCAGGAAGCAATCATTAATCATATGTCCCACCTTATGACAATAGAAACAGGGACGCTCATTTTTCTGGTGTGCTTGATATACTAGTGCTGGCTGACTAGGACTAAAAGTAGGCAATTCAGTTGCTCTACTCTCAGTATGAGCTGAAAACACGCTCTTGTGCGTCAACACAAAGTCTTTCAACACAGGCACATGCTCAAAGTCACAAAGAACAGTAGCTTTGACCCCTTCATAATTCAAACTGTCTTCCAGAGGTAGCGCTGACCAAACCTCTTGGGCTTTACCAGTTAATTTACACTGAAGTAATAGGCACCATACCTCTTAAGGCCATTTCAATGCTACAGCTATACGTTCAAAAACACAAAAATAGGAGTCAACCTCTGACTCTCTGAACAAAGGTACCAAGGCCTACTACTGTCTACCACTGGTACCAAGGCCCACATCTGCCTACTACTGTCAAAAGTGTTGGAAGCTGCAGCTGGTGATGACGCCTCCCTAACAGTCACAGCAGTAACGGAGGCTAGCCTCGCTGTCTCTGCCTCAAGTTTCATCTGGCGCATTTTGAACTCCAACTGACGCTGTTCTTTTTCTGCCTCAATTTTACACATCTCCAACTGGAGATTTTCTCGCCTAATTTGGGCTCGCTCTTCCGCCTCCAGTTGGAACTGTATTGAACGGACATCCCTCCTGGCATCACCAGTTGACAGTGGGGAGAGTGGATCAAAACAGGGCAATGTGGCTGGAGCTTTAGCCTCGCCCTTGTTCTCAGACACCACCGGGCTTAGAGGAGCAGCAACATCCCCTACAGGGGTAGTAGGCTCAGGCAGCGGTAATACAAGCACCTGCTCTTCCAACAAAACATTTAACACTAGCTTTTTAACCTCCACTTTAACTCAACTCTGCCGAATAGCTACTGAATAATGGTCAGCCAAGATCATTATATCAACTCTACGACATTTATCAAAAACCTCCCACGAAGGGTTATCCAAAAAGGATTTAAAATCAAAAGTAGCCATCTTGAACTATCACCAAACAAGAGCCAACAAATAGCAAACACTAATGCCACATCAGCCATGACGCTCAACTAGACCACTATAACAATCTGCACGAGCGGCATGGGGGTCTGTAATGACAGATCCCGGATGAGCCCCCACTTATGTTACGAATCCCTTTGGCCCGGCAGTCTAGGGGGGAGGGTAACGAGACCCGGAACATAACTCATGCAAAGTATAATAGTGAAAAAGTAAGAGTGGGAACGAAAAACCACAGACAACTAAATTACCATCAAACACTCATGGTTTATTTTGTAAACACCCGGGAAAGGGGGGCAGGAAAAGGAGCTGAGCTGGACCCAAGGAAAGAAATAATAAGTATCCGAAAACACCCCTAAGCTAGACTACCTGCTTTAAGAACAGCTAGCTAACTTACCAAAAATACAGTGGGTGGTCCGCCCAGTTCTAACTAGGGTATTTTGACAAAGTATTCCTACGGGTAATGTATGCCCTTGGGCGACTTGTCTAGGTACCTCCTTTTCCCACCATCAAACAAACAGTCAAACACCATAACAAAACAATACTCACAGGTGGGGACAAAGTGACATATAGTTGCAAAAACAAAAGACAGCTCAATCCAAAGAGAGAGAGATTTAGAGAGCGAGCTATAGAGAGACATTAAGAGAGAGACACAGAGAGAATGAAACACAAAGAGATCAAGCTCCAGAGGAAACAACTGAATGGGTTTTTAAACCAAGGGACAGGGGATGTGATTGGGTAATGGAAACAAATCAAATCAAATCAAATCAAATTTTATTTGTCACATACACATGGTTAGCAGATGTTAATGCGAGTGTAGCGAAATGCTTGTGCTTCTAGTTCCAACAATGCAGTAATAACAAGTAATCTAACTAACAATTCCAAAACTACTGTCTTGTACACAGTGTAAGGGGATAAAGAATATGTACATAAGGATATATGAATGAGTGATGGTACAGAGCAGCATAGGCAAGATACAGTAGATGGTATCGAGTACAGTATGTACAAATGAGATGAGTATGTAAACAAAGTGGCATAGTATAAAGTGGCTAGTGATACATGTATTACATAAGGATACCGTCGATGATATAGAGTACAGTATATACGTATGCATATGAGATGAATAATGTAGGGTAAGTAACATTTATATAAGGTAGCATTGTTTAAAGTGGCTAGTGATATATTTACATCATTTCCCATCAATTCCCATTATTAAAGTGGCTGGAGTTGAGTCAGTGTCAGTGTGTTGGCAGCAGCCACTCAGTGTTAGTGGTGGCTGTTTAACAGTCTGATGGCCTTGAGATAGAAGCTGTTTTTCAGTCTCTCGGTCCCAGCTTTGATGCACCTGTACTGACCTCGCCTTCTGGATGATAGCGGGGTGAACAGGCAGTGGCTCGGGTGGTTGATGTCCTTGATGATCTTTATGGCCTTCCTGTGACATCGGGTGGTGTAGGTGTCCTGGAGGGCAGGTAGTTTGCCCCCGGTGATGCGTTGTGCGGACCTCACTACGCTCTGGAGAGCCTTACGGTTGAGGGCGGTGCAGTTGCCATACCAGGCGGTGATACAGCCCGCCAGGATGCTCTCGATTGTGCATCTGTAGAAGTTTGTGAGTGCTTTTGGTGACAAGCCGAATTTCTTCAGCCTCCTGAGGTTGAAGAGGCGCTGCTGCGCCTTCTTCACGATGCTGTCTGTGTGAGTGGACCAATTCAGTTTGTCTGTGATGTGTATGCCGAGGAACTTAAAACTTGCTACCCTCTCCACTACTGTTCCATCGATGTGGATAGGGGGGTGTTCCCTCTGCTGTTTCCTGAAGTCCACAATCATCTCCTTAGTTTTGTTGACGTTGAGTGTGAGGTTATTTTCCTGACACCACACTCCGAGGGCCCTCACCTCCTCCCTGTAGGCCGTCTCGTCGTTGTTGGTAATCAAGCCTACCACTGTTGTGTCGTCCGCAAACTTGATGATTGAGTTGGAGGCGTGCGTGGCCACGCAGTCGTGGGTGAACAGGGAGTACAGGAGAGGGCTCAGAACGCACCCTTGTGGGGCCCCAGTGCTGAGGATCAGCGGGGAGGAGATGTTGTTGCCTATCCTCACCACCTGGGGGCGGCCTGTCAGGAAGTCCAGTACCCAGTTGCACAGGGCGGGGTCGAGACCCAGGGTCTCGAGCTTGATGACGAGCTTGGAGGGTACTATGGTGTTGAATGCCGAGCTGTAGTCGATGAACAGCATTCTCACATAGGTATTCCTCTTGTCCAGATGGGTTAGGGCAGTGTGCAGTGTGCAGTGCAGTGTGGACCTATTTGGGCGGTAAGCAAATTGGAGTGGGTCTAGGGTGTCAGGTAGGGTGGAGGTGATATGGTCCTTGACTAGTCTCTCAAAGCACTTCATGATGACGGATGTGAGTGCTACGGGGCGGTAGTCGTTTAGCTCAGTTACCTTAGCTTTCTTGGGAACAGGAACAATGGTGGCCCTCTTGAAGCATGTGGGAACAGCAGACTGGTATAGGGATTGATTGAATATGTCCGTAAACACACCGGCCAGCTGGCCTGCGCATGCTCTGAGGGCGCGGCTGGGGATGCCGTCTGGGCCTGCAGCCTTGCGAGGGTTAACACGTTTAAATGTCTTACTCACCTCGGCTGCAGTGAAGGAAAGACCGCATGTTTTCGTTGCAGGCCGTGTCAGTGGCACTGTATTGTCCTCAAAGCGGGCAAAAAAGTTATTTAGTCTGCCTGGGAGCAAGACATCCTGGTCCGTGACTGGGCTGGATTTCTTCCTGTAGTCCGTGATTGACTGTAGACCCTGCCACATGCCTCTTGTGTCTGAGCCGTTGAATTGAGATTCTACTTTGTCTCTGTACTGGCGCTTAGCTTGTTTGATAGCCTTGCGGAGGGAATAGCTGCACTGTTTGTATTCGGTCATGTTACCAGACACCTTGCCCTGATTAAAAGCAGTGGTTCGCGCTTTCAGTTTCACACGAATGCTGCCATCAATCCACGGTTTCTGGTTAGGGAATGTTTTAATCGTTGCTATGGGAACGACATCTTCAACGCACGTTCTAATGAACTCGCACACCTAATCAGCGTATTCGTCAATGTTGTTATCTGACGCAATACGAAACATCTCCCAGTCCACGTGATGGAAGCAGTCTTGGAGTGTGGAGTCAGCTTGGTCGGACCAGCGTTGGACAGACCTCAGCGTGGGAGCCTCTTGTTTTAGTTTCTGTCTGTAGGCAGGGATCAGGAGGTGTGTCTTCTGATTGATGACTGCATGGTGAATGATTGGGGAATGATGATTGCCAGCTGTGAGGAGAGGAGAAGGAGAGAAAATAAATACACACAGGATACACACACAGAATGCCTGTATCCGTAACAATGGAAGGCTGGGTTGCCCAGGAGAGATCTCCCTTGTCCTTCGAAGATTATGTCTTATGGTAGAACGGATATGTTTTAGTACTGTCGTCATGTGGTAGAACGGATACGTTGTAGTACCCTGTCTTTCTGAAGAGATTGTCCATCCTTTCCTAGCCCACGTTTACAGCTGCTGCTGCTAACTCGACGTCTAGGATGTATCACTTCTTTAGTCAATATGAGTTCAAAGTTCAAACCAAGTTGCCATACTATAAACTCATGCTATATTCTGATTATATTCTATAATCAGTCCTCACTTCAGCAGGAACACAATGTTAATTTCGTTAGGTTGTAGTCATTCAACCATTCGCAACCAGAGCTCACGCTGACGTTGGCTTAGTTCTGTAGTTGATATTAGCCCTTTTAAACGTATGGACAGCAGTCCTCACGTCATCAGGAACCCAAGGTTGACTTTCGTCAATGGGATTTTGTAGTGGTGGAGAGAAGGGAGTTTCATAGTTCACTTGGGCGGGGCCACTGAGTGAGCAGAGTTTACTTATGAAAACAATTATCTCATTTTGAAGCTACATTTGCATTTAATCTTTTCACAAATAGTTTCATATTTAAACATTTAAATTGCGCAACAATTCCATGTTAATCTGATAACTAGAATGTGTAGACTTTCCAAGATAGAGTTTATGTCATCCTATCATCAGTAATGTCTCAGACGACAACTGATCTGACATCATTTTCTTTAAGTAGCAACGGATATTTTATGTTGGATTACCGAAATATGGTTCCGTTCCAAACCTTTTGATGTTACCAGACTCTCTCTATGTTAACAAAAGGCTTTCCAAGAGTCAAATCTGTAGAGTAGAGAAAGAAATGGGGGAAATGTATTTATGGGGGTCATAAACCTCACCAACAGCGCAACGTCATGACACAGTTGTAACCCTTACTTTGGCAAAAAGTATTCTGTTCTGAAATGTGAAAATAGTGCAACTTATTGACACAATGAAAATAGTATTTACCTTAAGACAGATCAACAACACAAGGTCAAATAGGATACAGATGTCTCAATCAACATAGCTAGGCTATGCAGATACTAAGAGCATAATTGCTGTAAAATAAAATAGTAACTATTCGATAACGGCAGTTAGAGCACCGTCTGAGAGTAAATAAAGTATGTTATCAAAATCTTCTAAATATTGTTGTCAAAATGTTTACAATTGATTCAATATTTTTACCCTTTACTTTATTGGTAAACTTCCGCTTTGATGAATACTTAAAGTAACTGCCCAGTGTTTCCAGATTTCTATGAAATATGACCAATAATTAATTACAATATGTGTGAAATAGTTTTCCTTCCTAAATATTGTATGTTAAAAAGCAGCTTTTCTGTGTTTGAATGATGTAGGTGTACCCCAACAACAAAATGATCTGATTGTATACCGAACATGTGAGTAGACCACTGATTGGGCAGCTCAGCCAATGAGCCAACACGACATCATGTTCTATGAGAAAAAACAATAAATGTTTAAATATCAAGCCTGGGTGGAGTTTTTTACGTGTTTTTTCTTCCATTTATGATTTGGCCAAATGCGAGTATAAGACTAGTCAATAACATAGTTTGGGTATAAGTTAACATAATAGAAACTTTTAAAACTGTGATTTTCACTGGATAGTTACTCCAAAACATAAAAACTGGAAGATTAAAGTGATAGTCATATGATATTTTCTTATGACCACTATTTGACATAGCACAGTAATTGAAACCAAATACATTCTACTGAATAATATAATACACCTAAATTGCCTGATCTCTAAAGTGTTTAAATTCTTCACTGCACAATGTGCTAAATGCTTTAGAATGGACCATATTGTATATATCTGGTCTTCTTAACAATAATAATAAAACTAATAATAATTGAAATGCATTAATTGTTTTTACGTTTATGTTCAACAGTCTTCAATAGTAATGACAGTGCTTGGGGCAGAGTTTATGCTTCTTTTAGCATGCAGGATCAGGCAGATAGTTAGAACTCTGATTGTTCTGAAAATCCCTCCAGTGAAAAAAAGGCCTGTGGATCCCATCCTTCTTATGACGAACCCTTTCAAGGTGAAGTATTAGAAAATAGGTACTCTGCTTGCTTTGATGCTTTAACCATTGTGCCTCAGTCAGCAAAACACTTTTCACATGTTCCCCAGTTCTCCTAATGACTATGAAATTAGTTCACAGTAAAACCATGCACACCTGAAGCAATGGAGGGGCCTCGGTTAAGTGACGCACAATCTATCCCCGATGGAAAACCCAGAGAGAAGAGTGCAAGGGAAAAACATTGAATGCCAGGACATTGACAGAGAGCGAGAAACAGACAGGGAAAGTATTGTGTAGTTTGTACAGCATATGATATTGAAGCTGCTCACTATCCTATGAATTGATCAAACTCAAACCTCTTTACCAGTTTAGCACCAACTAATTTACCTATACGTGACAAGCAGACATGAATTTCATTAGGGAAAGTGCTACACAGCTTAATAAAGGGACATTCTAACCATTCACTGCATTGTAAAGGCTGTGGTTATGGCTCATTAGTTGTAACATTACATTTTACACATATGGGCCTACCAATGACTGGCTATAGATGTTTTCAGTGAGACTATCTTCGGTTTTACATTTGAGAGATCACAATACAAGACCCTTCAGGTCATACATTACTGGTCAAATGTTTAGAACACCTACTAATTCAAGGGTTTTTCTTTATTTTCTTTATTTTGACTATTTTCTACATTGTAGAATAGTAGTGAAGACATCAAAACTATGAAATAACACATATGGAATCATGTAACAACCAAAAAAGTGTTGAACAAATCAAAATACATTTTATATTTAAGATGATTCAAATATCCACCCTTACCTTTGGTGACAGCTTTGCCCACTCTTGGCATTCTCTCAACCAGCTTCATGAGCTACTCACCTGCAATGCAGTTCAATTAAGGTGTGCCTCCTTAAAAGTGAATTTGTGGAATTTCTTTCCTTTTTGATGTGTTTGAGCCAATCAGTTGTGTTGTGACAAGGTAGTAAGGGTATACAGAAGATAGTCCTATTTGGTAAAATACCAAGTTCATATTATGGCAAGAGCAGCTCAAAAAAGCAACGAGAAACGACAGTCCATCATTACATTGAGACATGAAGGTCAGTCAATATGGAAAATGTCAAGAACTTTGAACGTTTCTTCAAGTGCAGTTGCAAAATCCATCAAGTGCTATGATGAAATCACATCTGGTTTGGGCTTAGTGGGACTATCATTTGTTTTTTAACAGGACAATGACCCACCACACCTCCAGGCTGTATAAGGGCTATTTTACTAAGAAGGAGAGTGATGGGGTGCTGCATCAGAAGACCTGGCCTCAACAATCACCCAACCTCAACCAGATTGTTCTTTTCTTTTTCTTTTTCCTTTATTTAACTAGGTAGTTTGAATCACAAATTGAGATGGTTTGAGATGAGTCGGACTGCAGAGTGAAGGAAAACAACTTAGCATATGTGGGAACTCCTTCAAGACTGTTGGAAAATCATTCCAGATGAATCTAGTTGAGAAAATGCCAAGTGTGTGCAAAGCTGTCACAAGGCTATTTGAAGAACACTTTTTTGGTTAGTACATGATTCCATATGTGTTATTTCACAGTGTTGATGTCTTCACTATTATCCTACAATGTAGAAAATAGTAAAAAATTAAGAAAAACCCTTGAATGAGTAGGTGTTCTAAAACTTTTGACCAGTATTGTATGCCACAGTCCCAGTGTTGAACTCTCTTAGCCTCATCATGCTCTCTAGCTGAGAAGTAAAAATCAGGGGTGTGGAATTTTAATGTACAGTGTTTAGAAAACAATAGATAGAACAAACTTTGACTATCCAGAAACAGGTGGGCTGAAGCATGCCTTAAAACAAGATGTGTTTCTAATGGTCTTTAACAGCAGATTGTTATAATGTGGTCAAATCTGCCCAAGGTCTGCTACCCTTTTGGTTAACATGCCACTAAAAGGATAGAGACTTGAAATATGCAACTCCTCCCTTTCAAATATACCCACACAGCAGATAAAAGCAGGCATCACACTCAGTGTCATGCAATCTATAGGCAAACCTGAAAAATAATAAACTAATGGGATAGTACACTATGTGGACTCTCTGCCAGACCTCCTCCCTCTGTCTCACTCTCCTCCTCTCTCTTCAAAGGGGAATGGTCAGGCGCCAGGGTTAGGATCCCAGGAGGGCCCACAAGGTAAAGGACCCATGGGCCGCTGCATGTAACATTTCACAATTTAACCTCCTTGGATGATAGTTAAGGTGGATTATAGCACATTGTTATTAGGAAGACATTGATTTTCTATTTAAATGTAAATCAGCCCATTTTTTAAAAATTATTATAATCCTGCATAACGTCTGGTGTAAGAGGTAAAACATTTAATGGAACACAAAATCATTAAAGATCCCAGAAAATTAAGAGGAACCTGCAGGGTAGTGTGGGGCGTGGAGAGACTTTAACTTGGTCCAGACAGTGGCAATTAATATCTGGGGGATGGTATGGAAAGACACTGTAGAATGGAACTATTCTACAAATGCAAAGTCTCGTTATCCATGAATATGGCATGAAGTATATTGCTATTCTGGAGAGTAGACAACACGTGAGAGTGATCATATTTGTTCATTGGTCAATTCGAGTGCATACTGATGTTACGTGGTAGCTTCGTCACGTAATTTATTGAAAGCTGTGGGTTCCTGGATGCATTTAGAAGGACATCCTGTGCATTCAAAAACAGTACCGTTTGTGTCTTGGCTCCTCAGACTCAATAGATCCTGAAAATCTATCTATCCTGTATTACACAAAACTTCCACTACCTAATCGTAATCCATACATCATCTGAAAGAATAGTATCTCAAAGGCTTCACTAACAAAAACATCAAAACCAGCATAGCGGCCCAGACTAGCACATCAGAGTGGAGATGCTATCATGCTGTGTGAAGCAGAGTCTGTTTAAGTATGTTTGAGATGGTGACGTTACAAAGTTGTGAACAGCTGTCAGGAACCAGATCATGCAACAGATGCCTTCCAACAGTAACTTTAGAACTCTATTGTTTGACAAACGACTGAACAACGTTTTTAGTCCTAGTTGGTTTGCTGTTCACATAGTTTAGTGTGTAATCGAGAGTCCCTCACTATTGACATTAGACATGGCGTTTTGATGTCACAATAGGGAAATGAAATGCACCCCGTCCTCTGTATCAAGTGTATCTTCCTGACTCCCCACTACTTTCAGACAGTTTGGCCACATCAGAGACAAGAGCTAATACACAAGGAGCCTCTGTCTCACATACCCCTCAAAGACCTCAGTACAGTGTACTCAAGCTGCCAGACTACACTCAAATGGGCCTGGAACAACACCCGGGCGTTGAGTGGAATGGATGATGGCCACCAGGAAAGGGGCAGCAATCCAAGCAAGAGCAGAGAGAAATGAGAGAAATGAGAGGGCAAACAGAGTGTTTCTGACACCACAAAGTCAGTTTTTCCTCTGCAATTACCACTAGATAGCTTTTATTCCATCTGGGGAGGCGAGGGTGAGTGCAGCTAGGTCTGTCAGCAAATGCAACCTAAATCCATTGCCTACAGTACATCTTGTGGGTTTTTAAGGATGTTTTAATGACCTGCCTTGTCCCCAACATGGCTCGCAATCTGATTTTTAGCGGCAGGGAGGACGAGAGGCTAATTGAAGTGTCACTCAGCGCAGAAGTGTATTTCTTTCTTTCATTCTGCTGAGAAAGGAGAATTATCTGTTTGAATAAGAAGTCGTCAGCACTCGAAATGCAAAGATGGTCACTGATTATTTTCAGCAGGAGCTCTATCATGGAAATGAAAAGAGCATAATACGTAGGAATATCCTTCTATGGAATAATGACTGTGAAAAGCACTATATAGGGTAGAATAATCCACTGAATAGTCTTTCTTGTCCAACGAAGTGCATTATGAATCCTAGCAGTCACTCCTTTGAAACTCTTTAATCCATCTGGCTCGAAATTCAGTTTAAACAAAGGTTTTGAAGATTATGTTAACAGTAATGATTTCCATTAAAGAAAACTTTTAAAGGAAAAATGTATTTTGTACAAATTTTAGAGCATAGCTCAATTCAGTGGCAGGCAAAACATTAGTCTGAAGAAGCTTTCACTTCAGCTTGATAGCACTGCAAGACTATGTCCCGAAAGGCTGTTTACATTTCAAACTGCCCGTTCCTGAACCATCATCTAACATGTTCTTTGCTTTTCTTCTTCTAAGAGCATGAAGTGCCTTTTCACCACTTGAACAAAATAACCATCATAAACTTTCGCTCGCAATACAATAGTCTGAGCTGTGTTTTGGATCCTCTGATGGAGGGAGGCATGTATAGAGCTTTCTCCATCTTCTATTTCTCACCCAGCTCAGTAAATGTATCATTTGTGTAACCACTGGGTCACAGCCATTTATTTCATTTTCAGTCGCGTGGCGAGAGGGAGGGAGGCACACGATAAAAACACTCTGGAGCCTGTCAACTGCTTTTCTCTTTCCAAAGACATGTGGCGATGAAGACCTTCCATCTGAGGGTAGGATCGTACTCTCTGCCATTAATCAAGGCCATAGTGGAGGTTAGCGGTGCACTGGAGTCTGTCGGGATAAAACAGACTGAAGCATAAAGCTCCCATTGATCCAAGAGAGTCTCCCGTAATCCCACCGGATTAGTGCTGGCTAAAAGTAACTGATATATTTGCAAACAAAAAGCTGCTTACGTTCAGGACATTATTCCCGTAAAAGAGTAAGACATGCTGTAGCTGCACAGACGGGAAGAGTTGTGTATACAACTAGGCATAGTTGTATTTAAACTTTCTGTTTCGTGTTTTGTCCAAGGAACTATTTCTCTCTGGATGTTTTGATTTTGTGAAGCTTTTTTATGTTTTTTCTTAATGATGGGATGTTTCCCAGTAGTTGGAAGGGCTTCTTGACAAGTTGGATAGGTGTCCTTCCTATAACAGACATTGCTGAAGACACGAGTGAGTGTACTTGTAGACAGAAAAATGTAGCTCCATGATGACTTTGATGGAGACTGCATGGACTAGCATTTTTTGTTTGGTCACTTGCATGACTAGCTAGCACACAGACATATTGCACATCATTGTTCTGCTTTCCAAAACATTGGAACATGTTATGATATTCTAGATTGATAGCAAGGTGTTAAGTAATCCAGAAACTACATTACATTCCAGATGAGTAGTAGTCCACTTGATTTATTTTGAATACTAACGACATGACAACATACAGTGTGCATGCTCCCAGCCATAAGACCAAATTCTTAAAAATAAAAGTTTTATACATTGAGTATTTCCACTGAAATAACAAATGAGAACGTGCACAGACACAGGTGTCACCTTGACCTTTTCAGATGCTCATTCACTTATTTACCCTTGGCAGAAAAGCTTCATATTGTGGAACAGTAACAAAAGGTAACTGCTTCTGCATGGATTTTTTTTATTTTTGGAACACATACACAATCTCTAATGGGATTGTTCACACTTGCTTAGCAGAAAGCGCTGGTGTCTTTCAAGCAAGTTAAATGGTTCCCTCTTTGAAAATGTGATAAACACAAACAGGAAAACAACGAAGGCTTAATCCAGACAATAAGGACAGTGGACTCTTAAGGCATGACTGGATAGTATTTATTTATACACCAATGATTATATGAAAGTATTTGCAGTAATAAACAGCCAGGGAAAGGTGAAGAATGATAATCAGATGTGGCTAGTGAGCAGCAGCAGCAACAATAGCAGCAGGCCGGCTGAGTGCCTTATTCTAACAGTAAGAAGTGACCTATTGTGGTCTCTTCTCTTGCCATCCTGTCCATTTCCGTTTGCGTTAATGCACGCTCTATTCGAGGACATTTTTGAAAATTAGATTTTTACTGTCATCACTGTACTTTGGAGTCCGGGTTATATTTGCAAGGGCCTAAATGGCACTACCACCCACTGAAAAAGCCTTGAAGCTCACTAAGGGCTGTGGCGTGGGTAAGGACACAGACCTTTAAAAACCCATGGAGCAGCATACCATCTTTTAGAAAGATTGGGACAGCACATACAGTTTCGTCTTTCTAATTGAATAAGGACCAGAGTGGTCATATTGGTACACTGGAGGTGGAGGGTATACAACTTCGACTGGGCGAACACACTCTTACAATGTATCAAATGCCCTGTGCTTTATACCATTCTGTCTGCAAATCCTTACCATGTTCAAATTGGCAAAGGTTGTTTCTGGTAAACCCTAAAATATATGGTAAATATAAGATTAAGAGCAGTAAAATGAATGCCACATGTACTGATACAGTCAAAATAAAATCAACCATTCTAACCCATCTACACACAATACACCATAATGACAAAGTGAAAACATGTTTTTAGAATTTTTTTTTTTTTTTGAAAATTAAATACATAGATATCTCATTTACAGTACATGAGTATTTACACCCCTGAGAAAATGCATGTTAGAATCACCTTTGGCTGCGATTACAGCTATGAGTCTGTATGGGTAAGTTTTTAAGAGCTTTGCAAACCTGGATTGTACAATATTCACACATTATTCTTTTTAAAATTCTTCAAGACCCGTCAAGTTGGTTGTTGGTCATTGCTAGACAACCATTTTAAAGTCTTGCCATAGATTATGAAGCCAATTTAAGTCAAAACTGTCACTAGGCCACTCAGGAACATTCAATATTGTCTTGGTAAACAACCCCAGTGTTTATTTGGCCTTGTTTTAGCTTATTGTGCTGCTGAGATGTGAATTTTTCTCTGTGTCTGTTGGAAAGCAGACTGAATCAGGAGATTGCCTGTCTTTAGTTTTATTCAATTTATTTTTATCCCCATACCCATAACACGATGCAGCCATCACCATGCTTGAAAATATGAAGAGTGGTACATAGTCATGTGTTGTGTTGGATTTTCCCAAACAAAGTTAATTTCTTTGCCACATTTGTATGCAGTTTTACGTTAGTGCCTTCTTGCATGATTCATGTTTTGGAATCAAAAAAATTCTGTACGTGCTTCCTTCATTTCACTCTGTCATTTAGGTTAGTATTGTGGTGTAACTACATTGTTGTTGATACATCCTCAGTTTTCCCCTATCACAGCAATTAAACTCTGAAACTTCTTTAAAGACACCATTGGCCCAAGTGTGGTTTCATTCCTCTCCAGCAACAGACCTATGAAGGATGCCTGTATCTTTGTAGTGACTGGGTGTATTGATACACCACCCAAAGTGTAATTAATAACTTCACCATGCTCAAAGGGATATTTAATGTATTTTTTAACATTTTAACCCATCTACCAATAGGTGCCCTTCTTTGCGAGGCATTGGAAATCCTCTCTGCTCTTTGTGGTTGAATCTGTGTTTGAAATTCATTGCTCAACTGAGGGACCTTACACATAATTGCATGTGTGGGGAACAGAGATGAGATGGTCAATATAAAATCATGTTAAACACTAATTATTGCACACAGAGTGAGTCCATGCAACGTATTATGTGACATGTTAAGCACATTTTTACTCCTGAACTTATTTAGGCTTGCAATATAAAAGAGGTTGTGTCACAGATCCCTCTGGAACTTTCATTACGCACACCTGACCCCTCTTCCCACTGATTGCATTTGTATATAAAAAATGTCCCTTTTTCAGGACCCTGTCTTTCAAAGATAATTTGAAAAAATCCAAATAACTTCACAGATCTTCAACGTAAAGGGTTTAAACACTGTTTCACATGCTTGTTCAGTGAACCACAAACAATTAATGAACATGCACCTGTGGAACGGTTGTTAAGACACTAACAGCTTACAGATGGTGGGAATTAAGGTCACAGTTAATAAAACTTAGGACACCAAAGAGGCATTTCTACTGACTCTAAAAAACACAAAAAGAAAGATGTCCAGGGTCCCTGCTCCTCGGTGTGAACGTGCCTTAGGCATGCTGCAAGGATGCATGAGGACTGCAGATGTGGCCAGAAAAATAAATTGCAATTACCGTCCTGTGAGATACCTAAGATAGAGCTACAGGGAGACAGGACAGACAGCTGATCGTCCTTGCAGTGGCGGACCACGTGTAACAACACCTGCAGAGGATCGGTACATCCGAACACCAAACCTGCGGGATAGGTAAAGGATGGCAACAACAACTGCCCGAGTTACACCAGGAACACACAATCCCTCCATCAGTGCTCAGACTGTCCGCTGAGAGAGGTTGAACTGAGGGCTTGTAGGCCTTTTGTAAGGCAGGTACTCATCAGACATCACCGGCAACAACGTTGCCTATGGGCACAAACCCAACGTCGCAGGACAAGGCAGGACTGGCAAAAAGTGCTCATCACTGACGAGTCGTGGTTTTGTCTCGCCAGGGGTGATGGTCGGATTTGCGTTTATCGTCGAAGGAATGAGCGTTACACTGAGGCCTGTACTCTGGAGCGGGATCGATTTGGAGGTGCATGGTCCGTCATGGCCTGGGGTGGTGTGTCAAAGCATCCTCGGACTGAGCTTGTTTTTGTCATTGCAGGCATTCTCCACGCTGTGTGTTACAGGGAAGACATCTTCCTCCCTCATGTGATATCCTTCCTGCAGTCTCATCTTGACATGACCCTCCAGCATGACAATGCCACCAGCCATACTGCTCGTTCTGTGCGTGATTTCCTGCAAGACAGGAATGTCAGTGTTCTGCCATGGCCAGCGAAGAGCCCGGATCTCAATCCCATTGAGCACGTCTGGGACCTGTTGAATCAAAGGGTGAGGGCTAGGGCCAGGGCCATTCCCCCAAGAAATGTCCGGGAACTTGCAGGTGCCTTGGTGGAAGAGTAGGGTAATATCTCACAGCAAGAACTGGCAAATCTGGTTAGTTCATGAGGAGGAGATGCGCTGCAGTACTAAATGCAGCTGGTGGCCACACCAGATACTGACTGTTACTTTTGATTTTGACCCCCCCCCTTTGTTCAGGGACACATTATTCCATTTGTTAGTCACATGTCTATGAAACTTGTTCAGTTTGTCTCAGTTGTTGAATCTTGTTATATTCATATAAATATTTACACATGTTAAAACCTGTTGAGGATATGGCAGACATACGCCCCCTTTGGAGAGATTGGGTACCCCTAGTAAACTGGAAAAAAAATCTGTCAAAAATTGTTAATATATGCAAATATTATTATTGGATAGAAAACACTCTAAAGATTCTAAAACCGTTGGAATTATGTCTGTAAGTATAGCAGAACTCACAGGGCAGGCATTCTTCCAAACTAGTTTTTGTGGCCATGAAAGTTGGAGCAACTTTGACGTCATGGCCCCCACCCTTCCCAACCAGCTATGATTCTGCGGACACTTTCTATCTCTTCCGCTAGATGTCCTCTTTCATTAGAGCTTCGAACCGTTCAAATCGCGCGAGAATTGACCCTATGGGAGTGAAATTAGTGCGTGCCACGAGAGAATAGGCTGTGCGTATGGGCGCGAATTGGTCACAGCCATTCCTTTGTTTCCAGCACTCAAGAGAAGGGCAGACGATGGCCGATTGAATTGAAGTTTGTTTTGCACGTCTAAAACATCATAAAGCTTGCTTCTGCACTTAGTTTGACCTGTTTAGTCGACATATAATGTGTAATTTTGAAGTTTTGATGCGCAACTTATCCGGACCAGAGGACGTTTTGGGTGCATTTCAGCTGATGTTATTAGCAGTAGCTAATACAAAGACGCAAGACTTGAAACCAAACGATGTATTGGGTAAGTATGAAGCCTTCCAGAACATTCTGAACGAAGCCCATCGAAGGTAAGGGAATATTTATGCTTAAATCTGTGTTTCTGTTGACTCCAACATTACGTGGAAATGTAGCCTGGAACTGAGCGCTGTCTCACAATATGGAATAGTGTGCGATTTCTGTAACGTTAAAAATAAATCTAACACAGCGGTTGCATAAAGAAGCAGTGTATCTTTCTAACTATATGTAGAACATGTATATTTAGTCAAAGTTTATGATGTCTATTTACGTTATCTTGCCGCGCTACATAGATTTCCTGAGGGCATTTTTGAGTAATTTCTGAAGGTGAACTCACTGTAAATGGACATTTATGGATATAAATGGCATATTATTGAAAAAAAAAATATGTACTGTGTAATATGTCATATTACTGTCATCTGATGAAGATTTTCAAAAGGTTAGTGAGCGATTTATTTTTTAATCCTGCGTTTGTTGATTGCATGTTTTGGCTATTGAAATGAGCTGTGTCTGGTGGTGGTTTTACATATATATGTGCTATGTTTTCGCCGTAAAACATTTTAGAAATCTGACTTGCTGGCTAGATGAACAAGATGTTTATCTTTCATTTGAGCTATTGGACTTGTTAATGTGTGGAGGTTAAATATTTTTAAGAATATTTTTGCGTTCCATGCGCCACCGTTTCAGCTGCACGTGGGAGGGTTGATTCCCAATTGGGAACCAATATCGTAAACAGGTTAAGTTTGAAAATAAACGCAGTCGACAGTGAGAGGACGTTTCTTTTTATGTTGAGTTTATGTGCCCTTTGTTCACCATGGTGTTGTTGATTATTGTTACAATGTCCGTTGGTGCGTGTGAGTACCTGTGCTGTGTGTTTTAAGAATTCGTGGCCTTGTGGATTGCGCATATGATTTCGGGGCTCGTCCCGTGTGTTAGTAGGGCGCATGAACCGCTTGCGGGACAACATCCTGTGAAATTGCAGAGCGCGAAATTCAAAATACAAAAATTATATTATTAAACATTCATGGAAATACAAGTGTCTTACATCATTTAAAATCTTAACTTGTTGTTAATCCAAAAGCATTGTCAAATTTCAAAAAGGCTTTACGGCGAAAGCATACCACGCAATTTTCTGAGGAAAATACTTTTTCAACCAGCACAGGCGTCTCAAAATAACAAATAGCGATTAAGTAAATCACTTACCTTTGAAGATCTTCTTGCAATCTGGGTCCTATCGATTTGTATTGACATTGACATGGCCTGTGACCTCAAAAAAAATAATTTCCGGATGGATTTTCCTTTGGTTTTCGCCTGCCATATCAGTTCTGTTATACTCACAGACATTATTTTAACAGTTTTAGAAACTTCTGAGTGTTTTCTATGCAATGCTCCAATGCATATCCTAGCTTCTGGGCCTGAGTAACAGGCAGATTACTTTGGGCACGTCAGTCATCTGAAATTCTGAACATTTCCCTGTATGCCGAAGAAGTTAATCATTGTGCGCGTGTGTATTTATTCAAGGTACTCCTCGCTCTTCTGTTTGGGTTTCAACCCTGTGTTTTTGTTACGTGTTTGTTTGTTCTTCATCCCCGTGCCCTTGCACGGCACACCATAATTTGGGGTTTAATAAAAAACCCTATTACACATTCCTGTGTCTGTCTCCCGAGTCATATATTCCAGCGTGACAGGTTGAATACTTATTGACTCAAGACATTTCAGCATTTCATTTGAATTAATTTGTTACAATTTCTAAAACCACTATGACATTATGGGGTATTGTGTGTAGGCCAGTGACACAAAATCAAAATTTAATCAATTTTAAATTCAGGCAGTAACACAACAAAATGTGAAAAAGTAAAAGGGTGTGAATAGCTTCTGAAGGCGCTGTGTTGATCATGAGATTCCTGAATGTTTATTTATTTATTTAACTAGGTAAGTCAGTTAAGAAGAAATTCTTATTTACAATGACGTCCAAACCCTCCACTAACCCGGATGACGCAGGACCAATTGTGCACCGCCTTATGGGATTCCCAGTTGTGATACAGCCCGGGATCAAACCTAGGTCTGTAGTGACGCCTCTACAACTGTGATGCAGTGCCTTAGACCTCTGTGCCACTTGGGAGACCTGAGTCATTGGGTAGTCATTGCAAATATCCTAGTCCAGACCATATCGTGTATGTAAGAATAAAGAATCAAATCAAATCATCAAATCAAATTTTATTTGTCACATACACATGGTTAGCAGATGTTAATGCGAGTGTAGCGAAATGCTTGTGCTTCTAGTTCCGACAATGCAGTAATAACCAACAAGTAATCTAACTAACAATTCCAAAACTACTGTCTTGTACACAGTGTGAGGGGATAAAGAATATGTACATAAGAATATATGAATGAGTGATGGTACAGAGCAGCATAGGCAAGATACAGTAGATGGTATCGAGTACAGTATATACATATGAGATGAGTATGTAAACAAAGTGGCATAGTTAAAGTGGCTAGTGATACATGTATTACATAAGGATACAGTCGATGATATAGAGTACAGTATATACGTATGCATATGAGATGAATAATGTAGGGTAAGTAACATTATATAAGGTAGCATTGTTTAAAGTGGCTAGTGATATATTTACATCATTTCCCATCAATTCCCATTATTAAAGTGGCTGGAGTTGAGTCAGTGTCAGTGTGTTGGCAGCAGCCACTCAATGTTAGTGGTGGCTGTTTAACAGTCTGATGGCCTTGAGATAGAAGCTGTTTTTCAGTCTCTCGGTCCCAGCTTTGATGCACCTGTACTGACCTCGCCTTCTGGATGATAGCGGGGTGAACAGGCAGAGGCTCGGGTGGTTGATGTCCTTGATGATCTTTATGGCCTTCCTGTGACATCGGGTGGTGTAGGTGTCCTGGAGGGCAGGTAGATTGCCCCCGGTGATGTGTTGTGCAGACCTCACTACCCTCTGGAGAGCCTTACGGTTGAGGGCGGAGCAGTTGCCGTACCAGGCGGTGATACAGCCCGCCAGGATGCTCTCGATTGTGCATCTGTAGAAGTTTGTGAGTGCTTTTGGTGACAAGCCGAATTTCTTCAGCCTCCTGAGGTTGAAGAGGCGCTGCTGCGCCTTCTTCACAATGCTGTCTGTGTGAGTGGACCAATTCAGTTTGTCTGTGATGTGTATGCCGAGGAACTTAAAACTTGCTACCCTCTCCACTACTGTTCCATCGATGTGGATAGGGGGGTGTTCCCTCTGCTGATTCCTGAAGTCCACAATCATCTCCTTAGTTTTGTTGACGTTGAGTGTGAGGTTATTTTCCTGACACCACACTCCGAGGGCCCTCACCTCCTCCCTGTAGGCCGTCTCGTCGTTGTTGGTAATCAAGCCTACCACTGTTGTGTCGTCCGCAAACTTGATGATTGAGTTGGAGGCGTGCGTGGCCACGCAGTCGTGGGTGAACAGGGAGTACAGGAGAGGGCTCAGAACGCACCCTTGTGGGGCCCCAGTGTTGAGGATCAGCGGGGAGGAGATGTTGTTGCCTACCCTCACCACCTGGGGGCGGCCCGTCAGGAAGTCCAGTACCCAGTTGCACAGGGCGGGGTCGAGACCCAGGGTCTCGAGCTTGATGACGAGCTTGGAGGGTACTATGGTGTTGAATGCCGAGCTGAATGAATGACCAGTACAGACTATTTTATGTTCATAGCTGATCCCCGTTCTCTCTGCTACCGCACAGCAAGTGGTACCAGAGCACCATGTCTAGGTCCAATAGGCTTCTAAGCAGCTTTTACCCCCAAGCCATAAGACTCCTGAACATCTAATCAAATGGCTACCCAGACTATTTGCACTGCCCCCCCCCCCCCCCCCCCCCCCCCCTTACGCTGCTGCTACTCTCTGTTATTATCTATGCATAGTCACTTTAATAACTCTACATACAGTACATGTACATATTACCTCAATTACCTTGACTAACCGGTGCACCCGCACATTGACTCTGTATCGGTACCCCTGTATATAGTCTCGCTACTGTTATTTTATTGCTGCTTTTCAATAACTTGTTCCTTTTATTTCTTATTCTTATTCTTATTTTTCAAACTACAAACTACAATGTTGGTTAGAGGCTTGTAAGTAAGCTTTTCACTGTAAGGTGCATTTGACCAATACAATTTGATTTGCTAGGGTGTATTTGTGGTAAGGGCCCTTAGAGTGTTGTGAACTCATTGGTGAGGCCATTGAAGACACAATTACAGTTACTTAAAACAAATTCATTGTTTTAAGTAATGACTAAGTAAAAATAATGAATATATTAAGGCTAGTTATTTGGTTACATTAGTAAAGTTTATTTGACCTAATTACATTGTTGAAGATGTCTACAGAAACAGAAAATGAGGACAATATTAAAGTGGAACTGACAGCTTTTTAACTTCTTTGTAGATATGAAACAAACAGACAAACATAATATCAGTTAAACATAAAATTCCCAGTTGATGTTACAAAACCAACTTCATAAGAGGTTTAAAGATTTGATAAGACGTTCATCATTATGTACACTAAGGCATTGTTTGCAGAATAGATGGATGCAGTTCACTGCATGATTAACATAATTCACCAATACATTTGTTGGTATCAGGTTGTAAATCACAGCTGGCCTCATACATTGTTTGTTGCCTTCATTTGGGATGCACTGTTTCAGTTTCAATGACTCAATATTTTGAACAAAAACAGCTAGCATATGGATTTATGTAGCAAGCTAAAAACAAGGAGACTAACGTTAGCTACTGTAGATAGCTAGCTGCTAGAAGGGTGCCATGTAATGTCATTGGAGGAGTGGGTGAGTGACTGGATTTTTCCCCTCGTATAGTTTTCGGTGGCTATACACAGCTAGAGATGCAGGTATGTGAGTAAACATAGGGAAAAAAGTAATACTTAGTCATGAGCACTGTAGAAAACACGTTAACAGCCTAAGCAGCTCTGCTACGGAGAGTAAAATGGTCAGAGTGAAGTATTCTCTCAGTTTTGTTTATCTGTCGGCCCTTGCCCCGAACTCAGGCCCTGTGTGTAGTTAACCGACCCTCTCTGCCCATTCATCACCATTTTACCTGTTGTTGTTGTCTTAGCTGATTAGCTGTTGTTGTCTTACCCGTTGTTGTCTTAGCAAGCTCTCCCATTCAACACATGTGATTGCTTTATGCCTCGCTTTATGTCTCTCAAATATCAATATGCCTTGTATACTATTGTTTAGGATAGTCATCAATGTTTTAGTTTACTGCGGAGCCCCTAGTTCCACTCTACATGCCTCAGATACCTCCTTTGTCCCACCTCCCAAACATGCGGTGACCTCCCCCACTAAAACCAGCGTGTCCAGAGATGCAAACTCTCTTATCATCACTCAGTGCCTGGTCTTACCTCCACTGTACCCGCACCCCACCATACCGCTGTCTGTACATTATGCCCTGAATCTATTCTACCATGCCCAGAAATCTGCTCCTTTTAATCTCTGTCCCTAACGCACAAGACGACTAGTTCTGTTCCTCGGGTGATGTGGAGGTTAACCCAGGCCCTACGTGTCCCCAGGCACTCTCATTTGTTGACTTCTGTAATCGAAAAAGCCTTGGTTTCATGCATATTAACATTAGAAGCCTCCTCCCCAAGTTTGTTTTACTCACTGCTTTAGCACACTCCACCAACCCTGATGTCCTTGCCGTGTCTGAATCCTGGTTTAGGAAGGCCACCAAAAATTCTGAGATTTCCATACCCAACTACAACATTTTTCGTCAAGTTAGAACTGCCAAAGGGGGAGGAGTTGCAATCTACTGCATAGCTAGCTTGCAAAGATATGTCATACTTTCCAGGTCTATGCCCAAACAGTTCGAGCTTCTAAGTAAAAAAATGAATCTCTCCAGAAACAAGTCTCTCACTGTTGCCGCCTGTTATAGACCCCCCTCAGCTAACAGCTGTGCCCTGGACACCACATGTGAATTGATTGACCCCCATCTATCTTCAGAGTTAGTTCTGTTAGGTGACCTAAACTGGGATATGCTTAAATCCCCAGCAGTCCTATAATCTAAACTAGATGCCCTCAATCTCACACAAATTATCAAAGAAAGCACCAGGTAAATTCTAAATCTGTAAACATGGGCACCCTCATAGATATTATCCTGACCAACTTGCCCTCCAAATACACCTCTGCTGTTTTCAATCAGGATCTCAGCGATCACTGCCTCATTCCTGTATATCACTGTATTATTGACTGTATGTTTTGTTTATTCCATGTGTTGTTGTATGTGTCGAATTACTATGCATTATCTTGGCCAGGTCGCAGTTGCAAATGAGAACTTGTTCTCAACTAGCCAACCTGGTTAAATAAAGGTGAAATAAAATTTTAAAAATAAAATTGCCTGCATCCGCTATGGGTCCGCGGTCAAACGACCACCCCTCATCACTGTCAAACGCTCCCTAAAACACTTCTGTGAGCTGGCCTTTCTAATCGACCTGGCCCGGGTATCCCGCAAGGACATTGACCTCATCCCGGCAGTCGAGGATGCTGGTCATTCTTTAAAAGCAGATATAGCCCTTGGTTCACTCCAGACTTGACTGCCCTTGACCAGCACAAAAACATCCTGTAGCAGACTGCAGTAGCATTGAATAGTCCCTGCGATATGCAATTGTTCAGGGAAGTCAGGAACCAAAAAGCTAAGGTAGCTAGCTTTTTCAAACAGAAATTTGCATCCTGTATCTCTAACTTCAAAAAGTTCTGGGACACTGTAAAGAGAACAAGAGCACCTCCTCCCAGCTGCCCACTGCACTGAAGATAGGAAACACTGTCACCACTGATAAATCCATGATAATTGAACATTTCTTTAAGCATTTCTCTACGGTTGGTCATGCTTTCCTCCTGGCTACCCCATCCCCGGCCAACAGCTCCGCACCCCCCGCAGCTACTTGCCCGAGCCTCCCCAGCTTCTCCTTCACCCAAATATAGATAGCAGATGTTCTGAAACAGCTGCAAAATCTGGACCCGTACAAATCAGCTGGGCTAGACAATCTGGACCCTCTCTTTCTAAAACTATCCGCCGCCATTGTTGCAACTCCTATTACCAGTCTGTTCAACCTCTCTTTCGTATCGTTCGAGATCACTAAAGATTGGAAAGCTGCTGCGGTCATCCCCCTCTTCAAAGGATGTGACACTAGACCCAAACTGTTATAGACCTTTATCCATCCTGCCCTGCCTTTCTAAAATCTTCGAAAGCCAAGTTAATAAACAGATCTGTGACCATTTCGAATCCCACCGTACCTTCTCCTCTGTGCAATCTGGTTTCCGAGCTGGTCATGGGTGCACCTCAGCCACACTCAAGGTACTAAACGATATCATAACAGCCATCAATAAAAGACATTACTGTGCAGCCGTCTTTATCGACCCGGCCAAGGCTTTCGACTCTGTCAATCACCGTATTCTTGTCAGCAGACTCAATAGCCTTGATTTCTCAAATGACTGCCTTGCCTGGTTCACCAACTACTTCGCAGACAGAGTTCAGTGTGTCATATAAGAGGGCCTGTTGTCCGGAGGTCTGGCAGTCTTTATGGAGGTGCCACAGGGTTCAATTCACGGGCCGACTCTTTCCTCTGTAAATATCAACGATGTCACTTTTGCTGCGGTTGATTCCCTGATCCACCTCTACACAGACGACACCATTCTGTATACATCTGGCCCTTATTTGGACACTCTGTTAACAAACCTCCGAAAGAGCTTCAATGCCATACAACACGCCTTCCGTGGCCTCCACCTGCTCCTAAACGCTTGTAAAACAAAATGCATGCTTTTCAACCGTTTGATGCCCGCACCCGCCCATCCGACTAGCATCACGACTCTGGATGGTTCTGACCTAGAATATGTGGACGTCTACAAATACCTAGGTGTCTAGATAGACTGTAAACCCTCCTTCCAGACTCATATCAAACATCTTCAATCCAAAATCAATTCAAGAATCAGCTTTTTATTTCGCAACAATGCCTCCTTCACTCACACCGCTAAACTTACCCTAGTAAAACTGAATATCCTACCGATCCTCGACTTCGGCGATGTCATCTACAAAATAGCTTCCAATTCTATACTCAGCAAACTGGATGCAGTCTATCACAGTGCCATCCATTTTGTTACCAATGCCCCTTATACCACCCACCATTGTGACCTGCATGCTCTAGTCGGCTGGCCCTCGCTACATATTCGTTCGTATACCCACTGGCTCCAGGTCATCTATAAGTCTATGCTAGATAAAGCCCCACCTTACCTCAGCTCACTGGTCACGATAATAACACCCACCCATAGCACACGCTCCAGCAGGTATATCTCACTGGTCGTCCCCAAAGCCAGCACCTCCTTTGGCCGCCTTTCCTTCCAGTTCTCTGCTGCCAGTGACTGGAACAAATTGCAAATATCGCTGAATCTGGATACTTACATTTCCCTCAATAACTTTGAACATCAGCTATCTGAGCAGCTAACCGATCGCTGCAGCTGTACATATTCCATCTGTAAATAGCCCACCAAATCTACCTACCTTGCTGGCAGGCAAGCAGCAGAAGGATGAGCAGGCTACAACTACCCATCGTTTATCAGTGCAATTTTGACGACAACTAGCTGAAAAGGTTTGAGAGGGTTAATCTAATATTCCTTCGTTATACTTTAGCTCAGCTTGCTCTGGCTAGAATTAGATGTTCATCTTGTTGTTGTTGATGTGCATAATTAAGGGAGCGAGAGCCAACCTTTCCATGTTTTTTTGATCAATATGACTGTAAAGTTTCCAAATGTAAGAGGACTCCAGTGGAATTTGCATATTTGCAGATATCCATTCAGGTGTATTTTGTGGTCTTTGGTGAATGCGCTCTAATGATCTTTAGTCGAGCTGTTGCAACTACCTGTAAACACACAGTCCAGTTCAAAGTGAATGATGGCGGACCTGTGTGGCAAAATCAAATCAAATCAAATCAAATTTATTTATATAGCCCTTCGTACATCAGCTGATATCAAAAGACTTGTTTGTATAAAGGCCTACTGTAACTCTGATTGGCAATTTTTTATTTCACCTTTATTTAACCAGGTAGGCCAGTTGAGAACAAGTTGTCATTTACAGCTTGCCAAGATAAAGCAAAGCAGTGCGACAAAAACAACACAGAGTTACACATGGGATAAACAAACGCACAGTCATTAACACAAAATAAAATCTGTATACAGTGTGTGCAAATGTCACACCGGTCTGCGTAGACTCCGGTCTTGGACAACACCAATGTTTTTATTAGGTTTTATTTACTGCAGTGTCTATTAATTGTCCAAACGCACAGCCATTTTCCCGCTCTATATTGCTTTTGAATTTTCACAAATGCCTTAGTATACGGAATTCCAAACATTCTAAGAATTTATGAAAACGTGAAAATGACCATTTCTAAGTGCTCGCTTGTCAGATTTTTTTTTTTTTAAGTGTTATATTCTTCCTGGGTGTGTATATAAACAAAACGTTTTAATATGATTTCATGTTGCTAAAATGCTGTCAATTCCACTTCAATGCTTTCCTTGTTTATAAATAAATGCACTTAACCAGTCTCTTACCTTAGTCTGGATAAAATTAACATCATTAAGATAGGTCCTAAGCAGCTCTATTGCTGTATAGTATGGTTTTGTTTTTAACACTGATCCCGAAAAAGTTAATTAACATAATTTATTTCTTCAATACATATTCGGCCATAGGTCTATTCTGTGTGGCTGTTTGTCTCTTCAAATTCTAGCTTTGAGGTTTAAAAATCCCTACAACTGTGCAGCTAGCACCTTAAAATAAATTCAGATTGGTATCCACTACCCCTCCATATGTTTTTAAGTGCCTTCCTCCATATCTCAGGAGTAACGTGTGTGAGAGGGTGAGGGTTCGGTTTAGGGCTGCCGGCTGCTTCGGAGGTGTGGATATGGAGCGTATTGGCTGCTTCACTTTGCATTTTCAATTGGGACCAGTGGCAAAATAATTCCATACGGAATATTAATTTATGCTAATAATGATTGAATCAGCTTATTTTACAGTGTTTTACTTTGATGCCATGCGGCACAAACATCAGCATTTTCCCCTCTAAATATATGTGGAACCCCCTCTATCCACCCACATGTGTAAAAATAGTTACCATATTCACTCAATATGAATGTTTTCCATATGGATTGATGTCTTTTTTTCCTACTTTTAACTCAAAATAGATCAATCTGTTTTTTTAACAGAAACTGGGGGTTTGAAGTATCTAGTGGGTTTCAATGAATTCACTCATGTTCATGTAGATCAACTATACAATATCAGGCCAATTACTACTTTCAGGCTTGAACTCATTTGTTCAACCACACATTTTTATAACGACACATTTTTGTTCTAAGCAGAGGAATATATGAGACGGATGACACATTTTCATTCTAAGCGGAGAATTGTATGAGACCTATTTGAAAAGACATTAGTGGTTGTTGCTGGAGTGTATCCATACATTACATTAAGGCTAATAAAAACATCTGCATGAATGGTTCAGAGAGCTACTTTCATTTGCAGTATCAACATAGTGTTAACAGAAATTAGCAGTATTCTCTTGCTGCCATGTAGAGAGAGCGTTCTTCCCACAGCCTGAGGGCACATACACAGTTCAACCCATTGCTGTTGTTTACAGCTCAGTGTGTCAGGAGAGGGCAGTCGTACATTCATAATACACACATAATACATTCAATGAAGATGTCGATAGTTAGTCTTTCAAATGTACATTTTTTTCTTCTAATTTTCCTCTCAAGCAAGGAGTCAAGCTTGACTTTTGCAAAAACGCTCTGACCCGTGACGAGTCCCTCAAGGTGCAGACTGTTGCTGACCACTTTATTGTTGACTTAACATCAGACAAGGCGAGGTAAACAAACCGATAAGTCTTCGCAAAGCATGTAAAACCACATCTCCTTCAATGCAATGCAGATGAAATTCAAATGTGAAGGGGTCGTGTGGCACAGCCAGGCCTGTGGCTGTGTGATCTTCTCTGTAGCGGACGCAGTGAAGCTCTCGGCTAAGCCTTGGTTGTGTCTCAGAGAGTTTGAGTATGCTGTTGATGCCTTGAAGTTGGGCCTGACGGCCTCAGAAGAGCCACCAGCAAAGTAATTGTAAGAAGTGCCTTGAAGTGTGATTACTTTGCCATTGACACAGTGGTAATTCTATGATTAAAATACTTTAATACTTAACACAAATTATAACTATTTCAGCCAAAAAAGGCTTCCTATTTGTCGCAGGCTAAAATTTTAATCTAGATTATGCCCCAACATCCCTGAAGATTACACAATATTTTTATTTAAGAAATTGTGCCGGGAGAAGACAAGGTCTCGTCTGTTTCCCAACCTGTTGCCCTCCTATTTAATTTCATTAATTTAGAGCCTCTGCTGCTGCACTGTACAGGGTTGATTAGAATGAGAATCAAACACATCTGGGTTGGAGACGTCTCCCATCCCGGGAATCTGACTGACAAAGATTGAGCGGATGTCCTTCCTTGAAGACAAGAGGCTGATATACTCATTTCGAACACAAATTGTTAGAAACACACTGAGGTAACACGCACACACCCACATCGACACACACTGACAGGCACACGCGTGCGTAGAAGCATTAGGAGCTTTTCAGCTGCAAGTAAGGGATATGCAGGCCCGAGATGAATAAACAGGCATGTCACTATCCATCTAGCTCAAACTGAGGACCTGTCTATCATCTTTATGTCACTGAGTGTAGGAATGTCTTCTCTTCTCACAGTTCATCTGGTATTGGGAGGAGGAGAGAGACAAAATGAGTTTATGGTTACCACTGAGTTTAAGAGGTGTATGGTACATCTTTAAAACACATCTTGTGTTTTGGGGGGTTTTCATGGTTAGCATGCTCTGACTGAATTAATTTATAGGCTTTAATTCATATTTGTTAACGTATATTTCAGGGAAGCTGGGTTTCACAGCTTCAGTCAGAGACTTTCATTTTTCTTTTCCCATGCCAATTTGGCATTAAATCTTCCCTGGTAGACCATCTGACATTCAGTGCTTCACAGTTACTCATCTGCTCTGAATCCAAGTTTTGGATTGATGCTCAATTTGTTCCAGGTAATTTTTAAGCCTTCAAGTTATAAAGGTCACGTAGCAGCTCTACTTAATTAATGACATTAGTTTGGAGCTGCTGCCATGCCTCTGGGCTGTACTGTGAGTGGGGTGGAGATGTATGTGTTGTGCAGCAGCTTGAGATGAAGGGATGAGAAAGTATGCAGAACTAAGATTTATTGCCATTTCTCCAAGTGAGAAAAACAGTCTGCCTGCTGCCAGCATTATGTTGTTGGTCCTGAAACCTGGCTAACATGGATATCAATATATAATCCTAGTGTTAAGGCTTTTGGGTTTTGCTGCAAAACAATGTGTGTGTATTTTTTCACAACATTTACACGAGTTCTCATTAATTGGGGGGATTCTTCCCAGGCTTGAAAATAGTTCTAAAGCTGGGTTTTTGGACCATATTATGACATACAAAAACCAAGAAAACTGTTGACAGTATGAACATGTTGCATATGCTCATGCTAGAATGGATATTAGGAAATACAAGTACAGCCAGTCCTATGATTCTAGACCACCCGTTTTGAGCTTGTTATTTCATTACTAGATTCAAGTTGTGGAAAATGTGGTATAAATTCTTAATGTCACATATGTACCTTTGTCAAAGCATGACAGTCTTCTTGGGAATGACCCTACAAGCTTGGCACACCTGTATTTGGGGAGGTTCTCCCATTCTTCTCTGCAGATCCTCTCAAGCTCTGTCAGGTGGGTTGGGAAGCATCGCTGCACAGCTATTTTCAAGTTTCTCCAGAGATGTTCGATCAGGTTCAAGTTCGGGCTCTGGCTGGGCCACTCAAGCACATTTAGAAACTTGCCACTCCTTCATTGTCTTGGCTGTGTGCTTAGGTTCATTGTCCTGTTGGACAAAGACCCTTTGCGCCAGTCTCAGATCCTGAGCAGGTTTTCATCAAGGATCTCTCTGTACTTTGCTCCGTTCATCTTTCCCTCGATCCTGACTAGTCTCCCAGTCCCTGCCGTTGAAAAACAACCCCACAGCATGATGCTGCCACGCGCATGCTTCACCGTAGGGATGGTGCCAGGTTTCCTCCAGACGTGACGCTTGGCATTCAGGCCAAAGAGTTCAATCTTGGTTTCATTAGACCATAGAATATTGAGATATTTATTATATTGTTTCTCATGGTCTGAGAGTCCTTTAGGTGCCTTTTGGCAAACTCCAAGAGGGCTGTCATGTGCTTTTTACTGAGGAGTGGCTTCCATATGGCCACTCTAACATAAAGGCCTGATTGGTGGAGTGCTGCAGAGATCGTCGTCCTTGTAGAATGTTCTCCCATCTCCACAGAGGAACTCTGAAACTCTGTCAGAGAGACCATCGGGTTCTTTGTCACCTCCCTCACCAATGCCCTTCTCCCCCCATTGCTCAGTTTGGCCAGCCGGCCAGCTCTAGGAAGAGTCTTGGTTGTTCCATACTTCTTCCATTTAAGAATGATGGAGGCCACTGTATTCTTGGGGACCTTCAATGCTGAAGAAATATTTTGGTACCCTTCCACAGATCTGGCCTCGACACAATCCTGTCTCGGAGCTCTTCGGACAATTCCTTCGACCTCATGGCTTGGTTTTTGCTCTGACATTCACTGTCAACTGTGGGACATTATATAGACAATTGTGTGCCTTTCCAAATCATATTCAATCAACTGAATTTACCACAGGTGGACTCCAATCAAGTTCTAGAAACATCTCAAGGACGATCAATGGAAACAGCATGCACCTGAGCTCAATTTCGAGTCTCATAGCAAAGGGTCTGAATACTTATGTAAATAACATATTTTTGATTTTATTTTCAGTACATTTGCAAACATTTCTTACAACCTGTTTTCGCTATCTCATTATGGGGTATTGTGTGTAGATTGATGAGGAGTCCAAATAAGTAATTTCAGGATATTGGACATTATGCACTGCACTGAATGAAGTCTATTTAATGTTAACGTGAAAGCCAACTGGAATGTATAGTTTTACAATATGTTGTATGTACTATATTTCCTGAACTGAAGTTGTGGCCTTTCTACAGTAGTGTCCTTCTACTAACAGCCCCGGAAGTGTATCAAGTAAACAAACCAGCAAAAACTACAAAACCGCTGCTGTTAAATTTTGATTCCTGTTTTTTGTTTCTTGGAGTAGAAAGAGTGATCTGTCTGAGTTCTTCATTTTGAAATCTGCCCAAATAAAAGCATTGATTGTCAGAACTAACACCCAAGGCTCAAAACTACAACAAAGCTTACAAATAAACTCTCTCACAGAAGGTGGAAATTCTATATTTTTTCTGTCTTTTCAGGCTTTGAGCATGTTGTGTGCTCAGTCTGTGAACGAATATCTTTCTGCGTAATTTCCAGTCCAAAATAATATCCCAGCATCACACATACAGAAACACACAAACTGGCACATACACATACATATCCTCATTCACACATGCACTTCCATGTACATTCATTTGTAAGAGGCCAGTTAAAAACAATGTTAACATCTCTGAGTTATTTATACAAATACAAAGATGGTTTCATTGACCTAATAGCTATAAGTAGCCCTGTAGCGCTTTCCATACACTATGATTTCTAGAAATATGAGAATGGGTATAGGAAACTGGTTGAGCCAGGCAAGTTAAAAGCTGAAGAAAGAATGCTCCTTTAAATATTTACAAGGTGAAACAGACTTGTTAGCAAGCACTGCATTAGAAGGATGTACAGCCTTTACATTAGAGGTCAATCAATGAAGGACTGCAAATCTAACTCACTCCTGACAGAAATTGCAGGCTAATGAATATTATAGGACATTGGTCTTGGATTCTAATGTATGTGATTACTTTATCCTCACTGCTCTATATGGCAAACACACTGATTCAAACCCAGTTCTGACACTGTGGAATACTAGTCCCATGTTAGGCAGGAAGCCACGGAGGACAGCTGCACTTTTGTTTGTGGAGGTCTGTGTTCTCCACAGTGCAGCCAAAGCTGGTCCACTGTTAATTCTCCTGTATAGAGATCCTAGTTCTCAGAGATTAGAGCAAGCTGATTCTCCCAGCCTGACCCGCTGCAGCACAAGCCCCGACACAGGCACTGAAACAGACAGGCAGGCAGTGAGAAAGAGACAGAGGAGAAGGAGAGAGGGAGCTGGAAGGAGGAGCCTTACCAGGAGCTTCTACTGGTAGAGTGTGAGAGAGAGAGAGAGAGAGAGAGAGAGGCGAGTAGAGGCACTCAGAGATTGAGAATGGAACATCAGTGAGACCGAGCCAGCATAAGCGCGAGAGAACGCGAGAAAGCTCACGCTGAAAGAGTCTACACATCAACAGGAGAGAGAAGCAACGCTGACCATCGGCAACTCTGAAGAGTGACATAGAGAGAAGGAGAGAGAGAAGAACAAGAGGAAAAGAAGAAGAAGAAGACTAGACAGAAGAGTTAAAGCTATATCCCTGACAGCAGGGAGATCATTGAGGGACTGTAGCACCCATCCAGAACTGCACAGAAGAGCACTGTTGTGTGTGTTTGTGTGTCAACTTCAATTTCACACACTCGTCCACTGTGTTTCAGAGGTTCACCCTCTTCCTCTCCAGCCATGATCCCCTGGGTCGTTGTGTTCCTGTGGATCTCCGGACATGGTAAGTCCACTGGCTCTTTTCCTCTTATCCACTGCATCTGTCTAGGACCCTTCTGTTATTATCTGTTTTAGTTCGTGACTGCATGTGAATAGGGAGCATTTTCTTTGAAGTAGTCTCTGCTGTGAGCTGTCAGAGCTGATGCAGTCAGATTTGTCTTATTTTCCCTCAATGATCTGTCACTGTGCGATATGGGGAGGAAACTGCTGGATAATAATGCAATACTTGTGTTTAGAGGTTTTAACAGTTGTAGACAGTGGTGCCCTGTCTCGGGAGTTCATCATGGCTTGTGCCCTGTCAGTCTGGTTCGACACTCCTTTTCAGATTGAATGTAGTCAACAGGCACGCTCCTCTGAGTGCTCACATCCCAGCTCGATGAAGCGTTTGCTCCCCACGACTCACATTGTTTTGAAACTATGACAATCTCTTTGCCAGAGCAATTTTTTTCTTTTCCGGAGCTATTTCTACCCCTGACAATCTCTTTGCCAGAGACTTACCGGGGGGTTGGTCAGGACGACAGAGGAAGATAAGTAGTGCTTAGAATAGAGCACTCTGAACAACACTATCCCTTTGACCAAGTCTGCAGCTGATTTCAATCTAAGACAGTGAGTTAGAAATGAAGATGGATGGATGGGTTGTTTTCCCTTCTTGCCAGCGGGTGGTTGTCTTTGGAAAACAATGTAACTCTCGCTGTCAGTAACATGTGAGAAGTCTGGGATCATCACTATGTGATGTCTGGGTGAGATGTGGCTGGACTGAGACCAGACAGAGTAGAAGGGAGTGTGTTTACTCCTCGTGGTCCCTCAGACAGTAGCGGGAGTGTGTTAGCTCCTCCGTGGTCACGCAGAGTAGGGAGAGTGTGTGTGCAGTGTGTTAGCTCTTCTGTGGCCATGGTAACTGACCCACAATGGGAGCAGGAGCTAATCCCAGAGGGTGTCAGGGTCAACGGAGCTGTCACAGCTTCTTTTCAAAGTTTGACCCTTCACACTGGTTTGGCATCTAAGCAGGGTTCTGTCCCTCATCTCTCTCAGTGTGTGTGTGTGTGTGTGCGTGTGCGTGTGTGTGTGTGTGTGCGCGCGCGCGCGTGTGTGTGTGTGTGTGTGTGTGTGTGTGTGTGTGTGTGTGTGTGTGTGTGTGTGTGTGCACAGAGAGAGGCATAACCTTATGTTCAAAATCAACAGGGGGAAAAGGAAGTTAAGTATTTCCAATTTGTGTCAGATTGAACCAAATTACTATCCTCAAGCTTTTCCCCTTTCCCCCTTTAACCTAAGAAGCTGATAATTGCCAAACTAAATTCAGCAAAAAAAGAAACGTCCTCTCACTGTCAACTGCATTTATTTTCAGCAAACTTAACATGTGTAAATATTTGTATGAGCATAACAAGATTGAACAACTGAGTCATAAACTGAACAAGTTTCACAGACATGTGACTATAACAGAAACGGAATAATGTGTCCCTGAACAAAGGGGGGGTCAAAATCAAAGTAACAGTCAGTAACTGGTGTGGCCACCAGCTGCATTAAGTACTACAGTGCATCTCCTCCTCTTGGACTGTACCAGGTTTGCAGTTCTTGCTGTGAGATATTACCACACTTTTCCACCAAGGCACCTGCAAGTTCCCGGACATTTCTTGAGAGAATGGCCCTTGCTCTCACCCTCCGATCCAACAGGTCTCAGACGTGCTCAATGGGATAGAGTTCCGGGCTCTTCGCTGGCCATGGCAGAACACTGACATTGCTGTTTTGCAGGAAATCACGCACAGAACGAGCAGTATGGCTGGTGGCATTGTCATGCTGGAGGGTCATGTCAGGATGAGCCTGCAGGAAGGGTACCACGTGAGGGAGGACGATGTCTTCCCTGTAACGCACAGCGGTGAGATTGCCTGCATTGACAACAAACTCAGTCCGAGGATGCTGTGACACACCACCCCAGACCATGGCGGACCCCCACCTCCTCATCGATCCCGCTCCAGAGTACAGGCCTCGTGTAACGCTCATTCCTTCAACGATAAACACAAATCCGACCATCACCCCTGGTGAGATAAAACCACAACTCGTCAGTAAAGAGCCATTATTGCAATTCCTGTGTGGTCCAGCGACAGTGGGTTTGTGCCGTAGGCAACGTTGTTGGTGTTTGGTGAGGACCTTCCTTATAACAGGCCAACAAGCCCTCAGTCCAGCCTCTCTCAGCCTATTGCGGACCGTCTGAGCACTGATGGAGGGATTGTGCGTTCCTGGTGTAACTCAGGCAGTTGTTGTTGCCATCCTGTACCTGTCCCACAGGTGTGATGTTCGGATGTACCGATCCTGTGCAGGTGTTGTTACACGTGGTCGGCCACTGCAAGGATGATCAGATGTCTGTCCTGTCTCAATGTAGTGCTTAGGTGTCTCACAGTACGGACACTGCAATTTATTGCCCTGGCCTCATCTGCAGTCCTCATGCCTCTTTGCAACATGCCTAAGGCACATTCACGCAGATGAGCAGGGACACTGGGCATCTTTTTTTTGGTGTTTTTCAGCGTCAGTAGAAATGCCTCTTTAGTGACTTGAGTTTTCATAACTGTGACCTTAATTGCCTACCGTCTGTAAGCTGTTAGTGTCTTAACAACCGTTCCACAGGTGCATGTTCATTCATTGTTTATGGTTCATTGAATGGGAAACAGCATGGGAAACAGTGTTTAAACACTTTACAATGAAGATCTGTGAAGTTATTTGGATTTTTAATAATTATCTTTGAAGGACAGGGTCCTGAAAAAGGGACGTTTCTTTTTTTGATGAGTTTACCTGATGATGATAGCCTACCTGCTGAAATACCATATACAGCAATTGAACATTCTAATATCATCGCTGCATAGATCTCGATACATCTACTCTGTGTGCACAGTTATTTTACCAGCATCATCATTTTTCCCTTCATTATAGGTGATATTTTCAGTTTTGGGAAAAACAACCACCCAGCACATATCTCAGGTAATGCAGACCGGTGCGAGATTGCTCTACAATTCAGCTGAGTTTGTTATTACCATAATATAAAATAATATAAGCCCTGGCAGGTAAACAGGAGATAACAACCTGTCTGCTTGCCTTTTACCAGTTATTTTACCAGCAACTTTACCCCTATAGCTAATTCTAGTTTTACAAAGTATTACTCTGTTTATGTCGCCAGCTACTTTCAGCCAACATCTTTTATGAAAAAGGGATAGAGGGAATTGTGTGGCTGAGACTCACATTTCTAGAGAGAGCCATTTTCAAGTGAGAGAGAGAGAGAGAGAGAGAGAGAGAGAGAGAGAGAGAGAGAGAGAGAGAGAGAGAGAGAGAGAGAGAGAGAGAGAGAGAGAGAGAGAGAGAGAGAGAGAGAGAGAGAGAGAGAGAGAGAGAGAGAGAGAGAGAGAGAGAGAGAGAGAGAGAGAGAGAGAGAGAGAGAGAGAGAGAGAGAGAGAGAGAGAGAGAGAGAGAGAGAGGTCCTGAGTTGTGCTGATCTCAATCCTGCCAGTACTGCATGGAGGGTTCCCTGGCACTCACCTGATCCACTACTGACTGATGACACGGTGTGAGCCAGGAGGATCCTGACAGAATGTCCCCAAGAAGGCAGTCACCGCAGGCAAAACCTGTCCCGAGACCTTGTCTATCTCTCTCATTGTCTCTCTCATTCTCTCTCTTTCTCTCTCTTTCCCTCTATCCATGGCTCTCATAAGGGTTACAGTGTGATTGAACGCCATCTCTGCTTTCAGGGAAATGGTGCTGGAATTTCTGAGTACAGAAAGTCCCTGTGGAGGGAGCCAGTTTAAGAATAGAGTCTTGTACTGGATGTGCCTGTCCCTGTGGCAGACTGGAACCAAAAAACCACACAGAGGTATATGGAGTGACTCTCTCTCTCTCAAACTATACCCAGATCCCTGGCCTTCTTATTAAAATCATAAGCAAACTGTCCAGTAGTTGCTTGGATGGTACTTATAGGCAACACGTCTAATCATTCTACTGGCCTCGTGTTTGCACACTGGGGGCAGTGCAGAACATCAATGGACTCCATTCCTCTCTCTTTCTCTCTCCTTCTCCCTCTCCACCTTTTGGCTTCCTTCCTCTTTTCCAGCTCACAGGCACACTCCTGGACCTCCTAGTGCTAAGTCACCACCCTGCCATGACACTAAGCTGTTTCTTAACCCTGGAAAGAAGGTCTTAGCACCCCACAAGCCTCGATTTAATTTACTGCTGTCTATTAACTGTCTGCCTATTCTGAACCTAAACCCGCTTTTCACGGAACACAAGCTTTGATACCAAATTCCTAATAGCTTCATAATTAAATGTCAACACAATGTCATGTTTGGTTTTTGGGATTTTGGAGTAAATCTCTTTGCTTCTTTGAAAGAGTAAAAACCCTCAATCACATTTCAAAATACCAATCATCCCCAAATGACATTGGTCAATGTTTTCTCCATTTTATTGCATCATTGTGCATTCTAAATAGTTATTTGCAAGCACTGCATGTGTTAAACCCCTTGTAAATGTATGGATTATGACACATAATAATCAAATTGTAATTAATAGATTTTGCCATTTCAACCACAAGCTAAAAAAAAATTATTAAAAAAAAAATCCATATACTGTCAAACACTCTCCTTTAGTCATCATACAGACTTTCTCACACAGCTTCTGCTGTGGTCTATCTTCCTGTTTCTGTTGTCAACATGATGGCTAATGAGATAGAGGAAGGGCACATAATGTGTCTTCTATCTTAACTCTTCACCCCTCAATGATGACACATGCTGTAAGGACGTAACTCTAGCCGGTCCACGTCTCCACGGAAGATTAATATTGATGTCCTCCATTGGGATGTGACGTTGTGAGCCAACCTTTGTTTCCTTGTTTGTGCTTTGTGTATCATCAAGGCTAGCGATATAAGTCACCTCAGACGCCCCATGACCCCTGCTGATTTTTCTGTCACAATAGATTAAGCCTAATCCAATCCAGGCTGACGTTTCCCAATGGATATTTCTGATAGTAAACATATGAATAAATAATAAGGAGCTGTGTCTAGAAAGCTTTGGCTCTCAGTCCCAGTGGTAAGCAATGGATAGGCCTTCAAAAGGGGTCATTCTACAGAAAGTTATTTACAATAATATTAGATAAGGTTACAGGTTTATGTTGAGTGAATAGACATTGTTTAGTAGGTTTTTGCCTTCAGAGTAGCTGGCATTGTTTTTCATGATTGATAATAGGTTATGGCTTTTGTTACAATTCGATTAGAGTAATTAGATCATTGAGTTACCGTGTAATTAAAGCTATTGCATTTTAATCAGCTGTTGTCTTTGTAATTCATTGTTATGCATCGTGTATCTTGATGCTTGCATCATGGGCCTTTAGCAGATGCCAAACAAGCATAAGTAAGAGATCATTTCAAAGACATGCAATGTTCTCTATTCTCTTCATATTTTATCTGTCTGCTTAATCCGATTAAATGGATGGAATCTCTTCAAGTCGGATTCCGGTCAGGGAGGAAAGGAAAATCATTAGTTTGGAAACTATTCTTGCAAATCAGGCAATGATCCTCTTAAGCAGTCAACAAAAATAAAACTGTGTTTACTGGAGTTCATTACAATTCTCCAATGGCATCACTGTTCCCAAGTATACTCCAAAGACCCCCTCCGTACCATTCGGTATTACATACTCCAATATCCCTCCAACCCCCAGCCACGCCTTCTCTCCCTCGCTGAGACTTTTCGCTTGGATCTTGGATCTCACTCATCTTGGATCTCATTCCGAGGGGATGAATTTATCCAGATTGGAGCACTCTCGGCAAATTTGCATTATCCCGGATTACATGTCTGCTGGGCGAAATGTTAAGTAATTCAACCAGATGCTGTTGTGTTCATGAGGTCACCTGTGGAGTGAGGTTTAGCACCCACCTGCACTCCTCAGTCCCACCCTTTCCCTATTCCCCCTCTTTCTTTGAAACGTGGGGCAGCACCATACGTGGCCTGTCTGTCTCTCATAAGGAGTATCAGGATACGGGGAGATAGCAGAAGGGGGAAGACGGGCACACTGGGAGGCAGCTGCCTTCTCTGAGCACAGTCGGGAATTTTTGACAGATTAAAGAGGGGATTAATGGTTTCTAAATTGCAGCCTAATGCACAGGAAACAACAGGCAATGTTATTCTGTCTCAGTGGGAGCCGAGCGCAGTGGCTTGGCAAGGGAGATCAACAGAGCTGGGCTAAGGCGGGTCGTATACCGCGCTTCTGTTCCGGCAGCGTCAGCATGGCACAGCTGGTCAAAACCCTGTGCCTACCTCCTTGTTCCTGTGTAGGGGGTAGCTGGGCAGAGAAAAGGTTGGGAAGGGGGTAGAAGAGTGGAAGCAATGAGTGTAGCTTGCTCATCAGTTGTTAACTCAATTTCCTCCTCATTAGTAAAGAGATCATTTTTTCAGTTATATAGTTTAGGGTGTGTTGTATCGAAAATGTATGCAGATATGATCAGCGTGAGGCTATACACTGCATGTGTAACGGATGTGAAACGGCTAGCTTAGTTAGCGGTGTTAGCGGACGTCACTTGCTCTGAGACCTTGAAGTAGTAGTTCCCCTTACTCTGGAAGGGCCGCGGCTTTTGTGGAGCGATGGGTAACGATGCTTCGTGGGTGACTGTTGTTGATGTGTGCAGAGGGTCCCTGGTTCGCGCCTGGGTATGGGCGAGGGGACGGTCTAAAGTTATACTGTTACATTGATGCTGTTGACCCGGATCACTGGTTGCTGCGGAAAAAGAAGGGGGTCAAAAGGGGGGTGAGTGTAACGGATGTGAAACGGCTAGCTTAGTTAGCGGTGCGCGCTAAATAGCGTTTCAATCGGTGACGTCACTTGCTCTGAGACCTTGAAGTAGTAGTTCCCCTTGCTCTGGAAGGGCCGCGGCTTTTGTGGAGTGATGGGTAACGATGCTTCGTGGGTGACTGTTGTTGATGTGTGCAGAGGGTCCCTGGTTCGCGCCCGGGTATGGGCGAGGGGACGGTCTAAAGTTATACTGTTATACATGTTTGGAAACAGAGCATTGTTTCTCTTGATTTATAAATGGCACGTAACAGTTCCATTAGTGCCAAAATAGAGGAGCAAATTATGTTAGCAATTCAATCCACTTTGGAGAGTTTAATAATGATGATTCTAATGTGTTATGGTTGTCTATTATGTTCTGGAGAACTCCTGACTTTGCCTCAAAATAACAATCCACATGTGTTTTCCCATCTCTGGCTCTTTTTGCTGCCCATTGCTCTTGCAGAGTGGAAAAAAAGTTGCTCCCGGCATTGATATTGTTATCAGTGCAAATCTGGAGTTATTACCTTGGGTAAATCGCATGCCATCCTCTTCGCTGCCTACTGCTGCCGATATAATGTTGTGTATCCTGGAAGCGGCTGAAGCATTTGTGAGTAAACCACCAAGTAAATGCATTGACAGGATTGTTACAGTCCGTGTTGGAGGGAGGATGGAAGATGCATTTGGTGTTTTGGCACAGGAGGCACTTGAGGAATTGGGCTTCTGATCTGATAACAGCTTCAAAGTGTTTTGCAGGAAGTTTCTGGGACAGACCAATATTACACCTGGATGAACTCGGCTGTCTCTACCTGCCTCACTCCCTCCTTCCATTTCTCTCTCTCTGTTCTCCCTCTCTCATGCCAATGTTTCTTACCAGAGATGGAAATAGTTTTAAATTGGCCGATGCCAGCTAGCTGTGTGTGCTTGTTCTGTGCATATCAAAATGAATGTGTGTGGATGTGTGTCAGAGTTGCGGGGGTACTACTGTGCAATGCCAATTATGTCAGCAGGCCTTGTGCGGCAATATATACTGAACAAAAATACAAACACAACATGTAAAGTGCTGGTCCCATGTTTTATGAGCTGAAATAAGAGATCCCAGACATTTTCCATACACACAAAAAGCTTACTTTTCTCATATTTGTGCACACATTTGTTTACATCCCTGTTAGTGAGCATGTCTCATTTGCCAAGATAATCCATCCACCTGACAGTTATGGCATATCAAGAAGCTTATTAAACAGCATGATTTCACAGGTGCACCTTGCGCTGGTGACTATAATAGGCCACTCTAAAATGTGCATTTTTGTCACACAACACAATGCCACAGATGTCTCAAGTTTTGACGGCGCTTGCAATTGGCATGCTGGAGTGTCCACCAGAGCTGTTAGTGTAACCGATGTGAAATGGATAGCTAGTTAGCTAATAGCATTTCAATTGGTGACGTCACTCGCTCTGAGACCTTGAAGTAGTTGTTCCCCTTGCTCTGCAAGGGCAGCGGCTTTGTGAAGCGATGGGTAACAATCCTTCGATGGTGGCTGTTGTCGATGTGTGCAGAGGGACCCTGGTTCGAGCCCAGTTAGGGGTGAGGAGAAGGACAGAAGCTACACTGTTACATTGATGCTGTTGACCCGGATCACTGGTTGCTGCAGAGAAGGAGGAGGTCAAAAGGGGGGTGAGTGTAACTGATGTGAAATGGCTAGCTTGTTAGTAGGGTGTGTGCTAATACAGTTTCAATCGGTGATGTAACTCGCTCTTAGACCTTGAAGCAGTTGTTCCCCTTGCTGTGGCTTTTGTGGAGCGATGGACAACGATGCTTCGTGGGAGGTAGCTTTGATGTGTTCAGAGGGTCCCTAGTTCGAGCCCAGGTAGGGGTGAGGAGAGGGACGGAAGCTATACCGTTACATTGGCATACAATTTTATGTTAATTTCTCAACCATAAGCTACCTCAAATGTCGTTTTAGAGAACTTGACAACACGTCCAACCGGCCTCACAACTGCAGACCACGTGTAACCACGCCAGCCCAGAACCTCCACATCCCACTTCTTCACCTGCAACATCGATAGCATCCTGACTGGCTGCATCACTGCCTGGTACAGCAATTGTTCGGCCTCTGACCGCAAGGCACTACAGAGGGTAGTGCGTACGACCCAGTACATCACTGGGGCTAAGCTGCCTGCCATTCAGGACCTCTACACCAGGCGGTGTCAGAGGAAGGCCCTAAGAATTGTCAAAGACCTCAGCCTCCCCAGTCATAGACTGTTCTCTCTACTACCGCATGGCAAGCGGTAAGACTCCTTAACAGGTAATCAAATGGGTACCCGGACAATTTGCATTGTGTGCCACCCCCCAACCCCTCTTTTTACACTGCTCCTATGCTCTGTTTATCATATACAGTATGCATAGTCACTTTAACTATATATGCATAGTCACTTTAACTAATTGTTGCATGTTGCGTTTCTGGTTTTGTTCAGTATACATGCAAATTAGCATTTTCTATGTGTATTTGTATTTACTCTGGATCCCCATTTAAAAAATATATATATATATTTTACCTTTATTTAACTAGGCAAGTCAGTTAAGAACAAATTCCTACTTTCAATGACGGCCTGGAAACAGTGGGTTAACTGACTTGTTCAAGGACAGAACGACAGATGTTTACCTTATCAGCTCAGGGATTCGATCTTGCAACCTTTCGGTTACTAGTGCCACGCGCTAGCCATTAGTTTACCTGCCGTCCCAGGCTTTCCATGGATCCCCATTAGCTGCTGTCAAGGCAGCAGCTACTCTTCCTGGATTCCAAACACATTAAACTTCTTAGGGCTGCAATCCCGCTATCGGGATCGAGAAACTCAACATATAAGGAAATCAATCAATTGAAATTAGGCCCCTATCTATTGATTTCACTTGACTGGGCAGGGGCGCAGCCATCGGCTCACCCACTTGGGAGCCAGGTATACCCACTGGGGAGCCAGTTATTCCTCACAAAGGGCTTTACTAAAGACAGAAATAATCCTCAGTTTCATTAGATGTCCAGTTGGTTGGTCTGAGACGATCCCAAATCAAATTAAAGTTTTTTTGTCACGTGCGCCGAATACAACAGGTGTAGAAAGACAGAAATAATCCTCAGTTTCATCCGATGTCCAGTTGGTTGGTCTGCTACGATCCCAAATCAAATCAAAGTTTATTTGTCACGTGCACCGAATACAACAGGTGTAGTAGACCTTACAGTGAAATGCTTACTTACAGGCTCTAACCAATAGTGCAAAACAGGTATTAGGTGAATAAATAAAACAACAGTAAAAAGACAGGCTATATATGACAACAGCCAGTGAAGAGCAGGGCGCCAAATTCAAAACAACAGAAATCCCATATTTAAAATTCCTCAAACATACATGTATCTTATACCGTTTTAAAGGTAATCTTGTTGTTAAACCCACCACAGTGTCCGATTTCAAATAGGCTTTACAGCGATAGCACCACAAACAATTAGGTTAGGTCACCACCAACTCACAGAAAAAGTCAGCAATTTTCCAGTCAAAGAGAGGAGTCACAAAAAGCACAAATAGAGATAAAATGAATCACTAACCTTTGGCGATCTTCATCAGATCACACTCATAGGACTTCATGTTACACAATACATGCATGTTTTGTTTAATAACTTCTTAAGGTATAGAGGCAGCATTTTCACTTTTGGATAAATAGCGTGCCCAATTTCAACTTCCTGCTACTTATGCCAAGAATATAAGATATGCACACAATTAGTAGATTTGGATAGAAAACACTCTGAAGTTTCTAAAACTGTTTGAATCATGTCTGTGAGTATAACAGAACTTATGTAGCAGTCAAAATCCCGAGAACTAACCGTTCAGATTTTATTTTTTGAGGTCTCTGTCTCATTGGGAAACAGTATTTCTTAGGAACTTGTTTTCAGTTCCTACCGCTTCCACTGGATGTCACCAGTCTTTGGAATTTGGTTGAGGTTATTCATTTGTGCAATGAAGAAGTACGGCCATCTAGGAACTGCGTAACACTGTTGAGAGTTGCGCAAGACTTGAAAAGTAGCTTAGTTTGTTGTCTTCCTGTATTGAACACAGATAGACCCGTCTTCAATTTGATAGATTATTAACATTTAAAAATACCTAAAGTTGTATTACAAAAGTAGTTTGAAATGTTTTGGCAAAGTTTACAGGTAACTTTTGAAATATTTTGTAGTGAGGTTGCTCAATTTGGAAGCTGTTTTTTTCTGGATCAAATGCGCCAAATAAATGGACATTTTGGATATATATGGACGGAATTAATCGAACAAAAGGACCAATTGTGATGTTGATGGGACATATTCGAGTGCCAACAAAAGAAGCTTGTCAAAGGTAAGGCATGTTTCATATTTTATTTCTGCATTTTGTGTAGCGCCTGCAGGGTTGAAATATGCTACCCTCTTTGCTTACTGTTGTGCTATCATCAGATAATAGCTTATGCTTTCACCGAAAAAACTTTTAAAAATCTGACATGTTGGCTGGATTCATAACGAGTGTAGCTTTAATTTAGTATTACATGTGTGATTTAATGAAAGTTTGAATTTTATATCATTTATTTGAATTTGCATGTGCTGCATTTTCCCTGGCTTTTGGCCAAGTGGGACGCAAGCGTCCCCCATACCATAGGAAGTTAAGGAGAGGTATATCTATATTTCCATGTCTAACAATTGTATTTATCGACATTTATAATGATTATTTCTGTAAAATGATGTGGCTTTCTGCAATATCACAGAATGTTTTTGGAACTAGTGAACGTAACACGGCAATGTATACTGATATTTTTTTATATAAATATGAACTTTATTAATTCAACCGCTGTGTCAGATTTTAAAAAACTTTACGGAAAAAGCAAACCATGCAATAATCTGAGACGGCGCTCAGAAAATAAATAAAATTATCCGCTATGTTGGAGTCAACAGAAATCAGAAATCACATTATAAATATTCCCTTACCTTTGACGATCTTCATCAGAATGCACTCCCAGGAATCCTAGTTCCACAATAAATGCTTGATATGTTCGATAATGTCCATTATTTATGTCCAAGTAGCTACTTTTGTTAGCGAGTTTAGTACAGAAATCCAAACGCTCGTGCAGGTCCATCCGAACGTCGAAAGAAAACTTCAAAAAGTTATATTACAGGTCGAAGAAACTAGGCTTGGGGGTAGAAGCTGTTTAGAAGCCTCTTGGACCTAGAATTGGTTCTCCGGTACTGCTTGCCACGTGGTAGCAGAGAGAACAGTCTATGACTAGGGTGGCTGGAGTCTTAGACAATTTTTAGGGCCTTCCTCTGACACCGCCTGGTATAGAGGTCCTGGATGGCAGGAAGCTTGGCCCAGGTGATGTACTGGGCCGTTCGTACTACCCTCTATAGTACCTTGCGGTCGGAGGCCGAACAGTTTCTATACCAAATCAAATCAAATCAAATGTATTTACATATCCCTTCATACATCAGCTGATATCTCAAAGTGCTGTACAGAAACCTAGCCTAAAACCCCAAACAGCAAGCAATGCAGGTGTAGAAGCACAGTGGCTCAGTAAAACTCCCTAGAAAGGCCAACACCTAGGAAGAAACCTAGAGAGGAACCAGGCAATGAGGGGTGGCCAGTCCTCTTCTGGCTGTGCCGGGTGGAGATTATAACAGAACATGGCCAAGAAGTTAAAATGTTCATAAATGACCAGCATGGTCAAATAATAATAATCACAGTAGTTGTCGAGGGTGCAGCAAGTCAGCACCTCAGGAGTAAATGTCAGTTGGCTTTTCATAGCCGATCATTAGGACCAGGCAGTGATGCAACCAGTCAAGATGCTCTCGATGGAGCAGCTATAGAACCTTTTGACGATCTGAGGACCTATGCCAAATCTTTTCAGTCTCCTGAGGGGGAATTGGTTTTGTCATGCCTGCTTCACGACTGGCATGTTGTGCTTGGACCATGTTCGTTTGTTGGTGATGTGGACACCAAGGAACTTGAAGCTCTCACCCTGCTCCACTGCAGCCCCATCGATGAGATGGTGCTTAGACAGAAAAATCTAATTGGCCCACAGACATGCCTCTAATGTTAGGCCTGTCTCTGTGTCATTATGGAGTTGTTTACCATCCCACTCCCTCCTGCCTCGTTCTTATATCCTCATCAGTCCTCTCCCTGAGGTACCAAAGAGCAATCTGCCAACACTGATACCTCCATTTCACAATCTGTCCTTCGGAGGGTGCTACTGAGCAGACCACTGCTGCTTGAGTTGTAGCCTCAACTCAGGCAGAATGTTGGATTGGTTGGGGGCTGATCATCTGAAGTATATATCCAAGTTTGTATCCATCTCAACCTAAACATAAATATTCTCAAGGTCCCATATTGATTGAGAGTCTCTCTGATGTGTCTGATACATAGCAGATTGTATTCACTGAGTCCTCTCCACATGGAACAAACAGGTTTATTTTTACATGCAGCAATAACTGGTTTTCAGACTCAGGATCAGCTATAAGTAATCCACAGATATCATGTCTCAGTGCAGGGCCTCAGCCCCACCCTCTCTCTACTTTATATGATTTGTCTCTCATCATCTTCTTCTGACTCCTTAGTTTATCATCATGCCAATTCAAATGGGTTTCAGAAATAAGTAAGTGTAAACATTGTGAATGAAACATTGTGAAAGTGTAAACTTTGTAAATGAAACTGTAATTAATTTGAGTTCATCTTTTATTTTTATTTAATGATTTGGGGCTTCACGGGCACTTTTCACACCTCTCTCTTTTTCTTTTAGAGCTGAAGTTCAAGTGCAAATTAATATTGAGGAGATCTTTTTTAAATTTAATAAGGTCCAGGCGATGAAAAATACTAATGCACGATCGGGCGGTTACATTTCTTGCTATCCTTTCAAATCTGTTGGCAGGGGTTTCAATCTGGCAGGCCTCCCTGGTGAATTGACAGTGGTCATTGCTCAATCCCTGGGGGACATCAGTGCAAATCACAGATGCACACACTGGAGTCATCGCAGTTTGCCACTCTCCCTTGGCCAGCACCCAATGCTAAATTGCAGCGCTTTCTCTGGCCAACAATACCGGGCCAGGAGACTCCCCTTAAACCTGATTGAATCATAATGCATCAAAACTGCCCTGGCTCTTACACTGAGAGAGATCAAACAGACAGTGAAGGAAGAAGACCTGAGCGTCGGTAGGTAGAAGGGTCGTCCATTATTTCCTGTGTAAGGGGAAGTGGAGGGACACAGAGGATTCTCCGGCAGTCCAATGATAAACAGACTCCATGTCAGAGATTAGATTAGAGGAATAGAGATCCTTAAAAGCAGAGTGCAGTTTATTGTAGCCGTATCTAAAGTGATAACGTTACCACAGAGTCATGCAATGATGGATGAGTGGATGGTACCCGTTATACATATAACAATGGGCCAGATAGATTGGCGTACAGGCAACAACTGTATGGACAACACTTATTCTTCTGAAAAAAACAGGAAGGGCTAGCTTTCCAACAGCAGGGAATAGCTCTTCTGAAATGGACCATCAATTGCAAGACCTTTGGATGGCCTGTGGTGTGATCATCAGAACAGGTGTTGCCTTCGCTCAGAAGGGCACAGCTAGAACCCTGGTATGTTGCTGCAATTTGAGGGCTATTTTAGCTTCGATATGTCCAAGTCATTTTAAAAGTCATATAATGGAGATGTTTTTCTCAGATGTGTGTGAGGTGGAAGAACATATTTGTACTATAGTTTGACAAAGCAGTGTGTCTGAGAGGATCACTCTCAGGGAGGGTGTACTGCGCTGTTGATGCTCACAGAAAGCTGCTAGGTAAAAAAAAATGTACAAAAATAACAAGAATAACAAGAAAGAGGCATCTTAGTTTTCCCGGTAAGCAGCAAAGTAAAATTTGGAGGTATTTAGGTAAGTCAACTGGGGATTTCTCTCTCTTCTGAAGTCTATGTTATCTAACTGTTGTCTGATTAAGAACATCAGAATACAATACCTCCCAAGGTAAACAACGCTATCTCCTGCTTGGAAGAGGGAGCAAAAAAACTCAAAGGGAAGGGGGGAATTGTTGTCACAAGTTAAACGTATCTGAAGCTTGCAGTCCTAATCCGGGCTAGGGATGTGCATGTGTGTTTTTGTGTGACTGAGCGCAAATGAGATTATTCTCCTCTTTCATTGGATTCTAATTGTATTAAAACACATTGTTTGTGTATCTGACTCATAGCAGCTTGACTTTTGGGGTTTAAAAGGCCTCTCACATTGGGTTTCTGTGATATTGGAGTAGTTTTGGAGCAAGAAAAGAACAACCCCACTGGGCAAAAACTGGTTGAATCAACATTTTTTTCCATGTAATTTCAACAACAACAAGAAATCTATGTGATGACGTTGAATCAACTTGGAAAACTGATTGGACTTGAAAAAGGTCATCAAGGGAATTTTGTATTTCTTTCACCCAACTTTTAAGATAAACCCAAAGAGATGGCGAAATGTTTTGTAGATTTCACATTGAATTCAAGCTAATTGACCACACATCCAAATGTAAATCAAAACTAGATGTTGAACTGATGTCTGTGCCCAGTGGAATGGGTTTTGAAATACCCTTGTATGACTTTTGAATAGTGGTGCAGGATGGTGCATGCCACCAGGTCAATGCTGTGTGACAATAGTACTGCAGGACATAAAAAATGCTAAATGCATCTAAAGTTCATCATGGCAGTGCACTGTGGGATGTTCAGAGGTGTCACCAATCCCCACTAACCTCCACCGAATGTCCTTAAACTTCTCCAAGTCTTTGTATTCATGGGGACCAGATTGAATTATTAACAGCCTTTCATTAAAAGGCACTTTGCAGGGCTGCAGCCAGAGAAACTCGGGCTAGTTTGACGGACTCATTTGGATTAAGGGAGACACGGCGCTGTGGAGGAGATTTGCGGCGGGAGAAGTTGGATGTCCAGCAGTCCAGAGAGTCTCTTCCAGATGGGCCTGTTCCACACAGAGTGGGGAGTTAATGGCTTGGAGTCTGCCGTCACTCCTCCTGTGCTGCTGCTCTCTAACTGCCAAATATCATCTTGTCCTCCTCTTTTCTCTTCTCCCATGGAAGTCTATTGCCTATGATTGTTTCAATTCCAAATCCTTTCTGTTATTTGAATGGAACCGTAGGTATTCATAGCGTGCTTATTCATACAGAATTCCCTACTGAAAACATACTTTGTTTGCGTGAGCCAAAGTACCAGAACAACCCTAATGAGGAGTGCCTGTGTGAGCCCTGGCATCGGTGTGGTATGTTATGTAGTTGTTCTCCCAAAAGCAGAGATCATTGCTTCTTTTCTGCTGTGCATCTCTTGATCACCTCCATATTGGGAGAAAAAAATTGGAATGAACAACCCAAAAACACAAGTGACTTTCTGTGCCTCTTTGAAGGCTGCCAAACAAATGTATTGCATGTTAAAACCAGCAGATGTCTGATACAGAAAGAGAATAACACAGACAAAGATCAGTATCCAGGGGAAGGAGATCAGAGATCAGTATCCAGGGGTAGGAGATCAGAGATCAGTATCCAGGGGTAGGAGATCAGAGATCAGTGTCCAGGGGTAGTAGATCAGAGATCAGTGTCCAGGGGTAGTAGATCAGAGATCAGTGTCCAGGGTAGTAGATCAGAGATCAGTATCCAGGGGTAGGAGATCAGAGATCAGTATCCAGGGGTAGGAGATCAGAGATCAGTATCCAGGGGTAGGAGATCAGAGATCAGTATCCAGGGGTAGTAGATCAGATAGTGAAGATTTTGGGGTCTCTTTATTTGCCTGTCCTTTGAGGCCTCCTCAGGAAATGGCATCTACTTCATAGTTTCTCCACACATTTATTCTGACCCCTCTCTTTAAAGCAAGATGAAGAAAGGGATAAACCAGACCCCATCAAAAGGCTTGAGTCCAATTAGGGTGTAAAGCAAACTGACCATTTACAAAACTGGAAAGGCACCCTGATGCTTTCCACAGTTAATGAGGTGGGATGATGAGTTGGAACATGTAACTGATACTCTGATTTCGTCAGCCACAGCAGGTAACAGGCAAAGGGTATCGGAGACATACACTTGATCTCTCTCTGTATTGTTGTGAAATGAGGAGGGTCTTAAACCAAAGTTTCACATACTGGATTTCTTGGGGCTAGTGTGTCATGTGATAGTTCAGCATGGGTTAGAGCTGGTTAAACGTAATATCTTTCCCCTACCATAACACACAGACACACACACACACACACACACACACACACACACACACACACACACACACACACACACACACACACACACCACACACACACACACACACACACACACGCAGAAAGAGGGAGAGAGTGGGCTGTTGCTTACAGAATCTGTTATCCCTGAATTAATGATGGAGCGGGAGCTGTGGTGGCCCCCATCGAGACATGAACCAGATTTCAACCTGGGCTCCCATGGGTTGAGGGCTGCATGTATCCAACAGGCCACAGTGTCACCGAACTCTATCACTGCTGGGAGGGCTTCTACGTCACCATCACACTGTCATTGTAATAGCCCCCCCATCTCTAAAAGTAGAGCAGCTTTCAATGGAAGAGGGTGGGGGGATGGGGGCTGTTTGCCTGACTGAGATGCCGTGCCTCATCAGTTAGACCGACAGCTCTAATCAATTACAGCGACAGACCGCTGTGAACAAACAGCCTAATGGAAATAAAGTGGAAATTATCAGCCCAGGAATGAGAGGAAAGGAGGGCAGAGAGGATGAAAAAGATGAAGGCTCAGACTTGATCATTACAAAGGCAAATTGCCACTTTGAGAAAGGAAAATATGTTTTCATTTCCATCATTATTTATAATGAAAATGGAGAAAGAAAGAAAATCCCTCCGCAGACCAAAAAATGCCCCCCTTCTTGTTATCTAACAGCATCACCACCTCAAATCCCCATCCCTCCATCCCCTCCTCCATCTTCCCTTCTTCTCCCTCCCTCCCTCACACACACACACACACACACACACACACACACACACTCACCATGTTTCTCTGAGGAAGCCACGCTCCACTAATACAGCTCGGCTGGAGAAAGCCTGCGAGCATATGTCATTAGAATGCTTAGACATGCGGAAGGGAGCGTTGAGAGATGGAGAGGCAAGGAAAAATGTCTGGGGAAGAGTTTGTCAGGTGCAATCAGCATGATAACCAGCCACCTAGAGACCCCTGCCAGACAGGCAGGTCAAGGGGGAGCCAAAATAGAACACCCCACCCCTCTCCTCAAATTCTCAGAGAGAGAGAGAGAGAGAGAGAGATGTTTGTGTGAGGAAGAGGGAGTGGGGTGTGAACGAGGGTGAAGAGAAGATTGTTTCTTCAAAAGATAGTATGAGATCTAGAGGAGTCAAGCAAAGCGCAACTTGCTCCATCTTCAAGAATATGAACTGACAGGTGTGAGTGTTGTTTCATCTAATTTAATAGGAAAAGGCTTGGGGCAAAGCCAAATGAAGATGTATCAGAGATTTCAGACCAGCTCAGAGTGGAGATAGAGGTCAAATGGCTGAGCTGATGTGAGATGAGAACAAGTCAGGTGAAACCGATTAAAATAATTTCAAATAACCTCTATTGACCTCAGCCATCATATTTAAAGTTTGAGACCTTCACCTTCTGCTTTCAATCAACATGCGCCCATGCTCTTACAGAGAATAACCAGACTTTTAAAGGCAGGGATTGTGAAGTTTTATCAGGTCAGGCAGGTGGAAGACGAAAAAAACAAAGAGGCCAAAAGAGGAAGAAGCAGAAACCGGTTGTTCTTAAAGGGCCAAGGAAAGTGTCAGTGTTGTTCAGTTTCTCAGTAAGTTTTGCAAGGTCTGAAGATGCCACGGGAGCAATGTTGTGTTACCAAATTCAATTGCTGAGGAACTGACCCTGTGGGAAGGCTCTCACGGTCCGGTGAAGTTTTCTCCAGTTCACTTTCTTAGCCAGACTGTGCGGCTCTGGTCTAAGGTTAACCAACACTGCTCTCTATCCTGCTGTTTTTATTACGAGTCTGAAAAGGACTGATGTAACAGAGGTCAGGCTCCATAGGACACAGCCGTAATTAATTTGAGTGTCACCTCATAACAAATAGTTGAATAGCTGCGTTCCACAAAAGATTGCTAGTGCACAGTTTGTGCATACAAGCTGTTTCGTAAGCACGTTAAGTGAAAGCAGGACAGGAACAGACAGAGAAGGATGTCTGCTGTGCACATACATTTGTGTGTGTGTGTGTTTGATGGAACCGCAAAGGCTTTGTACAAGCGTTGCACTGCGAAAGGTGCCTGAGTGCGTTTGTCACGGGGAGCGTAATGTCGAGGAGAAAAGGGACTGCAGAGAGAGACTTTCCCCAGGCACACAGAGTCTGTCAGACTGATTAAGTCAAACGGGCTGAGTGAGAGCTGGGAAATTGAATCAGTGCATGCTGGGGTAGTGTGTCATGAGGAAAAAAATAAAGAAATAAATACAAACATAAAAGTATTAACATGACGGTACATCAGATATGCACCTGTTCCCAGAGGCCCTGGCGCACCAGTGTTCTCCCATCCCCCCGCCTCAGGCAACGTAAAGCAGGTCAAGACATCTTAAAGTTCAGCAAACGCAACATGACAGGACAACTCCGACATATGGCCTGTATGACAGCTAGTGCTGTGGAGAGATGAGTGATGCTGGCCTGTGTCTTGTCGTAGGGGGGTGAGTATGAAAGCCTGCTGGTTAGATAGGGACTTGTCGACTTTAGCTTCGCCTCCCAGGTGAGGGACAAGATGAAAAACTGGACGTGAACCACAAGAGAGTTCCACGTAGGACGTTCAACTCCAAGATGAATTATTCTAAAAGAGAGACAGTTAGCGTCACAGCTACCCATCCAGTCCATCATGATATTATGGTGTGTGGTATAGGAGTGACAGACATGCTCCCTCTCCACCACTCTGTCTTTATTCTGGGGACCTCATCTGCTAGGAGTGCCCTGGTCTTCCAATTTATTTTTTAAATTACCTTTATTTAACTAGGCAAGTCAGTTAAGAACAAAGTCTTATTTACAATGGCGGCCTAAGAACAGTGGGTTAACTGTCTTGTTCAGGGGTAGAACGGCAGATGTTTTACCTTGTCAGCTAGGGGATTTGATCTAGCAACCTTTCTGTTACTGGCCCAACGCTCTAACCACTAGGCGACCTGCCAACCCTAGCTTTCTTTCTATTTCTCTATCTTGCTTTTTCTTTTTCTGTCCATAATTCCTTCCATCTCTTGCTTCCGCCATGTCGGACCGCAGAGCAGGATTACACAAGGGGAGCATCATTAAAGCCACAGACAAGCTTCCCAGCTGCGAAGCCAGGATGAGTGAGTAAATGAGAGACCAAACTACGTGTAGATGTGAAATGGCCTCTTGCCTCTGCCTCACTCCCACGACTGGCCTACCTCCCCCACACTGCAGTATATGGTCAACACTGGATGGTGTCACAACCCCCATAAGCCAAACTTAAATCTATAGCACTGCCAGTGCTAAATGGTAAATGTATCAGCACTCTGCGAATGAAAAGGGCACATTGAATTAAGAGTAATTTAGCTGGAGATTGAGTTAACTTTCGTAGCACAATGCCTAGCAGCTAATTCACCCACCTACTGAACCTGTCCTTTCACAGAGCAAAGCACAAGAGCTGCTTTCCACACCTCAGCCGATGCTTACAAAATTCACAATACAAAAAGTCAGTATACTACTGTAGCCAGGGCCGAACTGGGACCAAAAATCGGCCCTCGAATTTCTAACACGTTGGACAATTTTTTTTCCTTGAGCCCGCCACTCCGGCCAATTTTATTTCCTTGAGGCACCCATTCTAATTATAATTTTAAGCAAAAAATATATACATTTGACATGCTCACTAGGTTAAAAATATATCTGGCATTTACCAGCCCAACTGACTGTAGCCATTACCTTTGTCGTAACGTTGTATTGATTAATGCGATGACTGCTGCTTGTCGAATGAATAGTGATTTATAATTACATGATTAAATAAATCAGGCAATTATTAACTTATTAACCTGGGGCACCATGGGAAAGTTTTAGCTTTATTGAGTTTCTACTTCCCAAATGAACTCAAAGATTATCAGAATATTAATTAATTAATTAACAGTTACTAATTAATTACAGTCTATAACACACCAATTGAGTTGATTATTAATTTGCTAACAAGCTAAAAATTATAATATAAGATGCACATACACAAACACACAGTCTAGGCTTTTGATTAGAATTTAGTACGATAAAACATGTCCCTAGCGAACACAATATGACACGTGTTACACAAAATATGGATTTCAAGAGAGAGAGCGAGAAAGTGCATGAGAGAAAAAGACACTTGGGTGCATTTGTCAGCTATGCTTATTTGTGGTGTCTCTGCGTGGACCGGATTCCAACCTCTCTGATGACGGTCTTCGGTTACCGGGTGTAACTCTCTGTTTCTCCTCACAATGTCAGTGTCCTTTCTCTTAGTGGTCTGTTTCCTTGATCTTGCTCTGAAAAGGGGTCTTCCGGGGAGGGCTAATCAGCCGTGTGGATGGTTCCAGCGTGGGAAGGAAAAGAGTGTAGACACACGACTCCTTGGAGAATGGTGACCAGGTGGTCCTGGTTGAATTCACCCCCTTTAGATACAGCTACTCGTCCGTCGCATAGGTTGTTTTCTCTTCTTCAACCTTGTGTTGCGTTTTGGGTTTGTTGACCAATCAGACCTTGGCTGCAGCTCAGGTTCACTTAGTCTAATATGTTAATTTTTAACTCACGTGTTTTTTACCCTCGGGTCAGAATTGGGTGTTTTCGCCATTAGGGAAATTCTCTGGGCGTACCAAGTTACGAGGCAAGGTCTGGATTTTACTCAGATCCAATTTAGACAACTAACTTCACATTTCATCTTCACAAAACATTCTCTTTGATCTGGACATTTTCCACACAATCTAAATAATATGCAAACAGTAGGCACATATTAGGAAAACTCTTCAAGTTAGAATGTTTTCGTTATGATGTCGTCCTTTAATAACATAACAAAAACAATATTAATTTTCATATTCTATCTATCGTCATTACCACCATTGTGGCTGGCTAACAAAACCTATTGTCCCAAATTCGCATCAGTAAAAATCCCACTTCATTACGATCAGCATCAAAGTGTATTGGGTTTGCCGACCCCGGACTATAGGCCAAATGTGACTGTAACGGCTTTATCGTGGTTGTAGTAGCTGAGGTCAATATGTCTTGCATCCATTGAAAGGTGCACTAGATGTCCTACAGACAGGAGGGTTTTGTTCAGGAGAGTAGCGTGTGTGTTGACCACCAGTATAGTGTCCTGGAGAGACTTTCCCACATGTTGCAACATGAGTGCCTGTGCTTTCATCTGTTGCTGGATAAGTGGCATCTCTTCAGTAATCTCCCTAACATTTCTCTTGACTGTGGCTAGACTGACTGCATTGACGGCAGTCAGTCTAGCCACAGTTATTTATTTACTTTTCTGCTCTTTTGCACACCAGTATCTCTACCTGCACATGACCATCTGATCATTTATCACTCCAGTGTTGATCTGATAAATTGTAATTATTTGCCTACCTCCTCATGCTTTTTGCACACAATGTATATAGATTTTTTTTTTCTTTTTTTCTACTGTGTTATTGACTTGTTTATTGTTTACTCCATGTGTAACTCTGTGTTGTTGTCTGTTCACACTGCTATGCTTTATCTTGGCTAGGTCGCAGTTGTAAATGAGAACTTGTTCTCAACTCGCCTACCTGGTTAAATAAAGGTGAAATAACATTTTAAAAAATATAAAAAAATAGTGACCCTACGGCTGCCCCTATCAAGCCCCGACAAATCGTTTTTCTCGCCTTGGCTTGGCTAAATCTGACTCGGTTACTGTGAACTTTTGGAGTTGGGCATGCTTAACTGCCTGGTTGGTCCAGTCAGCCCTGGCCCAACTCAAATGCGCTGCAGATGGAATATGTTGGCGGTACACGTTCTCTGCATCTAGGCGGACATACACCCTCTGTGTGTGTACTCTGCAGTTGGTTATAAGGAGTCCTGGATCATCGCGGAGAACAATTCCCGTAGAGGGTCCGCTTGTGTTTATGTCTGCTGGGTTGGTTTTGACAAGGGCGCAGAGTGTCAGGATCAGCCAAAAGAAATACATCCTTCAGAAATGCATAATCAGCGATATTGTTGGATTATTTCAGTTATTTGCTTTTGTAAACAAAAATGTTTTGACAACAATTTTTCGGATTTTCTTATTTTGAAACAGCATAGCGACCGACAATATCAATAGTGACAACAAACGTATATCTGGTAGCTGAGAAAATAATAAAAGATGTTAGGTGCAACGTACTGATCTCCTGGAAGGGATCAGCTGAGGATAATTAGGAATTTTCTTAGTACTTCTGACTTTTCTTTGGTGCTGGCTAGCACCCCTTCTATTCCCATGGGGGAGTGTACAACTCGATTTGGTTCCTGTGGACCCACTTTAACGTGGCGTTTTGTCGACCTTTGCTGAATCTGTTCTGATAAGCTACAGGTGACAGCTTTACCACAATCTCATGTGGCCCCGTCCAGTGGTTCAGGAACTTTGTTGCGACGCCCGCCGGTTTGGTGTAGATGTAGTACCACACCTTATCCCTGACCTCAAACAGAGGTGAGGCCTTTTTGACGTAATAGGTTTTGTCACCTTCTGCACTTCTTTCCAACTTTCCTTGAGTGTACGCAAAGGTAGTCTGGAGATGGTCACGCAAGTCCGCCACGTATTGATGAGCCGTGTAGGCGGTGGCTGCCGCGACATCTCCCGGTTGGTACAGGAGATGCAGTGGAAGTGTCATTTGCCGGCCTGTCATCATCTCGGAGGGTGTTATTCCCATTGACATGTTGCGTGTGGCTCTGATCGCCATCAGTACCAATGGGAGTTTGAGGTCCCAATCTTTGTGGTTGGCTGCCACTTATTTCCTCACAATTATTTCTACCCTGCCCGAGCTCCTAGAATGGTACGCGATGTGGAGTTTTGCTTTGACTCCCAGGAGCCTCCACAGTTCGGTCATTACAGCTGCCGAAAAGTGGGTTGTGCAAGTCACTAAGAGGAGATACTTGTTGCCTCTGGCCGACATGGGCCGACCCAGTCGATCTGGATTGGGCTCCAGGAGTAAGAGACACCCTTGCGTTGCAGGGGTGCTCTGTGAAGTTTCTTGGAGGGTTGAAACTGGCAGCAAACTAGACACCCCCTCACGTATTGTGTCACGTATTGTTCCATGTGATGCCAGTGGGCCACCTGTCACAATGTTTCACATGTAGCCTTGACCCCCCTATGACCTCCACATGGCTCGTCGTGGGCATGGGCTATCATTATCCTCCTCTCTGTTTTAGGAACCACCCACCTTCATGTGGTGTCAGTTTCTGAAATATAAACCAGTAGGTCATCTACAAGTGTGAGATGCTGTTTAGTTGTGTACAGGTTCACACGTAAGTCGTGTGACCACTTGACGCGATATTAGTCCAGGAAAATCAAAACAGGAAGTGGCTTCTATTTTGAAAACTCCATAGCCTCCCTTTGCTGGATTTAAAGGGATATGAACCAGATTCCTTTTCCTATCGCTTCCTCAAGGTGTCAACAGTCTTCAGACTTTTATTTTGAAAAATGAGCCAGAACGATAACATCGCGTCAAGTGGTCACATGAGTTTTGCTCGCGCAGCAGAGTTCAGATAGGTATTGCTTTTCCCTCTCCAACTGTGAAAGACATTTGCGGTTGATATATTATCGATTATATATTTTAAAAACAACCTGAGGATTGATTATAAAAAACGTTTGACATGTTTCTGTGGACATTATGGAAACTATTTGGTTAGTGCGATTGCAGCCATAACAAGTTTAGGGTTGCTTTCTCTTCTTTAACCTCATGTTGCGTTTTGGGTTTGCTGACCACTCAGACCTTGGCTGCAGCTCAGGGTCACTTAGTCTAATATGTTAATTCTTAACTCACATATTTTATACCCTCGAGTCAGAAATGGGCGTTTCCGCCTTTAGGCCAATTCTCTGGGCGTACCAAGTTACGAGGCAAGGTCTGGATTTTACTCAGATACAATTTAAACAACTAACTTCACATTTCATCTTTACAAAAACATTCTCTTTGATCTGGACATTTTCCACACAATGTACAATATGTAAACAGTAGGCACATACTAGAAAAACTCTTCAAGTTACAATGTTTTCATTATAACGTTGTCCTTTAACTTTTAATAACATAACAAGAACGATTTTTATATTCCATCTATCGTCATTACCACCAATGTGGCTGACGAAACCTATTGTCCCAGAGTCCATTTATTGCATGTTAATGTTCTGAGGCCTGTTCTACATAGTGAGGACAAAGGAATTTTGTCTGCTGCCTTAAGATTTACAATGGGCGTGAGGTGTCATGAAACCATACCATCTCCATAGCTCTCGATCTCTTCCCCTCTGGTGGGTGTGAGAGATCTCTCTGTAGGATTGTGGTCCACGGTGACTCGAGCAGGCCAGTCATGACACCTTCAAATATAAATAGTTTCCCTTTCAAACAATTACTGTTGTGAAACAAACTGTACATTTAAATGAGCTTCAATGTTACCTTTGATACAAAATGTTTATGTTTTGGGGGGGAACATCTCCCCTACTCAAGTTTCAACTCCTCTTTGGTCTGTACATGGATTTTAATTTGTCAGACAAGGAGTTGTTCAACAACATCTCTTTCAAAGGGAATTGAAACAGCAATGAATAGACAAGTGCCCAGCAGTACTTCACCATCACAGAGAGGGAAGTATCCTCCCATTAGACCAGGACAAGCAGTTGGGAAGAGTGTCTCTTTGATCAAGGGCATGTCACTATTTGATCACAATGAGAAGTTTACTGGCTGTCCCAAGAGTGGCATAACCTCACCTTCAAAGTACTCTTTGTTTTTCCTCTGAAACATCCTATTTTTCTGTGGGTTTCATCAACATGTTCTGAGAACACTAACTGCAGCGAGAGCAGTCAACAATCACAAAGCAATGTGTAGCTGACAGAAAAAAAATCAATAACGTATTCCGATGGTATTCCAGTCCAGAAGGCACTCTAGAGAGAAATAATCAAGTGGACCAGTTTATTTGTTTCTTACTGTCATGACTCAGGTACAGCAATCATAATGGATCCACAGCTATAGCATTTAATTGAACCACAAAGGAATATATTCTGCAGAGAATTAAGGTGTATGTGGTTTGAGTTATTAGGGAAATGGAGGAATTACTATCATCCAAGACCTTCTACTGGGCAGTGATGGGACTCTGATGAGGAGACACAGTGTCACATGGTCTATGTTTGGAAAGTCATGTGACCAAAATGGGAGGCCAATTCATTCTGCCATTTCCACTCTCAGTCCTCTGAGGGGCTTGCACTGAATGTCACTGACTCCCTCTCCTCTGCCCTGCTTCATCTAAGTTGTGTCTGTGAGACGGGAACAGGGAGCAATCCTCTGTGACTGGCATCGACCCTGTACTGCGTCTGGGTCAGGGTCCAGGGTCAGTAGCGCCAGATGGGTCCCTCTGTGACTCACAGTTCCCAGGCAGCGTCAAATAGACAGACAGAAACAGAGAGGGTCAGAGGAGGAGTGACAGGATCTAGCTTGTGTCTCTGGGATTTCAGTATTGTCACTGTCCCTCTCCAGCATCATTGACTGTCTATGTCATTACAGAAAAGGGAAAAGTTTCAGAAGTTCCACCAACAGGCCATACAGCAGTGGACCCCTGAACGTCTGTCTCCCTCTGTCCTCATCCAGACCAAACAGTGTAGAATATTAAGCATGAGTACATACAAACAGAAAATCAATGTAAACACATAGAATGATATAATGAGGGAGCTGAGGGAAAGATACGCTATGATATTGTTCTTTATATTCAGGCTCAGTGTCATTTGGTCAATAAAATCCAACAATGAACTGAAAGGAATCTGCACGCTGGGGTAGACACAGCCATACAGCCTGCTCAGACACTCTTTAATCCAATGTTGTTTTTTTCCTATCCGCACATAAAGTGCTCTGAACCTGCTGGGAAATTGAATTTTCCACCCATGTGAATCAGCCGAGCACAGCATTGTCAGAGTACTCAATTAGTTCCCAAGGCAGGAGCCAAAATGTTTCTCAACAGCATGTCTTAAAATATATTCTTTACAAGGAAAGCGCTCTTTTGCATAATACTATATCCTATGAAGGAAATATATTCATGGTCCCCTTCCAAAGGTTTGAAATAAAATGACCAAAACAGCCCAAAGCCCAATACCACTGTGTCCCTTTGCCACATCATCATCCTAATAATAATCATTTTGTGGGTGCTTATACTTGTCCTATTTCACACGTGTATATAAATGCATGTGTGAATTGGATTTTTGTATTTCTTTTTAAGATCCCACCCTTGGAGAGTGGGGTCACAGCCAGGGTTTGCCATTATCAACGACAAACCTGGAGCAGGATTAAGAGAATTGCTTGTTGGCTCAGGGATTTGAACTCGTGACCTTTTGGTTACTGTCCCAACGCTCTAACTGCTATAACCGTCATCTCATTTCACTGAAGCACTTACAGTAACACTTAGCTTTCCAGTGGAGGAATGCTTGACCTGTGCTGTGAGTGACTCATCAACATTAATAAGGCCAATTTCATTTCTAGTTGTACCACTTGGCTTCTTACACATTAAGCAAATAGAAATATGTGTCACTTTCTCCTCAGTCCTCATTCATACACTTTGGTATGACCGTTTCAGGCTGCACTTTCTCTGTTGACATTTACTCCAGTGTACTCCCAACACGAGGACAGCAAGAGTCCTCAGAATGTATCGTTACTCATGAGAACCAATGGGGAAACCTTGTTTTTGTACTGCTTGTTCACCTGAGATGTTTTCTGAAGAACTACGAGCTCAATCGATACATAAATTACAGTAAGAGCACAGCTCTCCGTTTAGTTACTTTATGACCTAAAAGTCTTTAGTCCTTCACATTTCAGTGAGATTCAGTCATGTTATTTACTCAACAGATGTAACTGGCATTGAAGGAGTTGACAAAAGGATAGTAAGATTGCAAAATACTTACTGCATTTTCATCTTACAAAAGCAATGATTTCAATCAATACATAGAATAGAAGCAATGCTCTCCATTGTGTTACTTAATGACCTTCTAATGACATTCTGCAAGCAAAGGTCCTTCAAATTTGATTGAATGTTGTTCTATGTGTTTTCCATAAGGTCCAGATGCATGTAACGAGATTAGAGGCTGAATAGGAGGAGATGAAGGATAATAAATTAAGAGCTCCATATGTGTATGAGTCACCTACAGCTAAACAACCCACAATGCTGACTGACTGGGGCATTTTCATACTGCAAAGTTCATCTCCAGGGTTCTACCACAGTGTCACAAAGAGACAACTTGCATGGTCGTCCAGTCATGGCCTTTCAATCTTGCCCCTATCTCGTCCTATCTCGTCCCATTACAAAGGTGCCAGTACCTCCAAATTTAGAGCTCCTGTGCTAGCCACCTGCCCTGGCCACTGTATATCAACACCCCCCCCCCCCCCCCCCCCCCCCCCCCCCCCCCACCGACAGACTGGGGTTGGCTAAGAGACAGAGGGAAGAGGGGCTCTCCACCCACACTATGTACCAGTGTAAATCCTCAGGCTTGCTTTCTTACAGAGGTCCTGTCAGGAAGATTGGACACAGATCAATCATACACTGTCTTTACACGTCACTGTGCCAAAGTAGACTGTATGCATTTAGAAATGTAGGGGCAATAAGTGTTGATAATGGTATTTTCTTACTCTTACTCTGATTGAATATTGATTATCTGATTGACCTTGGCATTAACTTAGTTTCTTTTGGAATTGGGTTTTTATTCAAATAAATGAAACATGAACTCAAATTGAGTGATGGCTGGGAGGGAGAAGGCTTGTCTGTCCTTATTTTGTCATCAGGCATATGATGGCTGTCCTGACTGCTTGATGTGTTTGACAGGTCCAAATGTGTGAAATAACCCTAAAGACAGGCCATCTACAAAAGAGTATTGATTATATCAAAATCCTTTTTTATCTTTACCTACATGAAACACAAAAATTATTATCAGAATCTAAACTTGCAATAAAAAACAATGTAATATTGTTTATATGTGGACAAAAATGCAAAAACAGGAAATTGGAATAGGAAAAAAGTGTAACCTGAATTTGAGTTGAATGCTGAACAATGGCTTTTCCCAAAGGAAAGTGACCACCGAAAACTGGCAAGGACATCTGGGTAACTGTAAGAGCGAAGTTGAAGAAACCACGTCTATTACTGTAACTGCCCATTGCATCATGGCTCACAGACCTGTAAGGGTCTCCACATGGGGTTGCGTGTGTGTGTGTGTGTGTGTGTGTGTGTGTGTGTGTGTGTGTGTGTGTGTGTGTGTGTGTGTGTGTGTGTGTGTGTGTGTGTGTGTGTGTGCTTGCTTGTGCACCTGTCAGTGGCCGTTTGTGTGTGTTTGTGTTTCAAAAGTGGCCATTTGTAAGTGTCTGCTCAAAAGCTTTCGGGTTAAACTCTGAGCTTTTTTTTAATGGAGCACTCAGATTAGTGCACAATATATAAGTTTCAGACAGAAAGAGGATTAACCTTGTTTTAACGATGTGGGAAAGATTGTCTGACTTTAGGATGACCGGGGAGTGGGGTGAAATATCACAACTGATTACCTGCTTGTTAATGGACCTCACTGCGCCAAGTATGGAGAAGTTAATATGTTCATATTGGAGGTAAACAATGTTGTACTGTAGCCCCCAAGCACTCTCTCTATCTAGCTATATATATATCCAGTTGAAGTCGGTAGTTTACATGGACCTTAGCCAAAATCATTTGAAATCAGTTTTTCACAATTCCTGACATTTACTGTAACCCCAGTAAAAAATCCCTGTCCTCGTCAGTTAGGATCCCCAATATATTTTAAGAATGTGAAATGTCAGAATAATATTAGAGAGAATGATTTATTTCAGCTTTATTTCTCTTATAACTTTCCCATCACTTTTCATCACTGAGGGTCAGAAGTTTACATACACTCAATTAGTATTTGGTAGCGTTGCCTTTAAATTGTTTAACTTGGGTTAGGGTTAGGGTTAGGGTTAACAGGATTGGATTGAGGTCAGGGTTTGTGATGGAGGCATTTCTAAAGCCATAATGTCATGGCTTTAGAAGCTTCTGATAGGCTAATTGACATAATTTGAGTCATTTGGAGGTGTACCTGTGTACCTACCAACCTTCAAACTCAGTGCGTCTTTGCTCGACATCATGGGAAAATCAACAGAAATCAGCCAAGACCTCCACAAGTCTGGTTCTTCCTTGGGAGCAATTTCCAAATGCTTGAAGGTACCACGTTCATCTGTACAAACAATAGTACTCAAGTATAAACACCATGGGACCATGGAGTCATCATACCGCTCAGGAAGGAGACGCGTTCTGTGTCCTGGAGATGAACGTATTTTGGTACGAAATGTGCAAATCAATCCCAGAACAACAGCAAAGGACCTTGTGAAGATGCTGGAGGAAATAGGTACAAAAGTATCTATATCCACTGTAAAACAAGTCCTTTGTCGACACAACCTGAAAGGCCGCTCAGCAAGAAAGAAGCCACTGCTCCAAAACTGCCATAAAAAAGACAGACTACGGTCTGCTACTGCACATGGGGACAAAGATTGTACTTTTTGGAGAAATGTCCTCTGGTCTGATGAAACAAAAATAGAGCTGTTTGGCCATAATGACCATCGTTATGTTTGGAGGAAAAAGGGGGAGGCTTGTAACCCGAAGAACACCATCCCAACCATAAGGTTGCTGTGGGGGTGCTTTGCTGCTGGAGGGACTGGTGCACTTCACAAAGTAGATGGGGACATGAGGAATGGAAATTTATGTGGATATATTGAAGCAACATCTCATGACATCAGTCAGGAAGTTAAAGCTTGGTCGCAAATGGGTCTTCTAAATGGACAATGTCCCGAAGCATACTTCCGGAGTTTTGGCAATTTGACTTAAGGATAACATAGTCAAGATATTGGAATGGCCATCACAAAGCCCTGAGCTCAATCCTATAGAAAATGTGTGGGCAGAACGGAAAAAGCGTGTGCGAGCAAAGAGGCCTACAAACCTGACTCAGTTACACCAGCTCTTTCAGGAGGAATGGGCCAAAATTGACCCAGCTCATTGTGGGAAGCTTGTGGAAGGCTACCCAAAACATTTGACCAAAGTTAAACAATTTAAAGGCAAATTGAGTGTATGTAAACTTTTGACCCACTTGGAATGTGATGAAAGAAATAAAGCTGAAATCAATCATTCTCTCTACTATTATTCTGACATTTCACATTCTTAAAATAAAGTGTTGATCCTAACTGACCTAAAACAAGGAATTTGTACTAGGATTAAATGTCAGGGATTGTGAAAAACTGAGTTTAAATGTATTTGGCTAAGGTGTATGTAAACATCAGACTTCAACTGTATTTATATTTCTCTTTCTCTCGCTCTGTCTCGCTCATAATTCAAAGTACATTCGCTACAAAAGTTGGACCCACCACCTCGTTCTCCATCGTTTCTTCTCCTACACATTACAGGTACTAATGAGAGGAGGGGAGAAAATAGATAACTACCCATACACATAACGACATTTGACCTTTAAGTTTAGCGTGATTGATAAAAAAATATACTGTTGAGGAGGATGGGGAAAGAGAAATGGAGGCAATTTAATAGCTTGTGAGTATTGGAGTGGATGATGCTAGAGAGGAGAGAAAGATAGAAAAATATGACAAGAGGCGGAGGATAGCTAGACACCTTAAATCCTTCCCATTAGCGGACTCCATTGCCAGGAAAGGATTGGGGGGTTTGATTCAGTGTCCGAGATGAACCAGGCTTCCTGGGAAAATGAAACAGGATGAAAGGGATCAGTGAAAGTTCTGGAGGGATAATCACACCCAAATCACAGCCATCTGCTCTCAATCTCCACCCCGATCCACACGCACCATCGGCAATCCCTCCTACCAAATCCTTAAATCCTGACAATCTGCTGGACTCAGTTTAGGGCCGTCTTAATCCCCATAGCACCCCGCATTACTGGACAGTAAAACCCACCATTCCTCCCCTCCCACCCTGAGAGACACCCACCAAGTCAGACCCCTGATCCCCACTCCAACACCTTCCAGAAACATCCCTGATCCCAGTCATATCACTGATCCCATGATCATTAAAACCTCAACCTAGATGACCACCAAGCGTTTTATTCTCAACGACTTTTCCTAACCACCTTTACCTCCAACCCAACCCACCACACCATATCCCCTGCGCTGACTCTTCCCTACTATCAAATATATTCAACAGCATCAGTAACAGGGATGCAAAAAAACAATGAGCTTGAATTCCATTAATACACAATATATTTCCTTTGGCGTTTAATAGACTGCAATATTGCATATTATGTTGTAATTGATTGAATATAGTGTCGATATGAGATTATATTGATTTTACATCAAATTATTGATTTTGTATTGGTTCTCATAAGGCTTGTATGTAGCTAGAAAGGATCGGATTTTCTAATCACTGTATCAGTGGCACTATACAAACATGCTATCTTCAAAACTAATAAGGACATTGCCAGTGAGAGGTACTGTTGTAATTTCTGCCCTGGTGCACCATACACAAAAAAAATGGGTCCTACCTCAAGCGACATTTCTTTCATCACGATCCCTCATCCTATCTAACCCAACACTAAGCCAATTCATATTTTATTTTGACAAGATTGCCCTGGACCAACCAGTAGAACAAAAAAAAAAAAAGGAATTGGCTTAGTGTTGGGTTAAATAGGATGAGGGATCTTGATGAAAGACATGCAGCTTGACTTTTGTCTGATAAATCCAAACACCCCACCTCCTATTATCACCCAGAGTCCGGCAGCTCTGTATTGGTGTGACCGCTAGAGCGATCAATGACCAGTGCCTTCCACCTAAGGATTGGAAAGCAAACAGGCTAATCTGAAAGCAGAGAAAATAAGGGAAGACGAAGCAACTTCCCCTTGACTCAACCACCCAGAAAGGATCAGAGAATGATCTGAGAGACAACCAAACAGGACTTTATCGTCTCCTCGCACTGGCGTCTTTGTGGAGAAACGATCCTTCTTTGTGTCGCCTTGTCGGACTGCTTTGAAAAATTGTCACTCTATCAGTATGACACTGAAATACTTTATTTAAGATTCCCATATTGTTGTTGTTTTCCCCCTGATATCTCCTAAGTGCCATCTTTGTGCCGGCTAAACGCACAGTTGGCTAGCTAACTTGCTCTGTTTGATTTTCCCTTCACCCCCGAGAGCCTAAGGCTGTCTGAAAGCATGTCCGCCTATCAAGGACCAATGTTGACGAGTGGATCTCTCCACTGATCCCCCTATACCCTTCATTACCCCATGGGACTGGAAGAGGAGAGCAGAGGGGTTCCCTTCACTCGGCCCAAGCTGCCACTCTCACAACAGGAGGCCTTTTATCAACATCTTGTTTGTTTACTCAATTTGTTAGCCCACGTCGTCGGATACACTCCGAGGGTTTGTTGTCAGAGTTTTTTTCTTTCTGTCATTCTTGTATCCCATCGGGTTCCCTATGACTCTTCATTAGTATCACTTAACCAACTCTCAAGCTCACACAATAAGTTGTCACGTACAGCCTATAGCTAGCATGTACCATAATTGACCAAGCCTCTGACACCTTGCAAGAAACAACCTCTTGTTATGCACTTCAAATATTGATTCCACACTGTCGACTGTGTAGAAACGAAACAGCATTTATCTGTCTTAAATCCTTGACACGACAGAGACGACAAGTGTCCCAGTTTCTCCATGAAAACAGTTTATTTCATTCCAGCGTGGGTTTATGGGTAATACATTATTGATGCTTCCATTTCCTGAAGTTTACACATAATAGTTTAATGGGTCTCCACCAGGACATTATGCATTCACCAACCTATCAATCAAAAGCACTCTCAGCTGACACTTTCAAAGTTAAAATAACTTAACAAAATGGAGTGTTCTGCCATGATCCACTGATGTAGTTTCTCTCCTTCGGGATGCATATCTTGTGTTATGATGCTTGGGGTTTATTAAAACAATGTTCTATTCATGTAATCACTATTTTAGGCTTTCTAAACTTGGAAGAACTTGAAGGCACAAAACTGTCATAAACTAAAGTTCCTGTCCTTATAAGACAAGAGAGTAGATCCACTCAACAAGGGGGGCTTACATCTCTCTGGTTTTCTGTGGTACAGAATGATAATAGACTGGGCAGAGCCCCGGTATTTAAGATGGATTTCAAACCAAAGCAGCCCAAGAGCATTGATCTTAAGAGGGATTAGACACCAGAATAATAATGGCAAATTTGATTATGTATGTCCCTTCTTTTCTTTCTCATCCTAAGTACGTACAGCACCAGTCAAAAGTTTGGAGACCCCTACTCATTCAAGGGTTTTTCTTTATTTGACTATTTTCTACATTGTAGAATAATAGTGGAGACATCAAAACTATATTATAACTCATATGGAATCATGATGTAACCAAAGAAGTATATAATATATTTTAGATTTTAGATTCTTCAAAGAAGCCAATCTTTGCCTTGATTACAGCTTTGCACACTCTTGGCATTCTCTCAACCAGATTCACCTGGAATGTTTTTCCAACAATCTTGACGGAGATCCCACATGCGCTGAGCGCTTGTTGGCTGCTTTTCCTTCACACTCTGGTCCAAATCCTCCCAAACCATCTCAATTGGGTTGAGGTCGGGTGATTGTGGAAGCCAGGTCATTTGATGCAGCACTCCATCACTCTCTTTCTTGGTCAAATAGCCCTTACACAGCCTGGAGGAGCGTTGGGTCATTGTCCTGTTGAAAACAAATGATAGTCCAAATAAGCGCAAACCAGATGGGATGGCGTATCACTGCAGAATGCTGTGGTAGCCATGTTAAGTGTGCCTTGAATTCTAAATAAATCACTGACAGTGTCACCAGCAAAGCACACCCACACCATCACACCTCCTCCTCCATGCTTCATTGTGTGAACTGCACATGCGGAGATCATCCGTTCCCCTACTCTGCGTCTCACAAAGACACGATGGTTGGAACTAAAAAATCTGAATTTTGACTCATCAGACCAAAGGACAGATTTCCACCGGTCTAATATCCACTGCTTATGTGTCTTGGCCCAAGCAAGTCTCTTCTTCTTATTGGTGTCCTTTAGTAGTGGTTTCTTTGCAGCAACTCTACCATGAAGGCCTGATTCACGCAGTCTCCTCTGAACAGATGATGTTGAGATGTTACTTGAACTGTGAAGCATTTATTTGGGCTGGAATTTGGAGAATAGTAATTCTCATGAACTTATCCTCTGCAGGAGAGGTAATTCTGTGTCTTCCTTTCCTGTGGCAGTCCTCATGAGAGCCAGTTTCATCACAGAGCTTGATGGTTTTTGCTACTGCTTTTGAAGAAACTTTCAAAGTTCTTCAAATGTTCTGTGTTGATTGACCTTAATGTCGTATTGTAATGATGGACATGTCGTTTCTATTTGCTAATTTGAGCTGTTCTAGCCATAATAGGGACATGGTCTTTTACCAAATAGGGCTGTCTTCTGTATACCACCCCTACCTTATCACAACATAACCCATGTGGCGCCTCATCCGACTGCTCCACATATTTGTGAAATCAGGCAATTTGGGGCTTTTTCAGTGACTGGCCTGTGTCGTCATGGACATGCACTCGATTAGGTCTTACAGCACTGTTTGTGTAAAGTAAATTACCCTGAATGGAAATTCAGTCTACAAATTACTTAGTTAAGCTTTTTATAATAGCCAAATATTATCCAAATGGGATGTTAAAATGGCATGAGCAACCCCACTGCATAGCTTTTATGGCTGAGAGACCTGTAAAATAGACAATTGTTAACCTGCAATTATGCCACTATTCAGTCGCACAGCTCTAAAATGGAAAAGCAGCTATACAGAGGGACCTAGGCAGTAAGCAGCTTTTCTATTGGTCAGTTCCCTCTGCAAAACAGATGTGTCCAGATGTCTCCATGTCTTCCCTATCCCTGCTGCTGAGGCATGCACTCTGTGATGGATAAAGAGAGCACTTGCCCACTCAATTGTTTTAAGTCAAGTAAAGCAGTAGATGCAATCTGCTTTTGCACAGGATTTACTGTTGTAGTTAGGGCCAGATAGCCTCACAATTATGGATTTTATATTTTTATCATAAGCAGCTTGGGAGCTCAAAGCATATGGTCAGCTGCATTTGCAATTGCTGGTATATGTCTGTGCTGAAATGTGTGTTTATAATAACAAATGCTGGTAAAAGAACTTGGACTATGCTAAATATTTAGTATGCATGGGAGTGATACGTTTATATGCAGTGGTGTAAATTACTTCAGTAAAAATACTTTAAAGGACTACTAAAGAAGTTTTTGAGGGTATCTGAACTTTACTATTTATAATTTTGACAACTTTTACTTTTACTTTACTACATTCCTAAAGAAAATACTGTACTTTTTACTCTCTATCCGTATAAAAAAAACCAAAGACAATGGCGCTGTCTGGTTTGCTTAATATAAGGAATTTGAAATGATTTATACTTGTACTTTTACTTTTGATGGTTAAGTACATTTTAGCAACTAAATTTGCTTTTGATACTTAAGTATATTTAAAACTAAATACTTTTAGACTTTTACTCAAGTAATATTTTACTGGTGACTCTCACTTTTACTTGAGTAACTTTTTATTAAGGTATCCATACTTTTACAGAAGTATGACAATTTGGTACTTTTTCCACCACTGTTTATGTTGCAATACCCCAGACAGGCTTCTTGATGGAGGGATTCAATGTGCTGCGCGCTATGCATGAGCAAGATGTGCTGTGCTTGGCTGGATTTGCAGATGCTGAGATCATACAGTAGCTCAATGCAAGATTGCGCCTCTATACATTTAGGACAGGACGGATGTGGTAGTTGAACACATCTCCCTATTTGAGAGCGCTCCAGTGATATTATCTGGAACGCACTTAAAAAGAGCTGACAGCGGAAATCTCTAATTCAGTCCACACATCAATGTGAGGAAGATCTTTTCAAACACTATTTGGGGGGATTAATGGACATTATAAAATACAGCTTACATTACTAAACTCAGTCCTCAATTCTAATTCGCACTCTGGAAATCACATTCTCTAACCCTATTACAATACATATCCTGCCTCGGAGACTCCATCCATGAAGTGACACTGCGTTGTCACCGGAGGAATTGCTCATATTCAATGAACGAGCAGCACACATTGCACTTTACTTATACGAACAATTTCAACATGCCAAATATATGATCACATTATTCCTGTAGGTTAAACGTGGAGGCACATTGCTCTCTCATCGCCTACATTTCTTCATCATTCTATTCTGAAGATGCACACCCGGGTACTATTCATATAATGTTATCTACATGAAGGATATAGCTAAGGAGTGCAGAAAGTCTTTGTAATAAATTGTTTATCACGTTTAGTGCTGTGTTACAAACTGTACTACATAGCAACTAAAACGAGGTGAACATTTGAAGTAATGGAACAGCGGGGATTGCTCCTCTCTGTCTCTATCTATCTACAGTGGGCAGAAGAGCCATCCATTTAAGTAACTTTATCCATACCAAGCGCAGAGCATGGATCCACACAGGGAAATACTGTAGCATCACTGGGAAACTAATGGTACTTGACAGATACTGTGGAAGATAGAGTACTTACCTTTGCATTATGTGAAAAGGAGGCATTTTCAGAGATTTGACAGTGTGTGTGGTGGTAGTTGGGGAGGGGTGTAGATAGGGATATTACAGAACAAAACCATCACTGCACTTGCACAGCTCTCTCCAGTAATGGCAGTTTGAAAGCAACAACGAACAACTAACAACGAATAACTGTTTTTATCACTTTTAGCCTATCATCTACAAAAGGTAAAAAAAGACCTGATTTACTCCCAAGGGTAGTGGTCT